>NC_137889.1:101195972-101938013 GCF_963455335.1 Martes martes
AGTAAAAACATCATTTTAAATTCAAATATCTATAATACTTTTATTTTTTAATTTTTATTTAAATTTAATTAATTAACATACAGTGTAGTAATAGTTTCAAAGGTAGATTTTAATGATTAATCAGTTATATATAATACCCAGTTCTTATTTCATCAAGTGCCCTCCTTAATGCTCATCACCTGATTACCCCATTGGTCCACCCACCTTCCTTCCAGCAATCTTCGTTTTATTTCCTACAGTTAAAAGTTTCTTATGATTTGTCTCCCTCTCTGATTTCATTAGATTTTATTCTTCCTTCCCTTCCCTTGTGATCCTCTGTCTTGTTTCTTAATGTCCACATATGAACAAAATCATATGGTAATTGTCTATCTCTAGTGACTTATTTTGCTCAGCATAATACCTTCTAGTTCTATCCACATTGTTGCAAATGGTAAGATTTCATTTCTTTTTTTTTTTTTTTTTTGGATGGCTGAGTAATGTTCCATTCTATATATATACATATCTGCTTAACCCATTCATCTGTTGAAGGACATCTGGGCTCTTTTCATATGTTGGCTATAGTGGACATTGCTGCTATAAACATTGGGATGCAGGTACCCCTTCAGATCACTATGTTTGTATCCTGCAGGTAAATGCCTGGCTGTGTCATAGGGTATTGCTGGGTCATAGGGTAGCTCTATTTTTAACTTTTTGAGAAACCTCCACACTGTTTTGCAGAGTGGCTGTATCAGCCTGCCTTCTCACCAGCAGTGTAAGAGGGTTCCCCTTTCACTATTATTATATTTTTATTCAATAAAGCATCCACAAAGTCCCCTTTGCCACAAAACTTTTTTTAAAAGATTTTATTTATTTATTTGACAGAGAGAGAGAGATCACAAGTAGGCAGAGCAGCAGGCAGAGAAAGGGGGTGGGGGGAGATGCAGGCCCCCTGCTGAGCAGAGAGCTTGATGCAGGGCTCGAACCCAGGACCTTGAGATCATGACCTGAGCCAAAGCCACCCAGGTGCCCCACCATAAAAACTTTATATCTATATCTATATCTATATCTATATCTATCTATCTATCTATATATTTATGTATATTTCTGAATATTTAGGTTTTGCCAAATTAATTTTAGATTATTAGCTACTCCAAAGTCCTTGTTAACAATAATTTTTCAAATTCACAAAATCCAAAATATTTAGATTGGTCTTAAAACCTTAAGTGGAAGGACATAATATCTTTCCCACAAAAACATCTTTTAACTCTTGTTACTTCTTGGCACAGCTTCAAAATCTGCCTAGAATGTGTATGGAAATGTTTTTTTATTAGTTTTGATTCGCCCAACAATTTTTTATTTTTTAAAATATTTATTTTTAAAAAGTTAATACTCAATTGACTTTGTGTCAATTTGTTTCTTTGCCCAGGTGCTAAGGACTATGCCAACAATACTCCGGATAAGGATCTTTTGTTTTGTTTGTTTTGTTTTGGGGATTTTGTTGTTGTTGTTGTTGTTGTTTTTAAAGGTTTCATTCACTGATTTGAGAGAGAGAACATGGGCGAGAGAGCACAAGCAGAGGGACGAACAGAGGGAGAGAGAGAGGGGCTTGATCTCAGGACCCTGAGATAATGACTTGAACTGAAAGCAGATACCTAACCAACTGAGCCAACTGCTTGCCCCTGGATCAATGTTATACAATATCATTGGCAGATAATTCTCTCAGTGGCTTGTTAAAGCCTTGACAAACTGGCCCATCCTTAATTTTATTTTATGTAAACTTTTTATGCAAACAAATTGTACGCAGGTCATAAGTGGACAGCTTCATGAATTTACACAAATTGAATATACTATAGTATGATTTTCACTAAGATTAAGAAACGGATCATTACTAGTGCTCTAAAACACTCCCTCTTGCCCACTCCCAGCCAGAAGTTCTTCATAGGTAACTACTATCCTGAATATTAACACCAAAGATTGGCTTTGCCTATTTCTGAGGCTTACATAAACAAAATAATAAACTTGTACCCTCTTGTAGCTGACTTTTTGCACTCAAAATTCTGTTTACAAGATTGATCCACATTACAGCATATTGCTTTAATTTATGTATTATCACTGTTGTGTAATATTCCACAGTATACCAATATTTATCCGTTGTACTCCTTTTTTAAAAAGTTTATTTAGGGGTGCCTGGGTGGCTCAGTGGGTTAAAGCCTCTGCCTTCGGCTCAGGTCATGATCCCAGTGACCTGGGATCGAGCCCCGCATCGGGCTCTCTGCTCTGCGGGGAGCCTGCTTCCTCCTCTCTCTCTGCCTGCCTCTCTGCCTAGTTGTGATTTCTGTCTGTCAAATAAATAAAATATTTAAAAAAAAGGTTTATTTATTTATTTGAGAGAAAGAGAGAGTGCACACACACAAGCATGAGGGGCAGAGGGAGAAGGAGAGAGAATTTCAAGCAGTCTCTACACTTAGTATGGATCCCAATGCCAGGCTCAGTCTCATTACCCTGAGATCATGAACTGAACCTAAACTAAGAGTCAGATGGTTAACTGACTATACCATCTAGGGACCCCATCCATTATCCACTTAATGGATATTTGGCTTGCCTCTATTATGGCTATTAAGAATAATGTTTCTATGAGGATTCAAATATATGTCTTTTGAACATATATTAACATATGTGTGCAATTTTGTTGGCTATATGCAGAAAAGCAAAATTGCTGGATTATAGGTGTATGTATATTTAACTTTAATAAATATTGCCAAAAAGTTTTCCAAAGCAGTTGTACCGATCTTGACTTCTACCATCAGTGTATGGTGGCCGTACAGCTTTGCCAACAGTCGGCTTGCTAAACCTAGTTCATTTTAACCATTCTGGTCAAGGGGTAGTGATACCACACTGTAGTCCTAATTTGAATTTTCCTGGTGACTAATGAAGTTGATTATATTTTTATCTACTTATTAGCTATTTGGATAGCTCTTTGGTGAAACTTCTATGCAAACATTTGCTCTTTGTTCTACTAGTTTATATTTTCCATTCTGTGGTTTTTGTTTTAACTCTTTTATTAGTGTCTGTTGATTAATAGAAGATCTTAATTTTAGTGTAGTTCATTTTAGCAATATTTCCTTATAGACAGTGCTTTTTAAGTTCTTTTCGTGTTTTCCATAAGATGTTTGCCAATAAAGTTGTTTAATTGCTCACATATTCTTGGTCAAAATATCTAAGGCTGAGAACCAAAAGAAATTTGGATATGTATCTTATACTAAGCCATGGCAACTTGACTTGCATTACATAATGTGAAAATAATTTCTGAGCACAGTAATTAAGAAATCGTTTGTGAAATCATAAAATGCTCAGATCCTGGAAAAAATTTTTCCTTTCATCACTTTTGTGTTACATTTGGTACAGGGAAAAAATAATGTGTTGCTAGAAATCTTCAGTTTCATATTTTTTCTAAGGTTGAAAAATCAGAGAGTAGATAATCTCACTGTTCATCTAGTATCAGGAAAGTGTGTGCTCATCTTTGCAAACTGCATAACTTAAACATCATCAAAATCCAGATATAACTTGAAACTCATAAATTCCTTGATTATTTCTACCTAGAATAATGGCTTCCATGAAAATGAACACGCATACCAATTTTCTGCATTTCCATCTCTCTGTCCTTTCTTAAATGAAGATATTAGTCCAAAAAGTTATGTCTTCTGCCAAAATTACTCAGTGATTTGAAAGAAATTAGTTAGTATTAAATAAATATTATTATTTATCAAGTTAGTATAAATTACTACAAATCAATATTGATATTAACTATATATTTCTCCATCTAAACTTTTATTTTTTAATAAGTTTTCTGCAGTAAACTAGACAAACATTTTTTTTAAGTTTCTATTTTTTGTTCCCCTGTTCATTACATACACAGTTAAATGATCAAAATTTTTTTCAGAAGATCTGATGTTTTTTCTGGAAGCCCTAACCGTGGGCAAACTATCCTTCAGGGGATTGAGAGGAAGTTTTGTCAGCTTTAAGCTTAATAACACCAATATTTCTTTAATGTTTTAGTGTTAGTATTCTAAACCAATTCACAGACCAGAGATTTATTTATCTTGATTATTAAAGAATGTCATAGGTTTTTTTTATTGCTATTTATTTTATTTCAGGGAAATGCTCTATACCCTTGAACTTTTGTTGTACATATTATGTAAATATTTCAATTTCTCATTTAGCTCACATTTGAAAGCTATTTCAGTCCACTTAACGCACAGAACCAAAAAATGTGTAATCAGTCTTTACCACAAATCTGTGTCCTACGTTTTAAATCAATTACTCAGGGATACAAAACAGAAACTAGTGGACACATTTGGAGTGACACAAAGAAGTGCAAATGCCCTGAAGCTCATCAGTGCATCTGGAACCTCTCTGAAACCATGGAGAACCTGAAGAATAGGGATGAATGCTTGGAATCAAAACAGAACAGAAACTGAAGATAATGGAAGACAATCAGACCAGCCTCTAGAACAGTGAATCACTGTCTGAAGAATAGGAAATCAGAGTAGAGATAAAATTCCAGGTTCTTAAGTACAGTATTCTTCCAGACTCACTAAAAATAACTTTTTTTTTTTTTTTTTTTTTTTTTTTTTTTTTTTTTTTTTTTTTTTTTTTTTTTTTTTTTAAAGATTTTATTTATTTATTTGACAGACAGAGATCGCAAGTAGGCAGAGAGGCAGGCAGAGAGAGAGAGAGAGGAGGAAGCAGGCTCTCTGCTGAGCAGAGAGCCCGATGCGGGGCTCGATCCCAGGACCCTGGGATCATGACCTGAGCCGAAGGCAGAGGCTTTAACCCACTGAGCCACCCAGGCGCCCTAAAAATAACTTTTTAAAAAATTTAATTTAATTTTTTTTCAGTGTTCCAAGATTCATTGTTTATACACCACACCCAGTGCTCCATGCAATATGTGCCCTCTTTAATATCCACCACCAGGCTCACCCAACCCCCACCCCTCCTTCCAAAACCCTCAGTTTGTTTCTCAAGAGCCCACAGTCTCTCATGGTTCATCTCCCCCTCCGTAAAAATAAAAATAACTTTTAAGAGCAATCTATGTGGGCAAAGCCATACTTAATACAATGGGATAAAGGAAGGGAATGTTACTAACTCCAAGTTACACCATTGTTCACTGGATGAAGTAGCTTACTTTATTAAGAGTGTGTATATGACATCATTTCCATTTAGTTCATCAATTATGTATTTGCTATTGTATGCAAGGCTCTAAAACTGATGTACAGTTACCCACTATAGACCTTTCAGATTAATTTTACAAAAAGGCAAGCAAGAAGAAGAAAGAAGAAACCACTTTATTAATTAAAAACCACTCTATTTCAGAAACTGCACCTTTTTTTTTAAGATTTTATTTTTAAGTAATCTCTATATCCAACACGGGGCTTGAATTTACAATCCTGAGATCAGGAATCGTGTGTTCTACTGACTGAGCCAGTCAGGCCCCGCTGTGCTGGGTTCTTTATGTACTTTCCGCCACTTAGTTATCATAATCATGGGAAGGAGGAGGTCTTTTTCTCCCATGTTACATGTGAATGAGCCAAAGTTCCATGAATTTAAGTGACATACCCTAAATCACAGAAACTAGAACCCAATTCTGTCTGACTTCAAATAACTCTTCACTACACCAAGTCATACCTGTGAGAGGCTAAAAAGCCATGCCAATAAACTTCTACAATGATACTACATAGCAAATAACACAAAATTATAAATGACTAGTAAGATACAGGTTTTTTTTTTTGTTTTTGTTTTTTTTTTTTTTTTTAAAGATTTTATTTATTTATTTGACAGACAGAGATCACAAGTAGGCAGAGAAGCAGGCAGAGAGAGAGGAGGAAGCAGGCTCCCTGTTGAGCAGAGAGCCCGATGCGGGACTCGATCCCAGGACCCTGGGATCATGACCTGAGCCGAAGGCAGAGGCTTTAACCCACTGAGCCACCCAGGTGCCCAAGATACAGGTTTTCTAAAAAACAACTTTCCCATAGGCTGTTGGAAGATAAATAAAATTAGACAAAATGATAAAAGGAAAGTCTTCTAGAAAGGTCTATTAGAAGAACAGAGGTGAGAAATTAAAGGAAATCTTAAGAATTAATTTTTTTTTAATCTCAAAGAAACAAAAGATCAATTCACTGAAACTTATGACAACTGGCTCCCTCACACCCCTACTCCCTCTCTACATGTTTCCACACTGCTGCTAGAGTAGTAATCTTGAAAAACACAAATATGGCAGCTCACTCCTTGTTTTAAAATTCTTTCCTGACTGGTTTGGCCTTTAGGGCAAAGTCCACACACTGTAAACATCTCCCAGGCCTGAAGGATATGGGCCTCATTTGTTGTCTCTCCACATTTCTGCTATAGGAATCCTCTTTTTATTTCCTTAGAAGCACTACATTCTTCTCAGCCACAGGTTCTAACACTGTTCCTCTGCCAGAATTTCTCTTTTTCCTCCCTTCTGTGCACTTGTTCAAAACCCATTTTTCTCAGGCTCTACACCCCTTGAAGGCAGAGATCATACTTGCCATATCTGCTACATTGCTCAGACCTAGCTGACTCTTATTTTAATCTCTCCACACAATATATGTAATTACACATTATGAAAGACCCTTTGGAAAGTACCGTGCATGGGGCCTGAAAGCCCTGGCATGGCTTGCAACAATTTTTCTTTGTCTCAGGAAGAGAAGGAATTGAAGAACTACTGACTATTGTTCTCAAGCAAGGTACAGCGATATTTCTGGATTTCTGGGATCCTTCTAAAAGATAGAGCGCAAAACTATAAAAGGGAAGGGTCTATGTACTGTACATAAAACCTCTGCATCCAGCCATTTTGTTGAGGAATTATGATTGTTTGGATTGAGAGAAACCAGAACCAGATGAGGTGAGAATATTGTGAACCAAGATCACTGAGAATATGATCATTTCTGCCAAGATAACAGAAGGAAAAAAGGGTCAGGACACTCCCCAGAAAGAGTTGCTCAGGTGGACTGATAAACATTTGATGATCTAAGCGGCCACTCCACCATCTTCTCCTCCATTGCCAGGTAGGGAAACCAGTTCTGGGAGTCAGGTTAGGTGTCCAGTTAAAGCACACCATATTGATGCAGGGGACAGACATGAAGATGGCAAAAGCAATTATATTTCTATCATTTAAAATTGAACATAAAAAGACCATGAACCCTATGGCCACATCTGTCTTTAAATGTAACATAACTTTTTGACAGATTGCAATACAAAAGAATCAAAGTAGTCTTACCCAGAGATGAGAGGCAGCCCTAATTTGGGTAAGCTGCAGATTACTAGGTATTTAGCCTACAGTAATCCTTTCATAAATATTTTTCATATTAGTAAATAAATGAATCAACAGAAGTGATGTCAACCTAATCAGGTATTTAAAAAATGGCTTACACATAGTAACTTGTTAAATCCATAAATATATTGAGTCATTCAAGAATAACCCTAAATACACTGTTGTCATAAAAGTACTGACAGTTTCAATGTGTTTTCAAGCATGATGTTTAATCTTTTCAACCAGACAAAATCTTAATTCATGGATGATCCATACCACTCCTTAGTATTATGGTTTTAATTTATTTTTATTTTATAGTCCAAGAAGAATTAGACTATTTGGATAATTGGATAATTTATTTTCTGTAATTTCTGTAATTTATTTTTGTTTTTGTAGGAGATGGAATAGATGTGAAGGACAAATGATCTATTGCAGAAAGCTTGGGGTATTTCTACAAACAAGGGAGTGACAGAGGTCTCATTTAGTCCTGCTTCTTTGAACTCATATCTACATAGAATAGAGAGACATGATATAAAATTATGACGATTTACTTTATAGAAAGAGGCCATTTATTTACTTATTTTTGTTGGTTTTGAGAAGCCTCAAATGTCACTAAAAAAAAAAAGTCAGTAAAAATAACTGAATTGTTATGCCACAACATAATCAGAGTTACTATTATGTTTAATGGTATTGGGTTGCATCTGCAGATCAGAGACTCTTCCTTCATTAAAATTAGAAGTAATAAAAGCAACTGACATTCATTGAATACTTATTATGTGCCAGCACTTTTCTAAAGACTTTATTAGGTGAATTCATCTAATCTTCATTTCAATTCTGAGAGAAAGATACTTATGTTATCAACCTTTTTTTATAGATGAAGAACCAAAGACACAGCAAATTTAAATAAGTTGGTTGAAGTTACTCAAACTCATGACAGTGTTGGGACCTGAAACTAGATCTGTCCTAGTATAATTGTTACTAACTCCATTGTATATCATAAAAATCCCTCTTGCAAGAACAAATATAGATCTGAAGTTGACTAACACCTCCAATATTTTCTTCATCAGACCATTTAGAAAATAAACTTCTACTTTGGGGGAAAAAAAAAAAACAAACAATGGAAGGTTGTCTGTGTTGCTCAGTGGTTAAGCATCTGACTCTTGGTTTTGGCTCAGGTCTTGATCTCAGGGTCACAAGTTCAAGCTCTGTGTTGGACTCCACACTGGGCATGGAGTCTACTTTAAAAAAGGAAAAAAAAATAAAAGAACAATGGAGAATGTCTTTTCTAGAGCATGTGGAATGAGTTGTGAGCATGAGAGTAACCTATCCCCTAAGTTTAATGATTGTTTTTAAACTAAGAACCCACTTGATAGTTTAGCAACTCATCCAAGATCAAGACATTATCAGATTGAACCATAATAAACTGTTGCTGTTATAGGTCAAACCCGGTCAACTACTGGTAACTTCATATGGTTCAACCTAGCTTTCATTTTCTCTCTCTGGCACTTCAACCCGGAGTGGTTACAGTCAACAACAATGCAAGTTAAAATTTCTATTTGCAAATCTGGAATTATCTAGGGACGAGAAAGCCTGGGGAACACAGGAGACACAACCACTGTATTCAAGGAACTTAGAATAAAGTCAGACATGAAACAAACGGGGTCAAAGTAACAAACAAATAATTAATAAATCATCAATGGAGTTTTAAATGGAAAAAACTACAGAAATTTGACCAAATGCCAGGAAGTGAATTTTGAGAAAAGAGATTGGTGGAAAAGGGTTACACAGTTGTTCAAGTCAGGAATAAAGCATGATAATAAGCAGTCAGTTGGGGCCATCATGAAGTGTGAAATATGTGGAGTCCAGAGAGAAAAAGGACCAATTGGATCTGGATTCAAGGAATCCAAGAGGAGGTTGTGCTGGACAGTAAGAGAAAGGAGGTGAAAGCTGGAGGAGAAACCTGGCCTTGATTTTGCCAGGGTTGCTATTTGGCTTTTCCTTGAGAATCTTGATTAAAACCACATGTTCTCAGAGAATTAAACTGGTTAACAGGCACAGTATAAGAGACTGGGCAGAGTAATTGATGAGAAGTCCAGCTAAATGGTTCACAGCCAAGTGTGAGGGCCAGGGTCAGGGCAGGGAAAATGAAAACAATATTCTGATTTCAACACATTGAATTGGAGACACAGTTTGAAGGAAGATGTACGTAATGGGATTTGATTTCTGATTTGACTTATTCATGGTGTTAAAAAATGGATCTAAGATATTGGATTAAGAAATGGATTAAGAAAAATGGGGTTTTACTGTTTAAAAGATAAGTAAAAAGGAGAAGGGTAAAAGATTGTGAAGACTATTTATTCTAATAAGTATATAAAGTAATAAAACTTATTATTGACTGCCCACTATCTTAAGTATTGAGCACTAAGGAATGTAGAAGTACACATGTATATACAAACACACATGCATATGTATTACATTCACTTAACCCTTAAGATAATACTGCAAGTCAAGTATTAATATTTCAATTTTATAAGTAAAGAAATGGAGATTCAGAGAGGTAAAATAATTTCACCTGAGTTGTACATCACGAAATATTTATGACTTCTAAGAACAAACCTCTGCTCTTTCATCTTTCACCCAAATGGAATTTGAAATGACAGCTGAAACTTCAAGTGACCATATCTTACATACAGCACAGAACAGAAGTTGTGCTAGAATGAGAAGTGAGAAGTGAAGACTGAAGCATTGAATTTGGAGGTCATCAGGATTAGGTGAGCTTTAGAAGAAGGTGATCACTCAGGATTTAGGAATATGGGATGAAGAAAAGAAAAGAAAACTAAAATCCCAGAAGTTACTTAGAACAATGGATAGGAAGTTTGGAAGGCAGGTCAGGAAAGGCAAGAGGACCAGTGAGTTAGAGTGTTGGAGAATCCATACCATTCAGTTATTTATTCAACAGTAGGTGTTGAAAACTTACAAACCCCCAATTCATGACAACCACTGCAACTCTAGCAGTGAACAAGTCCAGACATGCCCTCTGCCTCCATGAAAGTAGGAGAGGGAGAAGACTGAGTTCATCTGGTAATACCTTCAGTTGTAAGTTTTTATTATTGTTTTTGTTTTGTTTTGTTTTGTTTTTAATTAAATACCAGCTGCTGTGACAGTTTGTGGTAAATGCTGCATCTGGGATGGAGTGGGAGGGGTCACAGAAGGCTTCCTTGAGAAAGGGACAAGCAAGTTGAGATGTAAAGGTCCAGTGGAAGTCAAACAGGTAGAAAGTGTTCTAGGCAAAGGTTGCTGCTGAGTAGAAAGGGAACATGCTCAAAAGCCAATGTCAAAAAGGAAGAGAAACTGGTTTGCCTGGGTGGCTCAGTCAGTAGAGCATGTGACTCTTGATCTCTGGGTTTTGAGTTCAAGCCCCACAATGGGTGTGGACCTACTTTAAAAAAAAGAAAAAAAGAACAGGAACTTGGCGGGTCAGGTAGAGGCAGGGGTTGGGGATAGGGGATAAGCAATGCAAGGTTAGAATCCAGGGACCCTTAGGGTCTCAGGAGGAATCCCCTTTTTCTGGATCAAGTACCTTTGGACAAGGAGCTGATCAATCCTGGGCTTTCAGAGTCTTGGTTCTTTCAGACTCATAGCCCTAAGGTTTTACAGGCGAGATAAACACCACACCAGGCGAGGTAGGCGCAAGGCAAGATTTATTAAAGGCGCTCTTGGGCGAGGTTCCGAGACTCCAGAGAGGAGAGTCAGGGAAGTTGCGCCTGGAAGGCGTGGAGTGGGTCTTTTATCTGGGTTAAGACAGGGCATAGGTTCACAGCCATATGAGGTAAGTTATTGGGGGATTGGAGGGTTGGAGGTGTCCTGATGTTCCTGTTTCTTGCATAGGTATCGGCTAACTTATGATGATGTGTCCTCGGCATAGTCCTTCGTGTGGGATAATCATGGGTTAAGGAATAGGGCGGCCCGGTGGCCATTTTTATTGTTCCTCTTGTATTCCCAGAGCTGCCGACCCAACAACAGCCATGGAGGCAGCGTTTTTTTTCCCCCTTCCTTTTTTTTTTTTTTTTTTTTAAAGATTTATTTATTTAATTATCTTAGAGAGAGAGAAAACATGCATACTGCACGAAAGTGGGGAGTGCAGAGGGACAGAGAATCTTATTCAGGCCTCACGCTTAGCCTGGAGCTTGATCTCATGATCCTGAGAGCCTGACCTAAGCCAAAATCAAGAGTCAGACTCTCAACTGACTGACCCACCCAGGAGTCCCAGGCAGCTTCTATCTGTAACCTGACTACAAAAGAATTTCTGCGCTGGTACCTCACTGACCTTCCTCACAGTTTCATTTGATGATAAAATAAGACCTATCACCAGAAACTACTATGATTTTTAACACCTAGAAATTATTACTATGAATTTTATTAATTAAATTACCACTTTAAATTAAATTACAATGTCAATAGAGAAACTTGGCCTACCATGGCTGACATAATGTACCTAAAAAGGGTCCTAAAAAAAATAAAAAATGGGTGAATTTCAGAAAATGTTGAGAGAAATCTCTTTCTCAACAATCCCTGACTCTTGTGTTCTACTTTTTCCCTCTTGCCCATAATTATAAAATGGAGTAGAACTGCAGCAAAATGCGTCTTTTTCCCAGGAAGAAATAAAACCCCATAGCCCTTTCCACCTCTGTATTCATAAAGTGGGGAGAAGAACAAGATGGCGATATTCCTCAGAACAGTACTGCACCCCTACGTCAGTGTGCTCAGCAAAATCCCCAGTGTTATATGTATTGTCATAAAAACCACAGTTTAAGGAAGCCACACTTGCAAAAAGCAAATGGACTCGGGGGAGCAGAAATCCACACAGTTGATACATTCCGTATCCTTTGTTAAAAAAATGTCTTGGTCTCCTAGCAACATTGTAGGGAAATCCATCAGGGGTATGAAATTAGATGGCCATGTAGGCGGGATACCTGTAGAGTGTTCAGTTTTATGAAAAGCTTTCACCAAAAATTATATACATTATGCAAAATTCTACAGTAATGTAAGTGAAGGCAGAAATTGTTCACCTCCTCCACAAGCGAATTCAGGGTTCTAACAGTACCCAGTAGCTAAGGGTCTACAAAGTAACAGGGGAAAAAAAATGAAAGACATTATGTAGAAGGCCAAATTGGTTAGCCATTCATGATAAGGGAGAATTTCCTCCTCCTCCTCAAAAAAAAAAAAAAAAAAAATTCTGGACATCCTGATACAGGCTCTTCTTTTGGAAAAACCTTCTCCCAACTTGGGAGGTGGAGGGAATGATACATTTTCTCCTGTAAATAAACAAACAAGTGAATAAGTTGTTTGTTAAGTTAGAACTACACAATTCAAGAGTATAGATCAAGGCCTGCACTTTGTAGATAGCGGACAAGTCAAATCCCAGTTTGTGCAGTCCTGCTTCCACTTACCTTCTTACTCATAGAGTGTTTGAGGACCAGCTACATATTATTTTCATGTGTTTTTTTTTTATATGCTTGAATGTATTTATATGCTTTATACCAGTTCTTTTAAGACATTTGTCTGCCCTGATATCACTTCTGCCATTTGTGTTCTATCTTATTGGTATATTAATTCTTCTGGCTATAGGTTATACTTTCCTGCTCCTATGCGTGGCTGGTAGTTATTACTTGGGTTCCAGACATTGTGAATATTACATTGTTGAGTACTGGATTGTTTCAGGGACTTCCCCTGCCCCCTGCCCGCCTTTAAAGAGTATTGGATTTTGTTCTGGCAAGTGATATATTGCCTGAGAAACCAGATCATTTTCAGATTTACTTAAAAGCTTCATTTGTTCCAATGAACCCGGGACAGTCTTTCATTCTGGGCATAATTCTGCCCCATTATTAAAGTGTGACCTTTTTGAGGACTGTATATAATGACTTGTGTATTATGAGGTCTCTCTACTTTTGTTGGTGGGAACACAAACTATTCCCAGTGTAGACTCAAGATTATTCTACTTACTGGGGCACCTGAGTGGCTCAGTTGGTTCAGCATCTGACTCTTGATCTCAGCTCAGGTCTTGATCTCAGGGTGGTGAATTCAAGCCTTGCACAGGGCTCCACTCTGGGCATGAAACCTACTTAAAAAAAAAAAAAAAAAAAAAAAAAAGATTGTTCTACTCACCACTTTTACTGCTTTCTGGTGTGCTTTTCCTCAGGACTTGGAGAATTTTACCCCATGCATATTCAGATTCATGTAAAGCCTAAGTGGGAGCCCTCTGTAGATTTTGGGAACTCTCTCTGTAAGCAGCTTCGTCTTCTTTGATACCCTGCATCACAAACTCCATCCACTTTTGTTTCCCCAAACTCTTATTTCTGTTTCTTCAATTCAGTGAGATCTCTAGTCTCAATTTCAGATCTCCCCCTTGTTTCTGGATTGGATGCAGGCTCCAAGAAGTAAGCTTGTGTGGTCACAGAAATTACCTAGTTAGCTTCACCTCCCTCTTGAATCATGATATGGACTGCCTGTCCTCCAATGATTATGTGTTATCAATTTTGCTGGTTATTCTAGTTGTTTACGTCAAGAAGGCAATTCACAGCAATTAATCCTTCTCAAGTAAGAGAAAAAAGAAGAAACATAAAATTATACTGCCTTTTGTATTTATATACCTGATGACTTCTACTGGTTCTCTTTGTGTTTTCGTGTAGATTAGAATTATTATCTGGTGTCGCCACCTTTCTGCCTGAATCCTTTCCTTTAGTATTTCTTAAGGCAGGTTCTGCTAGCAAAAATTCTCTCCATTTTGTTTATCTGAGACTGTCTATTTTGCCTCCTTTTTTGAAAGATAGTTTTGCTGAATAAAAGATTCTTGGTTGACAGTTTACCTTCAGCACTTTGAATATGTCATACTACTGCTGTCTGATCTTCATTGTTTCTGATGAGAAGGCAGCTATTAAACTTAGTGGGGTTTCCTTGTATGTGATGAATCATTTTTCTCTTACTGTTTTCAAGATTTCCTCTTTATTTTTGGCCTTCAGTATTTTTACTAGGATGTATCTGACTGTAGATTTCTTTGAGTTTATTCTATTTGGCCCTTGTCAAGCTTCTGGGGTCTATAGGTTAATATTTACCATCAAATTTACTAAGTCATTGCTATAATTTTTAGAATTTTTTTCCCTTTCTCTCCTCTCCTTCTGATACTCCAATTACACATACATTGGTGCACTTGACAGTGTCCCACATGTCTCTGAATTTGTGTTAGTTTTTCTTCATCCTCTTTTTTCCCCCCTGTTTTTCAGATTGTGTGATCTCTGTCGATCTGTCTTCAAAGTCACTGAATTATTTTTTTAAGATTTTATTTATTTACTTGACACAGAGAGAGAGAGAGATCACAAGTAGGCAGAGAGGCAGGCAGAGAGAGGGGGAAGCAGGCTCCCCGCTGAGCAGAGAGCTCGATGTGGGGCTCGAACCCAGGACCCTGAGATCATGACCTGAGCTGAAGGCAGAGGCTTAACCCACTGAACCACCGAGGTGCCCCTCAAAGTCACTGAATTTTAATACTCTCAGTTCAAATTTATTTTCAAGGCCCTCTAGTAGTTTTACTTTTCAACTCCAGAAATTTCATTTGGTTCTTTTTAACGACTTTTACCTCCTTATTAGTATTTTATGTGTTGAAACACCATCATTAAATTTTCCTTTAATTATGGTTTCTTTTAGTTCTTTCAGTATAATTATCATAGCTGCTTTAAAGTCTTTATCTGCTAAGATGAGCATCTAGGCCCCTTAAAATTCATTTTCTATTGCTTAATTACTTTATTTTTCTTATATATAGGCCATACTTTCCTAAGGTTGTTTTGCATGTCTCATAAAATTTTTGTTGAAAAGTATACATTTTAGAAAATATATTGTAGCAAGGTCTAGGCACTGATTCCTCCCAAACTGAGCTTTATTACTGTTGGCTTGATGGTTTGTTTATTTGTTTAGTGCCTTGGTTCAGCTGATTCTGAGAAATCTATTTTTCCCACAATACACACTATTCTATGTCCTTGCCCAGATTTTTTCCCCATTATTTCAGTCTTTTACTATGGCTACTTAGGGATCACCCTTGGGTCAGCTAAAGCCTCTTATTGATCAAAGGTTGTGCTTAAGCCCTCTTAATCAGTTATATTTTTATCCTTTACTATTGAATATGTATGCGTGGCTTCGAGGCTGCTATCATAGCTCAGAGATTTTACAGGTAATGCCCTATGTTTAGCCAGGGACCTGAGGGTTGGAAGCGCTCTCTCTGATCCTTTCTGAGAGGGTGCAGCTGTGGGCATGCACATAGACTTCCACACTCCTCCGGACTCTCTAGGAGTGGCTCTTACTAGAGTAGCTAATTATTTAGTTAGTGTTTAGTGTTCCAGGGAGGTATCTGCCCTGTGCTAATGGGTCTGTGTATAGCAATTTTGTAAATAAAATAGTCCCATCTCTTTGAAATATCATAAATCATACTGTAAAAGTTTTCAGGAAATTTTTCTTAACAAAGTTATAAAGATAGAAAAATGCCGTGCCATCTAATATTCCCTCATAGATTAAAGTATGTTATTAATATTTTCTAAAAGGAAACACTCTTTCATCTTAATTAGGATATTTAAGTAGTTCTCATTTTTTTTGTGCAGTGAAGACTATTTATTCTCACACTGATTTTTCTCCTATTGTTTTTGAATGTATTTTATGCAAATAAAAATAGCTGACTCACAACATCTTCTTATATGATATTTAAAATTTTTTCTTGACTACTTAAAGCATGGAAATGGGTTTTCCCAGTTTGATTATAGAAGGTTACATAGTCCTTTTAAATATTTTTATTTTTATTTTAAAATATTTTAACAATGCAGAAAAGAAAAAAAAAATACTTGAAATATCACATTGAAAGAAAACCACAATTAACATTTTAAGAACATGTTTCCAGGTACTTCAGAGATCTGTAAATAAGTTTTGATGTTCTTTTGTAACTTCTTTTTCACTCACCAATACCTGTGCTAACATTTCCTTATCAATAAATATAGATACACAGCATCTATTGGGGAAAGTGTTTGGTTGATTTTTTACCACAAATGTAGAGTTGTAATAATACACCTCCACTCAAAGCACTCTGTCATCATTGGTGAATGCAACATCTGTTTTGGTTCTTTTTATTTTTAGCTTTATTCTAAATCCCTTTTCTCTTCTACTCCCCTTATATACATACTGCTTATAATAAATTTGACATATATCCTCATATGTATGTATCTCTATAAAACATATAATGTTGGTTTACAGGAAAATTTGTATACTTATTTAAAGGTGTATATATATATTATACTCATATAATATTATTATATATTACATTATAAATTATTATATATTATACATTTAAGTCAGTATATATTAAATATATAATATAATAAATATGTATTATTAATATATATTAAAATATACTATAAATTATATATAGTATATACACCTACAAATAATTATACAAATGTACCTAGAAAGCAACATTATATTTTTTATAAAAATACATAAGTAACCAAGGATTTATGTCAAATATATTATAGATAGTGTATGTGTATCTATTATATATATATATATAAAATATATGCAATAGGTGAACACATGTGTTTCTATATTGCATCAGCAAATAACAATATACACAATCACAAAGTACACTAACACAGTTGAATGTAACAAGCCACACAGGAACACATTATTGTTCATCATCCCCATTCACACATTTTTCCTTTTGACCCATTTTGGTAACAAGTGCCATCTCAAAAGTGCTCTTGTGTGATTCTGCCTCACCATTGTAGAAAAAAAGCAAACATGAGTCAGAGGACTGTTTCTTTGTTGTTTCTAATTTTGTTCAAAATCTGAAATGGTCTCTCTGTCTGCAATTTGTGAAGATGTCTCTCTGTCCTTGACTTGGTTTAACTTGGTTTCTCCCCTTTTTCACACCTCTTTAAATCAGGCAACACTCTTCTTATTTCAACATAAGGATCTATATTTTACAATGGTATTTTAAAAAATGTATTAATTAGAAATTTAACTTGTCATTTTTAAGTGTTGCCAGTATTTTTATTAGAAGTTTTGTTGTCTATGTTAGAGTTCTTTTTAAAAAATTGCAAAGCTTTACAGGGGACTATCTTAATCTTATTTCTCCCCTGAGCTCTATTACTGTTAGGGCATGAATTTGAAGAGGTATTATTTATTTCAAAGCTCATATATTATATTCGCCTACAGATGGGCCCCAATATTACTTTCAATCTATGTTCACTTTTGTGCCACCTTGAAAACTTGTGGTACTTATAGGACTGAATTTGCAGAGTAACAGGTTAAATTAATACCCAAGTTTACCGTACACTGACAGATTTATCTTCAGAATCACTATACCGTTCATATTTCCACCAATGTTTTCATATATCTTGGTTTTTAACAGCTAAATAATATTCATGGAAGGAGGTACTATAATTCAATTACCATTCCTCTACTTTTGGATCTTTGTGTTATTTCTAATTTTTGATATATTAAACCTCATAGGTATTCATCTTTCTCTGTAAATCTTTGTCCAGTGTTGACTGTTTTTTAAAGATAATTTCTTGAAAGTGTGGAAATAGTGGAAGATAAAATAACAATTATATAATGCTTTTGATGCACATTGCCAAATTGCTTCCCAAAAAGCTTGTACCAGTTAGAGTTCCCATCAGAAATCTCTCACGTGTTCATTCACAAAATATTTATTAAGTGCCTCATATTTTCCAGGTACTGTTGGAGCCTCTGGGGATTAAACAAAGAATGATTTCTATTCTTCATGGGGGTGGGAGAAGAAGGTAAGGAAGGATATAATTTCAGTTGGGAACTAACTTCAGGTGGTCCCCACAGGAAGCTGTGTACACAAATTACAGGGGGAAATTAGTACCTCCCCGAGGCATGAGATTAGGCCATCAGTCATCCACGTCTGCTGAGGTGGAGAATGGGGTGTGGTTTGCTGGGCAAAGAAGTCCTCCATTGGTCAAAAACAATTCTTCATTAAAGGAAGCAGCTGTGTTTTATTAGCTGCCACCACTCACAGAGGTTAGGATTGAAGGCAGCTGCCGGTGAAGGGGATCTGGGTGAAGTACTGCTTTTCTATGAGTAAGAACTTGGCCCACACTAAAACCTCAAATTTTCCTTAAGTTAAGAACTCTTGACACTCTCTCTTTCAACATGAAGGACGCTGAACAGACTCAATTTTCATTTCTTTATTATATTTAACTTCCAACAAGTAAGAACTTCACAACTGTAGGGTATCCTGAAGCTACCCTCGCAACCATTTGTCAGTGCTTTGACTTACAGTGAAAATCTGAAACAACCAAGGGAAAATTTAGAAGTCTATCTACTCCATCCTTCTCTTTCAGAGTAAATAATCTTCACTCCATCCTAGGTAGAGAGGAATTTGGGGCTGTCATACTTCTTCAGGCCAAAATCTAATTTTATTTCCACTGGGTGTGTTCAGTAAGTACAGATGGGCAATAATATCTCTCCAATTCTAGGTAAGGAAATATAAATGAGACTCTGTTGGGAGCATTAGGAGGCAGAAGACAGTATCATAGCTAGAGAGACCAACCAGTTGGGTATCCCGGAACTGAAGGGTTTCCCTGGACAGGACCCAGAGCTTTCATTGTTAAGACTGGAATCATCCCAGGAAAATCAGAACACTTGGTCACCCTAGGACTCAATGAAAAACTCACATTTTATTAATATTTGTTGTAACAAATTATAATTTTCCACTTTCCCCAATGGTTTGTGATATATTTATTATAACTTTATTATTTATAGTCAAAAGAAATTTACCCAAAAGTTCATAGTTCTCACAACAATGTACCCTTAACCTACAAGCTTATCCTTCACCCAGATTTTTTTTTAATTATTAGAGCTACAAATATTGCCAAATGTAAAAGAAATCAAAGGTAAGGCAGGCTCGAACAGTATAAATGACTTAAAATTTGACAATTTCACTCTAAATAAGTGAGAGATGGTCAGACAGCTAGCTACTTTAGTTCTAGCCTTTTTTCAATACTACGTTCTCCGACTAGCAGATTATGTAAAGGTGTCTCCATCTATCCCTGAGTCAAATGTCAATGTACAGAACTTTTACTTGTTGGCTTCTATCACAATACTGATTGCTAAAGTATGCACAGGGAATTTGTGGATGCAGAAAAAGCTAGAAAGAGAAAAATCAAGGAGAATAGAAACTAGAGAGAAGAGAAGGGCCCACGGAGGTGGACCAACAGACACATTTTTAGGAAAAGAAGTGCCAAGCATGAATTCTCAGTTCACTTTAGTTTCTCTGTTTCCACCTCCAGTAAAGTCTTTCATGTGCACATATGTTGCCTGGGTTGTATCTTACGGAATCTAAAAAATAGTGTTTAGTTTCACTTTAAGATTGACACTGTTCAACAGAAGGACAACTGGAATAGTAGGAAAAATTGTTTCTACAACTGGAATACTTTAGTGGGCAAAGAAGCTCAGGGCCAGCGATAACCATGAAAAAAACTCAAAGAAACATTTGGAATATATTTTCCAGAACCTATGGAATGGGGTTTCCAAACACCTTTACCTGAGCATTAAGGGGTAGGGACATGAAGTTAGCTGGCATCTGGGTAACAAGTGTACATTTTTTGACTCCCTAACACTCAGGTATAATTTATCCTGAGTGCATTTTTCCATTCTGTCCCAGATCGACTATTTCTGCAGAAACAAGTTTTTGCTGCAGTCAGCACAACAGAAGAGCCAGGCTCTGCGTGCGTGGGCGGGCATGCATGGGCTTCTTCACTCTATTGCCCCCTGCTTGTCTGCTGTTTCAAATATGGTACAGTCTCATTCTGTATCAGCCCCATCTTCCCACTACCCAATACCTCCATCTATATTTTTTAGAAACCAGGATAATGAAATAAACTTAACATGGAAAAAAATCTGCTACAAAGTCTGCTGTGAAATAGAACCACCCTTTGTTGACGGGCTTAGCAACCTCACACAAATTGAGTGATGGCTCTGAGAAAATATGCAGCATGGAAACCGACCAGCAATGTTGTCAATTTGTTCTTCCCTGATAGATCAAGGACAGAATGTCAGCAATTCATTTTGGTAAGTCACAAAAATTATAGATGAGGAAGATTACTTGATACAGAAACCTTATCAGGAGATGCAGGTTGTTACCAGCAGTGGAGGAAAATAACTGGTATACTTGCAAATGACAGACTTTATCATATGCTTCACTGCATCACCATAAACACTCTCTGGGAGCCTTTCACCAAGGCCTATCTGTGCTTATGCATCCTTCTGGAAGCATTTATAAAGTATAAAAGTTGAAATCAACTTTGACACTAATATCAATCTTGAACATCTTCCAAAACCAAAGCTGATTTATTTTCCTGGGAGAGAACCATGAGAAGGAAACTGATAGTTGCCATTAGGTCACCTACTCAAGTCTCTGGGGACAGCTCATTGCAATATGCTTGTTTTTCATTGTATGTTAGTAGAACATCACGGACAACAATGCTTCTACAACCTTCTGAAGAAAATTCATGCAAATGTCTGTAAAGGAAAGTTTCTCAAATAGTTTAACTTTCTCTTTCACCAATTGCCATAAAAATAATTTTCTTTTATTCTTTGTTAAACCCTATCATGCCCATTCCAAGTCTTTCAGACATTTCGAAAGGCTTTTCCTTCTCCCAGACATTAAATTCACTCTAAAGAGAAAACAAGCACAACATATACAGTACATTGATTATTCTGGTATCAAGATGCTTATCTCTAGCTCTATAGCATGTGTAATGCTTAAAGTAGAGATATTATCCCTCCTCTCCATTGACACTTACTGCCTTGGATATAAAATGAAAATATGATTTTTCTTACTTTTTTATTTAGTGAAAACGTTCTAGAATCCAGACTTTCAAACTTCTTAATATTTTTAATAAGTGCAATCTAAGTCACTCTCCATCTCTCTCTGGACCTTATCCTTACTCCTAGGTACTAGAAGAACCAGGAGGAATAAAGAATAAAGAATTATTTTTATTAGGTAGTGCTGACTTCCAAAGGTTTGACAAGTGGATGGTTGGAGATAAAGGTATCTGGGCGTAAAGGGAGAGGTCCATGTATCCGTTCACGGAATTTTACCAGGGGCCTACAGCGTGGCATGTACTGCAGCAGATGCTGAAGGTGGAAAAATTTAAACAAGACCCAGGAAACCATGAAAAGGACGTGAGCTACAGTGCTGTCAACAGTTGACACTGTAGTATAGTCAGCGCGCAAAGGAGGGAGGCCTCAATCCTGGCTGAGGGTTTGGGATCCAAAAAACTTCCCTAGAAGTTTCCTAGGTTGAGATTGGAGGACAGCACGTTTTTGCCAGAGAGACGGGGAGAGAGAAGAAGAAGAAGTAGAAGTAGAAGAGGAAAACAGAAGCCGTTCCCCTTCAGGGACCATCGCATGCAAGTGGGTCACTGACTATTCAGGGAGTGATCACACACGCATCACGCACATGTTCTTCTTCAGCAGTATTTGTCTTCAGAATTTAAGTCAGGAGCCTTCGTTCAATAGGAGTATTATTTTTTTTAAGGACCATGAAAATGTAGATACTTAATGACTGCTTAATAATGAAAAAAGAGGAGCGAGAGACTGTATTGTGATTGTCTTACAAAGCTTTGCCCTTCTTCCTCATTGCACAATAGATAATGGGAAAAACCCTAAGGCATTTTCTATCAAAGACAAAATCGGAAGTCACCTTTGCCCATTGTCCAGGCTGAAGTTCATCCACCTCCAATGGGTTGCACTGGTCTGTATCCCTTCAATGTCCCAGGAATGAAGAACATGATAAGTACTGTTTTCCTGATGCAAATTGTGCCTCTCCATTTCACTCTAACTTCCTCTGCACTTTAGTGGAAAGAAAGAGAAGACACCATGAAACAGGAGCTATTTGCTGCTAGGAGAATAATCTCCCACTCCCCAAAATGATCAGTCAAAAGAAGAAAATAGCTTTTTCCTGTTCCTGTTCTCCACATTCCCCCTACTTCCTTAGGAGACTTCCTGTTTGATGGGTTCTTCGGGCTTCTGTGATACTACGGTAAAGAGAGAGAATCACAAAAGTAGAAAGTAGGAAAAGGAGAAGGAATTAGCCAAAGCTAGTAAATTATTTTACATGATCAAATGGTGAGGGAAGTCTGGGAAAAAGAGGGGGGAAAAGCCACATATAGTAAGGGTGGATAAGAAAGTGTTTGAGAAGTTAGGGTCTGCACGGAGGTGTTGGGAATGCTGCAACATATAGTGGAAGTAGCTAGATGATGAAAGAGAATTTAACAGGTGTTCTATAATCTACGTATTTAGACTTGCTAAGTGGTTTCCATCAAATGCTAGTAAAAAGTTGGAAAATTTTAAAAGTCATTTTTGATTGCCAAGGCTGTATTTCTTTAATCACAGCTGTGCTCTGAGATTGGATCCTATGGCTCCAGATTAATAATAATTATGCTTCCTTGACCTGTAAGCTTACTAATCAACAATAGCATTAATTCTACTCTAATACAGTAGTCACAAGCCACATGTGACTATCAAGTGCTTGTAGCATGGCTAGTCAGGGATGAGATGCACTGTAACTGTAAAATAAAATAGGATTTTGAAGACCTAGTCAAAAAAATATTAAGGGCAAGAAAGCAAAATACCATTAATAATTTATGTATGAATTACAAGCTGAAATGAGAATATATTGGCTATACTGAGTTAAGTAAAATGTATCATTAATAATTTATCAGCAATTTACCTGTTTCTTTTTCCTTTTTTCCTCTTTTTTCCAGAGAGAATCTTAAGAAGGCTCCATGCCCAGTGCAAGCCCAACACAGGGCTTGATCTCCTGACCCTGAGGTAATGACCTGCACTGAAATCAACAGTCAGACGCTTAACCAACTGAGCCACCCACACACCCCTCTTTTTCCTTTTTTTAACATGACTACTAGAAATTTTTAAATTACATCTGGGCTCACAATGGCAAATTACATAGGTGGATTACATTATCACATTTTTATTGGATAGCAGTGTACTAATTTATCACAGAAACTAACCACAAATAGTAACTAAGCATTCTATAAAGGACACTGAGAGATTTTCTGTGGCTAGGAAACAGTAGAGCTTAGTAGTGAGGTTCATGAGCTCTGGGGTCCATATTTCTGGGCTTACTCCTGGCACTGTCATCTGTGAGTATGTGATTTTGGGTGAAGCACTCAACATTTTTAACCTCTGTATCCTAGTCTAAAAAATGGAATTTATAATAGTACCTTCCTCACAGAGTGGTTATACAGGTAAAACATTTAAAATAGTGTTTTTACATGATTAGCATATTAGCTTGTATTCTAAATTACTCCCAGGGAGAGAAGGGTACTAAAATGTGTTCTTTTCAGTTTTCTTTTATTTATTTTCTTTCTGAAAGTTCCATGGAGGCAGGGGCTGTTCTGTTCTGTTTTCTCATTTATATACAACTAATTCTTAATGACATTTACTAAATATTGAACAAATGAGTCTGGGATGGAAAATCAATTAGTGGGTAGTATTATTACCCCCATTTTAGAGAAGAGGAAATGGAAGTTCGCTGAAATTCAGAAGTTAAAATGTTAGATGAAGTTACAAAATTCATAGATGATAAAGTCGAGATTTAAATCCAAATTTGCAAGAACATTCAGTCTGTGAACTCAAGAAGCATTCCATCTAGTTGAAGAAATAAAATGTGTTTCAAATAAAAAATATATAATACTATTAGCTTGAAGATGATACTGTTTAAATAACTCAATCAATGATTACTAAAAAATTCAGTGTAGAAAGACTTCATGTCCAGCAAGTGTGTGCAGGAAAGCATTGGAAAGGATGAGATGGAAGCTGACCCTCTAGAGATTCATTAAGTTGGATTGGGTGAGCACTTTGTCTGGGAAAAGGGGTCACTTGTGGCAAATGAACAGACTGAGCAGAGGTATGGAGGCTGAAATCCAAAGGCAGGTTTTGTTTTTTGTTGTTGTTTTAGATTTTTTTTTTAATTTATTTATTTGAGAGAAAGAACAAGCAGTGGAGAGGGGCAGACAGAGAAAGAGAGAGAGAGAGAGAGAAGCAGACTCCCTGCTGAGCAGGAAGCCTGACTCAGGCTCAGTCCCAGGACCTAGAGATCATGACCTGGGCTGAAGGCAGACACTTAACTGACTGAGCCACCCAGGCACCCCTAAAGGCATGTTGTGAAGCTCTACAATGGATCTTTTTGTCTGGAGAAGATAGTTCATGTAAATTTATTAATAGAATTTAGGCAGAAATAAAGGTGAGATTGGATCTTAGGCTTTGAATGAAGACTCAGGTAAGAAGTTAGAAATTTGGTAAACAAATAGTAGGATATTACTTTGTCTTTCTTTTTAGCATAGTCAAGATGAGATAGCAGCAGTGTACAAGAAGAAGCAGGAGAGGGATAGTCGAGATGGGGAAATAATTAAGGAGACTTGCAAAATCCAGCCATGTGGTAGTACAGATAAGAATAAGAAATTTGGAAATAGGAATGGAAAGGAAAGGAACAATTTAAGAGATGTTAAAGACAGATGTTCTAGCTTCAAAGACCCAATCTGGATGGTTAGTCACTAAAAGTAGAATATATGACCTTTTATTTTCCTATTAAGAAAAAAAAAAAAAATCATTCTTGATTTCTCTTATCTTGCACATAGCCCACATTTACTTTGTTACAAGGCCTAGCCACGCTACTCAAAATACCTAATAAATTGAATCCCTCCTTTTATTCCTATGCTTCAGCATAAACTCTTGTGTTACTTTATATTATTTTTTCTTATTGGAATTATTTTAAGAGATTCTGTGTTAGATAAGAGCATTTGTTCACAATTCTTTCTTTCTTTCTCCTTTTCTATCTTGGCTTCTTGTGGGCTAGATGCCTCTTGTCCTCTAGCCCCCAAATTTCTACCCTTAGATCTAACATTTATTTGTATCCTAAAGGATGACTAGCTTCTAGTAAAATTGCTCACAATTTTTAGAGGAATTTTAGTGAAAAGAATTCACCTTTTGCATCGCAGCTCTGATATCGAATACCCTGTGAAGCCTGTTTGAACTTTCCAAAGCCACGTTCTTTCTTCTTATTTTACAATTAATCTTTTAAGAATTTATTATTGTAAATTGTCTGTATTTGAATGTTTCCCTCGTTGATCTGCAACCTCTTTGAGACTTATGACTATTCTTTACTAATATTTTGATACCCAGTCTTTAAAACAGTATTTGCTACTTTAGGTCAGTAAATGTCAAAATAACGAATGGCTAAAACTGAGATACCTCTTTCTGTATTGTTTTGCTATTTATGTGGAAGTTTTGAATTTCCACATAAATTTTAGCAGCATCTTATCAATTTCTACCAAAAAAAAATTTATTGGACTCTGAAGGAGATTAGGTATTCTGTACATCAAACTCAGGAAAAGTGACATATTATCCACATTGGGTCTTTCAATCTATAAACATATTCTATCTCCCCATTTTCTTCAGTAATGTCACATAATTTCCAATGTAGAGGTTTGGTACATGTTATGTGAAATTTACCCCTAAATGTTTTGGTTGTACTGCTTTTTAAAATAATTTTTAAACTTCATGTTTTGTTTGTGAAAATATACTAAAATGCAATTGATATTTTTTTGTATTCCCATGTATCGTGAAGTCTTGCTAAATTCATTTACTAGTTCTGGTGCTGTATTCTATGTACACAGTCATAACAGATTCAATTCTTTCTTTACATCTTTTTGTTAATTCTTTTTCTTGCCTCAGTACCATGACTAATACTTTCAGTACAATGTTGAATAGAAGTGGTGAGAGTGGCTATCCTTGCCTTGCACAAGTCTAGAACAAGTAGCAGGACAGGGTTGAGGATGTAATTATCATTGAAATTTCAAATAGAAGCTTAATATAAACTGTAATAAATAAGCTATGGAAAAGGACAGAGGCCTTTCAATAAAGGAAGGTAGCTTTTTTTGAAAGAGTAATTACTTAAAAATTCAGAGATCTAAAATAAGTTATTGAGAAGGTCATTAATTAGTACTTGAAAAAACATTTCCTTTAATCATTTTAAAATCTAGAGGATTTCTGCTAAATGGCTTTTTCGCCATCTTGAATAATTTATAGTAGCCTTTTGCCTATTTTTTTGCCCACTCACAAGTTTCACTATAAATGGGAACAAGACTTATTTGAATGTTCTAGACAAAATGAATGAGAGATATTACAAATGGTGCCAATCATTGTCATCCACTAGTAATCCAGCCCAGGCTGCACGTCTGAGCAGAACATGTTTCCTTGGGGTAGTTGTGAGGATGGGGTGCTGTTAATGATTCTTCCTGACCACAAATATGGCTGTGTAGAACCTCCTTCTGTTTATTGGGTTGTGCTTATGCTACCATCAAGGCAGGTTGATTTGGGTCTCTCGGCATCATTTAAGCAATGGAAGCCAATATCCTATAGCTTCTGCCTCTAGGCCACACAGCTCCCCTACGGAGCCTTCTGTAAACAGAAATCACCCAGCTCTTGACTGATCAGTATACCCTGAGGCTTTTATTTTAGAAGGCTGGGGTGAGGCAATTTTCTCTTATTTACCGGAATACCTAGTCAAAAGGGATGAGAAGTTAATTATAATTTGTTTAGTTGCTTTCACTTACTTAAGTGAAAAATAGTCCCTGTTCAATACAGGTAAGTATAAGACAGCTGCAGAGGATGGGTTTAAATCATTCTGCCTCCTCTGTGCCTCCCTGTGGCTTCACAGGTAACCTTGGGGCAAGTCTTCTTAGTTTAGAGAATAGTTATGTGAATGCTCTCCTGCCTTCCTTTGTAATTGTAAAGTGAGGGTCATTCATTGTCTAAACTGGGAGGAAAGATATAATAGACTAGGGATTAACCAAAATCTCTAACCCCCACAATCCAAGGCAGGGAGTTGGTGAATTGATTTACCTCATAATGATGCATAGGAGAGGAGAAATCATCAACCCAGTGCCTTGAGAATAAAAATCAGTGAGAACAATTAGAGTGAATCAGAATGGTCCCAACAACTCCTAGATGAAGAAGATGTCAAAAAGCCCCTGAAATAAAAATTATTTCAGCTAAAAAAAAAAAAAAAATCTAGAGTGGATATTCCGCTCTTAATGAAGTGGTCATGTACAAGTGCTAATTCTATCACCACAAGGATGCAAATTCCACTCAGCCAGAGGGGTCTTGGTTTTGCTAATTTCTGTCCCTCTGGCATCTGAGAAGAGCCTTGTGTATTGTTGATATGGGAAGCTACCTCAGTCCTACAGTAGTCTTCAAGTACACAGTGAGACAGATGATCTCAAGAGTTCATCATCTTCTTTTTTTGATTTTATTTATTTATTTAAGAGTGAGAGAGCATCAGAGATAGCAAGAGAGCAGGAGCAGGAAGGAGAGGGAGAAGCGGGTGGCTCAGCCTGATGCAGGGCTCCATCCCAGGACCCTGGGATTATGACCTGAGCCAAAGGCAGATGCTTGACCAACTGAGCCACCCATTCTCCCCAGTGTGTTCATTATCTGCATATGTCTTGTCTGTCTCTATCTGCGCTGCCTCAGTCTGATGGTGTGGTTATGAGAATTGGAGTTCAGGGAGATGAAAGCAGATGGGAGATACATGGAGTTTGCTTTATCAGAAAAGTAAGTCAATGTGCCTGAACACAACTGTAAATCACCTGATGACCTGATGAACAGCAGTGAATTTTTCTGCATATATCAGGTGGAGAAAAAAAGAGCAATGGGTGGCAACTTAATTCTGTATGAATGTTTGATTGTTTAAGAGCATTGGGTGGTTCAAGTATATTTCGTGGGCTGCTTGGTTTTACATCCTTTTAATGAATTATCAGTACATATAAGCTCCTCTTTACCTACGTCTAACAATTCATAAAAGATGCTTCTTTATTTAGTATTTTTCTGTCCTCCTTGTAGATCTGTGTCTCTTATTTTCCTTAGCAGAATGTAATATTCTTAAAGAACACAGTGAGCACATCACATACAAAATAAGCACTTGATAAATATTTGTTGAAGGAATGAATACAGGAAGGAATGGTTTTACTGTAGCAAATGCATTTGATGGAAGATTCTTTGGGCCCAGTCCCTCTGGCAGTGATTAGTCTTGACTACAATGGCTAACCATGGAAACTGAAAAAAAGCTGAATCACACAGTGCAAAATGTGATTGTCATCTGAGCCCATCAAGGCCTTCCCAAGTGCAATTCATAAGCATTGTCTTATAAATCTGCAACATCACTTAAAAAGTAATGCTGTGAAAGAAGCACAAAATAGGTGGCCTGAGATTCCAATTATATTTCTAAAGGACTAGCAAAAGAAGATTAAATATTTGGAGTGTAAGTTGCTGAGGGTCAGACAACTGGGGTGGAAAAAGAGGGCCTGAAGAAGGCAGTGCTGGACTTTCTGCAGTAGTGGTGTGTGGCATTCAGGTAATTAATTAGACAAATACTAGACCTGTGTCTGTATTTGCACTCCAAGCTGGGGCACTGTATTAGAACAATACTAGTAAGAAATCAACCATTTCTTACTAACCGGTAAATGTTATTTCTGACCTATTATGTATTTTAAACCTAACACATTCATTCTCAGAATGGATCAACAATTACTTTATTTAGTTTGTCCTTCTAAATTTAAATAAATTTAAATAAATAACTGCACTATTCAAAACTACCTCATGCAGATACCTTATTGTTTAGCTGTGTATCTGTTTGTCAGAGTAAATCTATACGTGTACATGGGTGTATGGAATAGTAGTAAGTGTTACATTCATGTTATTTTCATGTGTGTTTATGCTTGATGTGACACTGGCAATGGTACTTGTTGTACCCTAATGTACCAAACTCCTGAGGCACGGGCATGATGACTTGGAACCCAGAAGACTTTTCTTGAACTTCGACAGTTTTTCACCAACACCACAATCCCTTATTTGAAAAACTGTGGAGGATTATTTTAAATTCTTAAGCAACAGAGCTGCCTGATGAAAAAGTATCTGTAAAATTTGTAGAAAACATTTGTAGGACAGCCTATAACAAATGGTGTGAAGATGGGGAGATTTGGTTATAAGCAACATATTTATGGTTGCTGAAAACCAGAGGAAAGGCAACTGGTGAGAAGAGGGTAGGGAGGAGAGAGGAAGAAGCCACTTGGACATTGTTTAAGGGTAGAATCTCACAACTGAAATCAGGTTGGATACAGGAAAAGTGAAGAGGACTTGCTAGTTGATGAAAGAAAGAACTTTTTGAGAAAAATGGGTAAACTGGGAAATGGGTTGCTTGGATAAAAAGGGAGTCAGGTTCAAATGATTTCATTTTTTTGTGAACTCTTACCAGTTCTTTCCCTCTGTGTTTCAGTGATAAACTTTAGCAAAGATGGTAGAGCTGAGAACTGAAGCAATGCTTAGCAGACAAAGATGTGTGCTTTACTGCACCTATACGTTTAGTTCTTGGGTTTGTTGGTTTTAACCAGGTCATATTGCTGATGTGTATGTTTAATTTTTTTTTAAGATTTTATTTATATATTTGAAAGAGAGAAACACAGTGAGGGAGGGAACACAAGCAGGGGGAGAGGAAGAGGGAGAAGCAGGCTTCCCTCTGAGCAGGGAGCCTGTTGCAGGGCTTGATCCCAGGACCCTGGCATCATGACCTGAGCTGAAGGCAGACACTTAACAACTGAGCCACCCAGGCACCCCTTATGTTTAACTTTTGTTGCTTCTATCAATTCTTGTCCATTCTGAAGAACTTATCCATTTCTAGAGACTTTAGTGTGCTAAAAAAGCAACTGGCAAACAACTAGTACATTGCACCCTGTGGGCACTCCATAAACACTTGTTTCCTAACTGCCTGGCTGAATGTGTCTTCAGGAACATAGGCAATAAACCCAACTGCCTTAAAAATAACAGATGGTGGTATCTGGTAGGCATTCCCCTGAGGCCTTGTTAAATACACAGCTCATGCCAGGAGATGCCTGACCATTCTTACCTGCTCAAAACAAGTGACACTTAAGTCATTTGTCAACATATATGTATATGTGTGAGAGAATGAACTAAAGTCACATTGGGTCCTAAGTACCCGATACTTGTATGAGAATAGAAAAAAAAGAGCTGATTATTGCAAAATTGATCAAGTCCCAGAGATAAGATGTTGTGAGGTGTAAAAACCTGGACAGAGTTAGAACTGTGGAGTTAATCGCTTTATCATTAGGAATGTATGGGAAGAAAATGAGAAATTGGGGTGGGAGGGATGATGGGAGCAGGTATCATTGAAAAAACAACAGAAAGAATAATAAATTTCACTATGCAAATCTTGAAAATTTTCTGCATGAAAATAAAGGTCAAGTAAAAAATAAGAAACATATTTTCAGGCACTCTGTTAAATTGTTAATATACAGAGTAACCCTAGAAATATAAGAAAATCACTAAATGCAGACATAAAATGACCAAACAATATGAAGAAACACTCCTCTAAGTAGAAAATACTTTTAACTAAGAAACTTTTCTTTTTTTAAAAAACGTTTAAAAATATTTCTAATTAGAAAAATGAAAATTAAAACACTACCTGTCAGATTAGCAAAGATTTATTTAGTATAAAATATTAATCATACTTTCATATGGGCAAAAAAATGAGAAAGTATCATTTTTTTTTAAATTCATTTGAGAGAAAATGAGAGAAAGAGGAGGGGTGGGGAGAGACAAAGGAAGAGGGAGAAAGAGTTTCTTGAGCAGATTCCACACTGGGTGCAGACCCTGAAATGCTTGATCTCACAACCTGGAGATCATGACCTAAGCTGAAATCAAGAGTCCCTTGCTTAACTGACTGTGCCATCCAGGTCCCTGAGCATGGATCTTTAGAATTAGAATAACAATGTTTTAAAAATGCAGTTCTTGGGGCGCCTGGGTGGCTCAGTGGGTTAAAGCCGCTGCCTTCAGCTCAGGTCATGATCCCAGCGTCCTGGGATCGAGCCCTGCATCGGGCTCTCTGCTCAGCAGGGAGCCTGCTTCCTGCTTCCTCCCTTCTCTCTCTGCCTGCCTCTCTGCCTGCTTGTGATCTGTCTGTCAAATAAATAAATAAAATCTTTAAAAAAAAAAATGCAGTTCTTCATGTGTCCCTCCTGTAGGTCATACAGATTCTTCTATGATGCAGCCCCTGCCCATTATTCCAGACTTTTTCATAGCCACCTCCTTTCCAAGTTATTGTCCAGTCAAACTAGTATTTACTGGTTTCCAAATGTACCATGTCTTTTCATGTCTATGTTTTGGGGTTTCCAGACTAGAATGTGTTCTACCCTTGTTCACCTGGCAAATCCCTGTTCACTCCCTAAGATTCATCCCCAGCATCCCTCCTCTGATAGATCTTCCCAGCCACACTCCTCTCATCCTCTTCTCACATCTCAACAAAGAAACTGTATCTTGACTACATTTATACTGTTCCGTATTTTATACCACATGTTATTAATTTATTTGCATATGTATCTCTTCTTTTACTTATAGATTGCTTGAGAACAGCAAGTGGTTTTAATCTTCTCTGCATCCCAAGTTTCTGCCACTGAGCTTGGCAGAAGAAATTAGGTGTTGGTTGATACGAATTGAATTAAAACTTTTAAGCCTCTGTTGGTTGCTTCAGCACATCACTGCATGTGCAATGAAAGTATAACCTTAAACCAGATCATTGCACACCATGTACACACACACACACACGGACAAATATCTTCACTATAAAGGCCAAGTTTAGAGCTTTTGTTAAACTTGAGATTTTATATTTGCAATTTCCACCAAAGAATTTGAAAATGTAAAAATTATAATATTTAATTACTGAGCATTCACAAAACTATACCCTCAGTGCTCAAGAAACCTAATGGTTTCATTTCTTTCACTCTGGAACTACCATCAGGGAAGCTTATTATAAACAGACTTAATGGCTTACTAAGTAGAGCTGTAATAAGAACCTAATACTTAATGCTCTAGTTTGCTTTCTTAGGCCCCCTGACTTGCACAAATGTCAGAAAGGAGTGCTCAGTTTATTTTCACCCACACTTTCTTTCACTTATCTCAGAAAACCATTTTTTGCTGCCATAAAAATAAATGCCAAAAGTAATTTTTAATAACAGATTTTATTTCATGTAGGCCACTAAAGGATTCTCACCAGTCTTAACATTGTTTTTAGATTTTCAGATCACTTATTCCACTATAGCCTAGATGATACACATTTTAAGATGTGATTGAAAATATGTGTTACAACAACATCTCACTTATCAAGGATTCTTGGTGAATGTGTCTACATTCTCTCAAATTCCTTTGGCGGAATGTGGTCCCGCAACTATTATGGCTTCTCAAATTTTTAACATTTTAGTGGGAAAAAACTTCCAAAAAACACCTTATGCTTTTTTGTATCCATAAGGAGGAATTCAATTAATTGAAATTTTCTTGATGATTCAAAGTCATCAGTATGAACATACATTGTTTTGTGTCCTCATCCCTTGATGTTAGTCTTCGGGCATAAACCAGTCCATGAGCACTTTAGGATTTGCCCCTCCACTAACAGATTCCAGATGACTATGCTTACAGGCCTCTTTAACTTTCTTTGTTTTCAGTTGAAACTCATTTTTTGACTGTTAAGTAAGTTAGTCTCCAGCTCTCTCTACTCCAAGCTTACTACATTGCAATCACATTCAGTCAACTTTGGGAGGATTGAGAGCGGTTTAATTTCTCTCTGGATACAATAGCGTACAGATTTTATAGTTGAGTTTAATTAAAAAAAGATTTTCAGGGTACCCTGAATTGGCTGGAGCAGTTCCACATGAGCTCAGTTGGGTCCAACAGGAAGCTGACTGATACGGAGTTTAGAGCAAGAGGTTTACTTGGGGCTGACTCCTGGAAAAAGAAAGGAGGGAAGGAAGAAGGTTGGTCAAGAAGAGCCTCAGAGTGCAGTGCAGGTTTGACAAAGTCTTGGCCAACTCAACAGGGAGTCCAGGAGCACATAACACCCATTAGAGGAATTCCATGTTGGGCAGAAATGGCTAGGTCCTGGTAGCCCAGCCAATGAAGTTGGGGACTTTCTGGGAAGAATGTGAGCTCTGCTTGAATTCCAAGATGGGTTCTGAAGACAGGGACAGCTGGAGGCTATCAGCTGACTGCTCTCCCTGCAGATGAAAGAAAAGTTCTTCCTTGAATAGGAATCAAATAAGTGCACCTTTCTAGCTGCAAGGGTATATACACCATCTGGAAATATATTTGAAAAGAAATACAAGTTCAGAGGACAACAGGAAAAAGTAGTTGCTTTCTGTACCTTTATAAATTTATAGTTAACAGTAGAAAGCAGAGAGCCTGATGGGAAGCAATCAATGAGTCTGAGGATGAGGAGGGTAGTGATCAGGGAAGCAGAGGGTTCTAGCCAAGGAGGATAATGGTTAGATAACCACATGATCAAAATCTTAATTTTCTCAGCAGTAAATTGACCTTCCTTGGAAGGACCCAGTTTGGAAAGTATAGTCAGATATGGTATCTAGGGTGGAAGGCAAGACCACCGAAAATTTTACTGAGTAAGCTGCCCATGTTTGTTTTACTTGTTAAGCATTTTAATTATTTTGAAATTTGTAAAAAGAGTTATTCTTTACATGAAATTTAGAATCATCTTGTCTATTTTCAGAAAAGCTGGTATTTTATTATAGTCACATTAAATAAATGAATTAACTTAAGAAGAACTGAAATCTTTATAATATTGAATCTTAGCTGAGAATGTAATTTTTTTTTTAATTTAGTTAGGAGAATCCATATATATTTTAGGGATGTTTTAAATATTTTCTCATGTAAGTTTTACATATTTATGATCAAGTTAATTACTAGGCATTTTTTGTTAGCGTTGTATGTGTGGTTTTCTGATTTACCATATTTTATATTTGGTGGCTTTTATAAATACAAAAGCTATGTATTTCTCAATATCAGTTTTAGCATCCACCACCTTATTGAATTCTCTTGTTTTTGGTTAGTTTTCTTGCATTTCTTGTTAGTTGTTTTTTTTTTGAATAATAGTAATAATTTCGTCTCTTCCTTCCCAATTTCTATAGTTCTAATACCTTTTTCTTACCTAATTGCATTGACTTATAACTCCAGTACAACGTTAATAGTACTGAAATATTGGTTACAGTAATTAGTTTGGGCTAATATCCTTGTGTTTTTCTAATAGGCATGCCTTCATTAAGTAAGATCCTGGCTTTAAGGCTAATTATACATTGACGCCCTTGAAACTGTTACATAAGTATCCTTCAATTCCTATTTAAGAAGTGATAGTTCATATAATTGAGAAATGGATTAAGTTTTATCAAAGATCATTGTAACATCTACAAAGATGATCATATAATATAATTGCATTTATGGGTTTCTTAATATTAAAACATCTTTTTACTCTGTAAAGAACCCTAGTTCAAGTTTTTACTTCCTTTGTGAACTGCTGACTTCATTCTCTGATATTTTATGTTGAATTGTTTTTATTGATATGCATAAGAAATATTTATCTATAGTTTTCATATCTTTTCCATTTTGCTGTCAATATTACACTCACTTCTTAAAGTATGAGAAAGTTTTCTACATTTTCTATGTCTTGGAAAAATTCGATAATATTGGAATTAATTACTCATTAATGGTTGGTAGACTATCTTAATGAAACTGGATGTGATGCTCTTGGAAGATTACTTCTTTGACAATTATATTTCTTTGCAGAAATGCATTTCTATTGTTTCTTCCTCTTCTGAGTCAGTTTGTAAATTATATTTTCCTAGAATATTATCCCTTTTATTTAAGTTCACATTATTTTTTAACTCATAGTTTTTTATTTCTTTGTGTGCTTATTACCCCTTGTTATTTCTTACTCTATATATTTGTGCATTTTTATCTTGTGATGAGACTAGTTTATTTACTTACTATTAAGTGTTTAATAAATTAGCTTGTTCATGTATTTTTTTTTTTTAAATATTTTTTATTTATTTGACAGACAGAGATCACAAGTAGGCGGAGAGGCAGGCAGAGAGAGAGGGGGAAGCAGGCTCCCTGCTGAGCAGAGAGCCCGATGTGGGGCTCGATCCCAGGACCCTGAGACCATGACCTGAGCCGAAGGCAGAGGCTTAACCCACTGAGCCACCCAGGCGCCCCTTGTTCATGTATTTTTAAATTTTCTAATTCATTAAAAGTTGTTTTGAAATTCTGTTTTTCTGCTTTCATTCTTTGACTTTTATTTTTCTAAATTTTAGAATCAAATGCTCAGTTTATATTTCCACATTTTAATTTTTACTGATAAAATTCATATCTATAAGTTTTACTTTGAGCAAGGTTTGTACTTTATCCTGTAGTTTCTGTTTTGCTTCGTATTTTCTTTTGGGCTGAGAGTTGTTAAAATAGACATTTTACAGTTCCAAGAGGAGAGCCTATTTTTCTGATATTGTAACTGATTTCTTATTTTATTCTATGATATTCAAAGAATTTTGTCTATAATTTTTTTGGAGGGGGAGGAATTTATGGAAGCTTTTTTTTTGTGGCCCCAAATACAATTTTTGTGGAAGTTCCATATTCACATGAAAACAAATGTTCTCTGTTATTAGGGTATTGAATCTGGTATGTGCTCATCAGCTTTACCCTCTTAGTTATGTCACTTAGGTTTTCTGAATTTTTTTTTTTTATAAGAAGAGCTTGCCTTGCATGATAGTATGGGTCTTTAAAAGTAACCATGCAGGGGTGCCTGGATGGCACAGTGAGTTAAGGCTCTGCCTTCAGCTCAGGTCATGGTCTCTGGGTCCTGGGATTGAGTCCCACATCAGGCTCTCTGCTCACCAGGGAGCCTGCTTTCCCCTCTCTCTCTGCCTGCCTCTCTGCCTACTTATGATCTCTGTGTGTGTGTGTCAAATAAATAAATAAAATCTGTAAGAAAATAAAAATAGTAAAAATAATCATGCAAACTGAACTGAGCAAAGCATTTTGAATAAATAACTGGAAAAATTATACTGCTCTGTAACTAGAAATTTTTGTCAAAATGTTAAAACCTGTCTTTTTATCAGTTATAAATTATAGAGATGAAAAATTATGACAAAAAATCATACAAGAATTACAAAAAATTTATATTTTTTGCTATTTAACATATTATGAACATTGAGAATTAAAATATTTTATGACTTTATAAGAAGTTATCAAGAGCTGTTTGATATTTGCATTATATGAGTTACTGTACAGAGCAAGCATTTGATATGTGCCTTGGCAGTTTGTCATACTCCTTTCTAAGTTTTGGTCAGCTTCCAACATTTAATCCTTTACACTTTCAATGTTATAAAATGTCTCTGAAAGTTTCTTTAATGTGAAGTTTTTCACTGACGTCACTTCTTCTGGGAAATTTTCATGCTTTTCTTCACAGTCACTTTTCTCATGTGTGTTAATATTTGCCTTCCATGAGTTCCTCTGGCGATACATCTAAATTCTCTCAAACAACTACCAACATTCCATTGTCAGCTCTGCCTTCTAGAACTCCACTGACATCAATTCAAATTTCACTTTGAGCATTATCACTGTCCTTTTTTTCCCTGCATTTTCATATTTGTTGGCCAATTCTCTCTTTCAACTACCTCCTTTCGTAAAATATCCTGTGAGTTTGTCACTGAGAGACAAAGAGACAACACGTTCATACACTACACATTTGCTGTCTGTAAATGAAAGGAGCAGATACTCAGTGGCCAGTCACCACCAGTTGTGAAAGAAGTGATGTAATTGATCACTGATCATGATGTGCATCTGATATTTACATAGCAATTTATGGAATAGAGGGCTGGTAGCAAAATTTGCACTTTATAATTACTCAGAGTTACTACACCATGGTAAGACATGTAAAGTATATTGTTGGGGAACTGATGTTCTGAACTGAACCATGGTTATTGAAATGTATGTATGGTGGAACCATCCAAGGGGATGATTATCTAAATTTTATCCACTTGATATGTTTGGGACTTAGAGAAGTAAATTCAAGTGGTATTTTCTATTTTTCTTTCTTTTTTAAAAAAATATTTTATTTATTTATTTGACAGAAAAAGAGAGAAGTGGGGTAACAGAAGCAGGGGGAGCAGCAGAGGGAGAAGTAGAAGGAGGCTCCCCGCTGAGCAGGGGTTCATGACCTGAAACAAAGGGAGACACTATTTTTCTAATATATCCTGAAATTTGTTTCATGAAAAAATTTACTACGCTATCACTTAGTAGATATCCTAAAATTGTTATCTTTGTTTAAAATTGCCCTCTGTATATTCTTGTTTCAGCCAATGCTTTTTGGCCTGTATGTTACCTTGTTTGGTATTAAGGTTGTGATATTTGTTTTCTTTCTGTTTGAATTTACTAGATAAACTTCTATCATTTTATTTTTAACCTTTATAGATCTTTTATTTTAAGTGACTCTCTTGTACATGGCCTAGAATTCCATTTTGTTTTGTTACCTAACTGGAAATAATTTTTCTACTTTTATTGAGATATGATTGACATATAACATCATATAAATTTAAGGTATACAACATGATGATTTGATACATTTATATAGTGTGAAATGATTACCACAATAACTTTGATGAACATCCATAACCTCACATAGTTACAACCTACCTTGTGATAAGTACTTTAAAGATCTACTCTCTAAGCTACTTTCAAATATAGAATACAATATTGTTAATGATAGTCATCACGTTGCACATGGTAGTCCCAGAGCTTTTTTATCTTATAATTAGAAGTTTGTACCTTTTTCCTACCTTTGCTCAATTTCCCTAGGGCTTGTGCCTATGGAAAATCTATGAGTTTTTTTTTTTTTAGATTTCACATAGAAAAAGATTATAGAGTATTCATCTTTTCTGTTTGACTTGTTTCACTAGTATAATGCCTTCAAGATCCATCCATGTTGTCACATATGGGAGGATTTAATTTTTCGGCTGCATAGTATTCCTGTGTGTGTGTGTGTGTGTGTGTGCTCGTGTGTGTTTTCTTATCAATTTCTTTGTCAATGGACATTTATATTGTTTCCATATCTTGATATTCTAAATAATACTCAATGAAAAAGGGAGTACATTCCCATCAATAGTGCAAAAGAGATCTCTTTTCTCCACATTCTCACCTAAACTTGTTAATTGTTGTCTTTTTGGTTCTGCCAAGTGTGAGGTGACATCTCGTTATGGTTTTGATTTACATGGAGTATTCTTACTAAAATATGTATCAGAAATATGATATAATCAGAAAGCCTACTCTATAAATTCTATGAAAAATAAGTTGATATTTGAATTCAGTATCTTTTAATATCTTTTTTCCTTTGCTTTTCTCTCTCCCTCTAGCATAAGGCATGAAAGCATGAAACACCAATCTCCTCTCTTGACCTCACTCTCTCAAGTCATTATGCTATTCCCAGGCTGCTCACAATTTCCCACACTGATGGGTGATCCATTTAGATTTTTATTAAAATTTACCATTCCAGTAGTCTAGTCCTTGCTCTCTCATTTAGGTGACAGTGGGCATTTGGGAATTGACTTTTTTCCTAGCAAATAATTAATTTGCCTTTTAAAAAAATTTTATTTATTTATTTATTTGACACAGAGAGAGACTGTGAGAGAGGGAACACAAGCAGGGGAAGTGGGAGAGGGAGAGGCAGACTCTCCTCTGAGCAGGGAGTCTGATGCAGGGCTCGATCCCAGGACTCTGGGACCATAACCTGAGCTGAAGGCAGCACTTAACAACTGAGCCACCCAGCCATCCCTTCGTTTACCTTTTAAAAAAAAAAAGAGAGAGAAAGATTTATAGGATTAAAATTTAACCTAAAGAGCTCACGCCTCTTAATAATTGTTTTTCAGTGATTCACTTTTTAATATAATGTATGTACCTTATAAAACTTTCAGAAAGTTATGAATGCTACAAAAGAAAAGCAAGAAAAAGATGACAGAAATTTCAGGCAGGCACATGAGGAGAGACCTCTAAATGAATAGGATTTTTAGCATCCCTGAAATCACAGAATCCAAATGAAATTGAAATTCTATCAATATATTTATTCATCCACCCATCCAAAAATATTTACTGAGCCTCCACTTCATGTAAGGTATTGTGATAAATGCAGACAATTTGACATCATATGACACAACCTCTACCTAGCCCAGAGTGCAGACGATGTTTATCTTACAGGTTGATACGTGTTTAAAGTGGAAGCACAGAGCATTACTGTAAAACTGCCTGGTGGGGGCACTGCAGTCAGGAAGCAGGAACTGGGAAGCTTCAGCATCGTGAGAAAGCAGAAGAGGACTAAGAGTGCACACAGCCATCGTGTGGAATGAAAGTGGAAATTTTAAAAGAGCTTACATTGAAAAGTTGAAGGAAGATATAACTTGTATGTCCTGCTAAGGAATTTGATTTCTATCCTTAAGACAATGGAAGGCTATTGATGGCTTATAAGCAGATTAATAGCATGCTTTTCTACAAAGACAGCAAAGCAAGGAAGAGCATTAAGGGATGACATTTAACTGCCTTATTTTACCAATGCTGTGTCATAACACTAACTCAAGTGAAGTTTTTACTACAGAATGGTTATGTTTTAATAGTTAGTTCAAAAGGTAATGGCATTTTTAAGAACATGAAATTCTTCACAATGGTTCTTTAACCTTGCACTTGGCTGAAGTTAACATCATTCCGGCCCAGAAACTCTCCTTACCAGACATCTTACGCTTCATCCACAAACTTCTTCCCACCTCCTCTTGTCCAAACCATTTTTATTAGACTCAGCATCTAACATAAGCATTTTTCATTTCCTCCACAACAATAGTCCTTTATTTGCTACCTACTGGTACCTTGAGTAGTTTATAAGAGTAGTTTGCAACTGCTCAGTCTTATATGTCAGGTTCATTTTTGATCGTCCTAGCTTGGTTTATGTGAATACAAATAGGCAAAATCTGGAAGTCAGTGAATCCAGCAATGCTGTTCTCTAACACTGTCACTTTCCCAAGTCACTGTGTATCTCTTGATTTCGCTTAGTTCTTTCATAAGCAAAACAAGGGAATTAGTCTAGGTAAGTTGCAACCCTGAAACTTAGAGCTTTAAGATTCACCCAGGAATACTTCAAGAGTCTCTAAAAAGATGGGACCAGGGAAGAGATCTCCCTTTTCAACTTTGATTTCAAATGAGGCAGTTATTCCTTTATCTGTCTTATTTATTAGGTTTTTGTGTAAGGTTTGTTTGTTTGTTCTTTCTTTCTTTTTTTTTTTTTTTTTTTTTTTTAGGACAGGTCAATCAACTAAAAAGAATTTGACAAGAGCTGGTCTACGTAATCCCTAAGGTCTATTTCAGCTCTCACATCTCATCTTTCCTTTTTCTTCCTTTTTATTTCGCTGATATACTTCATAATGCCTATGTGTTGGCAGTCTGTATCAGAATGGTGTGTCAGAAATACAGAAAATGATTCAGCAAATGCCTTTTAAAAGAATGAATGTATGCATTAATTGGTTTGTTAATCCCCTCATCATTCATATTTATAGGTAACCATTCAATTTAGCCACTCTTCAAGACAATGGAGATACAATGTTAAAGATCAGATAAATACCTTTCTTCTCTCCCTCAGACAGTTGACTTAACCCATTAAGTAACAACCATTGGGCACCTAATATTACTGAAGCTGTTTTGTTAAGTTCTACTTATATTGAGACCTATAGAACCCTGTCTGTTCCTTGCCTCAAAGATGTTATAGTCTGCTAAGACAGAAACATGTAAATAGATTATTAGCATAAAAATTGATAAATACTATTATGTAATTATGATAAACGTGCTCTGAGTGTTTGGAAAAAGAAGATACTGACTCTGGCTAAAGTAGTAAAAAAGATTTCACAAAGAAGATTGTGAACTGAGTTCTGAAGAATGAAAAAGATTGTGCCGTGTGGAAGAAATCTCGAAACGTGTTGCAGTAGGAAAGTATGTAGATGGCACAGAGAGAAGAAAAACTAGGGAGTGCTGGGTAACAGGCGTTTGGTATGGCTACACCCCTTGGTGACAGACATCAAGGAAGAAAGGCTGCAAAGTTTTTTTTGCTTCAGATTATTAACGTTCTCTTATGCTATTAGAAAGTTTTAGATCTGCATAGTTAAGGAAATGGAGAGTTAACAGAGATTTTTCTAAAAAAGAGATTTACTTATTTATTTGAGAGAGAGAATGCGGGGGAAGGGGCAGACGGAGGGGGGATATCTCCAGCAGACTCTGCGCTGAGCATGGAGCCTGTTTTCCAGCAGACTCAACCGAATGAGCCACCCAGATGTCCTGAGAGTTAACAGAAATTTTTAAACAGTAATTTGGCAGGATAGATTTGTCTTTAAGGAAAAAGTAACATAGATGTGGAATATGCAAGACGGACTGGAGTGAGGAGAGTCCAATGAGGAGGGAAGGAGTAAAAAGGCTGTTGCTGTAGGTTAAACAGAAGGTGAAGAGGGCCTGAGGGACAGAGAGAGTGATCTGACTAGAGAGAATACTTCAAATTGAGTTAAAAAGATGTGGTGACTGGAAACAATGTAGTATTCTAACACCAAACAGAGCTGGGAAAACTGGACAGCCACTACCCTACATCATAAATAAAAATAAAAATTAACTCAAAATAGATTAAATAGGGCGCCTGGGTGGCTCAGTGGTTTAAAGCCTCTGCCTTCAGCTCAGGTCATGATCCCAGGACCCTGGGATGGAGCCCGCATCCGGCTCTCTGCTCAGCGGGGAGCCTGCTTCCCCCTCTCTCTGCCTGCCTCTCTGCCTACTAGTGATCTCTGTCTGTCAAATAAATAAATAAAATCTAAAAAAAAAAATAGATTAAATAGATTAAAGACTTGAATGTAAGACCTGAAACCATAAAACTTCTAGATGGTAAGCTGCTAGACATCAATCTTCGTGATGAGTTTTTGGATTTGATGCCAAAAGAAAAGGCAAAAAAAAAAAAAAAGCAAAAATAAACAAGTGGGATGACATCAAATTAAAAGGCTTCTGTGTAGCAAAAGAAACTATTATTTAAAAAAAATCTATGGATTGGGAAAAAAATATTTGCAAATCATATATCTCATAAGGAGCTAATATCCAAGATATGTAAGAACTCATATGACTCAAAGGCAAATTCTTTTTAAAATTCTAATTAAAAAATAGATAGAGGATCTGAATAGACATTTTCAAAAGAAGACATACAGATAGCCAATAGGTACATGAAAAGTTACTCAACAACACTAATCATTAGGAAAATGCAAATTAAAACAACAGTGAAATATCACTTCACACCTGTTAGGAAGGTTAGTATCAAAAAGAGATAACAAATGCTGGTGAAAATGTGAAGAAAAGTAAACACTTAACATGCTGTTGGTGGGAATGTAAATTGGTAGAGCACCTGTGGAAAACACTATGAAATTTCCTCAAAAATTAAAAATAGAAATACTATATGACCTGGCAATTCCACTTCAGGGTACTTACCTGAAATTAAAAAACAAACAAACAAACAAACATAAACTTGAAAAACTATATGAGCTACCATGTACACTGCAGCATTATTTACAATAGCCAAAATATGGAAACAACCTAAATGACCACTGATGGAGGAATGGATAAAGAAAATACTCTATAGGGCACTGGGTGGCTCAGCCGGCTGAGTGTCTGGCTCTTGGTTTTGGCTCAGGTCTTGATCTCAGGGTTGTGAGATCGAGCCCCAAGGTGGCCTCTGTGCTCAACGCAGAGTCTGCTAGAGATTCTCTCTCCTTCCCCCTCCCCTCCTCCCCCCATTCATACTTCCATCCACTCTCTCTAAAATAAATAAATAAAATCTTTAAAAAATAAAAAGAAAATCTGATATATATATATAATTAATATACATTACAAAAAAAGAAAACCTGGTACACATACATAATATAATATTACACGTGTACATAAATCAGATTTTCTTTATTTTATATCTGTAATAAAATAATATCTATTATAAAATATAAATATACAATATAAAACATATTAAACATTATAATTATACATTATTATATATAATATTTATATATTCTATATTATGTATAATTATATTTTAATATATATTTTTATATTATATATGTATATATATACCTATATATAATAATGAAATATTATTTGGCTAGAAAAAAAGAAAATATTGCCATTCGCAACAACATGGATGGGCCCTGAGGGCCTTATGCTAAATGAAATAAGTCAGACAGAAAAGGACAAATGCTGTGTGACACTGCTTATGTGTGGAACCTAAAAAACAAGACAAAGAAAAACAAAACTCATAGATACAGAGAACAGATTGGTGGTTGTCAGAGGCTAGGGATGGCGGTGGGGAAATAGGTTGAAGAGAGTGAAAAAGTATAAACTTCCAGTTATAAAATAAATAAGTCTTGGAAATGGAATGAACAGCTTGGTGACTAGAGTTAATAACACTGTGTTGCATATCTGAAAGTTGCTAAGAGAGCAGAACATAAAAGTTCTCATTATAAGAAAAAAATTCCATAATTATATATGGTGACAGTTGTTAACTAGACTTATTGTGGTGATCAGTTTTGCAATGTATACAAACATTGAATTATTATGTTATACATTGAAACTAATAAAATGTTGTATTTCAATTATACCTCAATAAAAAAAAATGTAGTACTCTGGACTAGAACAACATGAGGGCTTATTTTTTGTGCCATCCCAATAAAGACAAAAACATTTTTAAAAAACTCTTTCTTGGGACCCCTGTGTGGCTCAGTCTGTTAAGTGTCTGCCTTCAGCTCAGGTCATGATCTCAGAGTCCTGGGATCGAGTTCCATATTGGGATCCTTGCTCAGCGGGGAGCCTACTTCTCCCTCTGCCTGCCACTCCCCCTGCTTATACTCTCTCTCTCTTTCTCTGTGACAAATATATGAAGTCTTTAAAATAAATAAATTAATTAATTAAATTTTTTAAAAACCAAATCTTTCTCAGAAAACATGACTAGCAACTGTTACCTCTCAAGTGAAGATACAGTTAATCCATTTGTGGAGGTTAATCAATAACTTAATTAACGCCTAAAAATGTTCTCCAAGATAAGCCATAAAGGGCAATTCCCGTTTAACAGCCCCCCTCAGATGGGTTGTCACAGGCATTATTAATAATTTCTCCAGGCCCTTCCTATCCTAATGAGGAATTAACACGGGGGTACTATCTGCAGAATCTATTTTTGTTCAGTCAAAACCCATGACAGTTAGCTATGGCAGGTTAGTTATCTTCACTTTGTAAGTAACAAGATCAGAGTTGTGACTTGGCTAGGAGCATTGTCAGGACGGATTGTTTTCTGAGATAGCAGACGGTTTGGAAATCATCTGCCGTGACAGACCGAACTGACTTGAATCTCAATTCTCTGTTCCTGGAGTGGTGATGAGAAGGGCACATAGGGGAAATTAACTCTCCTGGTGTAACTGAAAATGACAGCACACGGCATGGTCAGAGCACAAACTGGTACTAAGAAGGAAGGATAAATGAGAGGCAAGTGGGAAGTTCCTAATTAACTTCAATATACTTCAAGTAAATTTCCCTAACTCAATATTATGGCACATAGGAGGAAAGTTGATTTACACATTTCAGGACTTGATTTTATAATTTCACTCTTGAAGAATGAGATAATCAAACAACAGAAGGAGTATATTAATGAGGGACCCGGATTACAGTGATTCAGAGTGAGGTATCAGGTAATTGAATCTAGTCAGTTTATTCAGAGCAGGATGCAAATAAGTAATTTGGACATCTTGAATGAGCTCTGCCAAGTTAAAAGCCTCGTGAAGATTTTGTAAATATGCCATGCACTTTAATGCAATCTGAGAGTAGAAAGTAGTTTACAATGATTTCAGACTTCTATTTGGCCATTATTATTATTATAGTTTTTAAAATGTTCCCCCTGACGTCTTTCCTGTGTAAATGAATATGTCCCAGGGACTCTCCAGTAAATGAGATAAAATAATGTAAAATATTAAATAATTCATGTGCTTGGAAGCTACTGAGATTTTGCTCATGTTTTTCTAGAAACCAAATCAATGTTGTGATGCAGGGGCAAAAAAAGCATCTGCATGTGAAAATATATTAAGCATTATCTTTTAAGTCTAAATGTGCTCAGTAAGAAAAAAGAGGAAAAGGGAGCAAGTTAAAAGAATACAGCAAGTACCATTTTATAATGGGAGAGATAACTAATGGGATTTTGATCTGCTTTGTTTTGTCCCATTTGGAAGTCATGTCACTGCCTTTTGTCATTGTTTCCGTGGTTCAAAGTTAGACTGGAGAGAGATTAACAGATGAGGAGGTCCAGTGGGACATGCAGGGGCGGCAGGGATAGAAGAGGCAGCACTGAGGAGCAGAAGGCAGTATGAAATGGATAAAGACTTGGGGCACCTGGGTAACTCAGTTGGTTAAGTGTCCAACTCTTGACTCTTGATTTCCACTCAGGTCATGATCTCAAGGTCAAGAGATCAAGCCTTGCATAGGGTTCTGCACTCAGCACTCGGGTTAGAGGGGGTGGTTTCTTGTGATTCTTTCCTTCTCTCTCTTTCCCCCTCTGTGAACCCTCCCTCCACTTAAGTGAATGCACACTCTCGGAAAAAAGAAAGAAAGGAAGGAAGGAAGGAAAGAAGGAAGAAAGAAAAGAAAAGAAAAGAAAAGAAAGGAAAGAGGGAAGGAAAGAGGGAAGGAAAGAGGGAAGGGAAGGGAAGGGAAGGGAAGGGAAGGGAAGGGACAAGACCTGGGATATTTGTGTTCCAAAGCCTGCCTCTGTCTGGATCTGATCAGGGGTTTGTTGTATAACCTCTCAGGGTGACTGTTTTCTCATCTATAAAACCGTAGTAATAATATCAGCCTCACAGAACTGTTATAAAATTAATGAGATAATAGTTTTAAGGAGATTAGAGTGTCTGATACAGAAAAGGCACATAAAATTTGGAAGCTACCTTACCATTCTTGGAAAAGACCTCATATTGCCAGCTTCCCCTGCAAGGAAACTTCCAGATATCCATTCAGTAGTAACAGGGAGACAATAAAACAATAAAACAGACCAAGTTCTTGTTCTTAAATTCTAACCTTATCACTTACCAGTAGTGTGTTTGTTTGTGTTTGTTATTTTGACCTCATCTTCTTCATATATATATATATACACAAAAAATGGATGTATACAATAAGGATAATATTACACATAATATAATAAGGATATAAATACATATAATAAGGATATTATATATAATAAAGACATATATTTCCTTATTAATAAAGGTAAGGATATGATATGCATAATAAGGATAATATTAGGGCTTACCTTGTTGGAGGCTTGCAAGGTAAGCCTTAACTACTTATCTGCATTAAGTACTTAGTACACTTCTAAGCACATGGCAAAGATTCTTTAAATGTTACTTTTGAGTATCCATTGATCCCCACATATCTATAACCATGAAAATGTTATTTATAATAAGAAACGATAAAGGATATTTTCCTCTCTAGCATAGCAGTTGCTATGAACATGTAACAAAACTAGAGTTTTCAATTTAAATGTTTCCTAACATGGTTTGTTCAAAAGGAACTCTTGCCCTTTTAGCAAATAAGTCTGAGCTATTTCAATCACTGTTCCAAAGGAAAGACTTAAAACTATTCCACTTCCCAGTATTTTAAGCATTGGAGAGTGATGACGGGTGATCAAGAATTAAAGGATAATTGACTCTCAAAATAAGGAAACTATAGTGAGTCTGCATTTGTGCACCTTTTCTCCTGTGGGTACACCACTCCTGTCCAGTCCATATAGCTTGGGGGAGTGGGGAGACTGAAACTCAAGGAGAAAGCATAGTCTTATGGACTTGATGAAGCAGAGGAGAGAATTTGGAAGTGCCCAAGTGACTAGAAAGTAAGAGAAGAAATGAGGAAGGGCTCACAATACTGTGTAATTTCTGCCCCAGTCTTGGGCTGAATCTTGATGTACAAATGTACAAAGGAGGCATCAAGAAGCTACGACTGTGGCTACAAGGCTGAGGGGCGCCAACCAAAGATTTCAACCCTATTTACAGCATGGGATGCACAATTCAGTTTTGTTCTAGCTAAAATTAACTGCTTGCTAAAAATGAAATCCAACATTTTTCAGAGGAAGATATCAGAATATAAAACACATTTAATGAATCATACACAGTACTCAGTATATAACTAGAAACCATGAGTTATGGGAGAAGAAACCAGAAAATTGTGGCCTGTAGTAAAAAAAGAAAAAAAGAAAAAAAAAGTCAGTAAATACTGACCTTAACAAATTGGAATAAGTAAATGAGAAGTTTAAAGCCTTAAGAAAAGGCTTGGAACCTGAAAAAGAAGCAGTGGAACTTTCTTCATAGGTGACTTGACTGTTTGCAGTTAGAATCTTTAAGAATCTACAAAACAATGACTAGAACTACTCAGTGAAGGTTACAGAGCACAAAATTGACACAAAATCCAATTTTATTTCTATATTCTAATAAGAAACAGTGGGAAAAGGAAAATAAAAAATTACTCTCATAATTGCATTAAAAACTGGGATGTCTATGTGGCTGAGTCAGTTAAAGTCATGACCTTTAGCTCAGGTCATGATCTCAGGGTCCTGGGATCAAGAGTCACATCTGGGTCTGTGTTCAGCAGGGAGTCTGCTTCTCCCTCTCCCTCTTCTTCTCCCTACCCCCACCCCCATGCTCCCTCTTTCTCTCAAATAAATAATCTTAAAATATCTAAATATATAATCCCACCAAAAATTAAAGTGAGAAAAATATTAACAAAATATTAGAAGAACTCTGCACTAAAGACTACAAAACAGTGTTGAAGGAAATTAAAGAAGATCTAGATAAATAGATGCCATATTCCTAGAGTAGAAGGCTTGGGACTGTTCAGTTTTTGTAAATAGAGCTATAACAGCAGTTTTCAAACTTTTTGTTCTGGAACTTTAAAACAGCTTTACTGCTATTGAGGATCTCAAAGGACTTTATTTTTTGAGAATTATATACATCAGTATTTACAATATTATAAATTAAAACTGAAAAAATTACTGCAGTAATTTTATAATTTATTTAAGAATAACAGCAAATCCATTCCATCATCATAAGTAAGTTTTACTTTAAAAACTACACTTTCCAATTCAAAACATAATTATTAGATGAATGGCACTGTTTCACATTTCTTGCAAATTGATCTGGCTTAATAAAAGGCAGCAGATTCTCCTATTTCTAAGACAGCAGGTTTTACATTTAGTCTAGCGTGATAGGTTATTTTGCTTGAAGTATATGCAGAAATAATGGTCTCACACATATATATGTAGGGAGAGGAGGTAGAATTATTTAAATAGCCTTTTAAAATAACTGGATATTCTTTGATTCTATAGCAAAACTTGCTAAGAAAATAGGGGAAGGAATTACAGTACATTCTGATGAAGGCTATGGTGAGGGAAACACGTGGTCCTTTCTATAGAAGCACATAGTTAGGGCCACTAATGAGGACATGAATCTCAGAGAAGACTCTGCAGGAAATGATGGCTAAGCTGAGGGATAAAGAAATGTGGGTTAATGTAGGTTAAAGAGTATTCTAGGAAGAGAGAATGGTCCAGAAAGGACAGGGTAAGTTCACAGAATCAAAAAGTATCAATATGGCTCTAGTTTACTGGTTAGTTAGAGCATTGAGACTGGGATGTTGTGGTGGCAAAATAAGAAATTGAAGAGATAATCAAGAGCTTAAGTATGAAGATTAGTAACCTTGGACTTTTTTATAAAGATAATGAAAATTGAATGAAGGATTGAAGCAGAAGAATGACAGCTCATGAAAGCCAAACGTTTAAGGAGGGACGGACTGTTTAGTCATGTGAGATACAGTAGAGAGGTCCAATAATATCATCTTAAGTGCAGACATTGATTTTGGTCATGACATTATTGTTTGTGACTTAATGAGAGAAAGTCAAAGGTGAAGCTATATTACAGGAATGGGTGGGGAGTGAAGATAATGAGGGAAGGCCTGGCTTTCAAGAGACTTGTCTAGGAACAAAAAGTAAGGTGATATTTAAAGGTGACAAGCAGTAACAATAGGCTGAAGGGAAGAAGCCAAGAAGCCAAGAAACATCAAAATTATGGGTCTGGAAAGGACGCATATGCATCTTGCTTGTAGAGGTATGCCAGACCTGCTCTACTAAAGGTAATGGGTAATTATAGTTTATGTATTAATTATCTTTAAAACTGTTTTACCAGTTTTTAAAAACATCTCAACTATGTTGTCATGTTTTCCTTATTTTGTTTAGTCAATATTTATCTCCCAAAATATGAGAAAACAGACCATGGTTCAAATCCTAAATAAATCACTTAACAAATCCAAATGAGTGGTGTCTGGATTACTGAGCTTTTATTTTATGCCAAAATTGGAGAGGATTACTATCAGTTTATTTGAAGAATGAACAAGAGGACTAAATTCAGGACAAGACTTAATAGGATACCCTCATCAGTCCCCCTGTAGTCCTTGTCTCATGCATGATGTATATACATTTTTTTGTCTATTTCTTCTCTTTAGGAGGCTTGGGCTTCTCATACCTATGGATTTGTGATATATAAACTCAGTTGGTTACAAACTCCAGAGTAGGAATTTTTAGAATATTTAAATGAATAAAAACATTTGGGTTCATCTTAACAAATAGAACGAATAGACTGTTGATACCATTAACTTGCCTGAAAGTGATGTGAAATTTGGTCCATGATCTGTTTCCCCACAATCTGGGGCTGTTGTAAAGATGTCTGTCATTTAGACATCTTCCTGCTATGACAGTCAGGATAAGAATACAAGCTTACTGGGTGAATGATCCTTGATAACCATGTGTGGCTGATGAAAGCCCCTTAGGTTTATCTGTTGGTAACTCAGGAGCCTGAAGATAGCTAGAATTTATAGCAGTCATTTCTCTTCTGCACTTCTCTGTGTGAACAGATAAATTTTTTCAGAAAGCTTGAAGCTGTAATAACTCAAGGCATTGCTATAGAAATAAGGCAGGTCCATCAATAAATCAGGGGTGAGGAAAAACTCTCCAAATGTATAATTACTGTTGAAAACTTCCCAAATCTCATAAAACACTATATATTTTGATCCAAGCGTATGTGTGAGTATATAATGAGATATTAACAATGGAAAACAATTGAATTAACAACTGAATTCAAACAATTCAAATGTTAGAAAATTGCATTTGTTCTGTGTGTGCTTTTATTAGAAATGTGAATGGTAGCACAAGCACCATATTAATCTAGCAGTGTTAACTTACCATGTATAATGGATTCTGTATTGAAGTCACTTGTTCTCAGCAACAAGTGATTGAGCATGTACTGAAGGTACCTCAACAAAGGAAGACTTACAGTACAAAAATAATGCAGGAACCCAACGGCTGTCGTATGAGTTTTCTAGATTTGATAAAAATGAGTCATGATGTACATGGGTTAGTGGTTGTAAAACATTATATTTGGTAGGTATTTAATTTGGGTATCATTTCCATTTTTAATTAAGTTTCAGACTACTTGTTTTAAAAAGACTTTAATATACTTAAAACACATCTAAGATAAAAGCAAACGGAGTTAAAGTGATAAAATGAAAAGAAAATGTAATGTATGTATCATACACAAAAATAGGCTCAATGTAAGTTAAAGACTTAAATGTAAGGCTGAAAGCAATAAAATTCCTAAAATAAAACATAGGCACTAATCTCTTGGACATTGTCAATATTTTTCTGGATCTGTCTCTTCAGGCAAGGGAAACAAAAACAAAAATAAGCTATTGGGACTACATCAAACTAAAAAGCTTTTGCACTTCAAAGGAAAACAAAAAGACAACTTACTGAATGGAAGAAAATGTTTGCAAATGATGTATCTGAAGAGGGGCTAATAGCCAAAATATATGAAAAACTCATAAAACTTAAAACGAAATGAACAAAAAATCTAATTAAAAATAGGCAGAGGACCTGCACAGACATTTCTCAAGAAGACATACAGGTGGCCAACAGGAAAAGATGCTCAATATCACTAATCATCAGGGAAAGGTGAATTAAAACCTCAAAGAGATGTCACCCTACATCATCAGTCAGAATGGCTAGAATCAAAAAGACAAGACATAACAAGTGTTGGCAAAGATGTGGAGAAAAAAGGAACTCTCGTGCATTGTTGGTAGGAACGTAAGTTGGTGTAGCCATCATATGTCCCAGTAATTCCACTTTTGGGTTTTACTTAAGAAAATAAAAACACTAATTTGAGAAGATACATGTATGTCTATCCTTATTGTAGCATTATTTACAATGGCCAAGATGTGGAAGAAACCCAAGTGTCCATCAATAGGTAAATGGAAAAAGATGTGATACACACACACACACACACACACACACATACACACAAACACATACGAACACAATGGGATATTAGCCATAAAAAAGAATGAAATCTTGCCATTTACAATATGGATGAACTTAGAGGGTATTATGCTAAGTGAAATAAGTTAGAGGATAAGACAAATATGAATAATTTCACTTACATGTGGAATCTAAAAAAACACAACAAACAAAAAAACAGAAACAGACTTATAAATATGGAGAACAAGCTGGTGGATGCCAGAAGGAAGAAGGCTTGGTGGAAGGGGTGAAATAGGTGAAGGGGATTAAGAGGTAAGAACTTTCATTGATAAACTAAGTCTGGAGATGGAGAGTACAACATAGGGGATGTATTCAATAATACTCTAATAGTTTCCTATGGTGACAGATGGTAACTACATTTATCATGGTGAGCATTTTGTAATGTACATAACTGTCATATTTTGTACACTGAAACTAATATAGTATTATATGTCAACTATACTTCAATAAAAAATAACATATAAAGGAGTTTGAAAAAGGATGAACGGTATAAAAATGAGAATAAAGGGGTGGAGAAAGATAGAAGTAAACTAAGCACACCACTGCTTTCCCTGGAATACCAAAAAATTAAAATAACCATTTAAAATTTTCAACTAATAGGGGTGCCTGGGTGGCTCAGTGGGTTAAAGCCTCTGCCTTCGGCTCAGATCATGATCCCAGGGTCCTGGGACCAAGCCCCACATCGGGCTCTCTGCTCAGTGGGGAGCCTGCTTCCCCCTCTCTCTCTGCCTGCTTCTCTGCCTACTTGTGATCTCCATCTATCAAATAATAAATCTTTTAAAAAATAATAAATAAATAAAATTTTCAAATAATATAAATCTTAAAAATTAGACTCTGATAGTCTACCTGACTTAACTTTGTTGGTTCTGTGGGACAACAGAGTGTCTTGCAGATTGTTATTCAGGGCTTGATCTGTAGGTAAGTAGTGAAGAGGAGAAGTAATAAAATGAGGAGAGTTTACAGATCAGAAATGGTGCAGTATGTCATTTATTTAATCTAATTTAGGCCTTGTCGGTGCTGGAATAACCGGCTTCTTAATAATATATTTTTTTTCCCCTTTGTGCTCTCTTTCTCTCTTCAATCCCTCTCCCTCTCTCTCTCCCCATCACTGCCCCCTCTCATGCCTACACAAACCACTGAATATGGACACTGTACATCAATCAGGCTGAGGTCAGGATACTTCAAGCAAATAACAAGTGTTGGGAGGATGTGGAGAAAAAGGTACCCCTGCACACTATTGGTGGAAATGCAAGCTGGTACAGCCACTGTGGAAAACAGTGTGGAGGTTTCTCAAAAAGACAGAAATAGAACTATCCTATGATCCACTAATTGCCCTACTGGGTAATGACCTCCAAAATATAATAACACTAATTCGAAGGGATATGTGAACCCCTATGTTTATAGCAGCATTATTTACAGTAGCCAAATTATGGATGCAACCCAAATTATGCAGATAAAGAAGATGTGGTGTGTCACAATAAATTAATATTCAACCCAAAAAAAGAATGAAATCTTGCCATTTGCAACGACATGGTTGGAACTAGAGTATAATGCTAAGTGAAATAAGTCAGTCAGAGAGAGACAAATATCGTATGATTTTACTCATATGTGGAATTTAAGAAACCACACAAATGAGCAGAGGGAAAAAAGAGAGACAGAGACAAACCAAGAAACGGGTTCTTAATCAAAGAGAACAAACAGATGGTTACCAGAGGGTGGTGGGTTGGGGGATGGGTGAAATAAGTGTTGGGATTAAGGAGCACACTTGTTGTGATGAGCACCTGGTGATGTTTAGAAGCACTGATTCACTATATCGTACACCTAAAATGAATAGAATACTGTAAATTAACTATACTGGAATTTAAAAAAAATTAAAAAAAACAGAAAATAAATTAAGGATACTTTAAACACACATATAAAAGAATGTATTTTGACTCCAAAAAAAAGAGTATTTCAAGTAAAATTTCACTTCAGCTGTACACAATTGTCTAGGAAGATGATGCAATCTTCTAAGTGACAAAGGCAACAAAAATTGACAAATGGAAAGCAAATACATTGGAATGGCTCACAGAATCACAAAAAAAGTAAAGAACCAGACTATGGAAGGAAAGAAATCAGCTCTGGGGAGTTTAGGTAGCAGGATCTGATGAACAGTCTTTTCAGATGTTTCCCTCGAGGGAAATGAGCTCTCTTTAACTTTCTGAAGTATTTTTGATGTTCTGCTTGAAAGTAAAAGTCCAAGAAACTGCATGGATTACATGCTATCTCAGCAGACCACATCCAATAGATAAAATAGAGTGGGTCCAAATGGAAGAAAATTAACCAGGAAAAGGTAGAATAAATGCTAAGTGACAAAAGCACCAAATGTCTACTGGGAATGTCATGATCTTTGTGCCCACAAGGTTAGGGGAAGAGAGGGACCAGAATAACTTATTCAGGTCTCAGAGATGCTAGGAAGCTAAGTAGAGAAGGGCTGAAGAAGGCACAACAATTAGAGTGGTTTTGGGGAGGACTTGTTGCTCATGTGTACCTCCTGCTCACCATCTCTTTCCCACCTGTATTATCTCATGGGACTTATTCTGTATTCACATCCAGTCCTGTTTGTTCATACCTTTCTCCTCCACTATGGCATGGGCATGCATGGCTTCTGCCCGGGGATCCACAGTTTTCTAGGTGTTTCCAACTTTCTGGAATTCTGAGACAGCCCCTTTCAGAGAAAGTGCCTGAAGTTGCCCATCTTTCCCCCGTTACTGACTGAATTAGTAGTAGATGTCTATAGAAACCATTCTGGGTGCCCCTCTGTGGTCCCTGGACCCACTTTGCTAAAGCTCTTGTGCCTTGGAGCTTTTAGACTTTCAGCTGAAAGGGAGGTCCTAAGCTTATGAAAATATGTTCAATCCTTAAGTCGGGTCTGTTCCAAACAACCACTGGTGGTTGGGAAGATGCTTGCCAAATCCGGAAATTGTTTGTCCGTGCCAGTAAGCGGGCCACAGTTGCTTGTTTGTTTTTTCATAAGTTTCACAATTCTGTACAGTTTTATTTCCTGATTTGAAATTGTAAAAATTCCACCTGCCCTCACTTTGGGGCATTTTGGAAAGCACTAGAAAAAAATGTAGGAAGTCCTCAAAACTTTCCTGGTTGGTTTTCATTTTTGCTATGGCGCCATGTGGAATTAAGAAAAACAAAAACAGAAAAACAAAACAACAAAAAACCATGAGGGCTGCTACAAGAGCCATCTGCTCCTGAAGGCTTTCGGCTACTCCTTTCCATACCTACTGCCAAGGGAGGTCCCCAAGACATTACAATTCCACTTTAGGGTTCCAAATCCCAGCCTTTTCAATAGCAGCAAAACAGTAGCACAGTGGAAACACAGTAAGACACTTGCCGTTTTTATAGGTTTGAATATTTTTATTTTCATGGTAAGCTCATTTTGAAATAAACACATGAAGATGAAAGAACCATGTGGCATTTTAATCATTCTTAAGCAGGAAAAAAGATAAGTACTTTTTGGCGTGGAAACTTTCCACTTTTAGTAAGAGAAGAGTGTGAGAAGGCTGAGTACACTGTCAGTTTCCAGCAGGTTCAATTAATTGCTGAAACCAAACAAAAATAGCCTCGCACGGTTCCCATTGTTCTGCAGCTGTTGGCTTCAGAATGCTTGTTGTCCCCTTCCTTGTGACTAATCATCATGGTTTCCCAGTTTCCTTTCTTGATTTCCCACCAGAAGTTGTGATGTTTCATAGGAAGAGAGGGCAACCTTCCCAGCATTTCTTTCCAGGCCTTTTGAACACATCCGTCCCGAAGCTCTCGTACTTGTCTTCAAATCTCTGAATTTCTTGACCTGTCTGGACTCAGAGGTTGTGTGTTCGTGAACAGGCATGCTTTAGCCATTTGATAAGGGGGCCTGAGTGGCTTCCTGTTTGAAAGAGGTCAAAAAGATATGAGTCCTGAATGTAATGTATGCACAAGTCTTATACATTAATGCTTTGGTTTGGTTTGGTTTTGAAAAATCTCACTTTGCTTCTTGCTGCTTTGTTGAAAGGAGTTTTAGATTGCTAAAAGTATAACTTGCTTTCTGAATTTAGCAATCACTACAGGGGTTATATCACGATACAGAGTCTCATTTAGTTGAATGTCGAACTTCTAGCAACCTAACTCCTCAGAACACAGAACTGCACTTGAGCAGAAAAAGAAAGAAAACGAACACAGTTGCAAAAACTCCACATGCTAAAACCCAAACACTTTTCACATAGGAAAGTTTTAAAACTTGGAACACTGCCTGGCACATGTTAAACACTCCATAAATGTTTGTGATCGCCAGGACTTACTGGCTGTTCTTACATATCAATCTAGCCAACTTAGTTATCATGTTTCTTTGAAAAAAGAGAAAGAAAAAGATTACTGACAGCCTTTTCGAATGATGGCAAAAGAGAACAACAGTACGAGAACATTGTGAAAAACTGCACCTGACATCCCCCTATAATAATGAGACAGAAAATTTACAAAACCACAGTAGCAGTTGGTCCACTCAACCCGCCAAAGGATCTGAAATACGTTAGCCCATCCTTTAGAGACATGGCCCTGATGAGCATTGCGACCCCCTTAAGTCATCAAGGAGAAATTGAATTAGGTTTCTTCTATTGTAAGAGTGCAAAGAAAGGTAATACATTAAAAAAAAAAAATTGAAGTTTAAAAGGTGTGGACTGAAGCTCTAAACAGGATTGTCATCAAGTATGGGGGGAGACTACTTAAATAGGCAAGCTCATCCATCCGTGACCTTGGTTCTTGGGGAGGCCTCGCTGGGTACACCGATGGGGGTCAGAGTTGAAGATAACCCACCACCTACTCTAATGCTGTGCACAGCATGGCTTAAAGACGGAGGTGAACTCCACACTCCCTCTCTCCATGCTGGACCACGTCTGACTTCCTTTAGAAACCAGCTGTCTGTTAGGAAGCCTCCAGCCTGCCTTCCAAGAGAAGGAGGCTCCTTTGCTCAGAGTGAGTCACCACATCTATTTGCAACCCGGCTAATTGGTGTGTATGCTGGCATTGGCTCCCCGCAGTCAGCCGGCGCGGCACGGCTCGAACTTATGATTCACTGTATCCTCTAGTTAGGTCTCTGGCCTGTTTGTGTTTGCTACGGGCTTGCTCCAGGTCACCACACATTTTTTCCTCCTCCGTCATCATCAAAACCGCTAGCAGCCATATAGCGCCTCACACTTACCACGTCCTCCAGCTGTTTCCCAGCGTGTCCCTTCGACAGGTCTCTTTTTCTCTCGCCCCTCACCCAAGCTAGTTCCCACTGCTATTTCCTCCGAGCTCAGCTGTTGTTAATTTGGGGTGATTTGGTTCCCCCAGGGGAAATTTGGCAACCTCTCAACATATTTTTGAATTGTCCTAACCTGGGGAAAGGTCTTCCTGGGATGTAGTGGGTGGGGGCCAGGAATGCTACTGAACATAGTATAGCGCACATGCCGGGCGACCACAACAAAGAATTAGGCAGCCCCAGCTGTCAATATTGCCTCGATTGGGAGACCCTCCATTCTCCCTGGTCCCCATTCTCTACATCTCAGTTCAAATCTCACCTCCTCTGGAAACTTCCCTGCCTCATACTTCTCACTCTAGGGGCCAGGTGAACTCTCATACTCTTTTTCCTCTTAATTTTGATTTAATTTTAATTTTAATTTTGATTTTCCTTTTGATGTATGTTCTTTCTTTGGCGTATCCATACTGTAGCAAATTGTCTTTGTGTTTATGTCCTTTTCCCCAATTAACTGGCAGCTCCTGCTGAGCTAGGGGCAGGGTCTTCCTCATCCCCCTGTGGCTAGCTTTCACACTAGGGCTTAGCTTCTTGCAAGTGTTATTATTTTTTTTTTAATGTTGGAATTATTGAATGAAAAAGGAACAGTCTTGTTTTAAGCTTTATGCCTTTGCTCTTCTGCTAATTATTTGGCAGCATTAGAGACATCTTGCTGATCCTCTTGAGAATGTTTAGATACAGAGTAAGTGGTTTTCATCTTCTTACATTTCATTATGTCTGTGTTCTAGAGCGTCTCAGCAGTGATGGCATCTTTGATGATAAACTTTGGAATGTAATAACAGTACATTTGAAGCTAACAGCCAGCTCATCTTTCATTGCTAATAATCTACTGCATTGGAATTATTTTCTGTTTAAGATGAAAGTCACTGACGTCAGATTGCCTGTGTTGAAATCTGGGATCTGCCACCTACCACCTGTGTGACCTCAAATAAATTACTGAAACTCTCTGTGCCTCAATTTTCTGTCTGAAAAATGGGGGTGAGCATAGAACAGAGTTCATAGATTCCTTTAATAAGGAATAACTGCATCAATACTTGTAAAACGCTTCGGAGAATACCTGGAACCCTGTAAGTACTATGGAAGTGTGTCTTACCGAGGATGGAAGAGCAATCTTGTATCAACTCCCCATTGCTTGTCGTGAATGCTTCAAGCTGGGTAGACAGCTCATTCTAACATGTTACTCTATTGCATTCCTGATGAGAAAGAATGAAACCATGTGGAAAGGTAAGAGTACTCACAGTTTGCCCACTCTGTGTCCTGATCAAGACCAAAAATAAGTCTCCAGAACGCATCGAACTCTTTGCAGGCAGGTGACAGAGTGTCGTGTAGTCTTAGCATAATACAAAAACCACTGATAATCTATGGTTGCCAGTGTTGCTGCATTTTAATTTTTCTGCTTCAAACAGTGGCATTTTAATCATTCTGCCCATGGCAACTAATGTCCTTTAAATTAGCATTAAAAATTCATTCTTTTGGTTTATCCTTCCTGAATCAAGCTAATTAGCTATCAGCTGAGAGCCCTTTAAATTATAACCTGAGTATGTTGCATTTTCCAATTTATAATGCCTCATTGAGGCAAATTGAAAATCCAAAAAGGAGTGAATTAATTAATGTTAATTAAAGAGTACAGCACAGAACGGATGCCAGGTCAGTCTTTGGAGTACGCTTGGAAAGCCGTTGTCAGGACTAAGTTGACCCTTTGTAGCACATCGCTTTGTGCAAAGGACTTGGCCATGGTGGCTTTGCAAAAAAAGGGGAAAAGAAGGCTAGAGATAAGAGTAGAAGCAACACTGAACAAGATAGCGTGTATCTGTACATTACATACATTACACATGTGATATTATACATTCTCTGTAATAGGAGAACAAGCAATCCAATCAACCCTTGAAGTTTTTTACAACATTTTTCTGAAATTTCAGTGAATATTCTCTGATGCCTCTTGCATACAAGGTTTTATTAGACACTGATGGAAATGCAAAAATAAGAGGGTCATCACCCAAAGAACTTAACGATATAGAGTAACACGGCCCAATCGAACTTTCCGTGATGATGAAAATATTCTCTCTCTGCACCAGCCAGTAGAGTTGCTGCATGTAATATTCAGCATTGCAAATGGGGCTTACGTGACTGGGAACCTAAAGTTCGGTTTTTTATTTAAATTTGTTTAGAAATAGCCACATGCAGCTGCTATATGTATACCTCGGGTCTAAAAGGTAAGACATCCTGCATACAGCTTATTTTTATTACTTAAAGATTTCCGAAAGTTGTTAGTCAATGTTTCTTTCATGCCGTATCATAGTAGGTCTCTCTCTGTCTCTCTCTCGTGTTTGCTGATTCACTCACACACCCTACTCTTTTCTATTCAGTGTAATATTCATCAGCTTAAACTGATTTTCCTCAGGGCTGCGATGATCAACTTGGAGAGATGAAACACATCAGAATTTCTGGAGTGAGGAAGAAAAAACAGCTGCATAATAGCTATTATAATTTGTAATAAGAAAATTTTAAAAAATGCACCCAAATTATATGAAAGTAAAATGGAGGGGGAATTTGGGGTACACAAATGGTTCTCAACAGAAATGTGTACCTGGTTCCTGAGGGGGAATATGAGAATCTTGGAAGGGGTAGGAGAGAGGCTAAGGCATTTTTCTGTTGAACTAACTGGTGCATAGGTTTACGAACTCTAAGAAATACTACTTTCACTGAAGAACAGTTAAAACACATTGGTCCTAAAGTGCTGAAAGGTCTTTTCACCACACCAGCTAGCATGCAGGTAACCATTATCTCAACAGATATCAGAAATTCACTGAGTGTTCCAGGGACAAACAGCTGGGTAGTTTGGGGTTCTCCACAGAATTACTGACACAATTACTAGTTGCATATATTGGACCATATAATTTGGATTTTACCTTAGTATTCTCTTTTTTTTTTTTTTTACCTTAGTATTCTTAAATGAAAACAAAAGCATTAGGAATATAGTTGAGAAAAACTGGTTTTATTCATAACTTAACAAACCACTTTGAGTAGACAAATACATTCAATGTACAATAACGGTAGGACTCATTATTCAGGACAAATAATTTGGTTTTTTTTTTTTTAATTCAAATTTATAATTCAATAAGAGTATTTTATAAGTAAGGACTAATTTCATGAGTTTTGGCACATTTACTTCTTTTCCAAGTTATTTTATGTTCATCAAAGATGGATTTTAGATTCACTTATTTTCCTTGTTGAGCCATTAAATTATGTTTCCTTATTCACCCCATCCTTTTGTGCTTGACTCGAATAATACCAATATTGCCACCTATAGGTCAAAGTGATTTTTTGGTTTGTTTCTCAAGAGCACAATGTGGAAGAACTAAAAACCTTTGGAGAATGGGTCATTCTGGGTAGTTGAGTTTGACAGCTTCTTAGGGATGCATGTGTTCACCCACCTTTCTCTCTCTCTCTCTCTCTCTCTCTCTTTTTTTTTTTGTAATTTTGGATGGAAAAGTTTTTCAGAGATACTATGCAAGTCCCTGACTTCTCAGCTACTCCACCAAAAATAATTAACAATTTTTGATGACTAAAAAGGATCATCATCATTATGAATTATTGAGTTAGCTTCTTTGACCCTAGGCAAAATCATCCCAGACTGTTGTATCCTCTGAGTATTTCACTCATTAGAATATTCAGTCACTTTTGTGGACTGTACATTCACTTCTCACTGTATATATTCCTCTTTAACAAGTTTTACCCTTTTGTATGTCACTTTCAGTTTCTGTAATTAGAAACCAAATGACTACCCTAGTTAGAGTTGTTTGCAAAATAGAAGTAATTTGGAAGTAAGTTTGTGACCGAAGAATCCATAAATGTTATTATAGGGATTTTTGTGACTCAGATGAATTTTTGTACCCTGCTTCCTGTTGCACAGCTGTATTTCTAACAGATAAGAATAACGAATAAGAGTTCTAGAGAGGTGACCCATTAATGACTTTCATATGTGATAATTCTTCACAGTTGAAATAAAGTGTCAACTTTTAATAACAAAATTTATAATATTAAAAATACTTGGAAATTTATTATCTTCCCCAAGTCTTCCAATTCCATTGCAATGTGCTATGTAACAGTTACTAAAAATGTTATATTTTTCCTCCAGATTAGCAGAATGTATTATTCTGAGCAAGAGTTAATGAACTTTAATCAAATAGGTAACATACAGAACATTAATTGTAAGAATCTCAATGAAGGAAATGTGGATCCACTGAGAATGTCTACTTGGTACAATTATGATCTAGCCAGAGGACCTCAGTTCATGGTTGCACTGAAAGGCCTGAAACTCTTACAGGCACACAAATAACAGCAGACTTAGTAATTATCTACTGTCTTAGCTCACCTCCCCAGTAGCATTTCTTTCTGTACACTGACCTCACCACACCACACCACAGCATTTCAGATTCTTCTTGCTACTCCCATAGGATGAAAAGTTTCTATAGTCTTAAGTCAGTTTATGAACTTGATAAACTTAATGTTGTTACTATGCTCCAGTCTCAAATAGGAGTTTAGCTTTCTCTATTGAATAAACTAGAAGTAAATAGACTTCTTCAATTATAGACAGAAGAAGGGACCATTGATGTTATTTGTGAGGGTATAAAACAGTTACTCTTTCTTGCCAGAAACTAGGTTTCTGAATAAAGTAAACCACACATCAGTTTATACTTGTATTTGGTATTGACCTTCTCTAAAACCGTAGTAAGAAAAACTTCAATGTGAAATAATTTCTCAGTTATCAGAACTACATTTCTGTGGATTTTTCAAGCCACCCTAGTCCTTTATCCCTGAATTTTTTTCTCCCTCTCAGAACCCTGGAAAAGCTGAACCAATGAAATAGCTTCAAACAAGCCAAAAGAATAAGAGGGGAGCTTATTTTCTGCTAAGGTAGTAGAGTGTTCCCTTGATTTGGTCAGCTCTTCTGTAGAAACATTAATTCTTCAATCTTCTAGAATTTGCTCATTCCTTCATTTAACAATCATTAAGTACTGAGTGTCCACTATGGGCTAGTTATTGGGCATAAAAAGATACAAATTTCACAAATTTATTGGATCTTGAAATCTCTTCCTCTCAAAATGCTTTTTATTGCCCTTTTGAATCATTATATATGGACACACATTCTGGTGGTCCCACATCTTTTCTGCTTTTGAAACAATTCAGAATGTTGAACTTCATTTCTTATATAGTAGTCACTAACCATGTGTCACTATTTAAATTAAATCATTTCTTCCATTCATAGGTGAATTTGAAATATCCCTAATATCATGCAAGAAATAAACAGCTAGAACAAACAGAGAAATACTTTCAACTTTCTGGTGGAAAATAAGTATTAATCTAGAATTATAAGCCCAGTTACACTGTTATTTAAAAATCAAGGCAATATGATTCAGCAATTGATCACTTAGCTCACGGGCAGAGGAAGAACACAGCTAGCTGTGAGAGTTAATGTGAATTACAAGACACACTGATCATCGACACTTCAAACTAACTTGCAGCCCTAGTATTTTTTAGAGCTATGCCAAAACAAAACATACAAAAAAAACAAGGAAAATAAAGATATTTTTAGGTGTTAAAATAAATCAAGACATTTCACCACCCACAATCCCTTGTTAAAAAGTTAATTAAGGGATGTATTTAAGAAAAATAAAAGTTGAACCCAGAGGGCAATCATGGTATATAAGAAAGAATGCTGTCCAAAAAAATTTAAAAATAGGTTAGTCATCTTAACTAACTACTAACTGGAAAAAATAACTGTAAGAAAGTTGTAAAATCTATTTCATTAGCTGTAAAAATATCCAATATTTCGGGGCACCTGGGTGGCTCAGTGGGTTACGCCTCTGCCTTCGGCTCAGGTCATGATCTCAGGGTCCTGGGATCAAGCCCCGCATCGGGCTCTCTGCTCGGCAGGGAGCCTGCTTCCTCCTCTCTCTCTCTCTCTCTGTCTACTTGTGATCTCTCTCTGCCAAATAAATAAATAAATTCTTTAAAAAAAAAAAAGAAAAAATATCCAATATTTCATGTTAAAAATAACATTAAGAACTTCTAGTTTGTAGTCAAGCACATAAAGAGCTTGGAAGTCACACCATACTAACAACAAATGAAAAATTGATCAAATTGAAAATCAACAACCCTTCTTAGATCCATCAAAAAGCTGAAGTCACTGGGCAGACCACTGGCCCAAAACTGAAGAGACAGATAGATATATGGAGAATCACAACTTATTGTTACCATGAGCAGGTAACAACTTACTGTTACTATAACCAGAACCAGTCATGTGGTAGAAAAACCTTAATTGTATAATTGGGAATTCTACCAAATATTTAAGAAAGAAACTATACCAATTCTCTGTAATCTCTTCCAAAATACAGAAGAAGAGGGAATGTTTCCTAGGAGGCCAGCATGACCCTAATACCAAAACCAGACAAAGACACTGTGAAGAAAGAAACCTACATCATTATTTTTCATGAACATAGATGCAAATATCCTTTACAAAATGTTATCAAAACAAATCTAACAATATAAAAAAGAATTACACACAATGTACAAATGAGATTTATTTCAAGTATGCAACATTTATAATATGGTTCAACATTTGAAAATCAATGACTAATCCAGCATTTCAATAGACTAAAGAATAAAAATCCCATGATCATTCCAATACATGCAGAAAAAGTATTTGATAAAACCCAATGCCCACTTATGATAAAAAATTTCAGTAAACTAGGAATAGAGGGGGGACCTCCTTAATTTGATTAAAAAAAACTTAAAAATACCCTGCAGTTAACACTAGAAAGTTTTCTACCAATTCAGGTACAAAGGCAAGGATGTCTTCTCTCACCACTCCTTTTCAATCACATATTGGATGTCCTAGCTAATGTAATAAAACAAGGAAAGGAAATTAAAAGTATACTGATTAGGAATGAAGAAATAAAACAATCTTTGTTCCCAGATGACATGATCGTTTATGGAGAAAATCTCAAAACAAAAAACCAAAACCCAAAAAACTCCTGGAATGAATGATTACAGTAAGGTTGCAGGATTTAAGATTAATCTATAAAAATTAATCAACTTCCCATATGTATCAGCAATTTGAAACTAAAAGCACAATAACACTTACGTTAGCACTCAAAAAATAGGATTTGATATATATTTAACAAAATATATACAAGATCTATATGAAGGAAACTATAAAACTCTGATAAAAGAAATCAGAGAAGGACTAAACAGAAATATGCTCCATGTTCATGGGTAGAAGGACTCAATATTGTCAAAATCTTAGTTTTCCCCAACTTAATCTATAAATGCAATGCAATTCTAACGAAAACTTCCACAAATTATTTTCTAGATATTGAAAATGTGACTCTAAAGTCTATATAGAGAAGCAAAATACCAGAATAACTGGCACAATATTAAAGGAAAAGAACAAAGTTGAAGTACTAACATTACCTGACTTCAAGACTTACTATAAAGCTGCAGTAATCAAGACAGTGTATTGGTGAGAGAATATACAAATAGATCAATAGAACAAACTAGAAAGCTTAGAAGCAGAGACACACGAACATGGCCAACTGATCATTGACAAAGGAGCAGAAGCAGTATAATAGAGCAAAGCCAGCCTTTTCAATAAATGCTCATGAAAGAAGAAGACATCCACAGGTTAAAAAGTGAATATAAGGGCACCTGGGTGCCTCAGTTAGTTAAGTGTCCAACTTTTGATTTCAACTCAGGTCATGATCTCGAGGTCCTGGAATTGAGCCCTGCACTGGGCTCTGTGCTGCAGGGATTCTGCTTCAGGATTCTCTCTCTCTGTCTCCCTGCCTCTCCCCCTGCTCTCTCTCTTGGTCTCTCTATCTCAAATAAATAAACAAAACTTTTTAAAAAATGAGTATAGACACATACCTTACACCTTTCACAAAAATTAACTCAAAATGGATCATAGACCTAAATGTAAAATACGGCACTGTAAAACTCCTGAAAGAGAAGATAGAAGAAGAGCAAGATAATATTAGCTTTGACAATGACTTTAGATACAACACTGAGGACACAATCTCTGAAAGAAATAATTGATAAGCTGGACTTTGTTAAAATTTAAAAAAAAAAAATTCTCTATGGAAGACACTGTCAAGAGAATGAAAAGACAAGCCAGCAAGTAGGAGGAAATATTTGGAAAAGACCTATCTGAGAAAGGACTTGTATCTAAAAGACAGGAGGAACTCCTAAATTCAATAATAAGAAAACAAACACCTTCTCTAAAGAATTAGCTGGAGACCTTAACAGACACCAAAGAAGATATACAGATGAAAATAAATATACAAAAATATGCTCAACTTCATATGTCATTAGGAAATTTCAAATTTAAACATTAATGAGCTATCACTACAAGCCTATTAGAATGACCAAAATCCAAAACACTGGCAACATGAAATGCTAACAGGGATATGGAACAGTAGGAGCTCCTTCACTGCTGACATGAATGTGACAAGGCACAGCCACTTTAGAAGCTACCTCATAGACTATAATACTTAAGATACTGTGATCTTTGCAGACTGTTAGACAAAGAAAGCTGATAATATACTATAGAAAACCCAGAAATAAACTCAAGTGAATAGGGAAATGTGGCATATGTAAAAGAAGCTATGAAACAAATAAGGGCTGGATAGTCTACCTTATAAATGGTGCTAGGATAACGGATGGTCCATATGAAAAATATACATAAGTACAATTAGATTGTTACACTATATACTGAAATCAATTTTGGTAAACGTTAAATTAATAAATACTAAAATTAACTCATACAGGTGCACAAAGACATATACACAACAATGTCCATTATGAGATGATCTATAATAATAAAAGTCTTAAGACAATTTAGATGTCTACCATGATTGATACATGTAATATATTCATAGAATGATGTAGAATGGATTTCTATGTGCCCAAAATGCATAGTAAACATTAATAGTCATAAAGGATAGGTAAGATCTGTTTCTTGGTAGCTAAAACGGAGATAGCAAATAACAAGATATTAATAGTAAATCAATAAAACTCTCAAACTTGCTGATCACATCTGCACTTGTGATATTTTAAATGTGCTCTTCCAAGGGCACCTGTCAACATGTCACAATGAATAAAGCAAATGTCAGGTCAGTACTTCTGGATATTTAGTATAAATGCTCCAGCTTAAAGCATGCTTGCTAATTAAAGAGTTTGGTCCTTACATGGTCCTTATGTCACAAAAAGAATGTTTTGTGACATAAAGAACATAATAAGTTGGAACTTTAAACTTCATTGTTTCTTAAAGTTCCAACTTATTATGTTCTTTATGTCACAAAACATTCTTTCTTAATACAATTAAGCACAGACAACACATCTCCTGTTTACTGAGTTACTGCCATTATAAGACTCTGTTGACCTTATTGTTGATTCTAATATTGGAATAAGGAAATGCACTCTTGGGGGAATATAAAAGACTTTGTTCCACTTATAGCCACTTCTTTGCCTAGGAGAGGACTTACATCACACAACTGACTTGGATTCATTCCTAAATTTAGACACAGATAACCTTTTATCCTTTGTGACTAAAAGAAAATAGCTTGTTTTATTTCCATTGGGAATAAATCATCTTAAAAATATACCAAAGAAGAGCAACTAAAACTTTTTTATGGGGCACTTCATGGTTTCTTTTAATTTCTCTCCCTCCTTCTCTCCTTGCCTCTCTCTCTTATCTTAGTACTGCTGACCCTCTGTTATAGCTTTGTTAAATTAACATCTATTAAGTGGGGCACAGGGTGCTAGATGGTGAGCCAGGGTTCAACAACAGACCACAAGAGAAACTGAGATAATTGAAATAGAGAAGTTTGTTACTCATAGGTCCTGAAGGATGTACACTATATGTCACTGAGAGAGGTCAAGGTAGAGTGCAGAGAGGGGCAGGACCTGAGGCACAAGCCTAAATGGGTTCCATTGTTGAAGTGCTTTGGAGTCCCCAGGCTAGGACAGATTGCTCAATTTAAACCAAAGGAATGGGGTTTGGGGGAGACCTGCAGGGTCTTATCTAAGGTGCTGAGAGGCTGGGGAAACGGTTTGGCACAAGGGTAATAGGGGGAGTCATGTCAGGAACTTTCATTTGCTTGTGACTCTGCAGCTGCTCTCTAGGGATTGCACTCACATGAGGGGCTAATGTCCGTGTAAAGCCCCCACAGGCTGCTTGGCCAAAAAACATGGATGCTGAGCAAGCGATACCAGGAGTAGCTTTGCTAAACTCTTGACATTTTCAGATGTGAGAACAATCTAGGTGAGGACCTGAGGATAGATTCGCTTCATTAGGCTGGACAGTTGGTTTTCTTTCTTTTTTTTTTTTTCTCATAACAGTTTTATGGTCATCCCATCTAATTACTAAACTTCCTGCAAGCAACGTATTATTTCCCAGGGTATTCCATGGATATAGGAGAAGTTCTTGATGCCCCTTGGTCTCAGACCCAGAGTTTATATCTCTATCCATAAGACATTGTAACCAAGCCACTGGTTGCTGAGTTTGTTTGCTTGTTTAGGTCCAGTGACCTACAACATAATGTACATAGTGCCTTGGGGTGTAAAGAGCTTGCCACAAGTGTCCTTATTCAGCTCTTCTGTCATTGGTTATCCTGGGTCCAGTGGGTCTTCAAGCCTGACCAGTAAGAGATATAAAGCACACAACCAAGAAGCAGGGAGTTTTGATTCAACATCTGAACATGCCATAGTGTTGCATGCAGTAAGAAGACATGTCCAGTCATAGGCTGAGCATGGTTATTTTCTCAATTCTGTTCAGAAATAATGCAGGGCAGAATAGGGACAGGGCCCAATTCCTGGGAGATGGGTCTGGTGAGAACAAAGCAGAAAGTGGGTTCTCTGTTTAATTGTTTGGATGTTAATACAGTAGCTTTCCTGTCCTCCCAGTGCCTCTCAAACCTTTAAGACCAGTGTGCCCAAGACCCAAGAACAAAGTGGTCAGATGGGCACAGGTTTCTACAAGGAGTTATACTACTTCTTTGTATCAAGGTAGTGCCTGACATCCATAGGGCAATTTAACATTAGCTATTGTAATGAATAAACCTAATCTCAATGGCTTAACAATTGCAAAATAATTTTTTTAAAAAGTTTGTTACTTGTTCTTGACACAGTTCTACAAAGGTCCAGCCCTGTCCTAAAAAGCTCTCCTTGAGAGAATGACTCAGAAAATAACCTTCTTCCATTGTGTCTTTGGGACATTTTAGAGTTCTTTTCCAGTCATGTGAAAGAAGAGCGAGAGAAACCATGAATCAAGATCATGCAAGTTGTTTGAGAGGCCAGACTTGTAAGCATTATACATCGCTTACATTCACATTGGATGGTCCAGAACCCTGTCATGTAGCCCCAGCCTAACTACAATGGAGGGGTAAAATGTAGCCTATGTGTCCAAGAAGAGGAGTAGGATTGGTGAATATCTAGTCTGCCTCAGACACACTATCTTCTAATGAAACCAGTAAGGTTTTTTCCCACTTACATGCAGTAAAAGTTCCTGGTAAATCAACTGGAAACCTCATTGTTTCTAGTCAGCAAAAATCTGGAGGCTCAGCTGGGCTAAGTCTAAGGTTAACTATATCTAGCTGTCGCTTGAAGTTTTAGCATATCCAGAATTTTGAGACCAATCCTGTTTCCTCTAAAGTTAATTTTAGAAATCTAGGTCACTAAGTAAGTTATCAGCATGAAGTTCAGTATTCTCTTGTTATAGCTTGATCCTGTGCCTGTTAAAAATTGTGAACCCTGGAGACAGACTGCCTGGCTTGCATCCTGAATTGCTACCTATTGACTTTAGGCAAGTTATCTCATTTCCCTTTTCTTTAAAATTGGAGTAATATGCTTAACACCCTGGGCATTTGAGAGAAGTAAGTTGGAAAAGCTGTGAAAAGCACCTAGCACAGGGTCTATGTTCCTGGGCCACTGTTATTATCATCGACATTTACCAATGTTGTATTATATAATGATTGGGTCCTGGTCCTATTTCCTCAGAATATGAATGACAGGCAATTTTGATATTTGGGTATATCCATGAAAAGGCACTCTCTAGCATTAGGAGAGGGGGTGTGTGGGGTGGGGGGTACAGTTCAGAGAGTAAGCCCATGAGAAAAATTGTGAATGTACAAAGCCCCCAAAATGAGAGATCTTGAGCTGCCTAAGCTAAAGCCAATAGACAAGAGGGAGTCAAGAGGAGATAATCCAGTACCAAGTCCAGGATTCAGTTAGACTCCAGTATTCAAAGAAACACCTTTGAGCTTGGGTGGGCCAGGATTAAATGGAATCACAAGAAAGACAATCTGTGCAAAGTTGAGTCTAATACCCAAACAGGCACCATGACCCTGTCCCAGTAATGTGACTGGGTAGAACAAAAGAAAGAAGAAGAATGGCCCTTAGGAGGAACAAAATCAACAGAAATAAAACACCTGTATAGGATTGGAAATGGTGTTGCTAAAGTTGCCTTTTATTTACATTTGATGTGCTGCACTGTCCTTCTGAAAATCCTTGCTTTAATCTATCTTTCCATTTCTCTTCAAATGCAGCCTTGCCTTGTTCTGATCAGTAGTCTTGCCTCTCTACCTTAGCTAATGTCTGAAACTATTTTCCTCTAAAACTGCCACATCTCTCTCTCTCTAACGTCCAATAGCTTTGCAGACCTTGATTTGTCATTCTAGATCCTCCACCTCTGGTTCCAATCAACCACTGTCGCACCTATTTGATTATGTACCAAGATTTATTTTTTTATATCTACTTTTTGACCCTTAAAAATTCTATTGGCTTATCAGATCCTAGACTTTCAGAGTCCAGCTAGTCCTTCTACAAATCCTGCCTCTGCTCATATTTGGGAAATCCTATCTCTAAGAAAGACACATCATACTAAATTAAAGTTATGTCCAGAACTCAATCGATCAGTAGAAGTTTTCCTTTATTGAAGTTTATTAAACTTCTTTTTGAAATTGGGATTGAAGTTTCTTTTCAGTTCTCTGACATTTCCAAAAATAAACATTGGCATTTCCTCATGCCGCAAGTCTTCACACTAAACACTTGTTTTCATAGTTTGAATCATTTTCAAAAAAGTTCTGGGTTCTCTGTGTAACCATTTCCCATGTTCATTGCTTGTATCCCAAGCGAAGACTGCTTTCTTTCCTTAGGCAGCCTGGTGATATGCTGTTTGAAAGGTAATATTGCTATTCGAAGCATTATGAGCAACTATGCTTGGTTTTAAAGGGCTCTCTCTCTACATTTCCAGCATGACTCACAGAGAGAAAAATATGTTTTCTCCTTTCTCCAATGTAAAAACAAGGTTTATTTCCTTTGGGGGGTATGGAGACAAGGAAAGATACCATGATCAGCAAGTTTCTTCTTTGAGTAATAATTTCTTAATCAAGATTCCTAATCCTATTTCCTCTTTGAAATTGCATTAAATATTTTAATCTACCTAATTACGAACTAGACAAACTGCTTTGGTAAAAGATATGCCTTTGCATATAACATATCTTGTCTTTTCCCTTCACATCATTGCTTATAAGATTTGAATCTTCCCTCTTGTTATGGTTTAATGCTCTAACATTAGAGTAAACTGTATTTTCAGGATGATGAATAGATGAGGCCAAAAACATATTCCCAATTGAATTTGGATTATACTGCAATCTAAAGTTCTCCATAAAGAATAGTGAAATGCAGAAGAAAGTTTGAGTTTTTGCCTTTCTTTATTAATGATTATAATTAAAAACCAAAATGATTTTCCTTGGCACAGATCTTTTAATATGATTTTACCGTTGAAAGGTCCAAAGTGCATTTATTTTTAATTTAGGAACTGAAGATGTAGATCTTAGATGACAATAAATTAACATTTGTTTTAGACTTCTGTATAGAGTTACTATTCTTTAAAACCAAAGAATGAAATATTTAATTTTATATTAAAGCTAAGTTTTTAACTTACTTTCTTAAGTAAGAAAAGGAGAAAAGCACCATGCATTTACTTCAATTTCAATCAATATAAATTTCCCTTTAAAAAATTAGCACAACTTTACTTATGCATACGTACATTAGTTATAGAAGTATTAATTATTATTACAGAGTAATTTGGCATCATCAATCAAAATGTAAAATTCCCAAATCCTTTGAGACTGCAACTTTACTTTTAGGAATTTTTCCCTACACATACACTGGCTCATGGGTTAAGTGATATATAGAATGGAATTTTCTTGACAACAGAGCTTACAATAGTAAAAACTGGACACAATTTAAATGCTTATCAATCGGAGACTGGCTAAATAATTTTGTTAAATACATATAACAGAATAAAATATGCTGTAAAATCTAATATATTTATTCATTAAACAAATTTAAATGCTTAAATTTATTTATTTAGTTATTTATCGAGCAGGGAGAGGGGTTTGAAAGGAAGGAGAGAGAATCTCAAGCAGACTCTGCGCTGAGCAGGGAGCCAGACATGGGCCTTGATCTCATGACCGTAAGATCATGGCCTGAGTCAAAATCAAGAGTTGGATGCTTAGACAACTGAGCCACCCAGGCACCCGTGCCCCTGAAATCCTAATATCAGAAGTCACTTTATAACCAAAGGAACTATGAATAGTTGGCAGTTTTGGTAAAGTGCTTCTGACTGTAAATACTTTAATAATATGAAGAGAATTTCTCACACTTTTTCTGAAACTCTCTTCTCTAGAATGATATTATCTGACCATACCCCTGTTCCAAACTGAGGAATAATGAGGTAAAAACAAACAAACAAACAAGGATGAGGGTGTTTTAAGGATTTCTTTTATCCCACAAACCCTTAGTTTAACACCCAAGGTGACTCAGGTCAGCTCTGACATTGGCACTTTGAAGATATATGTAGCATTTCAATAGCTCCAGTCCACCTGTACGATACATTTCAGCATTTGTGGAATTGATGCATAATATAAAAATTAATCTTAAAGGTCCACAATAGGGCACATGCTTCTTACAAACTGAATCTCAAGGAACTTTCAATTCCCTCAACATTCCCACAGTGATGGCAGGCTGGGAAAAATAGGACTCCTAAGTCTTGAGGTGTTTCCTCTAAAATGAAACAATATTAGTATTTTTTTTCTTATTCTTTCTTTCTCTTTTTTCCTGAGAGTAATGTTTTCCTTTTTATTGCGTCCTGGCTATTCTTCCCTTTGCAGTCTTCTAAGGCTCTAATCTGCAATAGAACCCTGGTCTTATTGTTAAGACCAACACATGAAACTCTGCCGCGCTTCACCAGTGAGATAGCAGCTATCTTTCTTCCTAGCCAATGAATACTGCACTCAATTCTTAGCAGGTTCACTGGCTGATGTTCTAACAAGTGCCCTTCCACACCCTCAGACAGAGGGAAGTATAGCTAACTAGTAACTAACTGAGATTTGTTTAAGCTTTTCGGCTTCTGAAGCTTTGTATATGACTTTTTCTTAGGAGTCTCTTTATGATTGTATAAACAATATCATTCACAAAACTAAGATTAGAAGGAACTTAGTCATTCAGTGCAAGGGGAGGCCCATTCTGCATGTAAGAAGCTTAGAAGTCACCCCTTCATCCTAACAACAAGTAAAAAGTTGAACAGAGCAACTCTGCTCGGATGCATAAGAGAGGGGAGGCCACAGGGTAAACCGTTACCCCCATGACTGGAGAGACAAACAGATGACTATAGGGAGGCATAGCTTACTATCCCAGAAACTCACCAGTAGAAAATGATACAGGAGACAATGTCAGGTTTGCCAAGTCTAGGTATCAAGAAAAAAATGACAAGGCATACCAAAATGAAAAGAACACAGCTAGAAGAGATAGAGCAGGCATCAGATCCAGACTCAGCACGGATGTTGGTATTATCAAGCTGCTAATTTAAAACAATTAGATTAACATTTTAAAGAATAAGGTAGAAAGCATGCAAGAATAGACGAGCAATGTAAACAGAGATGGAAGCCCTAAGAAAAATCCAATTATAAAGGCTAGAGTTAAAACCACACACACACACACACACACACACACACACACACACACAGAGTAAATGAAATAAAGAATGCTTGGAAAAGTTTATGAATTACATTTGACATGGTTGAAGAAAGAATCTCTGAGCTACAGGATATATCAGTAGAATTCCTTAAAACCAAAGAGCAATGAGAACAAAGACTGAAAAATAAAACCGAACAGAATATCCAATAATAGTGAGGCAACTACAAAAGGTGTAACATATGTTTAATGAGAATACCAGAAAAAGAAGCAGGAGAGAAAGGAAAATAAATATTTGAAACAATAATGCCTGAAAGTTTCCTCAAATTAATGTCAGACATCAAATCATAGATTAAGGAAGCTCAAATACCAAGCAGGATAAATGAGGGAAAAATTACACCTAGGCATATCGTTTTCAAACTTCAGAAAAATCAAAGGTAGAGAAAAAAAAGGTAGTGGAAGAAGTCAGAAGGAACATGTCCTATAGAGGAACAAAGATAAGAATTCCATCTGACTTCTCAAAAACCAGGAAAGCACGAAGAGAGTGAAGTAAAATATTTGAAGTGTGGAGAGAAAAACAAAAAACAACGAAAAACAAAACAAAACAAAACTGAAAAACAGCCCAACCTGGAATTCTACAAAAATTATTCTTTAAAAATGGTGGAGAAAAGTAGACTTTCTCAGACAACCAAATGTGAGAGATTTTGTTGCCAGTAAATCTGCCTTCTGAGAAATGTTAAAAATTCTCTTGAGAGAAAGAAAATAATATAAGCCAGAAATTTGGATTTACAAAAAGTAATGAAGAGCATCAATGAAGGAGTAAGTGAAGGTAAGATTAGATTTTTTCCTTATTGTTAACTGATCTAGCATGTTACAGTTTGTGCAAAACAATAGCACCAACAATTAAATTATGTGTGTGTGTGTGTGTGTGTGTGTATATATGTATATACATATCACATTACATATGCTTATATGCAAGTAGAATGCTTATATGCATTAGAATGCTTATATGCAAGTAGAATGACAGCAATGATACAAGGGATGGATGGGAGAAATTAGAATGATTGTGCTATTAAAAGGACTCATATACCAGTGAGGTGGCATAGGGTTATTTGAAAGGGGACTTGGATTAGCTGTAAATGTATATTGCAAACTCTAGGACAACCGCTTAAAGTGAAAAAAGGAGCAAGGAAACAAATATAACAGCTAAGAAAGGACAGAAAATGAAATCATATAAAATGCTCAACCAAAACCATGCAAGGTAGTGCAAGACTAATAAACTGAGGTCTAGAGAAGGAGCATAATGGTTTCCTCAGAAATTCGAAGATGCTGATCCAGGACTAGAACAAAATGTCGCCTCCAGTTCAATCACTTTCAGACATAAATAATATTCAGCCTCACTCTGCATCCACAACGAGTGCTATTGCATTCTCTCTTAGGAAACATAAGACCCCTGGCTAGTTCTTTTGGTCTTACATATCTATGAAGTACCCAATTTTACCAAGTTGGTCATTGATGCCTCTACGGATTAATACAGCCACCAATATATTGGGATTTTTGTAATTAAAAGCAGCTACCACTATTTCCCGTGGTTCCAGTTGGGGGAAAGTTAGCTTTGTTTATGCTTTCCCAGACATCAGCGATGATTCCCAGTCTCTGCTGGTGGATGGGGAGGAAATACCATCATTATTTTATCTTGAAATTAGCATGGCATCCAAAATGTATTAAACCTTCACATGCATGTGGACAGTTTTTATGTCAATATTATTGGCATATTGTCTGGGGTCAACTTCCCCAGAAGACAATGAGATGAGGATTCAATACAAAAGACCTCCCAAGCGAGGACACAACTTCAGGCAAAATCCCAAACTCGGTGTCATCCTTCCAGAGCTCTGGAATCTAAGTTCTACCCCAGTGCTTATCCCAACGTGAGGCAAGTTTTTTGAGTTTTTTTTTTTTTTTAAGATTTTATTTATTTATTTGACAGAAATCACAAGTAGGCAGAGAGGCAGGCAGAAGGGGGTAGAGGAAGCAGGCTCCCCGCTGAGTAGAGAGCCAGATGCGGGGCTTGATCCCAAGACTCTGGGATCATGACCTGAGCCTAAGGCAGAGGCTTAACCCACTGAGCCACTCAGGCGCCCCAGTTTTTTGAGTTTTTAAAACCTCTGCCCGTCTGGCCTCGGTGAGGGCCATGCTTTAGGACTTGCAGACCTTTAGGAAGGGATGCTGGCTGGCTATGCAGACAGTCACCATGGCACCATAGTCCAAGGGCAGTCCTCCAAAGAGAACTGAAGTGCTGACCTCCAGGGGCCAACCACATTGAAGCCAGGGAATGGGCACACAGAAACCATCAGAGGGATCTGAGGGTATCTGCTGAGTACTGACAACGCCTGCTCACTTATTATCACATTATCTGTCCTAAATAGAAAAGACAAAAATATGATTAATCTCTGACACATATTTTCAAAGGCCAGGTCTTTCCTTAGGAAAAACAAAAAAAAAACAAAAAAAAAACTTAAAACTGAGACTGATGATATGTGTTTTCTATTTAGGACAAAGGCCCAACCCAATATCACCATATACATATTTTTTTCTAGAATATATGCATGTATTTCAGAATATATATATATATATATATATATATATATATATATATAGAATTCCATATGATTTTAAAAGGATTTTGCATAAGTGAAACATTATTCTTATTCACAGTCGTATTATTTCATATCCCCCTCCCCAAATTTTCCTGAGGGATTCATTTCCTTTAAATCCATTCAACTCATTTTGGGGTCCTGATGACTTTAGTAGAATATACTGGAGCTCTAATTTTTCATACATTCTAATTTATGAAAATTAACCAAAGAAGATAACCAGTTTTTTTCCATTATCAATCAATGAGAGTCAAGACTTACTTAACATCTGTCTACTCTTCAGCATATACTTAAAATGCTTTCTGTCAGAAAAAAAAAAAAAGAAAGAAAGTAAAATGGCAAGTTTTGGGCAGAATCCTCTCATATCTTCAAACATTGGAAAATAAATTGAAGAGTTAGAAAGATTCTCACTTCTTAACTACTCTATTTCCAAAATTTTGCCCTTTTAGTTCTTCCTACATTATAGTTCAGAATTATCTATAATGAGAACAGAATAAATTTAAGAAGAAATATCACTCATGACACAATTTAGAGTAGTTCTACCTAATTTAGAGTTTCAAAACCTCAGAGTATGTAAATAAATATAAAAAGCATAAGTCATGTGAAAATCACGCATTTATGTGGGGCATGGACATGGATTAAATAAAAGGATGTTTATTTTGTCTAAACTAAAAATCATATCAAACCAATATGACAATATTCATCATATGCTCATCAGAAGCTCTGTTGGCAGTTATATCAGCTTGACTAAAAGATCAAAATATGCAAACAGACAGTCACTTAAGGAGTTCAATTATTTTGTTGAATTGAGTGTCTCAAAACAAACCTTATGAGTGAAGAACAATAGCAGGGATTCCTCTTTGTCGAGAATATTGAGAACACCTTCCCTCTTCTCTTACCCATCTCTAGGGTGATTTGGGTATCTCAGACTGATCATCAATTTATCAAGAACACTGGTTGCTGGATAAAAATGCAAGCAAAATCTCTTGTAGCTTTTTTCCAGTGCTAGCTGTTTAACATCTTAATACTCTGAGCTCTGGCATACTGTTGCACAGTTTGTGTATTGTACAACAGTGCCAGGCTGCAGGGGTGAGAGGGGGCTGAAATCCGCCCATGCTTAGGACCCAAGCTGTGTCTTGCAGGCTATACCTACACTGAGGGGGTGTCTTTTCTTAATTAACAAATGGCACCACAGAGGCTAGTGGCAAAGCTGTTTATCTTATTAAAGTAAACATATCTGACCAGATATTTCTCTCTCTGGATCTGAAAGGTTACCCATCAGCCTAGAAACACTCAACAACCTAGATATCAAATTATGAACCATTAGTTATGTAATTTCCAAAATATTCCAAACTTGGTTTCAAGCTGCCAAGGAAAAATTGTGTAGCTTGACACACAGAGATATGATTATGTAGAGAGGAAAATATACTTAGCTAGAGAACTGGTTCACATACAGGAAAATATATTTTCTTCTTATATGGGTCATGTAATTGATCTGAACAGCCATGTTCCACAATAAGACATTTTATCATTTAAATGGGAATACACTCAGGGTCAGAGAAAAGAAAGCCTCTGTAGATTCTGTGATTTTCTTAAATACCCTCTAAGAGACAACACTAGGAACTACCATTTGGATTTTATGACCCAAATAAAGTTATCCCTTTAGGTCCCCAAATTAACCTGACTCTTTTCCCTGGTATTTATGACTAGTGTTTTGTATTCATTAAATTCAATGCCATAATGTATTTTTAATAAATATCTATAAATAATCCAATCCTAAAAATATCCAGGCTAACTCTCTGTGTCCTCAGGGAGCTTACAGAGCTTCTGTTGTTATAAAATGTAGACAAGACAAGACTGTCAAGTATTTACCTTTTTATAGTCCATCTTCCTATTTCTTTCCATTGCTTCATTTACTAGATACAGTTCCAAAACTTAAAAATGTAATACTTAATAAAAATGACCCCATTTTGTTATCTAAAACTTGATTTTTCTTCTTTTATGAAAAAAAAGCAGTTTTATTCCACTGATTTTTATGCTTTCTACTAATGGAGGATTCTCAAAGGTTTAACACTTTTCTGTTTGACCACTGTCCTTACCCTCATCCAAATACCAGTCAGTCTTTCAGTCTCCAAAGTCTCTCTCTCTTTTCCCCATACCCCTGCTAAACACACATACACACACACACACACACACACACACATGCACCCGCACTTGCACATGCACACAAAGGAGCTAGAGAAGAAATCTATCCTCCATTTGCTTTTGTAAAAACAGGAATCAGGGAAATAGAAGGATTGGTTACTAGAGGAAGACTTAGGTAGAGAATAAGATGATACTCTGAAGAATAATCTAGAACCACACAGAATTTGGAAAAGAAGGTGTTATATACTCTGTGCCTTGCACTGGGCTTTCTCCCATAGTAGAGATGAAAATAGTACAGTTACATACTTAGATATCCTGAAACTTGCTTTCTACTAAGGGAAATAATGTGATAACATCCGAAATTATTAGAGAATATTTTAGTACTAAGTAAAGGTCCAAAGAGAATTCAGAGATTGAATGGTTTGCACCGGTCAGGAAAGTTTTTATGAATGTGAAGGGGCTTGAATTGAGTCTTTAAAGGAGTAAGATTCGGATGGGTGGAAGAATGCAGAAACCCATTCCTGGTAAAGGATGCGGCAGAAGTAATGTCTAGGGGAGAGAATTAGAACAGAACACGCTGGGCAAAGACAGGGAGATGGAAGGAGGAGGCTCAACCAACAGAAATAGAGAGCACCTTCTGGAATCTAAGATTGGGCTCTTTCAGATAGGGGGATACCACACTCCATAATTGCCTGCTTATCCATCTCAGAGTTGGAATTAGAATATCCTTATTTAAAACTACAGATTGACTTTTTTTTCCCTCAATTATTCTTTGATTGAATGGCCCACCTCCAGGATACTCTGTTATTGACAATTGATCCGAGAGGCAGAGAGATGACAGATAAAATATATCTAAAGAGTTCAGTCTCCATTTCAAAAGAGAATTTTCAAAATGCAGAAGCTATTTTAAAAAAATACCCAAAGGAATCATTCTTCTCCCTTTACTCAAAGGACAAGAGCCATCCTTTGTGAGAAAAGGAGCAAAGGTACGTAGCATACTAACTCTGGAGACCACAAATACCACCCTCTCTTGAGTCAGAAGTCCCTAGTTTGTATCCTACAGAGCATGAGGCAAGTCATGAGATTCACGTACAGTAAGCTGGATGTCTCTCATCCCTGGGGCAAACCAGAGATTGACTCAATTGCAGAGTTTCAAAGGTCAACCTCTATAAAGTTTATTAAAAGTAAAGCCCCACCCTTCACTCTCTGAGAGTACAAATTCCATTTCTGTCTCTACACCTCAGTCCCCCCACCCCCTTCCAAAAGTGTACAACAAAGAAGTTATTCTTGTTGTGTATACCTTTCTGGAGCTGATCTAGGGACAAGGTGACATTTGTTCTCTATTAGTCTTTGGGTTATTGACAACGACTTCTCTATCTTGTGTGAGCTTGAATAAAACCACTCCACGTGAAATATTGATGTTAATGATAACGAGGAGGGCACCTGGCATTTGCTCTCTAGTCCTCTGACATTTCTGTCTCCACTTTGATTTTTTTTTTTTTTTTTTTTTTTTTTTTGCTCATATTCAAAGCTAGATTTTCTTCATGACACCCTGCCTGGCAGGAGAATCTTGTTTGACCTGGTAAGAGTGACACTGCGTCCTAGAGAAACCTTTGCAGGGAGTTCAATCAAAGTAAGAGATAAATGCAGTTCTTTGCAAAACCTGACTTTGTTGGTGCCAGGGCTGCTCCCTGCAGGGACTTTCAGTAGAAGGGATCCCACACAGATGGGTGCCGTGCTGTACGGTATTTATGCATGCCACCTACTGGCGCACACAAAATGCATGACGTGAGATTTGACACATCGTCCCTGTTCCAGAATACATGTGCAACCTGACAAACTCATTATCTGATCACAGTAAACTGCACCCACCTTTGCCGTTTATACAACTATTTGAATTTAAAAATGTCATTTATTTCTCCCCCAATAGGGATGTGATTTTTTTTTTTAATGTATTGGTTTTACAGAGGTTTTTGTTTTGTTTTGTTTTGTTTTGTTTTGTTTAAAGAAATGGTGCCTGGCTAATGAGCAGACTGGAATTTAAAAGGTATGTAAAAACCATGGCTTTGTGAACTAGATTAGAAGGGAAAAGACTTCACTAGTGAGCTAGATAACAGTGGGAACTAAATGAAGTAATGTTAACAAAGAAGAAATTAAATAAACAGAATGGAATGATCCCTTCACAAGTACTTGTTTTTTGTTCTTGTTGTGTTTTTCAAGGAATGCAGTGGTCAACACCAAAGGAGATCCAAGAAAACATGTCATTAAGATTTATTTGAATTGCCAGTAAAGAGAAGGAATTGATAATAAAAGCTTATTTGATATCAGAATTTGTGCATATCCTCTTCCCCGCCCTTCTCCATCCTTCTCTGCCCTGGGCTTGTCCTGGTTGGCTGAGCTCTGGGGACTGCATCACCAGGCTTCTTGCTTCCAATCAGCTTTGGCCACTGAGGGGCAGGATACTAGAAAGCCCGAGGAAAGAAAGGTCCAGTTTTTTCTTCCCTGACTCTTCCTTGTTTTGAGGCTATACTTCTGGCGGTAGCATACCCTTCATATACATCACCTAGAGTTCCTTCCTGGGGGCCGCTCATCCAGAGTCCCAGTGCTCCTTAGGCTCTGGTTACTGTTTCTTCACCTCCTTCCTTCAAACATAGGGCTAGTAAAAGCTTCCCATTATGGCTAATGCCTGGGTACCCCCTCACCATTTGTTTGCTCAAACTCTGAAAGTCGGCCTCTCATGGCAGGCTCTTTTTGAACCAACTGGTGGCCAATTCCTGTCAGAAGCATGTCCAATAAGTGTTCAGAGAATGCTAGAGCTTGAAGGCATCCTGGGGAATGAAGTCCAATATCTCCATTTTAAAAACAAGGGAACCAAGTTTCAGAAAATTGGCCCAAGTGGTCATAACCAAGGACTTAAAGAGCTGAGCTAGACCTACCAAGTCTCTTGATGTGTGATTTGGCTCTCCATTCCTTTCAGGTTACTGTATCAATTTCCATGCTATTAGCTTGTAGATGGGAGAGGAAACTAAAATATGTAAAGTAAATCCCAATGCCAATTGTATGTTAAATTAATTTTGTATTTATTGAAATGTACCAAGAAGGATTTTTTTTTAAGATTTTTTTAATTTATTTGACAGAGAGAGACAGCAAGAGAGGGAACAAAACCCGGGGGAGTGGGAGAGGGAGAAGCAGACTCTCCACTGAGCAGGGAGCCTGATGCGGGGCTTGATCCCAGGACTGTGAGATCATGACCTGAGCCGAACAAAGGCAGACGCTTAATGACTGAGCCACCCAGTTGCCCCATCAAAAAGGATTTCGACACACATTTTACATTAGCTAGATAGCAGCTCATGACACAAGGCAGAAGGTTTTATTTTCACTGTGGTACTTTTCGTTGTACTAATATTACATCTTAGCATTCTAATTTTCCTACTGTGAATACAACACTTTTTTTAAATGACTCAAGTGCCTAAATTATCACATTCTAATTTACTGATATGTTTATAAGATGTTTTGAAATGTGGTGATATACATTTGTGTCAAATTTGAAGGAGGGAAAGGAAGTATTTTCCTTCAGCTAGATTCCAGCATGACTGGAAGGGGTCTGCAGGTCTGAGTTCTGGCCCCAACCCCACACCGAAGCCATAGCTTCCTTGGCTGAGTGTCAGTTTATACATCTCTAAACAAAGTGGAGGCTCAGATGACTTCTTATATTCTCTTCCATCTCTGCTATTCCATAATTCTACAAACCAGAACGTTGAATCAAGAGTCCCTCCTCCAGTTTTGTCATTAATAAAATAAAAGAACAAAAATTTTCTAATAGTTTTTGACTTGCTTTATATTTTTTTATCTTTTTATTTTACAATTACAAAACGGAGAAAGAAGATATAATTACTATTTCCTCAATAATGCCGGAATTAATGGGAAATAAAATACTGAAAATGGAGTTCTGTCATCTCTCAGCTAGTCTAATAATAACATAATTGTAGAGCAAAATTACTGAATGTTTTCTGAATTTTTTCAGGTCATTGATGACTTTCAAGATCTTCTAAGTGTTGTCTACAATTTCAAACTAAGGGGTTCATATGCTTTGGTCCTTTTTTTGGGCACCTGGGGGGCTCAGTGAGTTAAGCCTCTGCCTTCGGCTCAGGTCATGATCTCAGGGTCCTGGGATCGAGCCCTGCATCAGGCTCTCTGCTCAGCAGGGAGCCTGCTTCTCCCTCTCTCTGGCTGCCTCTCTGCCTACTTGTGATCTTTCTCTCTCTCTGTCAAATAATAAATAAAATATTTTAAAAAAATTCCTTTTTTAGCATGCAGATAATTTATAATGGAAATTTCTAAGTAAATTTCCATTCTGAACCTTTCTTCAATAGTCTTTTCTTATAACTATTACATATTTAACATGAACTTTGTGTGAAAATAGGGGTTAAATTCTGGTTCTATTCCATGAAACTGAGTGGACTTGATCAAGTTACTTGATTCCTTGTGTCTCAAGCTTCATCTTCATCTTCAAAATAGAATGAACATTTGTTATTATGAGGTAAATGAGATAACATATGGAAAATGGCTCTGGACACTGTAAGGTTTTATCTAAGGTGGTTGCTGTTTTTTAGCACTTGACACAATGCCTGAACAAGTAGGTGCTCAATAAAGATTTGATCAAATAAATAGATGTTCAAATGAATAAATGATAACCATTTACTTTCACATTCTCTGTTGAGATTCAGATTGTGGCCATTTTAACCTTTGTTAAAATCAAGGTGTTCCACTAAAAGTTTTTTTTTTTTTTTAATTTTAATTACCTGTAAGTTAAAAACCATTGTATTAAAAGATATACTCCTCAGTACTACAATTCTTTAAAATACTGAAGTAACTGCAGTTTGGATTCTTTGGGTCAATATAATAATTCAATGTATTGTTATGAAAGCACAATAATCTCAAAATAAAACAATTCCTTTCTCTTCTCCAGAAAAGTTCACTAGTGTATATATGAGTCAGGAAAGTCTAACTCATACTGTGGTTAAAAAAAAAAAATAATCTCCAAAATCTGCCTCAAACAATTAACGTTGTCTTTCTTCCTTATGATAGATGTCCACCACAGGTCTCTTAGGAACTCTGTTTCTTGTAATCATTCAGGGGCTCAGGCTGATAGTGTAGGTATCATCTCAAACATTCCCAGTTGCTATACCAGAAGGATACAGTTCTGGAGAGTCTCATATTAACAACTGGATGTGCCAATCTGAAAAAGACATATATCTCGTCTGCTCACACTTCAATGGCCAGAACTAGTCACATGGCCCCATCCAATCACAAGTGGCCTGGGAAGTACCACTCTACCAAGTCTGCCAAAGGCAGAGAACCAGAAATCCTTGGCAAGCTGCACTAAACCTGCCATAGAACAGACATAAACTACAATTGTTTTGGACCACCTCAACCTATCCTTAATTCATTCAATCACAGAAATCTTGCTTCAAGCTGATCAAAATCTTCCCCATGTTTACTCTGAGGAGAAAGAGAAGCAAGAAACTGGGAAGAGGAGGAAAGATAGGAAAAATGGAGAAAGGGAGAGGAGAGAAAAGAAGGATAAACAGAAGCAGGAAAATAGGTAAAGAGCAAATAAAGGAAAATATAATTATTCCAGAATATTCATCATCAATGAAAGGGTACATATAGTTATAGCATGTTTAGACTCCAATTCTCTTAGAAAGTTCCAGAATTACTGAGGTTCTTAGATTTTCTTTTTGCTGTTTCCTTATCTAACAGCAAATATTGATATTTGAACATTTAACCGTTTTCAAAGTGATTTCACTGACATCGTCCCACAGGATAATTATTATCTTCATTTTATGAACACCAAGTCTGAAGCCCTGAAAGGTGAATGAGAAACTATTCCATTGGCGAATGATTTCATGCGAGGGGGACCTTGGAGTCAAGGAGCACAGACAGGAAAAGTGGAAGAAACTAGAGTGAAAAGAAGGGGAAATGGTATGGTTCTAAGAAACTGACCAAAGAATGAGAAGGCCCTGACATCTCGGTTGGTATTATAAAGTGACAGAGGGGTTTGGGGTTGTGAGTTCTTTGGGTTTTTTCAAAAAATGGCCTTTTGCACTTTGGATGACATTCTAGATCACTTCAAAATCATAACAATAATCAGAGCAAGAAGTCAAAGATGGTGAGGTATGAAGCAAATTCTCCCAGGACTTGTTCCGAATCCAGGGTACAAGATAGCAAGCTGTGACAGAGCCACCTGTGCAAATACCCAGCTGGGTAAGCCCTGGGAGCCAAAGTATTGAAGGAGGACTTCCACCTGTGGCCTTGGTTACTGCCAGGAACAGCAGATGGCACTTGCTGGACGTAGATGTTTAATAGCCTGGGATACCTACACACAAAGAACAACGTGGCATGTTCATTATTCCTTCCCTGATGCAGCCTCTCTGGGCAGACCCCCAAAGCCCCCAAATCAGAGAAAAAAAAAAATGATACGAGGCTTGGTACAGTGTTTCCAAGGGCTAGAAGGTTCTTAATTCCCGCATATATGTTTTCTAAATCTCCATTTTATTTTTGTACCTCCACTTTTTCTGAAAGGATTTCCTTATAATCCTCAAATATTTAAGTATTTGAAGTAAACAAGCATTTTCCAGGTGAATTTCTTTTCCTAGAACAAAACGTCTCCTATCCTGTTTAGTAGTAAAAAGAAATAAGCTCTCAAATCATGAAAAGACACAGAAGAAACTTAAATGCATTTTATGGAATGAAAGAAGGCAATCTGAAAAGTCTCTGTACTCTATAATTCCAGCTGTATGACATTCTGGAAAAGGCAAAGGATAGAAACAATGAAAAGATCAGTGGTTGTGAGGGATTGGGTGGGGAGAGGAAGAGGCAGAGCACAGAGGACTTTTAGGGCAGTGCATGGAGTATCTATGTCATTAGACCTAACGTATCTGTGTCAAACCCATGGAACGTACAACACCAAGAGTGAATCCTAAGGTAAACTCTGAACTTTGGGTGCCTCCAGTGTGTCAGTGCAGGTTCATCCTTGGTACCAAATATGTCCCTCTGGTGAGTGATGTTGGTAGTAGGGGAGGCTATGTGTGGTTGGGCGGGAGTATAGAGAAAATCTCTGTACCTTCCTGCCAATTTTATTATAAACCTAAAACTGCTCTAAAAAAGATATCTTTAAAAAAAAAAAAGAAGGAAAAATGAAAACTTTTCCCTGGGAAGAAGTTTTAGGCAGTTGGTCCCCTGACAAACATCCAATGAGCCAGTTACTGTGTAGAACTTTAAAGGTTGAAAAACCAATGATTATTTTATGGGTTTGTTAATTTGGTCATGTTGTCGATGTGTTTTCACAGAATTCTGGGAAGGGTGGAGAGGATGGTAAGAGCCTTCCTGCAAGCCTCCTACTGGGAAAGGCTCTGTGAAGATTTCCCCTTGAACTGTGTTGTTCATTTGGTCCTGGGCCAAGCCCCAAAATTTTGGCATAGCCTATGGAAGGGGGTTCCTGTTCTGTCTCTCCTCCTGACCCCATCCCTTCTCCTGCTGCCACTACCAAGGGCCCTGCTTCAGGTTGGCAAAACCTGTGCAGAGCTGCCAGAAAATCACACTTTTCCCACCTGCCTAGGGTCCCACCCACAGGCCTGCCATATGCCGCAGCATCCAAGGAAGGAGCTCTGCCTAGAACTATGGAACACACATTCTCTGAAAGTTCCATTGTCAAATATTCATGGAGCAAATCAAATTGGGTGGGGGAGGTTTTCAAAATTCTCTGCTCACCTCCTGGCCCCAGAAGAGGAGCAGAGGGACAGCCATTTAAAATGTCAGTGTTGGGGACGCCTGGGTGCCTCAGTTGGTCAAGCGGCTGCCTTCAACTCAGGTCATGATCCCAGTGTCCTGGGATCAAGTCCCACATCCGGCTCCTTGCTTGGCAGGGAGCCTGCTTCTCCCTCTGCCTCTGCCTGCCACTCTGTCTGCCTGTGCTTTCTCTCTCTCTCTCTCTCTCTCTCTCTCTAACAAATAAATAAATAAAATCTTAAAAAAATAAAATAAAATGTCAGTGTTGTATTCTGGTCATTTACCTCAAAGCAGAAGAGTTCTCTCGGCCACAATACTGTGAGGCACTTTATAGGGGCCTGGGACCTGAAGTAGAAGCACCTATTTTAAATTCTGCAGGTTATTGTTTTACATGGTAAAATAGGCCAGGACATTGCTGGCCCTTGCTACTCAGAGTATGATCCTGGAACTAACTAACACCTGAGGTATTACCCAGGAGCTTATAGAAAATGCAAAATCTGAAGCCCTGGCCCAGATTTCCCGAAACAGAATCTATATTTTAGTAACATCTCCAGGTGAGTTATGTACACATAGAAATTTCAAAATGCTCTGAGACATCTCTATATCCTTGGGAACGTATGGGACAATAGAAAGAACAAATGATTTGAAATCGAAAGATGCACTCACATACTTGGTGAGGGGGACGGTATAGTCATAGACAACTTCCCCCTCTTGAGGGGGAGAAAAGAAAGCAAAGCAGGAGCAGCAGAAAGGGGGTCTCAGGTATATTACCCAGTCATTCTCAGAGCCTGTCCCCCTCATGTTGACAGCGTTTCAGTGTTCTCAAGACTAACTGCTGTGGTTCCAACTCAATTTAATTGAATTCAATTAACGGACACTTACATAGCACTCACTATGTGTCAGGGATGGTTCCAAGCATTTTCCAAATATTTACTCATGCAGTCCTTATAACAAACCTGTGGGGCAGTATTACCGCCATTTTACAGAGGAGGCAACTGAGACCCAGGTTACATAATTTGCCCCAGGCCACACAGTCAGGAAATTGAAAACCAAGATTGAAGCCCTATTAGTTGGTTACCACTGGGTCTTTGTAAGGTCGATTATTTTTCAAATGACAGAGAACTGAAACCTGAATCCAGTCATTTCAACTTAACACATTTTGTTTGAAGCCCTGGGTTATGTATTTAAAATGAGTGCCATTTTCACTTTCTATGCAGCCATATATCAACGTTTGTTTTAACATAAGGAAATACTCTTTGATTGACCTTCTGCTGAAGTTTCTAGCATGTACTCGATGACCATCCTTGAAAAACAGACTTAAAGCTTTCTGAGTGCCACCCACAGCTAACTACAGACACACAGCTGAGTTCTATTCCAATAATATAACATCCTGAAGGTTCTCCCAGGCTGAACAAAAGATTCCGTTGGAAATCACAGGTCTTTATGTTAGAATGTAGCTAAGATTAATTGCAGTCTGTTGGAGCTGGTTCTAACTGGGAAAAGGTTGCAAAAGAAATTATTCTTAGTTGACATTGTTTTTATTGTTCATGTAATTCACAAACTGTTACTTTATACCTGCAGTATTCTTGCAAATCCCATTTAGCAGTTAATAGTTTTCAAAGACAAAAAATAACTTGACCCATGATGACATCACCCATTCAGATAAAAATTTAATTATCATTAATGAAAAACGTAAGTGTTTTTCAAATTTTCAAATATCTGATACAAACCTCAGATAGAGGCAAAAAGAAAAAAAAATTGGCTATTGTCAAAGATTACAGACCTCTTCATGGGTTATTTCTTCATTAGAAAAATGTGCACATATTTTCCATGTACTTTATTATAAATACAGATATCATGAAACAGTTTATTTTGCTAATAGCATACTCTGCTTGTAAATACTAACCACAGCTAAGTATATAAAAATTTCTTAGTATCAGAAAAATAGTTGAAGGAAGAGTAAGATTGCTGGATGAATTCATTTCCACAAGTTTGAATCCTTTGGTCTTGCACACATTCAAGAAAAATCAAAATCCCACCCATATATGTAAAGTAATCCTACAACAGGGAGAAGGTGCTAGATGTGTAAATAAGTTTAAGAACAAAAATAAGAGGAAAATCTCCCCCTTCCATCCAGGTGACCTAGAGCAACTTTAGCCTGATGGTTGGAAGTATGAACTCACGTTCACCTGACCCTGTTGGGTGACTGATTTTGCCCTATACTACTTGTGCCTTCATAGGGTTGCTTGAAGATTAAACAAGAGGTGCTTGTAAAACAAGAAACACAATACTGACCTGTGGTAGGGGCTCAGTAAATGTTAAAAGGTTGTGTAATTTTTCCTGGATTTATAAAATGATACTCCCCATTTCCCAGCCACTCAAACACAAAAACCCTAACACAAGATTTATTGACTCATAGTCATTAGTTTCACCGAGAAACCAATTTGACAAGGAGTGCCTCAGTGAACAGTTTTGTGCCGCATAATGTGCCATAGAACTTCTATTGAGAAAACATAGTAAGAAACTTTGGCCGGTGGTAGGGAAGATGTCATTATCCCCTTCATTGAGCCAACAAAATATTTATGGTGCACTCATGTCCATACCAGCTCACTACTGTCTGTAGAGCCTATACAGATTTATGGCTCCTGATTTCTAAGATTCAACATCTTTGGGAAGATAAACCATGTAAAAGAAAAATCTGCAATTCAGGACTTTATATGCCAATTGTTAGAGGTGTATGTCTGTGAACGTTTTTAAGAAGGTGAGATTCCATTCAACAAGGCCAATGGGAACAGCTTCAAAGGGAGGCAGAACAAAGCTGGGCTGGGCTTCCTGAAAAAGGAATCCAGATCTCTCACCACAGCCCACCAGCCCTACTATGCTCGGCTGCTACCCCTCTGCTCTTATCTGGAATCACTCTTCCTGAGCTCACACAGATCCTACACTCTGCCCTTTTTTCTATGCCTCATCGCTATCAAGTTTGCTCTGTCTTGGGACCTTTGAATTTGCTGTCATTCCTCCGGGAATGTTTGGACCCAAGTTCTTGATATAGATATGTCCTTTAAGTCAGGTCTCAGGCCCAGTGGCTGTTCAACTCAATTCTCTCTCCTCTTTACTACTTGGCTTTTTCTGCTTCCTCATGGTTTCTACTCATCAGGGTAATATCTAGCTTGTGGCTGGATTTGGTTTGATACAGTTCCAGCTTTGGCTTGACATGATCCTCATTTCAGCCACAAATTGACCTAGTCTTCATGTCTTTTGGTTTAAATTTTCAAAAGCAGGCCTTCCTCTTTGACATCAGACTATGTGCTTGCTGGTCCAGTAGGGGCTATGGCTGGACAGATTATAAAGAATATATGAGAAGGGGAAGTGATAAATCTTGTCTGATACTCTTGTCTCCTGAAGTATTTTTCTGACTTTATTTTTAAACTATTTTGTTAATTCTATTAGTTTTTGAAGTGTGTTATTTTGGGTGTCTGAATATTCAAATTTATAATCCAAAAATAATAATTTTGTTTTCTTTATGTGTTTCTTTTTTTTAAGATTTAAAAAAAAATATTTGAGAGAGAGAAAACACAAGTGGGGTGAGGGGCAGAGAGAGAGGCAGAAGCAGGCTCCCTGCTCAGAGCTTGACGTGGGGTTCAATCCCAGGACCCTGGGATCATGACCTAAACCAAAGTCAGACACTTAACCAACTGAGTCACCCAGGTAATCCACTCTTCATGTTTTTCTTAATCAACCAACTGAGGACAAATAATTGATTTATTAAATAAATAAACAAATTGATTAAATAATTGATTTGTTATGATGCTTAAATGAATTAATACATGTGAAGCATTTAGGACAGTGCTTAGCACAGAACAAACAATAAATATTGACTACTGCTGTTATTATTATTATTAATAATAATTTTCATGTCATGCTCTTTTACAGAACTTTAAAATTTGGAATAAAATGTGACAGGCTGATAGACTAAAGATAGCAAAGTATTTGAGAAGCTATCAGTAATGTGAAACTATAAGAGAGGATAACATTTTTAAATGTTAAATTACAAGCAGGTGATTTGGTTAGAAAGACTGAAAGAAATATTAAATTTAAAAACTGACCTTATGTGTTTCCACTGGGCAATATTTTTCAGGAAGATATCTGCTTTCTTTCCTACTTCTTTTGACCATTATGATCAACATTCACTAAAGACCTACTATTTGCCATGCCTTAATCCACACGATAAACATCTTAGATTGTGTTCTCCAGAAGTGGATCCTGAGATAAGGATATGAGTGTAAATACTTAGAGTTCATTTGAGTGATTCCAGAAAGCATCACTAAGGGCATGGGAAACTGAGATAGGGAAGGAAGGAAGCCAATAAAAGGGATTATTGTGTAGATTAGCTCTGAGTATCAGAGAATCAGAGCCTGAGAATCAGAGCCCAGTCCTACCAGGAACTCTGGGAGCAAGTATGTCTTAGAGTCACTCCAACTGGGGGGGAGGGGTAAGTTTATTGTTCCTGGAAGGTGCTACATCAGGGGCACTCGTAGCCTGTCTAGCATGTAGACTGGCAGACACTGGTCATCAGAGAAAGTCAAAGACCAAGAGTGAAACATGCTGGCTGTAGGAGGTGCTCAGAGGGGCATGCAGAAAAGATACGGACAGGAAAGGATAGCACCAGCTACAATAGAGATTCAAAGATAGCTTCTCTCTTCAAGACACTCTAAGCTCTGTAGAGAAAAAAAGAAAAAAAAAATCTATGAAGTACCTAATTGCATGTGACATTTTCCTGCAAAGTATTTAATAAATTTCCTAGGCATTTTTATAAGCTTACAGTTAAAAAGTAAACCTTTTATTAGGGGTGACTGGGTGCTCAGTCAGTTAAGCATCCAACTCTTGATTTTGGCTCAGGTCATGACCTCAGGTTCAAGTGATCGAATCCTGCCTCAGGCTCTGTGTTGGGCATAGAGACTGCTTGATTTTCACTCTCTCTCCCTCTCCATCTGCCCCCTCTACTCTGTGCAAACACTCACTCTCTCTCTCTCTCTCTTGCTGAAAAAAAAAACAAAAAAAAAAACCACCAATAATTGGGGAAAAAAAAAAAAAAAACAACAGTCCACTGTGAAAAACAGCTACATGAGCAGTTTACTGACAGTCTGTGGGCTAGGATTATATAAAATTTGTTAAGATGAAACTGATTTTATTGCAAATTCATAACCATTGCAAAGGTTAGCTATGTCTTATTGTTGTCTTGATGGTTCAGTTAAAGAAGATAAACAAGATTTGAAATACTTAAAACAATGCCAAACACATGTAATCAGTCAATATATGTTTATAAGATATAAGCTCCATATATATTCATAGTTAGAATAACAAAATAGTAAGAATGAAATAATACATTTGAGCTGTATGATAAAATGTATCATTACTCAAACGTATTTGATGACCTTTCCTCATAAGATCAGACTTTAGACTTGACCACACAATCATTTTGATCAATGAAATGTGAGTGGAACTAACAAGAAACACTTTCAAAAAATGGTTTAAGAATTATTTGGTCCAACAATGTTCTTTTCTAAGGCAAGACCAGCTTATCCGAGGTTGATGCTTCTCTTCTTTCTTCAGTCTCCAAATGAAGACAAAACAGGGCATCAAGCTTATTCATAATGGTCATGTAACCTGAACAAGAAATAATCCTGTTATTGAAAGCCACTAAGACTTAGGGGCTGATTGTTATGGTTTATTATCACAACATAATGCAGCTTAAGCTGACCGATAGAACACACACAAAAAATCAATGTGCATAAGTACATATTCTAAATTCTCTGAATACAAAGGGAAGTTAGAAATCATCTAGTCAAACTAGGAGGTGGTAATTTGTAATGTCTCTGGAGAAGAAAAAGCAAGTAGTTAGGGGCATAAAACTTAAAGCAGTAGTTCTCAAAATTATCTGAACTAATGTCCTATATTTAGAAAAATTACTTCTTTAATACACTGAAATGAAATTCATATGTTAATGTATTTATAGGTCTGATTCTGCTTTCTGTTTATTTTTTCATTTATTTGTGTTTTTTAGATTCCACATAGGAATGAAAAAAAAGCAGAACAAGACCTATAAATACAGAGAACAAAGTGATGATTGCCAGAGGGAAGGGGTTAGGGAATGGATAAAATGGGTAAAAGGAAATGGGAGATATAGACTTCCATTTATGGAATGAATAAGTCTCAGGAATAAAAGACACAGCATTGGGAACACAGTCAATGATACTGTAATGGTAAGAGATGATAGCTACACTTGTGGTGAGCATTGTGTAACTATAGAGATATTGAATCACTATGTTGTACACCTGAGACTAATGTAATATTGTATGTCAACTATACATGATATGAGGGTACTTGCTAACCTTAGTCTATCAGCCTCTCACATTTTGTTCCAAACATTATGACTCAATAACACATGTAACATTTAAAAAGCCTAAACAATACTCTATCATAAAGAGGAGAAATAAAAGGAAAGTGATTTATTAGGTAAAATATATTTCAGTGTTATTATAATTAAATAACATGTATTTTGGGGCACCTGGGTGGCTCAGTCATTAAGCATCTGCCTTTGGCTCAGGCCATGATCCTGGAGTCCCAAGATCGAGTCTCACATTGGGCTCCCTGCACAGTGGGGAGTCTGCTTCTCCCTCTGACCCTCACCCCACTTGTGCTCCCTTTCTCTCTCACTCTCTCTCTCTCTCAAATAAATAAATAAAATATTTAAAAAAATGTATTTCAAGGGGCGCCTGAGTGGCTCAGTGGGTTAAAGCTTCTGTCTTCAGCTCAGGTCATGATCCCAGGGTCCGGGGATCCAGCCCCGCATAGGGCTCTCTGCTCAGCAGGGAGCCTGCTTCCTCCTCTCTCTCTACTTGTGATCATTGTCTGTCAAATAAATAAATAAAATCTTAAAAAAAATGTATTTCAATAAGTAAGTGTATAGACATGAGTATTCTTGAAGACACCTACATAATACAAAAGAAGTATAAGAAAATATGTGTAGAGATCCAAGAAGCTACTGGGATTAAAAAAACAGTGGTGAAACATAACATAACGTAACAGGGGCGCCTGGGTGGCTCAGTGGGTTAAAGCCTCTGCCTTCGGCTCAGGTCATGATCCCAAGGTCCTGGGATTGAGCCCTGCATCGGGCTCTCTGCTCAGCAGGAAGCCTGCTTCCTCCTCTCTCTCTGCCTGCCTCTCTGCCCACTTGTGATCTCTGTCTGTCAAATAAATAAAATAAAATCTTAAAAAAATAAATAAACAAAAGTATTTTAATTAAAAAAAATAACGTAACAGAGCAGACTTGTTAATTTGATAAAGAGAAAAATAACCTTAACTGAGGTAGTAATAGCAAGATATGATAAGTTATAGACTGTGCAAAGGAGAAAATGCAGAAATATGATATTTTTTATAAATAAGCTGGGCCATAGCTATTACGGTTTTATAAAAGTTATAGCTATAACTTTTATGTAAATATAATATAATTCTCATAACAAGTTATGGATATTTTTAAAAAGTATCACAGAAATGCATTTATTTTAAAATCTCAATACATATCAATGAATATATGGACAAATTTCTCAAATGCAAAAAGACCTTAGGCTACTCAGCAATAAAAATGAACAGATTATTGGTATATGCAACAACTTATTTGAAATTAAAAGGCAGTATCCTGGGGCGCCTGGGTGGCTCAGTGGGTTAAAGCCTCTGCCTTCGGCTTGGGTCATGATCCCAGGGTCCTGGGATAGAGCCCCGCATTGGGCTCTCTGCTCAGTGGGGAGCCTGCTTCCTCCTCTCTCTCTCTGCCTGCCTCTCTGCCTACTTGTAATCTCTGTCTGTCAAATAAATAAATAAATAAATAATCTTTTTTTTTTTTTAAAGGCATTATCCTAAGTGAAAGAAGCCACTATCAAAAGGTTATACACTGTGTGATTTCATTTATTTATTTATTTAGGAAGATTTTATTTAGTTATTTGAGAGAAAGAGAAGTAGAGCGCAGAGGGAGAAACAGACTCTCCACTGAGCAGAGAGCCTGATGCATGGCTCTATCCCAGGACTCCGAGATGGAGACCTAAGCCAAAGGTAGACCCTTAGCCCACTGAACCACCCAGGTGCCCCTGTGTGATTTCATTTATATAAAATTCTTTAAAAAGATCTTCATGGAGACCAGATCTCTCATTGTCAGGGATGTGGAATGGGAGAAGAGTGTGAGCACAAAGGAGCAGGCTGGGGTAGTTTCCAGAAAACAAAACAAAACAAAACTATTCTTTGTCCTGATTGTGGTGGTAGTCCCATGGAATCTACACATGTGCCAAAGCTCATATGTGCATGAGAGAGAGGGCTGTGGGCTGGCAAGCTAGAGACTCAGGAGAGTCAGTACAGTCAGTTCCTCTGTACAGTTTGTACAGAGGATGTGTGAAGACAGTCTGCTGAAGAAGTCCCTCTTGCTCCAGGGAGGTTGGTCTTTTGTTTTATTCAGGCCTTCAGCTGACTATATGAGGCCCACCCGCATTATGGAGGGCAATCTGCTTTCCCCAGAATACGCCATTTAACATGCAGACATTAATCTCCTTCAAAACCACTGTCCAAATTGACACATAAAATTAACCATCACAACCATGGAAGCTATATCCTTCAATAAACAATGGGAAATTGATAATGTCATGGAAAAAAGAAAAAGTAATAAAAGAAGTCATGGTCAAGAGGTCCTTTGTGGCTCAGTCAGTTAAGTGTCTGACTCTTAATTTCAGCTCATGTCATGGTCTCAGAGTCATGCAATCCAGCCCCATGACAGTCTCTGTTCTCAGCATGGAGCCTGCTTGGGATTCTCTCTCTCCTTCTCCCTCTGCCCTTCCCCCATGGGTGCTTTCTCTCTCTCTCTCTCTTTCTCTCTCTCTCTCTCTCTTAAAAAAAAAAAAAAATCATGGTCAAATCAAGAAGCACACTAATAATAAGTAAATAAGTTATTTTGATTTACTTTCAGTTTTCTTCCTCATTTAACTTCAATATTTGAAGAGTATGTGATGGAAGACAAACAATTTTAAAACAGACTTTATTAATGAAATTCAGTGATATTTCTATATTTTGCCTGTTCATGCATTTAATAATGGTAATTCTAAGTCAGTCTGTTAAGGAACTCTCAAATTCTCAAATCTCTTTCATTCCAGGTAGTCCTTGCTTTATACAGTACTGTGCTAACTGAAACTCTGGATTCCAGAATTGTGTAAAGTGGGGACTCACTTCCAAGATGCACAGGTTTCAATTAACATGGTACTGTGCAAAGCGTATTACTGGTTACACTAATTCCTAAAGCTGACTTTGGTAAAATGGAAATCATCCATTCAAAATTACATATTTCTGTAGTTTCTTCGGTTCCTATTAGTTTTCTCATTGCTGCTTTATAAAAAAAAAAACTAATAACCCCTATAAACCTGATTGTCAAGGTAATAGGAACAAGAGAATTATCAGGAGACACTATTGCCTTTAAAATAAACTAGCTTTGGGCGCCCGGGTGGCTCAGTCAGTTAAGTGTCTGCCTTCGGCTCAGGTCATGATCCCAGGGTCCTGGAATCCACCCCACATCAGGCTCCCTGCTCAGGAGAGAGTCTGCTTCTCCCGTTCTTTCTCCCTCTGTCTCTCCCCCTGCTTGTGCTTGCTCTCCCTCCCTCAAAAAATAAAATAAAATCTTTTAAAAAACCAAAATAAATAAACTAAACTAACTCAAGGACAGATAGAAGGTGAAAAAGACATCCTTGAAGTCAAACAGTAAGTGCGCTATGTGATTCAGCTCCTGGGCGATAGATATGCTGATGTTTTATTTATTTTAAAATTTTGTGTCTAAACTAAACTTTCATAATACTTCGCCAAGGCAGTGTGGTTGTGATTCATGTAAATGTTTTGGTATCCATGAAAATGACAATTTACTACTTCAGTTATGCTTTTCATAACATCATTCATTTTGGATCATTCAATTAGTAAAGACTGTGGGGTCCTTGATTATAAGACACTGTCACTATTTCTGGAAAAACATAAAGGAATGTGCTTCTCAATGACTGTTTATCACTTGATAATTACAGAGCCCTTGCAACTATTCTCTATATTTCAAGAACTCCTATTTTTTTCTCAGGATCCAGCAGTTCTTTGTTTTAATTTATTTTCCTCTTAAATACCTCCTGCTATTTAAGCAATAATTCCTTCTAAATCAATTGTTAGCTGCAGTTAATGACCGGTTGGTTAATTAATAGCTCAAAGCAAAGCTGAGGGTGTTCCCTGTTCTAACAAACCACCAGACTCTAACTGGGGCGTTATTGTTAACGTACCCTGTAATCACTGGCTTCTCACAGCCTCACTGCCACAGAGTATTTTATTTTAACTTAAAAGGATGAGGTGAATGGGAAATGGGTGACAGCATTATAAAATCAGTCATAAGGATACAATATTTTTAAAATATCTGCACCTCCAGTTCGACCCTTATTTCCGAAGGATTCGCCACCAGGCAGATGGTGAAGGATTGACTTGTGCCAATTAGGAAGCTCATGTAACCATAGCGGTTCCTTCCCCTCCACCTCCGGGGTTCTGAGCCTGGTGGAGCTGCAACAGCCTCATGGCATTCTGAATCTCTCCTGTTCCAAAACCATGATCTTAAGCATGCATTCACTGACAGTGAGAGGCGAGAGACCGTGCTGCACATTTTTTGCCTGATAAACATATGGTTTACCAGCGACACCTTTTGTACAGCTAATAGAGAGGAAGGAGATGTGCTTAATAATTAGTGCAAGGAACGAAACATCAAGAGTCTCAGTTCTATTCCTAACACCTTCTGCCTTGTTCTTTGTGATCGCAGGGAAGTAATTAGCAAGTTTGTGCTTCTCGTGCTAATAATTCTAAAAATCAACCCAAATTAAGAGACGTTGAGTATACATCAAGACCAGAAAAGCATCGAGAGGTGCTCTAAGGCCCTAGAGTTTTGCCTTTTCTAGAAGTATGTTTATGAAGATGTTGCATGAAAATGAATGTCAGGCAGATATTTTGTGATTTACTAGAGTAATGCTTTTATTTTTCTAGACCCTCCTTTTCGCCATCAACTCCTTGAGAGGGTATTGGCAAGATGGCTTTGATTATGTCATTCAATACCCTCTGTGTATTTCCAAGACGTTGAGAAAACTACCGGTAAATAATACTACAAAGTGTTAGGATGTGAATATTAGTCAATCTTTTCCTGTCTAGAGTTCCATGGCATAGACAATTACTGGGTGAAACAGGACATTACCTTTGGAATCCTTAATCTCACATCCCGACTTAAAGGACTTGCTGACCACACCTTGACATGGTCTTTCATAGGTGACAGGAAGGAGGGTTGGTGGAGCTAGATGCAGGAAGGAAAAGCCAGGCTCTTCATGGGTATGGAAGACTCTGAAAGGGAAGAGCCATGGAAGATAACGCCGACACTGAAGGAAAAAGAGGTGAACATGAAAGGTATTGTCAAACACAAAGCTAGTAGAGGTCCCAGTGATGCAGTTACTCACATGAGAACCACAAATAATGCTTTTGGCTGAGTTACAGAGGAAATGAGAGCTGGGGCTCATGTCCTCTGCTCTGTGACAGGCTCTCAAGATTGGTTTGCAGGCTGTTGCTTGGGTTGTTATTAAAGTGTACTCACTGCAGCTCCAGTTTATCTATATTTTATTATTTTCATTATTTCCAAAATTTCATTGTTCACTGAAACTGCCCTAGATTGCCAGGATAAGCAAAACACATCCATTACGATAATAAATTTCCAACAGTTTCCCAGTCTACCGAGGTGATTAACAACATAAAAGATTAAAATACCCACAGAAATAACTTTTTAGATAAACTGAATCTCCAAGTGGATTGCCCTCCCATGAGACTCCCTATAATGTTCTAAACTTTGAATATGATGTTCTCATCAGAGATATAATGGATATTTTTCACTCTGAATCAATATAAACAGCCTTCTCAGATTTAGGGAGAACAGATTTATTCAAATTTTGGTAGAAGTTTGTTTTCTTTATCACTACTGTTAATATAAATGGAAAAAAAAATAACTTGCTTACTGAGCAACTAGTCTATCCTAGGTACTGGACCTTATTTCATTTAATTGTGACAGTAAATCTGCCTGGTTAGTGTTATTACACCCATTTTATTATGCATACTGGAGACACTAAGGTCAAGCACAGAGCCGGTTTCAAGCACAGGTCTGGCCTTCTCCATCACCATTCTATCCAAAACATAGCACCTATCTTTTGAATCTCACATCAATCTCTAAATCAGAGTGTATTATTTCCGATGAAAACATAATCATCCTTTTCACCTTTCAAGTTAAATTCTTATACTACATTTGCTTTATGTTTTCCTAAAATGCATTTTTCTTTAAGATTTTATTTATTTATTTGATAGATCACAAGAAGGCAGAGACGCAGGTGGAGAGAGAGGGGTAAGCAGGCTCCCTGCTTAGCAGAGAGCCCAATGTGGGGCTCAATCCCAGGACCCTGAGATCATGACCTGAGCTGAAGACAGTGGCTTACCCCACTGAGCTACCCAGGTGCCCCCTAAAATGTATTTCTAACCATGGAATTATCTGAAGAAAAAAAAAAAGTAATGTAAGGTCATTCTTGCCTTCTGAAGTCTCTTGATTAAAATTATATGGCTGACCCTGGAACAGAATTCTTTACCTCAAAGCTCATTTTCATGGCTGAATGAAAACCTGTGGACAAGTCAAGGGAAAGTGTGCAGGCTCAGGACATGGACCATGGGAGCACTCAGAATTTTTCTTTTTCACTATGTTGAAGAGACTTTTTTGAGAATCAACCATGGGCAAGTATACCTTGCAGCTGCCCTGTAGGAGTGCTCAGTCTTGTAGTCCAGCCAAAGGTATACAAAACAGTTCATAAATGAGCACAATATAATAATGGGAGAGTCATTAGCAACTTCCAGGATTTGCAAAAATTAGGTGTGGTTCTCAAATCAGCATTACTTCCACATTTGTCAAAGTAAGGGAAATAAAACCCCTATGTGTGCACTACTTGCACCAAATGTGGAGTTTATTTTAAATTGACTTTTTTTTTTTTTTCAGGTCCACCACCTAGAATTCTCAGCTTTAAGATTGGCTGCTATGGAAGTTTGTCACAGTTATTAATTAGTTATGGATTGAAAAGTGAAGCATAATCTGTGATCTTATGAATCTACAACCACCTCATGGTGGATCACACAGCAATATTTCAGTCAGTCAGGCTATGTTTAGTTTGTGTAAGAATGTAAGAAGAAATAAGCCATGCACCATAAATTTATTTCTTACACACAACCAAATGAACATATTTGGCTTTTAAACCAGACTAATTATTCACACAGTTTGGCAAATATTCAAAATACTGCCAGAGTGGGAACTAATGCAGTAAAACTAATTTTCACACATTTTCATTTTCTATGAAAATTGTTCTTCCAATTCCTAAGTGTTTACTTTACAGTTCATTAGAAAATGTTTAATCTCCACCAAACTGTATTCAAAACGGTGTATTTTCTGTCCCGTCATATTACATCATTGGCGAGTAATAATCCAAGAAGGTGTTATTGAAAAGTAATGGAAGTCGCTTGGGAACAACACTTGGTTTTGAAAGTTTCCAGTTTGCAGAGGAGGAACCTCAGCTATGACTCAGCTTCAGAAAAGGAACTGGGAAGTCAGGACTCCAGTTTGCGAGGGACTTCTGATTAAAGTAGTGGATTGTGTGGCCTGAGTGTGAGTCTTGAGGACAGTTTAAAGGGCACATATCATTAAGGTGAGCCATCAAGTGGGAGAAATACACAGCTTTTTTTTTCTTTTATTTTCATAGTCTACATTTATATTTGACTAGCAGTGAGTGCTCCAGTGAATGTGGGGAAAAAATGGAGGGTGGAGTTCAAGGTAAACTATGTCATAAACACCACTCTAGGCATTTAGTTCAATCTACTTAATTAGCGTAGAAAATCAGAGCTACTTCTTCACTCTTTGTTTTGTTTTTCTTTTTAGAGAGAGTGAGACAGAGAGAGAGGGAAACAGAGTGAGAGTGAGCAGCAGGGAGGGGCAGAGGGAGAGAGAGAATCTTAAGCAGGCTCCATGTTCAGTCTGGAGCCAGGTGTGAGGCTCAATCTTGCAACCCTGAGATCATGACCTGAACTGAAATTAAGAGTTGGACAAAACCAACTGAGTCACTCAGGCGCCCCAACTACCTCTTCATTTTTATGCATAAGCAGAGATAGAATCTGCTCAATTCATCCTGCTTTTAAGTGATAGCAATCATAGATATCTAAGTTTATCTTTAAAAAAAAAAACAAAACTGGGGTGCCTGCGTGGCTCAGTAGGTTAAGCCTCTGCCGTCAGCTCAGGTCATGATCTCAGGGTCCTGGGATCGAGTCCCACATCAGGCTATCTGCTCAGCAGGGAGCCTGATTCCTCTTCTCTCTCTCTCTCTCTCTGCCTACCTGTGATCTCTCTCTGTCAAATAAATAAATAAAATCTTAGGAAAAAAAACTGGCAAATATTCTCAGGGATATCTTCATGATTTACAGTTATACAGCTTAAATACGAGAAATTGTTTCTTAATGGTTATTGTCCAAAGGTTATGCTGTCACAGGCAATAGAAAATACTCTACAGAATCAGAGACATAGTAGCATTCACAAGTTTCTCTTAAGTTCAAGTATGTCCAGTGTAAAGAATGACGTTTATGCTAGGTTAATCTCCAGTTTTTTCCATCACCTTTGACCTACCAGAAGAAATGGAGAGAAAGGAGGTCACTTGTAATGATATGGCTTTAATAATCACAGTCTTTTCTTCTCTGTCATCTTGAGGATAGCTCATGCTGACAACCTTGGCACTGAGGTCTCGCCTATCTCTTGCAGATCCTCGGACAAGAATACTGAGAAAGCTCAAATTATTTAAAACATATAAATAAAGCTTTCTTTTAAAACCCACTTATGAAAGCAAATATATTCTATCTTCTTACCTGGACAAACATCCTGTAAAACCACCTGGAATACCAGATTGGAATTTTGACTTAGTGTCTCAGAGTTGCAGGCCAGGAAGGCAACAGACTTGGGATCTGTGGCCTGGGCTGTAAAGCTTGTGGAAAGTTATTTTCTAAATTGGCTCCAATTTTCCAACATTACTTTCAGGAATGTGCAGATCAGAATTGAATTGAACATGCTCTGCCTCCGAAAGAAAGGCAATGTATACATATTTCTGAAAGATATCCATCCAACATAGTTTCAGGACTTGAGAGAGTTTAAGAGAGTTTTATTTGTCTGAAAAGGCACTTACAAGAATGAGCTCATGCCTGAAAGCAGCCTGGTAAACGCAAACTAAGCAGACTTCAACAAGAGCAGGGTTAATAGCAAACATGACAGAGAGAGGATTTCTTGGCTCTCGTATGTCATATCACTGCCATTCGCATGTATTCCATTTCATGGCATTCTCATGGCTGGGTATGGCTGGTGAAAATGTTTTTGTTTTTTCTAAATAGCTTTCTGTGTGGAACACGTAGAACACGCATTTTGAGTTCGTTCTATTATTTCAAAATGTTTTCATTTATTTATTCCTAACTCACTCTATTAGCACCTATTATTAACCAGGGACTCTTCCAGGTAAAAGATCCACAGAAATTTAAAAAAAAAAAAGAGAGAGAGAGAGAGATAAATTTGGCCAAGTCAAGGGACTACCAAAATCACCTGGCCTACCTAGGGTTAAATATTTACATTTGGTAATATTATTTGAGTGTTTTGAAAACCGCTTCACCATTTTCTAAGGAAAAACTAGAACAGTATTTTGCAGTGCATTTTCATGAAAGGAAGGCACAGCTTGAAGAATTCAGCTTTCTATATGAGAAAGAGGCCGGCGGCTCCACTCGGAGACCTAATGCTGTTATGAATTATTAAGCCCGCCTTCGCTCTGTATAACTAATCTGTACTGAGTGCTCACTAAAAGCTATTCTCATTTTTTACTTTTTTATCTCATTTATTTCCCTTATAAAAACTCAAGCCTCTAGTCCTCCTCATGGGAGAATATCGTCTGTGACTAGCAGCTCTGGAAGTACCTCACAGCCCTTTAAATATCCTTTCCAGCTAGAAAAGGGTCTAATCCTATGTTCTGTACAGCGTGTAACTCCATGTTGGTGCTCAATAAATGTTAAATACCAATAACAACTATGGTGGTCATCAGAATTCCTTTTGGTATAAATGACTTTGTCTCAACCTTGTTTTTACCCAGTGTCTCCTAGTAATTGCCTGGCATTTTCCCTGCTGTTCTTGTCTTTTTTAATTACATCCTACTGATGTGACTGTTACAGCATCTTAAAGCAAACGGGAGAGAGGCTTAATGCTTTCTACACAAAAGGAGAGGCAGAAAGCAGGTGCCTAGCAGTCAGAATAATAAAACTCAAAAGAAATCAGTGGGGTCTTGCTTTCATTCCTCATAAATACAGAAGGGAGGATGGGGAGAGACACGATGTAGGGAAGAAAGGAGAGAGGTAATCCACTTGCATAAGTGCTAATGAGAACAAACAAAACCTTCCCTCATTTTTTTATACTTTAACTGCCCTGGGGAGGGTTGGTGCTTTATATCAATTTCCAGCCACAGGCTATGTCACTTGCTTAGGTTCAGAGAAGGAAGATGGGTATATAAAAGTTATTTATTGACAGGAATTAAGCATTTATTTCACAGAAACCATATGCATGCAGCCCAGTGGAGGAACACAAAGTTGACTTCATGTCTTTACTTAGAGTTCATGTTTCTGATTGAAAAATCAGGTGGTTTCAGAGACCTTTTGATTATGGTTGTTGGGCCACTATACCCTGGATTTCCGAGATCAGGTTGACATAAGATTACTGAGGTTATGTGAAGTGTTAAGGACCACCGAGACTATCTTAATCTAATGGGTGGTGGTGGCAATAGCTTTAGGATAGGATAGTTTATCATATGGATTACTTCGATTACAAAAGCATTACTATAAAAGTAAGTGGAAATACAAAAATAAGAAATGTGTATTGACTGTCTGCCCTATGCACTTTTGCTTATGCAGTTTCCTATGATCATGATGCCAACTGTGTAAGGAAATACTCCCATCTTCCCTTTCTGGTTGAGGAAACCATCTAAAAGAAAGTCATAAGTAGCCAACCCAGGATTTCTACTTGGGTCAGTCAGACTCCACAGTGTTTTTCCTGTGATTTGAGAAGAAAAGGAAACAAGATTAAAATGTTTCCATATTATTCTGGCCTTAAATGGAGACTCGGAAGGCATGTCCTGAAGAGGCTGAAGGGTGGGGAGGTGTCCTGTCAAAAGAAGGCAACTTGTGTTTAATGACTGCAGATGGCATCCTCCTCCTGGCCAACCACACTAAAACTTTTGTGGATTATCACAAAGAGTGTGGGGTCAGCAAGAATGGACAGAGGAACACAAAACTGTCCACACCAATGGTAACCTAACCTAAAGCACAGGACCAGTTGTCAGTAGAAGAACATTCTCAGTAGGACTGCATCACAATATGGAATTTTCAAGCCATTCTCCTTCATCCAACCTAAAGGAGTATCTGCTTTTTAAATTTTTTTTCCTTGTAATTGCCAGTCATTAACTAGGAGACACAATCATGTTTACTCAATGGAGCACTCATACTTGTACTCTTCTATTATCCTGTCTGAAATTTTTTTTTAAGCAATTTTTCTAGTTTTTGATTATCCTTCAAGTTGAACCTTGTCTGGTCTTCATTCTGCCGGCAAAACTAATTACTCCATTATGAAGTCTTTTGTTTACTCTTCACTAGAAATAGATTATTTATTAGATAATCCTATAAAGTGGTTGTTAAAGGTATTCCACTTGATCATGAGCAGATTGGGATATCTAAATCACCTTTTCGTCCCTAGCTTTAGACACAACAACTACATAATACATAGCAAACACTCAACATGTAAAGGAAAAAAAGAATAAAATTGCAGGTAACTCTGGTTTAGGTAATCATGGAGGCGCATTCATGAATGAAGGCCATGTGCTGGTCCAACTAGAATGAATAACTTTTCTTCCCGGTTACTTCCTTGAGGATAGATGTTTATTAAAAATTATTATTGAATTAAATAATTAAAAATTATTAAAAATAATGTTATTTTCTCAAAGATCAAGCACTCCATAAAGATTTTTTAAGACCTTCCAAGACATGGAGAGAAAAGTCAGAAAAATTTCTGTAATCTCCCCAGATTATCATGCAATGTTAACCTCACTCATACCTTTTAAACCATATTTATTAGGTGTTTGTGTTATACTTAACCCAATCAATGAGCAACCACAGTGCCTGCTCTCAAGGAGCTTATAGTCTGGTGGGAAAGACAGACATTTTATAACTTACAAAAATAATTATTAAATTACAAGTGTAGAAAAAATATAATTAAAGAAGTACTATATGAAAAAATATGGGGACCAGGTAAGCAAATAGCCAAAGGGACTCATCTTCTTTGGTGAAAGTTTAATCTTAACTAATAAGATAAGGAAATGAAGGGAGATAATTAAGAAACTACTGCCCGTAGTCTGAAAGAGAATGTTGACCTGGGCTAAGGTTGTGACAGCTCAGATGGACAGAATTGGATGCATTTGATACATTTTTCAAAATTTGAACCAGTAAGACTTTGTGATGGACAGAAGGGTGAGAAAGAGAGAGCGAGGATGACTCAGTGAGCAATGACTCCATCTGTGAGAGAAGGAGCAATGATGATGGGGGACAGTGCATGAATGGCATGCAGGCAAGAATGAGAAATTCAGTTTTGGACATGTATACATGAAGAGTGTTCATATGAGTCCTAAAAATGGAAATAAAATGATATAAATAAGAGGGTTTTTTGGCTTTCAAATAAATTTTTAAAACAGTGTTCTCCACTGTTTTTAAGAGGACCAAGTAGAATACAGTGGACTAACATCATTCACTGCTCTCCCAAAAACTTTGAATATATCTCCATATTTTTATAGGTTTCCATATTTTGAATCCTACTCTCTTAAGTTGAAATTTTGAGAAAAAATATTTTCTAAGTTCCTTTACACTGAGGGTGCAAGCCTATGCCTTAAATTCCATCAAACAGATGTACCTGCTGAGACTTTGATTTCGAAGTGGGCTACTGAAAGCAGGTGGCCAGGCATTAGTTTTTTCTGGAATAGTGCCATTGTTTTGAGCTTGGCAGTGGCAGCAACAATCGCTTCTGAGCCAGTTCCAAGTGAGGTTCTATTGTTGTTCCTGAAAGCTTGGGGCCTATTTCCCCAGATCTCTTAATGTTCTCTGAGCTGCATAATAGTCTCTAGTAATTCCCATTCTTTTTAAAGTAGCAAGAGCTGGGGTGCCTGAATCGCTCAGGTGGTTACACATCTGCCTTTGGCTCAGGTCATGAACGCGTGGCCCTAGGATCAAGGCCCTTTTCAGGCTTCCCACTCAGTGGGGAGTCTGCTTCTCCCTCTACCTCTCCCTCTTTCCCTCTCCTCCTTTACCCCCTTCCTATCCCCTTTCCCTTTCCCCCTCTCCCCACTGGTGCTCTCTGTCTCGCTGTCTCTCTCTCTTTCAAATAAATAAATAAAAATCTTTAAAAAGTTAAAAAAAAAAGTAGCAAGAGTTATTATCTTCCACTAAAACAATTCAGAGTCTGATTAATACATGGTGACAATTAATATATGAATATATAGACATAACATTTCTACTCACATACATTGTTATATATTAAACAACCTATCTGCTTTAAAGCAGGAAAATATCACAGAGATGCTTGGAAGTAAATAACCAAATAATTTTTAACTTAGTAATTCAGTTCAAGGAATGTAAGAGAATGCCACAAACAAAGGAAATAAACTTCAGGAACTGTAGGAAATGAGTATAGAAGTTAATCCCAATTAGCCTATTTATAGTCAGTGTCTAGGAGACAAAAAAGAAAAATGGAAAGGAAATTTCTGTATATAATTCTAAGTTAACAGATGGAAAATTGTTGCATAACAAGAATACTCACACTGGGCTTTCGAATTTTTAATTTACATTGAATTCAGAAAATGGCTTCCACAGCAAAGCCCATTATGTGAAGTGTGTGAAGAAAATTTGAAATTCTGCAGTTGATATGCATAAATTAACACATTTTCCAGTAGGTGTACCTATCTAAAACAGGAAATCAGTCTTGTTCAAGCTATAATTAAGAACAAAAAAATTTAAAAAAATAAAAGCTTTTTAAAACCTAAATGTTCTTATTCCATCTAATGCCTTCTAGCTCCCCATAATACTCAGCTAGCCACTTGAAGTCTGCTCAAAAATGACATGTCGGTCTAAAAAAATCTGAGGAACATTCATAAAACCAGAAAGTTGCTTGGAAATAATATTTTACTATCTTAATCCAGATGCAGATTGTCTTAAAGAGAACTAATATTTATTTCCTGCAATCTGCTTGTCAGGCCCTACACTGGCTACTTTTTTCACAATATCCTACAGAGGAAGAGCGGGAAGTTTAGGGAAAATTGACATCACACAGCTAATAAAGGACAAATCTGAGACTCGGACAAATTGCTTGGCTCCAGAGCACTACTCTCTCCCCTGTACCACACCGTCTCTATCCAAACATGGAAGCGTGAAGTGGCAGCCTCCTACCATCAACGAATGGGCTTCTGACCAGGTCTTACCCACCCAAGGTTTCCCTCTGAAAATTCGATGTCCCAGAAAAACCTAGTTCTGTGATTCTTTTTTTTTTTTTTTCCTAGCTATGGCTGACCCCCCCCCCCCATCCTTTATTCCTGCCAGATTTGAGCTGTTTTCAGTTCTTCTGATGGCTCTCAGAATGATTCTCCTGAATCAGTCCAATGTCTCTATCCAACACTTAAGTATGTCCTTTCCATATTTCTAGTGTAATACTTCTCATCTTGTCAGCCTAATCTAGACCCACTATGTACTATCATGGACTTTGGGCTGGATTTTTCACTCTCTCTTAAGTCTATCTAAATCTTGAGGGGCAAGGAGAAGGTTCTTGATTTGACTGTGATTTTTTAAATTTACCTTCAACAAATGCCATTCACTTGGGCTCTGGACCAAGTGCTGATAGAATGCCAATCAACGGGGCTAGCACTTCTCTTAACTCTATTCTAAAACTAGTTCTTAAAAAACAGAATGAAACAAGACAAAAACCCACTGAAGGAAAGGATCCCCAATGCTATGATAGCATCATGAACAACAATATGTGATATTTATGTCATTTTACCCATTACAATGTACTTCCACATTGTCTGTTTTAGAATAGTAAATGCATATGCTACCCTGTCATTACGGAAAAGTAAAGTACAGATCCTAAATATGAAATGATTTAGCTAATGTCACAAAGTAATTGATGGAGCTGAGTCTCAAATTTAGGCTTTTTAATTCTAAACTCCATCTTTCTGGGAAATAACACCTTTTATGACAAATATAATAAACCATCCAGTGAAACTCACTAAAACATATTAGTGAAATTTAACTTTAATGAGTTTTTAAAATCAGATATAAAGATTAAGGAAAAATTCATTGCAGGAAATAAAGTCATTAATTCTTCTCTGAGGGGCAAGTCAACAGTATCAGTATTTTTAAAAAGCTTTAAATGTTTCTTGATAGTTTAGGGATTAGTTTTTCCAAACTGGCTATTACATGTAATTGAAGCTGAATTATTGACAGACGTAAGGGACTAGAAATATTTATACAAACGTGTATGTCTAACATATTCCATTTTACTGACATGCAATACGTTATTAATTTCTTTTTTCAACAATAGGATCTGCACTGTTAAATTCATCTCTGGAAAAGTTTTTAGTAGAAAATGTAACTAAAAGGAAGGCTGTAAACTAGAACCAAATGGGGGGGGTTACGAAAATATCTGTTAATAGAGTTCAGAGAAAGGAAAAAAAGTTGTTATAATCTGGAGCCGAGGTCAACAAACCATGACCTGTGGGCCAAACCTGGCCCACCACTCAGTTTTGTAAATAAAATTTTTTGGAACACAGCCACACTCATTCATTTGCGTATTTTCTATGAATGCCTCTCTGCTAGAAGGGCAGAGGCCAGTAGTTGCTACAGAGACTTGTTTAGGCACCTAAACAAAGGACTAAAATATTTACTATTAGTCCCTTCAGATTAAGTTTTACTGTTTGTTTGTTTGTTTGTTTGTTTTTCCAGTTTAAGACTACTGGTTTATAGTCACTGTGGAAGGTTTTATGGGGGTAGGAAAGCTGGGCCTCTGTCCTTGGGAAGAATGTGAAAAGCACTGAAAAGAAATAATTCGGGCAGAAAATCTAGAAGGAGCAGAGGCACATCCTTAAAATATGCTTGAGGATGGTCAAGGGAGAAGAAAAGGTACAGCGTGGCTCCAACAGAGGATTGACTGTGGGAACTGAAGGGATACAAATACGAAAAGCTGACACAATTTGGAGGATTTTAAGGTCAGGTCAATCAACTTGAATGTTCCCTGAAGACCTTCATTGACACTCCACTAAAGGTATAACCCTAATACCTCACACCCATCATCACCCGGTTTTGAATAGAGCCAGTGAAAGCAGAGCAGTCCAGAAATAAGCAAACTAAAATTCAAGAAATTTTTTTTTATTTTTCTAGGAACATTGAAAGGGATCCCTCTGATAATAAAACCACTTCTAAAAATCTTCTTTCCTTCCCTCTCCAATTTTCTTAACTTCCATAACCTTCCATAACCCTCTCCCTCACTTTTCACCCTCCACTTCTCCACCCCAACACACACCAATTTGGATATTTTCTGCCCCCCACCCCCAATTTCCCACTATCCTTCCCCTTCTCCCTCCTTCCGATGTCCTTTGTCTCCTCCTCCATCAACACATCAATTCCTCTTGATGCTGTCTTGGAGACATAAAGAGACTGGAGTCTCTTTATAGCAGGAGTTTATAACTGCTTTTGTGCAGTTGGACTCATGGCAATCCATGACATCAATAGACCTTATCTCAACAAATGTTTCTAAATGTCTAAAATCAAAAGAAAAGCAAATATATTGAAACACTGTGAAAAAATATTTTTAAAAAATATTACATTATAGTAAAATAAATCTCTTATCTATACATTAAATAATAAGATCTAGTGATAGGATTAATAACTGCTATATAAAACGTGGTGATTAGCATAAATGCTGTTTTGAGATATTGGCAACAACTAAAATATGATAGACAATTATCTAATATGTTGCATAAATATCTGTGTTTTCCATTGCTGAAAAGCCCCAGGTATTATTAACATTACTATGGCTTGTTGCAACTTAAGTTCATGGTTCAAAACATTTAATTTTATTTAGAGGTTGGTGAAAACAATGAGGGTAGCTTCACCATCATACATAGATGAGCCCCTGAATTGAGTTCTGTTTCCTTAGAGAAGGAGGGACGAGGAACTAAACAAGCAAAGATGAAAATCTTTTTAAGTAGGTAGGGAAATGAAGGAAGACAGGGACTCTCATGCAGGAATTCTTTTTACCACTGAAATTTTTGAGTAAGGAGGAAAATTCTAATAACAGAGCTTTATAAATAATAATTTGGCAACATTCAAAACACATTGGGAAAAAAGATGTAAATAAACAAGTCAGAAAGATTTTGAAATAGTACACGAGGTGAACTACATGGGTTACTTTCTATTTGGAAATAAAAGGGGACATCTCACATGAATTTAGAGGGTATTTCATTTATCTAGCTCCTACACTTAAATCAGGGGTAGATGACAATTTAGGTGATGTTTTCAAAGAAGAGTGAATATTTTGTTTCATAAAACAGCATATTCCCCAAACTCTGCAACACTGGGAAACACACACACACACATACACACACACACACACACACACACACACACACGCACAACTGGAAAACTAGTAAAGCTGTTGGAAATCCAGTACACTGAAATTATTCAACAGTTGTTAGAAAATTCTCCCAAAATGCAAGCATTTTGAACAATGACTTATCTGTATATCACAGAATAAACATCAGAGTTGGAGCTGGAATTCCCACTCTGCCACTTGTTAACTGTGTAAACTTCAGCAAATTTCCTTTAGGCATTGGTGTTTTTCATCTTTAAAACGAGAATGCTAACAGTGGTATCTACTCTCCAGGGCATGGAGAGAATAATTACTCTGTATATGCCAAAACACTAATCATGGTATTGGATACATTGTAGGTACTCAATATGTGTTGATTGTGTTTCAAAATAAGAGTGTACTAGATCCACAAATTAAGACTCTATCATTTAAAATCATCCTCAAATGAAATGTCTCATATGTTCCCCCTTTCTCCTTGGCTAAATCATGTGTGTGTTGTCCTAGAAAGAGAGCTATAATTTGGTTCCCCATAAAATGTCCTTGATCCTGAGGCAATACTTAGGCTGTAACACTTAAGCATTTAGAATATTAGAAAGTTGAGCATCTAAATAGGGAACTTGGAAAGAATTTTGATTACATTGTATACTCCCATCTTCTTCCTTTGGTACAAAATAATTATACTCTTTTGAACACAGGTTTCTTTGCACCAATCCTGGTTTCTGAAGCTGTGGAGTCTCAGTGGATAGAGCTTGATGTTATGAAATGCGGTCTCACCTTGTTCTCTTGATAACAGAAGCAATGGTTAAAATAAGGAATTCAAATCCTATGCAGTAGCCAGTAATGTGGTACAGAAGGAAGGCAGTACTTAAACCCTACAAAATCCACTCATGGATGTGCTGGGTTTTATCTGAAAACAAGCAACAAGCTTTTGTACTTGTTTTCTTAGAAAAAAAAAAATTATGTGTTCTTCTCTTGGCTTATGAAGAAAGGATGCATACGCTACCCATTCAAGACTCTTTCCAGTGAAGACATATTTTAACAAATCAAGCCCTCTTAAGACTACATTTTGTTTCAAGAGAAAAAAAATTTTAAGATTTTATTTATTTATTTGACAGAGAGAGAGAGAGAGAGAGAGAGATTACAAGCAGGCAGAGCAGCAGGCAGAGAGAGAGGGAGAAACAGGCTCCCTGCTGAGCAGAGAGCCCAATGTGGGGCTCCATCCCAGGACCCTGAGATCATGACCTGAGCCGAAGGCAGAGGCTTAACCCACTGAGCCACCCAGGTGCCCCTCCAAGAGAAAATGTTAACCACGTGCCTTCAATTGGCCAGAAACATTTTTTGAGTCAGCTACACATTGGTTTTCTCTTTACCTTTCCTCAATCTGGCTGAAAATCTTCATACCTTCCAGATTTTAGAAGCCATTCAGCAACTTCCTGCCCATCATTTCAATTGAGCAAGACAGGACCATAAAATTGAAAGATTTAAGCCAAGATGAAAAAAAATTTTGTGATTTGCCTTGGCTCTCTTCTGGACATTAGGTTTCTCCTCTGGCCATTTACTGAGTTTGCCCGAGAGACCTCTACCACCATTGCTGGTCATGTATGTGACCCCTTGCTCACTAAAACCACATCAGATCCTGTCCTCTGATACTACCTTTTCTCACGCTGCTCTTGTTTACTGGTGCTGATTGTCTTTAAAAATAGCTTTTGACGAAGACCTCATGGCCAAAGATTTATTACTGTCAGCCTCTTCTTTTCTAGCATGCATTTCTAGGGACTCCTCATGTTCTTCTTGTAACCCACACACTGATAGAGAAACATTATTTTTTGACTCCCCAAAGTTTGCCTAATTGCAAGATCTGTGAGTGGGAGCCTTGTAACCGTGCTGCCACAGGATGAAAGGCAAAGGCAAGTTTTGTAATTCTGCTACCATTTGGAAGCACTGCATTGCAAAACTGCAGAAACAGGACCTCAAAAAATAGACAAGACAGAGGTCACGGCTGAATTGCGTTTTGAGTCCAGGTAGGTAAAATTATGCTGTTATATGGCTACACATAAGACAAGAGGAGTGGAGCCTCTGCTGAATTGACTTCAGTCACTGAATTTAATTAAACACTCTGCTATGCAAACAAAATCTGTAAATAAACCTGATTCCACCTTTTGGGCATGTCAGTGTCACGATCCATCACTGGTCCAATGGCTCCCCTCCTACTCCTTTAACCTCCCTGAAGAGTATATTCTCTCCATCACTTCTTAACAACAAAGTAATGATTTTACATGATGGCCGAGAAAGTTCTGTCTGCTTTTCACACCCAATAGCCAATCCAAGGAAACTGTGTGCAGCTCGTTTTTGTTTTTTTTTTTTTCCCCTGAAATACATCTCAGACATAATCATTTTAGTTTTAAAGACACAATGGCAGTGAAGATTGTAATCATTTTGCTTTAAGGTCTACCACAAAAACCTTCCGACTATTATCTCTACCTCCATCAATCTATGTGGCACACGACCACAGAAGCCATCTTCCTTAAATATACTGTGGTGATATTGCTTCTCTGCCTAAACACCTGCAAGGGACTTCAATTGTTCCTTATGCTTACTCTATATTCTTAATAATGATGAGAAAACTTCCGCTGAAACACATCGATTTTCATTTAGGCTTCCTCCTCTCTTATTCCCATCTGAACTCATCGTTCACATCAAGCAAACTTGCTTAGGACCTCTGATGCTAATTCCAGTGTCTGAATTTGGGCACATTCTCCTTTCTCTCTTCTCCCAGGGATGTCTTTCCCATTCCTTTTTCATAAAACTGTGCCCCTTGCTCCCTCAAGTGATGATTACCATCACTCAATGCTAGTTGTTGATACAGCCGCTGCTGCTGTCACAAAGGAAAATTTGTAAAGTGTTGCCATCCTTAGTTTGGCATGGGAAAGTTTATTTTACCTAGTCATTAATTTTGTCATTACAAGTGCTTTATGCTCCCTTAGAAAAGGAGACATGGTAGCACTTCTTCAGAAATACTAGGTCACTGGTCCTTCTGCTGTGGCCATCTTGGTTGCAGCTCCTATCCCCTTGTTACTCTTTTAACCTAATTATGTAATCAGAAAATTGTTAAATATTTTCAAGTGCCAGTGATTATGTATCTATAGCAAGATTTACCTTCCCTAAACCAAATGTGGCTGAATTTCTTGAACAAAGGGCTTCATGCCCAGAAACAGAGAAGGAGCAAGACAGAGGAAATTTGTTTCAGAGCTTCCAGAAACATCATTGATTGGCAATTTCGTCTAAATCTGATTTGAGTAAATCTGAATCATAAGGGAGTCTTGATACCAGGTAATTACTTCCTTTGAGATCAAGGTATCTAAGGGAAATAGCCTTGGCTTTGAGCTGTCCAGAAGAATTGAAAGTGAACATGTTTTACAGATAAATGGCCTAAAGGCAGAAGTAGGATAAGTCACTAATGGATCATTGTTGGAGCAGGAATACTTACAATTGGTCCCCTTTAAGGCTTTTATGCTAAATACTGCTGGACACCACTAGACAGGAGAGAAGCATTATATCTTGGGAGGGAGCTAAACTGCCTAAACATTATCTGAACAGAGATCAAATCGTGTTTTTTAAAAAAGCCTCTTCCAAACTATGTAAGAGGACCTGCAGTACTACATGACTCATTCCCTTTCTGACTCACTTGACTCAGTTTTCACTCACCCATGTAGAAACAACCTAATATATTCTCTCCTTTGCTTTCCAGAAAAGGTCTCATTTTATCCATGAAGAAAATGAAGTTTGGGAAAACTACCAGGGCCGATGTTTTATTCTTGTTGTTCATTATGAACCCACTAACTACTGTGGTTTAGGGATTGGCTCAGAAGAATGAGTGTGAGGACTTCTCCATCATGACCACCTCACTGGGTTTCCAAGGCTCTGTGTTCCTTTGCTTGATTTTAAGGGTATCATAAGGTGCCTTAATGGTATCCATATAGGATATATCCTATGGGAATAGGGCAAAGGCTTAGGATTCTAATGGCCTTGATCTCTGTAGGACGTCACTGTTCAAGGTGCGGACTGCTGACAAAGGGAAGAGTGAAACAAAGGGGAAGGTAATTTTCCCTGGACTTTTGAATGAGGTGATGGCTGGTACTTGCTCGGATGACATTTGAAGTCTGCAGAGGACAGATAATTCAGCTCACACATGACTTCTGGGGTCTCCTTCCTGCCCATGTGTCCCATTCAAATCCAGTGATGCCCTATGCCATTGCTATGCTAAGTGTGCAGCTTTGGTATCACTTGGGAGCTTGGCAAAAGTGCAGAATCTTGGGCTCCACTTCAAATCTCCTAAACAAGAGTCTGTATTTTAGCCTGATCCTCAGGGGATCGTTGTGTTAGTTTGAAAAGTATTCCAGTATGTCATTTCTATACCAAGCTTGGGACAGAAGGAATCTGTGGGAAGCTATGTATAGCCTTATCTACCTGGACATCCTCACAATCTATCATTCTAATTGCCTCCTTGGAATCTGCCTAGTAAACAGAATGCAGGGTTGCTTTCCTTGGGGACCATCAACACCTCCATCCTCATCATCTGCTCCCACCTCCTCTTTCAAATGCCAGGAATTTTTTTCTAGCCTGGATAGGACACTACCCTCTTCCTTTTATTTGTCCTGGTCATTTTATGTATTTTCATTTAGGTTCACTAAAACCTTACCTGCTTCTGGGGAAGAAGAACCTAAGATACTATGTATCTATTTCTGATTTCTATCTTGCCTCAATGCTGAACTGAGGCAATTAAATAGAATCAATTATCTGCTGGGATTAGGACAAAAGAAAGGAGTCAATGGGGGTAGAAATATAGATTAATTTACCAAAAATTATTCTTCCACAGTTACATATGTTGCATTTGTTTGAAGTATATTCTCAATAGTGTGTTTCTGACCACTGTTGGTCATGGCTGTTCATAGATTTCTAGAAATGAAAGCCTATAACTGCTTTCTTTTTTTTTTTTAAGATTTTATTTATTTATTTGACAGACAGAGATTACAAGTAGGCAGAGAAGCAGGCAGAGAGAGGAGGAAGCAGGCTCCCTGCTGAGCAAAGAGCCCGATGCGGGGCTCGATCCCAGGACCCTGGGATCATGACCTGAGCCGAAGGCAGAGGATTTAACCCACTGAGCCACCCAGACGCCCCCTATAACTGCTTTCTACTTTGAATCTGCATAGACATGAGAAATGTTTGTGGAAAATGATGATTGAGTTTATATATTCTTGGATTTGAGATGACTCAGTTATAAAATGAGCCTATTTCCTTACACTTTGAGCATAGGGAAGGCCATCTAACCTAGCAGTTAGCAATGTGAGCACTCATATACAACTCTCTCATTTCCTAGCTGAGTGGCTCTAGTCTCTTAATCTCTCTAGTCTTCTTCTAATAAATGAGAGTAATCCTATCAAGTCTACCTCAGAGAGGTTTTATACGATTAAATGAGAAATGCATGTCAATGTTAACACACTATCTCATATATAGTATGCCTAAAAATTCTAGCTTCTCTTGTTACTTTAGAATTACTACCCATGAAGTGTTGTTTGTTTGTTTTTAAGATTTTATTTATTTATTTGACGGACAGAGATCACAAAGTAGTCAGAGAGGCAGGCAGAGAGAGAGGAGGAAGCAGGGTCCCTGCTGAGCAGAGAGCCCAATTCAGGGCTCGATCCTAGGACCCTGGGATCATGACCTGAGCCAAAGGCAGAGGCTTTAACCCACTGAGCCACCCAGGTGCCCCTGAAGTGTTGTTAATATTCACCTATGGCAATCAGAAAATTATGAGATTTGAATCTAGACTCCTAGTGTTTAAAATTATATATAAAAATTAAAGTTGGAATTATCATAACACCAATAATATATTTATTAGGCATCAACTATGTACCATGTTCTCATATATTGTCTTATATAATCCCGGTAACTCTTGTGAAACAGTTCCTTTTTCATCTTTCTCTTCACCTAACCTATTTCCTCTCTTTCTGGGCACATAGCTAGAGACTAGATGGGTAACCACACTTATAACCAAGGATGGCCATGTGGACTGGAATGGATGAATCACAGATTATGCTACTTCTAAGCTGGGCCCACTAAAACCCAGTATATGCCATCCCTGTGCTTTTCCTGTGTGGTGGCAACCTCCAAAATTATCTGGTGGAGATGGGAGAGTTGCAAGATGGGGGGAGACTGGGTTCTTCACTGCCTCTTAAGGAAAGACATCAGCAGGTTGGGAAAAACTTTTTTATTTTATGTAAGTGAGAAATAAACCCCTACTTGTTTGGTCTCTGGCATGTCTATTACAGCAGCCACTCTGACTTTAATTCACTTGGGAGATTAAGTGGTCTACGTAAGGACACACAACTTATAATTGGGGACCAGGAATTCTAAGTCAGTTGAATCCCAAAGCCTGTGCTCTTGTTCATTAAACTAAGCTGTCATCAATCTTTCCCTGAAAGCCAAACAGGAATTTGATTCTAGCACCCTACAAATTATGTCAAATAGTAAACACTAGAAGGGGATGAGACCAAAATCTAGAAAACACCTGAGCTGGGTTGTTGTCAGAAGCCAGAGCATGAATCAGCCAATTCATGCACCCTGGGAATTTCCCACAGCTGTCATCAGATGGTCTCAAGCAATGCTAATTTATTAGGAAAACAATTTTGCCTTAAGAACCTGTCATTGATTTTCTGAAATCTGTTGTCAGTTTCACTTCCATGGAGTACTGAACTGGTGACGTGTATGTTTGGAGCCTCTAATGAGGTTAGTAATGGTCTTACAAACTCTCCATGGAGCTCTCACATCTCTAATTGAGAATCAGACTTGAAATTGGCCAGACCCCAGGGAATATTCTCAAAGTGCATGCTCATAGTGACAGCTATTTACTCAGAAGGCCCACAGGGCCTTCTCCCTACCAGAGCCTTAAAGAATCAGAGCAGGCCTAAGTCCACTCGGTGGAACAGAAGCTCTAGAGTCAAGCAGAAAACCAACATCTGTGATAACAGTAAACACTTGCGCAGCACCCACAGATAACGAAGTTCTCCCGGGAGTCAAGAGGCATTGAGACAATCTCTGTTTTATTCGTGAGATTCCTATGAATCAATGAAATTGAGTGACTTGCCAAGAATACAATAAAATAAGGTATAAATATTGGCCTCTTAACTCCAAATGCATCACAAACGATTGCAGCTCTGAATCTAAATTCTCAGACATCCCAGTTAGTGCAGCAGCAGCAAACAGAAACACTGATTTTCACCCTCTTTTGAGTGATGCAAGCTGACCCATACACAAGACAATATGATCTGTGAGTGAGACTCTGTTCTGGCATTATCCCTGCCCTCCTGCCTGTCTGCTCAGCACTGTGAGACTTGGGCCCCTCATATCTGTCAGGAGCCGCTACTTTGTCTTACCATTTCCATGGTTTACGGAGCATTTAATACAGCTTGCGTAATTCATTTTTCTAGCTCCAAAATCAGGAAGCAGAATTCTCCCAAAGTCTGAGTGTCACCCTTCTACTCAGGCCTCAGCCTGGCAAGAACAAGTGAAAGAACTTTGGCAGAAGACAGGATGGTTTTCTCTGCTCTGTAACCCTCCCCCAAGGCATATCCCAAGAATATTTTCACACAATGCAAAGGAAAGCATCAGGTTTGTTATTTCCAAAAGGCTCATTCTGAACTGTGAATCTGTTTTGTCACCTTACCACAGTAAACAGTTGGAAAAACATCCGAAAATAGGCTAAAAATACCTGAGCCAAATTTAGCACTTCTATGAGAAGACTGAGCACACGGATGACACCCATGGTCGAGACAGTTGCCGACATTAGAGGCAACAAGTCACATCCTGATGAGTGAATTGCCCCCAGTTGAACACAAGTGCAGTGGAGGAAAGGGTTCATTAATGCATGAGACTTGACTTTTTCACACAGAAAATAAAATCACAAATGGAGATTGAACATCTTACGAAAACTCGTACAAGGATAACTTTTAAGGAGGAAAAGAGTTGCTTCTATTGGTACATGAGAGGATCTCACGAGTAAAAATAATTATACTTCATCAGTTTTAAAAGAAAAAAAAGACTATTTAGCACACTTCTATGTCCTTCCCACTCAGCATGGATTCATAGAAAGGGCAGGTGCTCTAGAGTCCAGAAGACCTTAATTTCAAGTCTCCCTCCAAACATTGCGATGACCACATTTCTTAATTCCCCAATCTTGGCTCCCATCTTTGTAAATTGGGAAATAATCCTCCTTTTTCTTAGGCTGTCTGGACATTTAAAAAAGTGACACAAACATACTGCTTGGAATAATGTCCAGTGTATAACGGGAGTTCAACAAACATCGGTTCCCTCTTCACTCTGCACTCTAGTGGGTAGAAATGGTTAGAGTAAAGAAAAAGAAGGTAGAAATACCAGAATGCAGGACAGAAGGGCATTGTGAAATCTGGCCAAAGGTAAGCAAGAGGGTAACAGAAAAAATTTCCTGCTCCCCAAGGCTTCTTCACATGAAAAAGGGAAACCGTGTAATTCATTATAGCTGCCTTTGCTTGGATTCTATAGACGCTCTGGAAGTGACGGCAAGTTACAACTAAAGGCGGGAAAAAAGCAGGGACTCTAACCCAGGTGATATTAATTACCATCACTAACCAAGAGTTCATGAAAAATTAGTAGATCTAGAATACTGAGGTATAAATCTTAAAACCCTGCTAAGAGAAGCACTATAAATCAGTGCAGTAGGAGAAATAAAATCCTGACTTCAACATCTGTTGTTTAGGAAAACCCATCTCAGTTGGCTGTGTTGGTAGCGTACCAGCGTATGGCCAGGCCCAGTCTACAGGGACTAACGTGTGGGGAGAAAGCTCCAGCACACTGCATACCTACTTAGGAGACTGGAGGAAGAGGGGTGTTGTTGAAGGATAAGGAGGCACAGGACAAGAGAATGCAAAGAGGAGGGGGGAAGATACAAGGTAATACCTGTGAAGAACATTTGGCTGAGAGATTCTTAAGATCTGGGTTGTCTAACAGCACATGCGAAGTCGTGTGCTGGGGTGTCTAGTGTTAAAATCAAAAACAAATGGAGACCAGCCTTGAAAATTTCTTGAGCAGACAAAACCAGTTTAGTCATACAAACAAACTTTAATTTAGCTTATTTTGCAACACTAACTTGACCTGGGTCATTTCTTGCTTATGCCTCTGGAAATCAAGGAAAACTTAAACTGTTTCATAAAGTTAACGTGAGGTAACCACTGACCAAGTCCCTATCATTTAAGAAAATTATTTTATAACCAATCACTGTGAAGGATAAATAGTCTATGCTTTTCTGCTGTATAAGCTACATTGTAACAACATTCTACCACCCCCCCCCACCGCCCCCAGCCTCATTTCATGTTTTGGTTTGAGTGTTCCCCATTTGCAAACTTGTTTTTTGGATTTGTGCACAATACACTTTGACTAATTACTACTTTGGTGATTTCATTGGTCTTACTTCTGTTTTTTTTCTGAACTTTTGATAGTAGTAATCCTCCCTCATTGCCTCCACCATTTAGAAAAAAATCTCTTCTACCATTGCCTTCTGATAGTGGGTGCTATATAGGAATAATTAAGAGAGCACAGAGCTCCATTTTACAGCCGTGTTTCCTTTGGATTAAATAAATAAATAAATAAATAAATCAAGAAAAGGGCGTTCCAAGCAGGAAGATGCAAACTGAATTCTCACTAATTATGGGCTAGGTGCTAGTTTCGGGGTGCATAACACCATTCCCTAGATTCAGTGTTTTGCTAGAGGGTCCATAGGGTTCAGCATCCTCAAGTTCTCAGACCCCCGCCAGGCAGGATCCATGGGCTTTTCTAAGAACAACCGTCTCAGGCCAACTATGCCAACTTTTTTTCTATACAGAACTCAAGACAGTTTCCAAATATTTTCAAAGAATGTCCCTCAAGTCCTGGAAGTCTAGCGATGTCAAATGTCTGACATTTAACCTTTCTTAGCACTTCATACTCTAGTAGCCAAGTTCCTATGTGCGTGAGTTTATCTTATCTTTGCATCAGTGTTGAGCAGTAATCACTATTACCTCACACCTGGGGAACCAGAGGCTCACTGGGGTTTGGAAACTCATGGGATCACTTTCAGTGTGTTATGGAACTGTGCTTCACACTCAGATCTTTGGACTCTAAATTCAGCACACTTTCCACTGATTCACACTCACACCATTTCTCAGCTTGTGACTTGCATTCCAGTCCTCACCTCTAATCCACTCCTTCAGGAGATTTCTATTTTCACACCTGCCTAAATCCAATAATGAGGCTGTGGCAGATTAGATTTCTCAAAAATGATCGCAATGATATTTCAAGTCACACTCACTCTTCCAGACATTGCCACTCTCCCATGGAAATGTGAAGCCTATTCTCATCCCCTCCCCCACTCTTGAACCCGGATCAACAGAGAGAATATGGCAGAAATGATGCCCTAAGGCCACCCAGACTATGTAATAAATAGCCATATGACTTCCTCTGTCTCTTTCTCTGTCTGTCTCTTGTCTCTCTCTCCTTCTAGACACACACCTGTTAGCCCAAGGTGACAATACATTCAGTAAGGAGACCACGCTGGAAAATCTCCGTGGAAAGACCACATTCACACAGATGCCCAGGAAACCCTAGTTGTTCCAGCCCCCAGCTGTTTGAGGCTTCCCAACCCAGGCACCTGAAATGCAAGTGAATCAAACATCACGTGATTCCAACCCCCAGCCTGCGAGCCACCCCTGCTGATGCCCAAGGCAACAGAAATAAACTGTCTCCGCCAAACCCTGTCCAAATTACAGACTCAGGGGCGAAGTAAATGTTGTTATTATTTTATGTCACTTAAGTTGTTTCCATTTTAGTAGTATGGTTCGTTATGCATCAACAGGTAACGGAAACACTGGCACTGGTAGAGCAGCAGAGAAAGTAGGTATTTAGATCTATTTTTAAAAGACCGAATTCAAGCCAATATACATAAGTAGATACTGCTGTTAAGATATTTTACATTCACCTTGTCACTAATCATTTCAAGCTAAAATGCTCTTAAGATAGCAGACAGTAATGCCAATCAACCATACAATAAATCTGAATTTTTAAAAATCTGTGTAAATCTTAAGCTTTTTACATTTCTTAAGAGGTACCCGTTTCATATTTTCAGACACTGAAATCATACTTGAAGGGTCTTTTTAGCCCAATAATAATGAGTTTCACCACAAAACTGGACACATTACCTCATGTAATGAAGGAGATTACTTCTTGGCAGACATCAGCTCTTGTATCTTCATCTGTTTTAATTTAGAGAACTGAGTTTCTTTGGAGGTGAATTTATTAGACCCTTTGGAAAGTGGAGTGTGACCCCTGGGGGCTGAGAAGTGCTAGGACACCTTTCGACGGGCAGGTAACATGAAAGTGACAGGCCAGGAATACCAGGGTTTGGAGCCAGCACGCCATGGGGAGAGGAAAACCCCTTTCTACCTAGGCTGGCAGAAACCACCGGGTGAACTAACTTAAGGGAAAATGAAAATAGGATGCTAATGAGATGGGGGACTCTGGAAATTAGGCATTTGTCATCACTGGGAGAGAAAATAAAACAGAAACAGCCTACACACCTAAAGACGAACATAGCTGCTTCACCTATACTTTTCAGGGTCGATCTCAGAGAAACAACTGCCAGAATTAGAAGTGGTTTCCCACTCTGTAGGGTGGCACTGTGAATAGTTATACTTTGGAATAAGTTTCCAGAAAGTGACCATGTTCCTCATCAAAAGGACATACGTAAGTACACCTACTCCCCAGAAATAGAGGGGGATTTTTCTTGCTCCATAGTCACATTAAACTGATCTTATTACTTACTTGGACAGAAAGAATATAAGCTCCAAACAGTCAGAAGCGTGCACTGGCAGAAAGGGGGCCAAGGGTAGCTCTGCTGACATGGCTTTCAGGCCAGATCGTTAGAGAAGGAGCCTGAAGAGAATACTTCTTATCATGCCTCATTTCTCCATACTTCAGCCAACTTTTTCTAATTAAAATTAAATTTCTACAGAAACTTTATTATTGGCAAAATTCAGGGCCAGCCCTGGAACAGTGGATGCAATAGGAAAATGTAAATTAGAACAGAAAAGGGAATTTTAATTATGCCAGTAATTACAACTGTTTTCATTTACCCCCTACCCTCAGTGATTCTCAACCCTCTCCTATCACAGTACCATATACTCCTCTCACAATACCATATATCTTCCAAGGATTTATGGTATTTATACCCCCCCCCAAAATATTTTGGTGTATAGAGGGAGTTTAGAAAACAATATCTCATCCTGTTTTGTTAATCTGGCCTTTTAATGACATTTTAATATTTCCTTTTATAAGCTCTTGGAGTATATAGAATTTTAAGTTGTCCCTCAATATTTCTACCACTGGTTGTATATGCCGTGTATAGCAATTGTCTCCCCTAACTGTGGGAAGAGCCTATGGACATGATAGATAGTGACTTCCATGATTATGTTACGTTATTCCAAGACTTAGTCACAGCAGGCTAGAGAGATTTCTCTTACTACTTTGAAGATGTAAGCTGCCATGTTTTGAAAAGGTCATGGCTAAGACCTGAGGGCAACTCTTAGAAACTGAGAACAATCCCTGCCAACAACCAGCAACAGAACAGAAACCTCAGTCCAACAACCACAAGGAATCGAATTCTGCCAGCAATCCGCATGACCTCAGAATAGACCCTGATCTTTGGATGAGACCACAACCCAACAGACACCTTGATTTCCCAGGCTGGTGAGAGCCTGACCAAAAGACTCCCATCAGCACAGTGACAAATTTCTTGATCTACAGAAAATGTGAGATAATAAATGGGTATTATTTTAAGATATTAAATTTGTGGTTATATGTTACACAGCAATAAAATGTTCAAACTACTCTCTCCCCCACCCTTGTCAAGTCTTGTTTTCAGGATGGTATCACATAGCACTTACCATAGTGTGTTTATATTTTATTATCACTATTTTGTAGTGATGTATTTTATTATCACTATTTTCAAACTATAGAATTTCTAGAGGTTTGGCACAGCCTTTGAATATTCGATCTTGTGTTCTGTCTTATCCACTCTTTGCTAGGTGCCTATAAACTGATTCACCATGTTTTCAGCTCTTCCCTGCTTCTACTTTGTGTACCATGAAAAGAAAATCAATAGCAAGAATAATATTTATGTTACCCCAGGACCCCAGGCAGTGAAAAGTGATGTTCATGGTGAGCAAGGTTGGACACTCTTCCTGCCCCATTTCCTGTGACCTATAATCCTCCATTACACATACACAGCTGTTTGTTGCTGCAAAGCTGACCAAGAGTACTACTCATCTTAGCTCTAGAAGTATTCCCTCTAACTCCATGTCCTCTCTTCAGGGCTTGTCTACTTCTATTGCTCCAGAAAACAAAGTGAAGTGAACTGTTGGTTAAATTTCCAGAAGCAGGAAATGTCTAAAGCTATTGCCATTTGCAGCAAGGGTTGATGTCATAAATCAGCATGGAAGATAAGAAGCTAAAATGACCAAAAAATATACATTATTTGGGGTAAGTAAGGCGACGATTTATCTATCTGTCAGTTTTAATTTATGACATATTTCCCCAGAATGCCACAGCATGTGACCTAATTTGGAGATAGCATCTTTATAGAAGTGATCAAGTTAACATAATATAATCAGGACAGGCTCCAAACCAAGATGACTGGTGCCCTAGAAAAGTAGACATTTGGACAGAGAGATTAACATGCATAGAGAGAAGACAATGTGAAGAGACACAGAGAGAAAACAACCATTTACAAGCCAAGGAGAAAGGCCTAGGACAGATCCTTCCCTCATGAGCCTCAGAAGGAACCAATTCTGCTGACAACTTGGTATTGGGCTTTTAGCTTCTAGAACTATGAGGTAATGAATTTCTGTTGCTTAAGCCACTCAGTTTGTGGCATTTTGTTAAGACAGGCCTAGAAAGCTAATACAGCCCTACAGCCCCAAATTTTGCTCTGCATGTGCTTTGTCTGCTAAGTCATTGCATTCTTTCTGCTAGTTGGTCACCATTTCTTCCCTGAGTGGACCACAACTTTAGCCTCTCTGTACAGGAAATGTTGTTCCTTCTCCCTTTATGCCTTTTTTTTTTTTTTTCTAATCTCATTTACTCTCTGTGCTATCAGTAATGGTTCCATGGCCCCTCTAGGAAAAAGCTGCAGAACATCTTGTTAACTATTTGATGCAACCAGAGGACAGGCAGTGTGTAAAGATGTACACATTTTGATGTGCTAGACAAATTGAGGAATGAGTGAGCAAATCTGACTGGTTTGAGCAGAGAGTTCATGCCCCAAAGAGACAAGCTATAAAAATCAATGTGGACATATTTTGAAGGAACTTTGGAGAAGTCTGACCTTTATCCGCCAGGCATAAGAAGTCACTGAAGAGATTTGGCTATTGTCTTTTGCTTGCCAAGAGTGTTATAATGGATGCAGCCTTTCAGGAAGATGCATTGGCTACACATAATTTTGAAAATAGATGAGAAAAAGGGACAGAGTCATGGAGATCAGATGGGAGGTTATGAAACAGTCATGGGTTGAGGTATTAAACACCTAGATAGTAATAGTACAGTAGAAATGGGAAGAAAAGAATTTATGTGGAAAATCTTGTGAAGAATCAACAAGTGTTACTGGACCATAAGATGACCTTGAGTCCTCCAGCTGGGAAAGGCAAAGCTGAGTCACCTGATAATGATAAGAAAAAACAACAAATAGTAAGTAGCTTAATCTGAGGAACATGTTATGTCAGTAGGTCTTAATAGTGATTAACAAAGTATTAATAGTTACTAATAAAATATTTTTGTTTTCTAGGTATATTATAGAAATCTCTTCTCAGAAATAACACCTAATAAGTCCAGCTTGAGTTATTGAGCTGTTGTTACTTGTTTGATAAAATCATATGCAAAGAATCTAACCACTTTTTTGGGAGGACATGGTTACTGTTACCTTCCCAAAGTGAAGTACAATGCTGTTTTTCCTTATACCAGGAGAAGAACTGGGTTATGTTTACTTTATGTTGCCAGAATAAATACTCATATCCATACACACACTCACATGCATACATAACTGTACAAGCCTTCCTAAAACTGTGTCATAAATTACTGCCTTCTTCATTAGTCCTCAGGAGTACCATGAGACTTAGTGAGTGTTAACTTATAACCTGAATAATAGTCACGAATCCATTCGCCTCCATTATTTCTAAAGAACCAAATTTAATATTAGCTAGACTGCCTTAATGTAGAAACACATGAACAACAGGGTCAGTTTTATAGTGAGAACACAGCCTTTTCTGACTCTCTCATATTTCAATCAATATACCTTAACATTGTTAAGAACCATATAAGTACTTATTCACTTTCTGTCACTTTCTTCCCTTGGATTCATTAATGTAAATAAAATGTGGAAGATGACAATTAAAGACAGCAAGAAAATGCTACACAAACATCGGGAGCAATTGGGAATTTTGAAAAAAAAAGCAGCAGACCTTAATCCCTTGCAGACATTTACTCACGGAAATACAAACATTATGATTCTGGACACATTTTGAATGGTGTCACTAATTGAAGTGTGACAAAGCAATGTAAACCCCAAAAGCCATAAAATCATAGTCTGTTAGGATATGACATCCCTAAATCTCAAGTCATTTGGATGTTACCTCCCCAGGTACAAAGTTCCAAGGTTTCTGCAAACTTTTTTGCTCAACACCATGTCTCAACCTAAGCGCAACCAGTGTACTATTTACTGTGGTCTAGACATGAAGTTCTTTTCATGTTAGTAGAAAAAAAAAATATGAAAAGAAACAACCTTTGAAAAATGCTGATGAAATGTAACTTTTCCCCATAATAATTTTCTGGCATTTATGACAAAGATTCTCTGTTACTTACAACTTCCAGCAAATTTCATTCTTGGCTTTGATGCAACCCAAATAACTGACAGGGGAAGGATATTAATATATCTCCGAGCAGTGAGGGAGCTGTTTTTCAAGTGAGACTGAAGCCATGAGTGTTTGGAACACCTCATACTTCAATGAAATCCAATTTTCTTTTACAAGTTTCACTCGGTAGCAAGAAGTCACTCTTACTGCAATGCTTAGATTCCAACACCATTTGTAAAAGAGAAGGGAAAAGACAAGACACTCTGCAATGATGTTTAGGAGTTTTTTGTTACTTGCAAATGCGCTTTCATCTTGTCTACTTCCGGTGAATTCTCATCACTGAGGCAAGACCTCAGACTTCTAATGATTTGCAAAAAATTATGTTACCAGTAGTTTTACAAATCCTCACGTCTGAACCTTCTGGGTTTCATGGAAGCACAACAGCTGGGGATTTGCTGGCAAACTAGAATCATATTTTACAGCAAATGATTAAATGGTAGAGAAGGGGGAATTCAACAGGGTCATACAGCATGAAGGGGGATTTCAGTTGGGTGATATGTCATGTGAGATTGAAAGTTCTTTGGAGGGAGACATTGAAAGGTTTGCAAAGATTCATGGGTACAACAAATATTTAATATGTACTTATTATGTGTCAGGCTTTCAAATCATGAAGTCATCCCGGACTATCTGGAGAAATGGAAGTTGGAAAACCTGCTAAAGACTCAACCTTGGGAAGAAAATCAAACACAAAGAAGGTTATTTATAGTCATTGAGGTAACTCGGTGGCTCCTTCTGCAACCAGCTACCATAGCAGGAGCCATTGTCGGTGGTTTCCAAACCAGGTCCACAGCTCACAAAGGCCCCTTCAATTCCTCAGACATATATGGAAGTTACTATTGTTGTTACTGTTCTTGCAGAATGTTTTTAGTAGAATGTCACCTACCTTTTAAATATGGGAAGAGCTTGGGAGAACTTGAATCTCCTTCATAAAACAGGATTCTCTGCTAAGAAAGAGCAGCTTTGCAAGTTAGGGCACCGGGTTTTAGACCCCAGGCTTAGGGAAGATGTGGACATAGGTCTTAGAAGGAAATGGTTGGCTTTCCAGAGACTCCACAGTTAATTACCCACAGATATGTGCTGTATTCATCAAGGTTCTGCTGTAGGATTCATCATGGCTGACAGTTCATAAAATCTGAGTTTATTTAAGCCCAAAGCGAAGTCTCAACTATTCTGTGTATTGTATCTAGAGTCCACTCATCCCAACTGGGAGTGAACCTCAGTTCCCTTGTTTGGCACTTAATCCACATCAGACACAATTTAACCACTTTATATAACCTCACTAAACTTCCACAATAACCCCATGCGTTAAATATTATTACTATCCCTGTTTTGAAGATACGAAAATTAAGGTCATGTTCAGATAGCTAGTTTGTGCCAAAGCTTGATTTTTGAACTCAGCAATGATCTTTTAACAACTGACTTTCCTGAACCTGACATTGAACACCTTGCTCCTCTCCTAGTAGTAGTTTGTTGGATAAATCATCCACGCCAAAAAGGGAAATTCTATAAGGACAGTAAAGGAATATTACTGATAGCATCTTATCCTAGAAAATAAAGGCCACTGAGTTAGAGTTAAGTCCAAGGAAGTTTTTCTAGGAATTCGTGAATAATCATATACCAGTACTTCAGTCAAAAATTGACCATTAAGCCATCTTTTGCCAGCAGTAAACTGGATGCACACCTCATAAAGAAGAAACGGTCTCTTCACCTCGACTGTTGGGCATCAACAACAAAAATAAATTTGGAAGAAGGGACACCTGGGTGGCTCAGTGGGTTAAAGCCTCTGCCTTCGGCTCAGGTCATGATCTCAGGGTCCTGGGATCGAGCCCCACATCGGGCTCTCTGCTCAGCAGGGAGCCTGCTTCCCCCTCTCTCTCTCTGCCTGCCTCTCTGCCTACTTGTGATCTCTGTCTCTCAAATAAATAAATAAAATCTTTAAAAAAATAAAATAAATTTGGGGGAATATTTTAGCCTATATAACTCTACTGAGAACAATAACAATTATTATTTTATTTTGCAAAAAGACTTAAATATTCTCTAAGAGAATGGAGCTTTTCACATTTTGTCTGTTGTTGTTGTTGTCTCTTTTGTTTTGATTTTGCTCAAGAGAAGTCATGTTGATAAAAGCAAATAAAATTAGAAGAGGCCTGAAGTTTAATCCATAGTAAGATATACAGCTCTGTGTGTTACGTGCTTCTTTTTTTGTTTTGTTTTTCCTTTTGGCATATCAGCGTTTTTGTCAGCAGAAACTAAACAGAACTTTCCTCTCCCAACAGCCCATTCCTATTCCTTCTCTTTATTTCTTTCTCTCCCTGGCACCACTAAATTGCTGGAGGGGATGACTGGGCCACTGGATCTAAATATACTCATCTCTAATCATATTCCATCAGAAACTGCTACTAAAATTGAGCTGTAACACATTAGAAACATCCAGGGATTGGCTCTCAAAGAAACCATGTTTTCTCTCTTCTGAATCCCAAGATGCCTTCAGGAAAGCAAAAGAAAACCTGCAAATGCAGAGAACTAAAGGACCTAGTAGACATGATAATGAACATGCTTTTCTCGCTCCTTCCCGGGGGGAAGAAAAATCCTTGTGAGCTTTGTGCCTACTGAAGAGAATGATGTGGCATTCAGGTTGTCCACTCTTTCTTTGGTTGTCCACTCTTTCTTTTTCCTTGACTTCTTCAGCAACTGTGTATCCCTACTAAAGTGGGTGTTACATAAATTGAGGTCAATTGGCCAGCCACTATTGGTTCCAGGAGTTTGTAACTTTCTTTTACTAATCAGTGTGTACTCAGTTGAGAATTAGCAGAAGCAGCTAGCTTTATTAGCATTGGAGTTTCCACAGTCCCTAGGAACCTTAGCAAATCCATCCTCACAAAAATACCTGATCCTCACCTCCACTTCTATTACACGCACGCACACACACACACACACACACACACATGCACACACACAATTTTCTACAACAGTATCCCACTTTGGAGACCAAGAGTTATCACGTCATTGACAAGAGCCCCTTAAGATGAGAAGTGATATGAAGGTATAACTGCCCTACAGTTTCTGAAGGAATGACTCTGAAGAGATAAGCTGTGCTCTAAGTCAATGAGTGGTTCCATGTTCTTTGGACCACGACTCAGATTCCAAACCCTATGTCCTTCCTGCTTGGCCATAGTAAAGCCACCATACGGCACTATTCATTGCTGTTGGAAAGCATTACATCTTCAAACTCTGGATATTAGGGGAGACTTCTTCTGGCTAAAAATGGCAGCAACATCACATCACCAGAACTGGCTCTGATCACTTGCTCTGCCTTTCCATGAATGCCCAGAAAACTAGAGTCAAGGTGAGAAACTTGGAATGAGAAAAGGGATAAACTAAGGTTGTTAAGACCTCGATGAGAGCTGAGTAGATTGTCAGCTTTAGTACGATTTGACAGATGGCGTGGAGATCCTGATGAGAGCTTCAGATGCAGAGATTGCATCATCACAGACGCAGTTCTGCCAAACATTGTCCTATCCCACCTTCATTTACATGGATTTTTTAAATATTTTCATTGTAAACTATCAACTCTGATTTTTTTATAGTTTTGCAATCTTATTTGTTATAACCAAATATTTGTATTTCAAATACCAATAGATAGATAGATGATAGATAAATAGATAAACACAGATGTTCTTAACTCATTCTTTATGACATTTCCAGGTTTTTATAATGCAAATTTCTCATCTAGTCCTCCATGCTAGTCAGGAATGTTAGTGTTTCAAAATGATTCCAACTTGTGTGTGTGTGTGTGTGTGTGTGTGTGTGTGTAGAAGTTCATCTTATTCTATTCTCTTTGGAAATGGTGCTGACTTTCTTTTCCCCAAGGTTGTATTACATTCAGCTAAAGATGAGGAAATTTTAAAGCGAAGCCCATTTGTAAATTGGGACTTGTCTGCCAATAAAAGCCATATGTAATCTCAAATCCTGATTTTAATCAAACGTTTCAAATTTTTCACTAAGTAAATCTTTATGCCAGAATGCTCATGAGAGAATCCTGAAGTATCATTAGCATAATTGTGCAGCCTTAGGGATTACGAGTAGGACAGATCTGGGCTGAAGTCCAGCTCTGCCACTAACTAGCTGTGTGACCTTGAGCCAGTTGTTTCATTTATATTAACCTCAGGTAGTAGCTCTCTCATTTGGCTTTTGTGAGGATTAAATAAGCTAAGGCATGAAGAATGCATTGTTTAATGTCTGAAACATGATGAGGACTCACTAAGTATTACCTAATGTTATATTTTCCCCTAAAGCTTTCAGAGAAAGAGAATACACATCATTTACAAAAGAACAAAAAGTAGACTAGCATCGGACTTTTCATCAGAAAGACTGAGGTTGATAGATAGTAAGCAGTACTTTCAAAGTTCTAAGTCAAAAATATTTTAAATCTAAAATTCTATATTCAGCCAAATTATAAATAACCTAGGTCGATGCCCACCAATGAAAAAACCACCAGGAACTCACCTATAGCTGAAAAAGATTGGGTTTATTGATTATTGTTGCAGGAAAGGCAGGCCTCAGCCCATGGGCAGGCATGGGCAGCTCTGTAAGCAGGTGTCAGGACAGTTTCATTATAGGTTTTAGGCTTGTGGTGAGTGGTGTTGGAAAGAATGCAAAGAAGTAGGATTTGTTCTGATTTAGGCACTGCCAGGAGATCCTATGATGAAGTACCTTAATAATTCTCATCTAGAAGTGAGGAGACATGAACCATTAAGTCTAAAACTTAATTGACATGAGAGCGACAGTCATTCATATGAGCTAGGAGAAAAGAGAAAAGAGGCTGGACATCTGTATGGTTGACTCCGTGTTCTTGTTTTTGTATGTTCTCAGACGTGATTATTGAGTGATCCTGTTGTTTTTTTTAAATTTTTCTAATTTAATATTTTATTTCATTGATTTTTTATTTGAATATACTTGACACACAGTGTTACATTAGGTTCAGTTATACAAGTTAGTGGTTTGATCAGTTTATACATTATGCTATGTCCACCACAAGCATAGTTACCCTCTGTCTCATTAGATCTGTGTTTTCGACTTGTTTCATCGTGGTAACGGAGTTACCTTAGTCTGCTATGGGTGTTCTGTGAAATTGTTTATGTTGCCAGAGAGCCTCCCTGTTACCAGGCCTGCCACCAGCTGATGGGAATTGTTCCTTCTCAATAGAAGGGAAGAATAAGGACTTTTTCAGACATGCAAAGGCTCAGATATTTTACCTTGCATACATGTTTTCCTAAAAAGTTCCTTGAGGATACACTACGACAAAAAACTGAAATGAACCAAGATAAAGAAAACTTAGAACCCAAGAAATATGGGCCTCAACCCGGGAGAGCTGGGCAGCTGTTCCAGGGACAAATTATCCCAGGCCAGAGAAAGGGTAAGAGAGACCTACCTACTGGAGAGAATAAGAAACAGATGTCAGTTAGTAGAATGCCTGGCTGAAATATAGAATTGAAGATATGGAGGCTGTGATAAATTCAAATAGTACAAGAACTAAAAAGGGACATTAGGTGTTACATATAGTAAAATAATTAAAACACATTGTCTAACTATCGTAAAATAGTTAAATAATGCAAACACTTTATATCCATTTCTGTTAGGAATAATCTCTAGATAACGACTGGGAAACTTCCATGTGAATTATAGAATGTGGATATTTTCAACCTTGACAACATAAAAATAAAAGGTTGGAAGTCTCCAAGCTGAAAAAAGAGAGATGAGCTGGAGGACATAGTAGGGACAAAAATGTTAAGCTGTAAGGTGGAATTTATGAGAACCTAAAACAATTTGGCAGAATAAGAGATAATGGTATTATTGCATTGCTCAAAGTTATGCAATAATCAATAAGAAAATCTAAAAACTGGTTTTTAACTCTGAGGAGAATGCAAGAAAGGGAGCTGGGATGGTGTTATAATAAAGGAGGCAACCTCATTTATCAAAACAAGAAGTCTAAATCGTAGAAAACAATTCAAAAAACAGCAACACGTGCATATTTATTGTAATGGTGGAAGAAATGATCTGAAGAACCAGAACTGGGGCACCTGGGTGGCTCAGCTGGTTAAGAACCCAACATTTGGTTTGGCTCAGGTTGTGATCTCCGGTTGTGAGATCCAGCCCACCATGGAGTCAAATGTGGGGTTCCATGCTCAGCTTGGAGTCTGCTTGAGATTCTTTCTCTCCCTCCCCTTCTGCTCCTCCCCTATTCCTGCCCACACTGTATCTATAAATAAATAAATAAATATATAAATATAAATACAATCAATCTTAAAAAGGAAGAAGATGTAGAGTCAGAACCAGCCCAGACAGTTAAAATTGCTTCCTCTGAGCAGCAGATCCATCATGGAAAAAAAAAAAAAAAATTGAACAGCAGATTCTGTCTGAATCCTTTTTTCTGTTTGATTTTTTTCATATGCATAAATTATTTTAATACAACTAATTTTTAAGGCAAAAGAAGTATTTGTAAAATGAACATGGCCATTGCTTAATGAATATTATTTAATGAATTATTTACTTTAGATTAAATATGAGAAAATATAGCTTAGAATCAAAATTTTATCAGAAATTTTTTTGTTTTTCTTCATAGTAAAAAAAAAAAAAAGACAAAAACAATATAATACAGTAGTCCAGCATCCAGACCCTTCAGAATTAACTGGCTACCTTTTTATCATGGGAAGCTGTTTTCTAATCCTATAGCTTCTGAGTAACAATACCATGGACAGCAAATCAACTGACTTCCGCAAAAAATTTCAGTCTCTGTGCATTCACCTCACCAACCTGAAGACCAAGGAGTATGGGACTTTGCCAAATCACACATGGCACCACATTGCTGTGTGGCTCGGTGCAGAATCCAAGATTTGGTGAGAGAAGGTAGTCTCCACCTCACCTCGACTCACACAGGGCCCTTGGGGATCTGTACTGAGAACAGTGACTAGACACTTGTGCCTCTCTTTTTCATTCATGCCCCCCAAGAGCCCCCACCATTATTTTCTTAGATCCCAGGGCTTCCCTGAACATAAGGACACTATGCAGAATAATTCTGAATGATCCACATGCGAGATCTCACAAATTTCCCCACAAATGAAAATGGGGCTTCTGTTTGGACATACTTAGTCCAGTGGTAGTTGTTTCTGACCACCTAGTATCAATTTTCACTCCTTAATAACATCCCTGTTAATGAGGAATTACCTCCTCATTATTTCAGTTTGATAAGACTATAATGGGAGGTGCTCACCATGTTAGCCAAGGAGTAGATTCATGACCAAGGTCAGTCAACAGAGAGTTCCTTTCATGGAATCCAAATCTCTACTAGAGGGACAAGGTCACCCAGGTCAGAGCTCACCCAGGCCTTTCAAGAACAGGCTGTTCCTGCTAAGAGATTTTTCATGCCTCCTGACACCCAGGTCTTAGGGGTACTCAAGATCTATCTATTTCTAGGATTTGGTCTATACCCATCAATCTTGTGACACCCAATAGTCTTAAATGAATTAACTTTTGCTACAGAGAAACAAAGAATCCTAACTAGGGGGCCACCTGGGTGGCTCAGTTAGTTAGGCGTCTGCCTTCAGCACAGATCATGATCTCAGGATCCTGGGCTAGAGTCCTATGTCGGGCTCCCTGCTCAGCAGGGAGTCTGCTTTTCCCTCTGTCCTTCCACCCACTCATTCTCTCTCTCTCAAATAAATAAATAAAATCTTAAAAAAAAAAACAAAACAACCTAACTGGGTTGATAGCATAAATTGATACTTAAGTATTTACTGATAGAAACTTAAACCAGATGGAGGATAATGACATCAATAAAGTGAAGATTATATTTAATATTTAAACAAAAAAAGAGGAAAAGGATGATTTATATTCATCCCCCATGTATGATAGGGAAGATGATATCCATATATTTGTTTTTATGGACAGAAGTAGAAGTAGGGAGAACACGGAAGGGACTGCTGCTCCTGGGTATACCCAGGATTTTGTGCAACTCTCCATGTGCTAACCGGAATTCCAAAATGAAATTAGAATGCAGTATGTAACATAAGAAAGGAAAATTTAAATATACTACATAGGGAAAGAGGATTAAGATTGCAATTATAAATGAAGACTAAATGAAGGGACTGTGAAATCCTCTGATAAGGAAATATCATGCAGACAAGAAAGAGGAGGTGACCACAGCTTGGGTAAAGCAGAGAACACTTTCCAAACTACCAATACTTTCGAATTATATTTCTAAGGTTTTGTATAATAAAAGAGAGAGAAAAATTGAACTTTAAATTAGATATTACAAAACTGGAGGAACTGTAATTCATCAAAAAGATATAAGAAATATTGTTTTCTGAAAAATATAGTCAACCAAAATAAATTCTCATTGCAAATAAAATACAGACTTAATATATAAAGGTAAAACACTGTCACTTTTACCATACTCTAAGTTTGAGAAATAGTTTCAGGGATTTATGAATAAAAATTTATGGACTAACTCATTAAATATTTTTGATCCCCTGTCACCTTTGGGGACAGTCTCATAAAATAATACTTTAAGATTTTATTCAGTTGATCTGAATTGTCTTGAAAATCTGCTTATAAGTTATTGAATGAATGGCAAAAACAGTGGTATTTTGGGTGCCTGATGAGGTTCCCTAAGAACTGATATTAATTCAGTCTCACTGAACAATACGAACAGAACAGTGTCCTCTCCCAGGCAATAACAGAACACAAATTACATTGTCAAAGTTCCTGGTAGTCTAGAGCATTAACCTCATGAGATTTAGATCAATTGGGTTTTGGCCTTTGGTAACAAATTATCATTGACTAGGGTTAAAAAAAAAAAAATCTTTAAGTAGGTAGGCCTGCAGCAAAAAATAGCTAAAATTTAACAAGTGAGTGAAATGTCCTTTGCTTGCCTTATTCGTTTCTGTTTACAGATGGAATGTACATAGGGGAGAAAGAAGGCAAAGAGCCTGTAACTTTAGCTTTGAGGGAAGTCTCAGAAGAGAAACACGTGGATGAAACCAGAGCAGCCTCAGGCAGAATGAGCGATTGTTGCTGAAACGAGTCCACACCAGCTTCCCTGTCTCTGCTCCACGTTGTTAGGGAATGGGAAATTTACTCCCTTTGATAAATTATGTAGCCAATTAAATGTGAACACTCTTCACACCAGACCATGTTTCTAAGGCAATGGGATTTGACATAAATGAGAAATAAAATATAAATTCCAAGTTGCACTGAGAAATTTATTATGTTTTTTAGTAAAGCCACACCCTTAATCACTCAGTGCCTCAACTGCCCCATTTGTAAACATAGAAAAACTTTGTTTATACAATCCTTATCAATATGGCAGAAGGATTCATAAAGTCTGAAAAATACTTTTCCTCAGAGAAAAAAATTGCCCGAATCCAGGATTTTTCCTCATCTGTCAATGAAAACTTGACTTTCCCATAAAACTATGTTCCACCTGCATTCAAAGTAAAAATATGATAATCTTATCAATTTTGAAATTACTTGAAGGAGATCTGGCAATTTCCTTCAATAACTCAGTCCAATATAATTATGTCCCCAACATAATGTTCATTATTACAGTAAAATGAAAGCTGGAGAAGTGAAAAATAATCAATAGAAGATTCAAGTGTCATATATTCCTAGGTAATTGTGAAGAGAGATAATTATCTAGTTTATATTACTCAGTTGAAAAGCTTAAATATAAAAGAGTAAATAAAAGAAATTTTACTCCCAAATGAGTAATGTTATCCTAAAACCCATATTTGTTTCACTATCCACCACTTACTCAGCTTTTGAAATCAAACATAATAGGTTTTGTTCTGTGTGGATTTTCCCACATGAGAGAAAGTTCTTTTGACACCAGCCACCATCTCTGCTCCTGGCTTATCTCCCAGGGCTTTCCCCTCCTTGGACTGCACACTGCAGTGCCCTATGTATTCCCAGCCCGCACCACTCCCATCTGGCACACATCTGGAAGGGAGCAGCAACAGCAGGAGAAACTAGTGAGACCTTACATTCAAAGGGAGGAGACATGCTTCTGGATAAGCTTATAAACTCTGCTCCAGTCCTCTTCTCTGCTCTTTGGCATGTATTCAACCTTCCTCATCTCTAAAACCTTTCTCCCGTCAACTCACTTTGCTTCACACCCACTGATCGGTCTCTGATAGGTCAACAACTAAACAAGGAACCTAGTGCCTGATCTCCTGCATTTTTGTCCCTCCCTCCTCCAGGCCATTCTATTCACTTCCCCAAACAAGTACACCAATGTAAAAACTTTTCCTGAATTTATAGCCTGACATCAAAGACCCCACATTCTAATGTCTGTGTAGATTGGTGGTATTATTCTACATTGATCTTTTTGATTCTTATTCTTTAACATCAATTCCTTTGAAATCCTTAGGATCAATAAATTAGATCAGAATTTTTTCTTCCTCACAATAGTTTTTCTTCTTCTAAGATTTACCAATCTCTAAGGCCTGACCCAAGTGTCAATTTCTCCACGAAAAAGTTCAAATATCTACCAGTAGAAATCCTCTGTTTCTCTTTCTGACCATTTATTTCTCTCCCTCTCTCCTTCTCTCTCATCACTATCATGACCACCACCATCCCATCTTCATTTTCATCATGACCAACATCATCATCATAAACACCCTATCATCATCATCATCACTATCACTGTAATCATTACCACCATTATTATCACCATCACTGTCATCACCATCATCATCACCACCATCACGAACACCTCCACCATCACCATCATCATCATCATCACTATCATTGTCAGTATCACCACAATTATTATCATCACTGTCATCATCATCATCTTCACCACTATCATGAACACCTCCACCATCACCATCGTCACCATCACCAACACCACCAGTGTTATCACCTTCAACACCACTATCATCATTACTACCACCACAGTCACCATCATCATCACTATCATTGTCATCATCACCACCACCATCATCACCATTATTATAATTGTAACTGTCATCATCATCACCACCACCATCACCACTATCATCATCATCTTTGGAACACTTTAATGGTCCCCGATTCAGGCTGGCACCATAATTATTATGTCTGCATCCAACATCTTCCGCTAGATCCTAAACCCTTGGAGGCCACAGTGCCTCATCTAGAATATGTGCCTCATCTTGCTTGCTTACTTGCTCATGTATAAATAAACTTTCTCCTTTTCTATTCTCTCATTCACTTCCACAAATGGCAAAATGAGATGGAAGGATGAAGGGAGTACAGGTTAAGAAAAGCAGGGCATATCAAAGGGCTAAAGTCTATTTTCTCACCCTGCCCTTCATTTGCTAATTTATTCTGTATTTGTATAACATGCTGCTTTGTACAAAGAAGAAAGTAACTTTGAGGCAGCACTTTTTAAGGAGGAAAGTGAGATAGAAATGTGTAAGATTGCAAGAAAAAGGAAAACCACACTTTTTCTTATTCCCTAGTTCTTTTATTTTCCATTTTCTATAGGAGCCACTAGAACAAGGCAAAACTACTTCTATTTTAAAAGGCATACTGTATTTTGTCCTCTAGTCCCTGGATGAAACTAGTAGAGGATCAGTAACCAGCAGACAAGCGAGGAAGGAGATCCCCCTCCACTTTCTTATCATATGCCTCTTTCCGTGAAGTTATTACTGGTCAAATGGGACAATGGGTCTGGAATCTTTCAGAGCACACCTTATCATGACCATTCGTTAGCACAGTGTAATGGACCAATTAGTCCTTCACAAATAGTCACCCACTGCTTGTGGTGCCTTGAGATTGCAAGGCTTTGGGAGCAGACAAAAACCATACAAACAGATGATGCCCCTATGGGATTTTCACTCTTTTTTAAATTTAAGTTTTAAGTAGTTAACATACACTTAGTATTGGTTTCTGGAGTAGAATTCAGTGGTTCATCATTTACATACATCACCCAGTCCTCATCATAAAAAGCACTCTCCTTAATCCCAACACCCGTCTAGCCCACCCCATCCACCTCCCTACATCACCCCTCAGTTTGTTCTCTTAACATTGCAAACAGACTTCACCCAAATAATTAAATAACTTGAAATGTACAAAGTGTTATTTAAGAAAAGCACCAAACACAAATGTTGTGGTTAATCTCTTCCATGTATGTGTGAGTGACCATTCACAAAGGCATCAGCACTGAACACATATTTATGAAGCTCTTATTAGTGATGCTACATTAAAGGCTCTTAGCAAAATGCTTGGTACCCACTATGTGTCATACACATAACAAAGAACACATAAATAGCCCCCTGTTACAGAACTGTGTATTTCCACTTCTAAATTTCTCTTCTCATTGCACTCAAATTAGACGAGGAGTATTCCAAAAGGCACTCCAACTTTACAGTGCTGATAGTGTGCACTGTCCCCCCAAAGTTGGTGTACAAAGAGCCCAACTAGTGAAAGGAATCTCTCCTCTCATTTTCCTTACTACCTGCCCTATGTGAAGTCTCTATAAGTTCATTTCCTGGTTTATGAAAGATGATATAGTAGAAAGGGCATGGGAGATAGGCTTAACTAGATTTGGATGTAAGCTATGCTCTCCCAATAATAGAGTATATAAACTTAAATCATCTGTGAAATGGAAATAATCATATTGGCTGCATATCCCTTCTAGGAGCCTGAGACCTAGATCCATACAAAAGGACTGATGAGGACCACTGGCAGGGAAGACTAGAATCCTTGAGCTGGTCTTAGAGGACAAATAAAATTCAACTGTATATTTAAGGGCCAGAGATGACAAACCAGCCTGCACTGATACCTTGCAGGGTTAACGGGGTATTCTTCCCATTTGTCCTAAGCACAGTCTAGGCACAGCTACAAAGCAGTGATTAATTTTCTACCAGCAAAGTGGCTCCTAGAAAAGGCTGGGGCACCCTACCATAACACCTGTTTAAATACCAAAATGGAGCTCACCTCCCCACTTGGGAGCCCAAGAAAAACTCAAAAGGCACCTCGAGAGTGAACCTACTGTCCCTGTGTCATGGAAGCCAAATGGCAGATCTTGTTGATTCCTTACAGTTTCATTCCAAACCATCAGCTTGGGCTCCCTTTATTATACCCTACAGCCTCTAAATCGCTGTGCAGGATTTTCTGAGGACTCGTCCATGAGCAGATCGTGGACTGCTGGATGTCCACATGCCCTTGCACAAACAAGCAACAGAGAGCTGGCTCAGGAAGGAGGACTTACATATTTTTTTTCCTCAAATGACATAGTTGAGCATTAAAAACAATGTATTCTGTTCTCCAGCTAGCAAGGAATAATGAAACTAGAGTGTTGCCTTCCCAGCAACTCTTGCCTTTGAATTGTGGAAAACAGAAATGATCCTCAGTTTGTAGGCAGCAACAGCCTCCTGAAGCTACGGGAACACTGCCAAGAGCTCTGAAAAACCTCCACAGCTAATTGGGAACTGGCTTATTAGTGACACTTTTGAGAGTCAGGTTGTCATTGAGGAGAAACGAAGGAGAACACGGTGGGCGCTGTAGCCTGGAATTAGGCCGTGGGAGGGAGGACTGCTTCCTTCTCCTCACAGGAACATTGCTCTGTAATTTTCTCAAAAGCTGTGCTCAGCTGCTTGCAAAAGCCCTGGATCTTGGAAGGCTGCAGGCAACACCTTAGCCTCCACAGTTGTCTGAATACAGTCCCCCACCATCCACATTTGGAAAGTTCTGTGGCCATTTCAAAGATACGCTGAATTAGGTAACATGACCAAGATAATGTATCCTGCCCTCTGAGCGGTAGCCTCTTGAATATGTATCTCCATTTTTTGTGTAGCTAACTCAAAGCATTTATTTTACAATCGTAGACAATTCCAGTAGCAAATAATCCTCAAGGTATTGTGTAAATATTTAAAACTCAGTAAAGAAAGAAAAAAAGCTGATGAATTTTTTAAAATGTTTAAATTAACTTGTCAAAATACTGGTCAGGTTATATTTAAAGTCAGGCTCTTGAAGCACCACAAAAATGAATTATTTTAGGAGAAGGGAAGGTGATTGCCAGTGTCAGACCAGCTCCAGCCAAGCACAATGCTACGTCCAGAGTGTTGTCTTTGAGTTTTAGTGAGATGTTGCACTGACAACAAACTGAGTCTCTCAGCTCCCTTCATCTGCAAGGGTGGTTCCTGATATGGATAACATTTTCTGAGTTCTGTGCTAGGATGCTAGTCCTCACCATTCCTCCACTCCAGTTCCCCTAGAAAAGATGAAGAAGCTGCATTAGCAGAGAGAACGGTTTGAGCTGGGTAAGGCTACACCTCCTCCATTTGACATGCTCCTTGCTGGATGAACTGATGGAATCTTGTCACAACCCTGGTAGAAAGAAGGAAGCCTAGACCCTGAAATTAACCCCTAGGATTCTCTACTGGCATAGGAACAACCTCAAGGAGCTTTTTCTGTTGGTACCGGAAGTCCATCTGAGAACAAAGACTGGAACATGAATTACAGTTGACAAGCCTCATTTACTGCCTTATTCTATTCATTGCCTTTCTCTTCTCTTCCAGCAAATTCACTCTTCTCTTCTCATGAGAATGGTTTAGCCTTTTTGCATTCCATAATTCGACCCAACTTGTAAGAAGGTAAGTCCCCTGAATCTCAAGGTAACTCATGTTATCACTCTAGCTCTTGCTCTTAATACACACACACACACACACACACACACACACACATTCCACCCTATACACACACACATTTAAGGGTACACAAAATCAGGTTAGTTGCCAACCCAACAGTTGGCCTTTTTCCTTTCTTTTCTTCTTTGCTAGGACAGATTGACTCCCACAAGAAAATCTAAAATGTCGGTTCACAGCAGTACTTTCTTACTATGAGACGTGGTGATATGACATAGTATTTGGGTGGCCATGTGACAAAGTTCCAGAGTGGACATGTGACACAGTTGTGGGGTGCAATGTAATAGTCTTGCAGGAGCACTGTGATGATGTGATACATTTCTGGAGTGGCCACATGACAAAGTTCTTGGGTAGCAGAGTGACACATTTCTAGTATAGGCATGTGACAATCTTCTGGGGTAGCTGTGTGGTATAGTACTGGGTGGTAATGTGACACCGGTCTCTGTTGGCCATGGGATACAATGCTGGGGTAGTAGTGTGACATCATTCTGGAGTGGCCAGAACATGGAAATGTTCCTGGGATGGCCACATGACAGTTATTGGATGGCTCTGAGACAGGAGATGACCATGTGAAACATTTCTGGTCAATGAAGCCTACAGGATGTCTGCTGGAGAAGTTCCTAGAAAGATTCTCCCTCTATATGAAGAGAGATATGGAAAAAGACCTTTCTCATCCCTGGGACTTCTCCTTTGTTTTCTTACTTTAGAACAGATTTACATAAGGTTAAGCAAATTCAATATGTAATACATCCTCAATAATTTGTACTTTGTTTTTTCATAATAAAAGTTTTCTCCAAGTCACATAGAGACCCCAAACTCCCTCACACTTTTCCAAGTATTTTGTACAGATAATACAATCATGCTTTTGTGTGGGGTGTGTGTGTGTGATAGGATATGAACAAGGTTAGGAAGCACCCAGAGAAAGAAGTTACCAATCAAGACCTGTCTTCCTCTATTTTCCAACTGCATCAACACAAAAGGAGACTTTCACTAAAGATGGATTTGAGTAGAATCCTGCTTCACTCCAAACCTCTCCATTTCAAGCCCTAGAACCGCAAGTGCAGCCTGAGAGAAGAAGATAGTGTGAGTAGGGGTAAAGTTTGAACTGAATAGGAGATTACAAGTTAAAAAGAATGTGTTTGGCTCTGAATAACTGAAATGAGACTTGATAAAATAAATGAGATTTTATTGAGTCAAACTGAGATCCCAGTCATGCAACAGAGTACCAAGGAGAAAACAAAGTATCATCGAATGTAGAAAGTACCAACTATTGGAACAAACAAAAGCTGTTCATGTTCATACCCCTGACAAATTACGACTATAATAAACCAGTCAAATAGATTTAAAGTACCTCACAAATTTCATTCAAATTTATTTTGGAAACTCACACTAGACACATTCTTTCAAACATTTTAAATAACATAAATCAAAACAAGCAGCCTATGAATATATAGGTTTTTTTTTTTTTTTTTTAAAGATTTTATTTATTTATTTGACAGAGATCACAAGTAGGCAGAGAGGCAGGCAGAGAGAGAGAGGAGGAAGCAGGCTCTCCGCTGAGCAGAGAGCCTGATGTGGGGCTCGATCCCAGGACCCTGGGATCATGACCCGAGCCGAAGGCAGAGGCTTTAACCCACTGAGCCACTCAGGTGCCCCTGAATATATAGGTTTAATCCCATCTTTCTTCTTCTCCCCTTCTCTCCCAAATAAAGTTATGTATAAAATAGCAAAACCCGTCTTGCTCCTGCCTTTTCTGCAGGAATACAAAACAAATTTTGCTTCCCATTTTGAGGGCATGATTTCAGGACCCAGTAATTTTACACACAGCTAAAATGAATGTCAAACAAAGAGGTAGTAGAAACATTTCCATAAATTGGGTGTGGGGATCAAAAAAATGTATTATTCATGAAACATTCTTGAAAACTTGTTTTAAAAACTATTCCAACAGACCAAGCTATATATTAATATTAAAAGCTGCAGAACGATGAAGTCATACAGACTGCTGATGAGTGAAAATGCTATTGAATACAGGTTAATTTCTAAATAATCATAATAAATTTGAATATTTTTTAATTTAAAGAATCACATGTTAAAAATTGTTTCTCATTCACCTACTGATGTTCATTTGGGTTGTTTCTACTTCTTGGCTATTATAAATACAGCTGCCATAAACATTTTTGTACATTTTGTGAACATACGCTTTCATTTCTCTTGGGTACATACCTAGGGTGAGAAGGGTTGGATCATGTGAGATGTGTACGTTTATGTTTTTACAAAACTGCCAAACTTTTTTCTGAAGTCATTCTTCCATTTTACTTTACCAAAAGTAGTGTGTACCAAAAGTTGCTTCACATGCTCACAAAACCAAGTGTGGTCATCTTTTTTTTATTTTCAGTCATTCTACTTGGTATGTAGTGATAGCTTTATCATTGTGGTTTTAATTTGCATTTCCCTGATGAATAATGATGATGAACTCCTTTCAAAATACTTATCTGACATCTGTTTTTCCTCTGTTGTAAAGTGTCTGTTCAAATCTTTTGAACATTTTATGAGTTTAATTTTATTATTGTGTTGTAAGAATTTTTAACGTTCAAGAAACAAATTTGGGACATCGGGGTGGCTCAGTCAGTTAAGCATCTGCCTTCAGGTCAGGTCAGGATCCCAGAGTCCTGGGATCGAGTTCTGCATCAGGCTCCCTGCTAAGGGGGGGTCTGCTTCTCCCTCTGCTTCTCCTTCTGTTTCTGGCTTGTGCTCTCTCTCTTGCTCTCTCTCTCTCTCTCTCAAAATAAATAAAATCTTTAAAAAGGAAAAAAAGAAACAAATTCAGGGCCAGATACATATTCTACAAATGTTCTTCCCAATCTATGCCTTCCTTTTCACTCTCTATACAATGTCTTTTGAAGGGAAAAAAATTATTCATTTTGATAAAGCTTTATTCATTATATTTTTCTTTTTATATTTCTTGTCTGGTTTGTTGTGTTGAAAAAAAATCTTTTCCTAAACAAAGGTTATGGTTATTTTCTCCTGGTAAACTTACAGTTTATCTCTTACATTCAGGTCTATGATCCATTTGAAGTTAATGTTTGCATAGCATATAAGGAAAATAAAAAGCTTCCCTTTTTCTGAAAGACTATCCAAATGTTGTAACACCTTTGTAGAAAAGTTTCTTTTCCCCTCTTGGCAGTTCAGTAAAAATCAATTTGTTATATATGTGAGTCCATTTCTGAACTCTCTGTTCTATCCCGTTCATCTGTTTTTATCTCTCTTTTTGTTAATACTACACTATCTTGATTATCATTGCTTTATAGTAAGTCCTGAAATTGAGTAGTGGAAGTCCTCCAATTTGTTTCTTCTTTGTTAAGGTTGTTTTAGCTCTTCTAGATCCTTTGCATTTTTATATAAATATTATAAATCAGCTTGTTACAAAACAAAAGCCTGCTGGGAATTTGATTGGTATTACATTGAGTTTATATATCCAATGGGGAAAATTATCTTAACAACATTGAGTTTTATGATCCATGAGTGGATATACCTTTTCAGTTATTTAGATTTTTAAATATCTCTCTGCAGTGTTTTGAAGTTGTAGTATAGATATATATCTTCTGTCAAATTTATACCTAAAACTTTCATATATTTAGTACTATTATAAATGGGACTTTTTAAATTTTAACTTGTGGTTGTTTGTTGCTAATATATAGAAATGATATTGAACTTGCATATTGATCTCATATCCTGCAACCTTACGAATCTCATTTATTACAACTTACTAGTTCTAGCAGAGTTTTTGGTCAGTTATGTCAGATATTCTACACAGATAGTCATGTTATCTTTAAATAAAAACAATTTTAGTTTTACCTTTCTGATTTAGATGCTTTTTACTTCTTACTCCTGCCTTACAGCATTTGATAGAATCTCCAGCACAATGGTGAATAGTAGTGGTGACAGCAGATATATTCAAGTTTCTAGAAAAGCTTGTGTAAAATTGGTGTCACAGAAATCAACAGAAAACTATGTTGTTTACCAAAGATTGGGAATACAGGCTTCCCCACTGCCTTCCACTCATTCTTCAACTGTGCCATTTCTTTTTCAAGGTTCTAACAATATTAGCCCCATTTAGTGACCTGGCCCTTACAGACAAGGGTTAAGGCAGGGAACAATGTATGCACTCCCAAAATCTTACTGAATGTCTGGTAAATATATAAAATGAATCCCTCATTATGCCCTGTTGGTCAATGGCAAGCCTCTATGAGCTTGACTCATGTTCCTAGCTACAGGCTTCAAAAGTCAATTTCCAGACAACGGGAAAGCTGCTATTCAACACTTTATATTATCTTGTAATATCAGCATGCACTGGTTTTCTTTCCTTTACCACAGGAAATTTTGTGTTTTCATATTACCACAGGAAGTGGAACCAATGTTCTGTTCCAATTATTTTCGTTTTCCTTTTCAGGAATAACTAAATTACTAAAGCTAAATCTCTAACTTCTCTCACTCATGTATTCGAACATCCAATCAACACATATTTACTAAGTAGTACCAGGAACCATTCCAGGCGTAGAGATTACAGTAGTAAAATATGTGTATATATATATATATATATATATATATAATCTATTTTATTATCTTAAAAAACAGAAGGAATTACAATTTCAATAAGATATGATATACTAGGATGGATAGTGGACACCCGGGAACAGTAAATCCAGAGGGTCCAAATTAGGTTAGCGAGTCAAAAAAAGTATTAGCATTAGTCAGGTAAAGAGGTATGGAAAGTTCCAGAGAGAGGAAGCAGAATGCCAAAAGGCCTTGGGGGTAAAAAGAAATTGAGTGTAACATGTTGGAGAAATAACATAAATTCATATTGGGTCTACTGTGAAGACAAGGGCAGAACAGTGGCTAGGTCACTCAGGGTCAGTTCAGGCAGCTTATACACTATAGATACTATCTCAGAGACAATAGAAGGACAGCAAAGCTTCTAAGAATGGAGATGATACAATTATGTTTAGCAGGTTTAATGACAGAATTTGGCTGTAGTGTGGAGATCAGGCTAGAGGATAGAAAGATTTACATCAGGAAATCTACTAGGAGATGTTTGTATGACCCAGACTTGAATAGATAAAGGTCCAGATTAGTTAAGTTAGTGGTAGTGGACATAAGCAAACGTGGACAAACCTGAAACATGGTTAGCAGGAAGTTTAAAAAGAATGTAGATTGTGAAATTCAATGTTGAAGTCTTTGGGCAGGATGCTGGATGATTATAGAGATGTTAAAGATAACTTGGTTTCTGTTTCTAGCCATATTTAGATATGAATTACAGAAGGAAAACTGATGAATTCAGAATTTAGAGATTCAATGGGAAAGCCAAAAGCAAATAAATGTCCAGTGGTCAGTTGCCTATATGGCTTTGAAATTCAAAAGATGTCAAAGCTAAAATGTATATTTGAAAGCTATCATGTTTAAGATTTCACCTGGTATTACTTTCCTGTCTTTGTTATTTTTTCTGCCTTTTAAATAATATTTTTTTTAAAATTTGAGCTCCATGTTCCTCAGAAAGTTAAAAATAGAACTACCTTACAATCCAGCAATTGCACTACTAGGTATCTACCCAAAGAATACAAAAATACTAATTCAGAGGAATGCATGAACCTCAATGTTTATAGCAGCATTATCAACAATAGCCAAATTATAGAAAGAGCCCAAGGGTCCATTGACTGATGATAAAGAAGAGGTGGTATATATACACAATGGAATATTACTTAGCCATAAAAAAGAATGAAATTGGGGTGTTTGCGTGGCTCAGGCAGTTGAGCATCTGACTCTTGATTTTGACTCAGGTCATGGTCTCAGTGTCCTGGGATCAAGCCCCTCAACATGTTCCATACTCAGCCTGGAGTCTGCTCTCCCTCTCTCTCTACCCATCCTCCAACTATAAATAAATAAATAAATAAGTAAAATATTCAAAAAAATGAAATCTTATAATTTGAAATGACATGGTTGGAGCTACAGAGTATAAGGTTAAGTGAAATAAGTCAGTCAGAGAAAGACAAATCTCATATGATTTCACCCATATGTGGAATTTAAGAAGCAAAACAAATGAGAAAAGGGAAAAAAAGATAGCAAGGCAAACCAAGAAACAGACTCTTAACTATAGAGAACAAACTGATGGTTAACAGAAGAGGAATTGGTGGGGGATGGGTGAAATGGATGATGGGGATTAAGCAGTGCACTTGGGATGAGCAGCAGGTGATATATAGAAGTGTTGAACCACTATTTGTACACCAGAAACTAATATAACACAGTATGTTAACTAATTGGAATTCAGATACAATATAACTCGCTAAGTAAATAAGTAAATTTGAATTCCATATCATTGACTTAGATTTCTGGTACAGATTTTTTTTAAGATTTGTTTATTTATTTTCGGTGGGGAGGGGCCAAAGGAGAGGGAGAGAGAAACTTCTAGCAGACTCCCTGCCGAGCATAGAGCCCAACATAGGACTTGATCCCAGGACCCCAAGATCATGACCTGAGCTGAAACCAAGAGTAAGAGGCTTAACCAACTGAGCCACCCACTGGTATGGAAGTTTTATTAAACAGGCAATGCATCTTTACTAAATTTCCCTTTCATTTTATCCATGCCCTCTTTTTTGGTATGTCCTTGCTAGCTACATAGCTACACAGTCTACATTACATAGCTTTGATTGCAGTGAGGCTGTCAGTTTCCAAATTCGCTTTGGGTTTCTATAGTAAAACATTTTTCAAAAATATGCTCATTCATTTTCTTTTGAGGTTGTTTTTGTTTCAGTGTAATATAATCATTTTTTTTCAGGAGCCTTGAGTTATTTGCCCTCTCACCCATTCTCAACCAAAAAGATTCTCTTATTTATTTTTTATTTTCATCAAATTTGATCCTGGAAAAAATAACATAGTTTATATAGCTTTGGGAGGACATGTAAGAAATGTGATAGAAAAAGGGAAAAGATATAGAAAAGAGATGTCATTAATAAAGGCTACATTGTCAAACCAGCCACAGCTGTGAATAAATCTATTTATTCACATAGATTTGATAACTCTAGGAACCAGTGCATGATTCACACCTGAGGATTACTCCATCTGTGCATCCAGGGAGCTCTGAATGACATTTGGTGGTCTGCTGTCACACTTTAGGGTAGACTTCCCTTCCACAGCTTGGGTGAAATCTTCCAGGTAAAGAAATGTACATTTGGCAGTTGGAGACACGTCAAGGCCACTGAAGTGTTAAATCTTGGGGAATGTGACACAGAGGGTCTGCTACAAGTCACTTTTTTTCCCCAAAGTGCATGGGGTGTGGATATATCTTTGTTCTCTTTTACCTCTTGTTCTGTTTCACCCCCAAGTGGATGTACTGCAGTACAATTCTGATGAGAACCACTGGAAGCATCAGACTCCACAAAGAAAGTCTCAGTATGTTCTAAACTGAAGTTCATGTCCCCCCACCCCCCCTTCAAATTCATGTGTTGAAACCCTAACCTCCAGGGAGGCTATATTTGGAGATAGGGTCTTTAAGGAAGTAATTAAGGTTAAAGGCAATCATAAGGGTGGGGCCCTGATCCAACAGGATTAGTGTCCTTATGAGAAAAGGCACCAGGGATCCCAGGCTCACTTTTTCTCCCTCCTTCTCTCTTTCCCTTCCTTTATCTCTCCATCTCTCTTCCTCCCTCTCCTTCTCTCCATCTCTCTTCCTCCCTCTCTCTCTCTTCCTACTCCTCTGTCTCCCTCCCTGTAAACACATGAAAAAGAGATCATGTGATCACACAGTTAAGATGGCAGTCTTCTACAAGCCAAGCCAAGAGAAAGCTCAGAAAGACAGCTACTTGTCAGCACCTTGATCTTAGAATTTCCAGCTTCCAGAACTATGAAAAATAAATTTCTGTTGTTTAAGCCACCCAGACAGTGATATTTTTTTATGGCAGAACAAGCAGACTAACACACCTCCATAAGATTGCCCTGACGTCAGATGGCAGACATATTTCAGGAGTCCCTTGGCCACCTGCACTTCTAACTGGCTATAAATTCAAGGGTTTCTACAACCCTCTCAGATTCAATATTTCACTAAAATGACTTACAGAGCTCAGTCAAGTGTTACACTTATGATTGCAGTTTTAATATAAAAGATACACACAGGACAATGTCTGGAAAGGAGGGCAGAGCTTCCCTACACTTAACTGTGGAGTTAGAGCATGTAACCCTCCTGGATAACCAATGAGTTTTCCACTAAGCTTCAGTGTCCCGAGTGCCACTTATCAGGGTTTCCTTATGTAGACATGACCGATGGACTCCTTCTCCATGTGACTGAACTCATTTTTCAGCCCTCTGTCCCTCTCTGGAGGTTGAGAAGTTAGCTGATACCATGTGGCTCAAAGCTCCAACCTTCTCATCACATGGTTGGTCTTTCTGGTTTAGCATACACCCCACGATGAGTCACTCATTAGCAAAAGTATCAAGGCCCATTATGAATAAAAACAAGCTCCTACACTCAAGAAATTACAAGGATTTAGTGTCCCTTCCAGAAGCCAGGGACAAAGACCACACAAATTCTTTATTATACCACCTTTCCATGGGGTGACAGTTAAATCTCCTTTGATCATAACTGGAGGGACAGTTGTTGTGATTACCACTAATTTCTCATTTTTAGTGGGTCTTCATTCAGTGTATTTTCATACTAAGAATCTTTCTGTGTCTACCAATAGTATACATTCAAACTGTGTTCTTTTCTGTAAAAGACACCACAAAGAGAATAAAAAGACAAACCACAGACTGATGAGAAAATATTTGCACAAGACACATCTGATAAAGAACTTGTATTTAAAATACACTCTTAAATCTCAACAATAAGAAAACAAACGACATGATTAACAAATGGACAAAACATCTAAATAAATATCTCACCAAAGAAGATATGCAGGTGGCAAATGAGCATATGAAAAGATGCTCCCCACCATGTGTCATCAGAAAAATGCAAATTAAAATGGAATACCATTATACACCTAGGAGAATGGCCAAGATCCAAAACAATGACAGTGAAGTTTGGTGAGGATGTGGAGCAAAACAAAGTACTCATTCATTGCTGATGGGAATGTGAAATGGCACAGCCACATTAAAAGGCTGTTTGACAGTTTCTTAAAAAACTAAACACACTCTTACCATATGATCCAGCATTACTGCTCTTTGGTGTTCACCCAGAGAAGTTGAAAACTTATGACTACACAAAACCTGCACACAGACGTTTATAGCACCTTCATTCATAGTTGCCAGAATTTGGAAGCAACCAAGATGTTCTCCAATGGATGAGTGGATAAATAAATCATGGTGCATCCAGACAGTGGAGTACTATTAACTCTAAAAAGAAATGAAGTATCAAACTGTGAAAAAACATGGAAGAAGCTTAAATGCACATTACAAAGTGAAAGAAACCAATCCAAAAAGTCTGCATATGGTATGATTCCAACTATATGACTTAGGAAAGGCAAAACTATGGATAGAGGGGGAAAAGATCAGTGATTACCAGGGGTGAGAAGGGAAGCAGGGCTGAATAGCTGGGGGCACAGAGAAGTTTTAAGGCAGTAAAAATACTTTGTATGAAACTACAATAATGGATACTTGTCATTATACATTTGTCCAAACTCATAAATTGTACAACAAGAGTGAACCCCAGACTAAACCATGGACTTTGGGTGACAATGATATATCAATGTAGGTTCATCAGTTAGAACACATGCAGGTGGTGTTGATAACAGGTGAGAGTAAGCAAGTGAGGGCAGGGAGTATATGGGAAATCTCTATATTGTCTACATAATTTTGCTGTAAACTTAAAACTACACTTAAAAATAAAGTCTATAAAGAAAAAAAAAAAGACAATTTATATCTCCAGACTACCTTACTTCTTCTAGGACTCTTGTTTTCAAAAGCTTAAAAATAAATACAGAAATATTAAGGAGGAAGAGCTCCTTTGCAGGAGAAGGCAGAGCTCCTTGCTTTCTGGATGGACATGGGCCCAGGTTACTGAATGAAAGGTAAACCACCTTTGTGTTTTGTGAAGCATGTGTCCTGCTATTGTCTTTCAATAAGGTGGAATATTTTATTCCATGATTTTTTTTCTCCATCCTGATGAATTGCTTTTATTTTTCATAGAAATTTTCTCCAAGATTCTGACGATAGGTTGTTGGTCCTTTGAAGCTTTCAGGAGTTGCATACATTTTTCTAAATTTAATAAAATGTTAGGAGAAGTTGAGTAAGAACATGAGAACCAAGCCCATTTCAAAATACAACTCCAACTACTATCTTTGAAATGGCTTCTTTTACCTTCTATTGGTTAAGGACCAAGTACATGCTGGTTACTATGCTAAAAACTAGGTATAAAACAGAGACTCAGAATGACATGTACCTCCCTTCATGGAGCCTACTCTTTGGGGATGAGTATTATTATGGATTGAGAAAATGAAAGCAGAGAGTTTCTAATGTCTGGTAGCCCAGGAACTGACTCAAAGACTCACATTTGGTTGACCTGTTCACAACTTGTCAGAGAAAATTTCTGTGTGGACCAATTTGTTATTTTTTTGTGAAATAAGGTTGTCAGGCTCAAAGCAAAACCATCTTCTATTCGTATTTCACATTATGACTTTACAACATCTAATCGTATATCATTCCAACTTCTTATATCTCTTAATTATTAATATGTTCTGGCTAGTCTTTCACTGAAAACTAGATATGGCAACATTGGCTGATAGAGCTTTATCACATAGACATTCTTCTCATGTAGACTTTGCTGGGAACTGAGGTAAACTAAACCTACATACGAGGGATATGTGGACTTCTTTCCCACAAAGAATCAAGGTCATATTTGACATCAGCTCTTTCATGCCCATATATTTTCTTTGCTTACTTTCATTTTGTTTTGTTTCATTGGAAATCACAATTTAATATTGTATCTATACATCAGTATCTGGGCTCATGTATAAAATATAACCACATACAAACCCTACATCAACCTAACATTCTTTCAAAATCTAATTCTTCCCTGTAACTATCCTTGGAATGATCTGACAACGGGTGCCGTATTCTATTTAGATTAACCCTCTACAATGTCTCCAATTTTGTATTCCAGGAGGATGAATTTGCAGCTAAGCATTAAATATTTTATCAAGTTATGTAAACATAATCCATTGGGTTTAAAAGTGAGCCATTATTTCAAACTATTGCCATAAATTGTCTGTACCTTATTTTCAGACTATCAAGAGAAAATATTATACACAAAACTGATATAAACAACATTTGCTTCAGTCACTATTATGATCTTCTCAGAGACAACTGAAAGGATAATCATTTTTGTCTTGTGAGAATAGTGTTCTGTTCTAAACGGGTTAAGTACCTGTGGTGGCAGAACACAGAAGAAAGTCATAATGTGAAATATGAATAGAAGATGGTTTTGCTTTGAGCCTGACAACCTTATTTCACAAAAAAATAACAAATTGGTCCACACAGAAATTTTCTCTGACAAGTTGTGAACAGGTCAACCAAATGTGAGTCTTTGAGTCAGGTCCTGGGCTACCAGACATTAGAAACTCTCTGCTTTCATTCTCTCAATCCATAATAATACTCATCCCCAAAGAGTAGGCTCCATGAAGGGAGGTACATGTCATTCTGAGTCTCTGTTTTATACCTAGTTTTTAGCATAGTAACCAGCATGTGCTTCGTCCTTAACCAATAGACACTAAATCTTCCATTCATTCATTTAACAAACATTGACTCCAATATAGTGAGAGAGAGCAGGGCAAAGGAGGAAAGACAAAAGTAAGCCATCAGGATGATCTTCCATAATGGAACTAGGTCTTGACTGCCATAGGAGTGCTGAGAAATGAACCACTGCTTCTACCTAAAAGAACTGGAAAACATACCCAAAGAAGATAAGAACTTGATTCTAAAGAATATCCAAAATTTATTAGTTAGGAAAGAATGAGAAGCAGGATATAAAAGAACAAGCAACAGCACACTCAATGATCCTAGTAAGGAGCTTCTCACTCTCAGGCATCACTGGAAGTTCCTTGTGCAGCATAGTGTATGTGGGAAAAATGACAGATCATTCCAGTAAGGTGACCCTAGGCCACTAAGACATTACAATTTAGAATGGGAATATCTGTGAAAATGCAGTGAATATTGAACAACCATGACCTCCTGAACCCACTGGGCCTCCAGCTGGTCCCACTCAGCTTTGTTGGCCACTTGCTCGGTGGCCCCTTCTTGCCTGAAGAACACGCACAGTCTTCAGGTGACCCAGGTGACTTACAGAACAATTCTTCCTCTGCTCAGGATCAGCACTCCTTGCTGACAATTAGACTAACTGGGATCAAATCTGAACACAGATGTGTTGTTCCTGCTAAGGGAGAAAAAGAACTGCAAGAATCTAGCATTAACAATGCCATGGGCTGAAATAATATATCTCCTGAGGATGCCGGATGCTATATATAAACTGTTCCCCAAGGATGCTTGGTACTGTACATGAACTGGATTCCAGGGGTGCTGGACAAAAAGAAAACTACATAAGGGAGAATTTATGTGATGGGGACACTCGCTAGGGATAACACCTTGGAGAGGACCTCAGGAGAAAGTGTGAGAGTACTGCAAAGATAACACTAGGCAGTAATCATCACTTTTTCCAAACTTCTAAATAAAGCAGAAATTCCAGAATTGCTATGGCAGTCCATGGAGCAAGGCATCCAAAGACTCAGAAAAATGGCGTGCTCAATTGGAAAACCTACCAGATACTTCTATTTTTTAGAAGGTCCTGAAGGACAGCAACACATGCAAGGAATGTGCTGGTGAGACAGGCACCAGTATCCCTGAGAAGCTCACTGTGGCTGTTATGTTTAGTCCAATGGTTATGTTAGGGGATGCTGGTGCAGGACAGGATTACCTAAAATCAAGGAGGGTCACGGGACCTGGAAAAATAGAGGCCAGCAGTGGCAAATAACAATCAGAAGCAATAGAACAGAATAGAAAGGTCAGAGTGGCCACCAGGAGCACTAACACACAAAACTACTGTTTTGATGGTAAATGGACCACAGTGACCCTAGAGGCAAGATGTATGGACACCCAATAAGGAATTGCTCAATTAATATAATAAAAAAAGATCCAGATGGATGATCATGATGCTGAAGACAATTACTGGAAGAGTCATGATCCCTTGCCCAGCTTTTATGTATGGCTCTTTCCCAGACCCTGAACCCTGAATGAGGGAGAAGCTAGGTCCCTCTGACAAAAGGACACCACAGAGACACCTCAGCAAGCATATTAATAATTCTCCTATTTTTGCCATCAACGGGACCTACAGCTATTTATTTGGGAAACCATGCACTAGGAAAAAAAAAAAAGCAAAATTGATGAACACAGAGTCCAAACTGACATTAATACTTAGAGATATAAAATGGTATCATGGACTCCTTTTAGAGGAGTGGACAGTGGAAGTCTATAGTAAACAGAGTCTTTGTTACTAATAAATGGATGTGGCTCATAGTGGGTCCACAGGATCCATAGACAACCCCTGATGGTCATAGCCCCGCTTCCTGATTGTGTAATTGGAGTGCTTGATTTAGCTAGCAAAACTATCACATTGGCTTGTGGTCCTATAGCAAGAGAGCTATTGTAATGAGGGAAGCCGAAATACAAGTCACAGTCCCTTTACCTCTCCCCCAGGAAAGATGATAACTAGAAAATACTACCATACATGTGGGGAATGGCAGAGATTATTGGCACCCTCAAAACCTTAAAAGCAGGAGTGCTGTTAAGCATGGAGGCTATTGGTTACACTGGAAAAGGCACTTTCAAAGGAATCATGAAAGTAAAACAGAGTGAACATAAGCAACTTCTTGTAGGAGATTTCCTATAATAGCAAGCAGGAAAATGGCTTTAAATGTGTATTTTAAGGGAAAAGAATAGAAAAAGATCAGTGTCCAACTTGTTGGATTAAATGTGTTAACACCATTAACCAAGATTAAAGATAGATATGGAATAATGGCTTTGTAGATTTGGAAGTGGAAACTGATGGTTTACTTTGGAACCTAGTAGGCTTGAATACAGAATTACTTAACTCAGGCAAGCCAGAGTCAGGGACCATCAATCTCTAAACGGGGTTAATAGCTCAAGGGCTAAGACAAGTATGAGAGAGAGCAGGCTTTCCCACAGCAGACAGTGGGGTCCAGAGGAATTGAGGAATGGGAAAAATAATATCAATATCTTGGGCCAAGCATATTTGGGGGGAAAAGAGAATTCCAGAAGGCTGAACAAGAAGAAATAGAGCAAATTGCAATCAGAAACAAGGTAAGAAACCCACATTGCTTTTGGAGGCAGAGCAGTGATTATCTCTTACAAACTGGTCCCCAGAAAGGCCAGGGGCTGGACCATAGGAAGGATGAAATGTTGTTAAGCGCAGAGACTTGGGAAAATATGATCATTTTGTGGTACACAAAAAAATTCTATTATCTTTACTTCCTATCAGCTTTTCATTCCTCTATTCTTATTAATTTTGGTCTGTTTAAAGTCCGACTTCGCCCTTGGGTTTTTCCATCAGTCTGGTGAACCCCACAGAGATGAGATTAGGGTTAGAATTAGAAACAGACTGCAGACACCTTGGCATCTAGAGACAGTTCGAGTGAGGAGTGCCTGTCACCCACCTTGTCTGAGACTCACAGAGAATTTAGAATGTGCACAGATGTTCAGAAATATGACAGGTTCCATATTGAGTATAATGGCTAAATGGAGATGTAGACTTAAAACTCAAAAGATGCGTTCAACAGAAGTAAAAGTTACTAATTCCTGAGTATTTCCTATTTTGCCCTTCCTCCCTTCTTTTCTTTTGTGCCTGCTCAGATTCTCCTTTGGGTAAAGAAGCTAGATAATGAGCAAAGCCTAGAAAAGGCAATGTAAATCAAAGAAGTGAAGTTAATCTACATCATAATGAACTTGGAGAGTAAAATAGAAAAATGAGGTGGGCTGAACAGTGAGACAAATTTTGAAGGTTTAGAGTCAAGAGTGGAAAATGCAGTGTTTCAGGGAGCAAGTGCTATCTGCTCCAGTTTCCCCAAAGTTGCAAAACTGAGACAATAGTTTAACCTGTGCTGTGTATAGGCAACACTCTCAGCTTATGCATTTATTAAGAGGCTATTTAAATAATTAAATAATTTTAATTTTCTTAGAGCTAATTGACAACATTTTTAAAAAATGTCAACAACTTTGCTAAACAAGTCTACATGAGGTCTTTATTTTATTCTATTTTTATTTTAATGAATACATACTAAATGTTTGCATAAATATATACTGGATTGTTTGTATGACCACCTTATGCTAGGTGCTCTTCATGTGATTTTAATGTTCATTTTCTTCTTGTGTAACCACTTAAGAGTGAGCTAATAAGGGAAGAACAAAAATAAATAAGTAAATAAAACAGAACTGGGGGCACCTGGGTGGCTCAGTGGGTTAAGCCTCTGCCTTCGGCTCCGGTCATGATCCCAGGGTCCTGGGATTGAGCCGGGCATCAGGCTCTCTACTCAGCGGGGAACCTGCTTCCCCACCCCCTCTGCCTGCCTCTCTGCCTACTTGTGATCTCTGTCTGTCAAATAAATAAATAAAACCTTAAAAAAAAAAAAACCAGAACTGGACATCATATTTAATGTTGCATTTGTACCAGGTGCAGTACAAATGCAATTACAATGTCCTGAACAAATAGAAGTTTTGCACTAGTTTGAAAAGAGAAAACTGCATAAAAAAATGAGTTATCACACCTTCAACAATAGAATGGCATCTGAATAAAAGGGTTCGTGCCTTACCATCTTCACCATCTCTCTCTTTCAAGTAGGGATACGACAGTGCCATCGAAACAATATACTCTACCACATTAATGGTGCTAATTTTAAATACATTATTTTAAAAGTTTGTTTATAAGTTAAAATTTTCTACTTTTCAAAGGTATCACTTCATGTCTGAGTATGTTTAAGGAACACTTTCATTAAAATAATTTACATTGATATGGAAACAGAGAAAGAATTTTGCCTCTACAAGGGGTTCACTTTCACTAATTTTGAAAAACACTTGAATGTAAATAACCATAGGCAAAGCTTGATGAACAAGTGCTTTAAGAAGGGCATAGGCCACAGTGGGCAGCTGACAAGAAGTAGAAAAGACATCAGAGTAGCTTTAAAGTGAAGTAGAATATTTGGGAACTTCCAATCAAATCTGTAGACAGTTTTCTTATATCTAGCTTTTTGAATTTCAGACATCTCAAAATTTTAATTCAGTATCATTCATTTATGTTTATGTATTTTCCCCATATCAGAAATTTGTTTAGCTATCCCAAATCATAATTTTGTCTTCTCTGTGAGTGAGTACTGCATTAATCAAATGTAAGAAGCATCTTGGTTCTCTCAGCAAGCATAGTTTAAAGTAATGTAGTCATATTTTTTACAATGTGTTGAAAAGGGTATTATAATGTTGTTTGGTTACTGGAACATTTCAATTTAAACATTCATGGATCCATAATTTTATTTTTTTATTTTTTATTTGTTTAAGATTTTATTTACTTGTTTGACACAGAGAGAGATCACAAGTAGGCAGAGAGGCAGGCAGAGAGAAAGGGGGAAGCAGGTTCCCCACCAAGCAGAGAGCCTGATACGGGGCTGGATCTCAGGACCCTGAGATCATGACCTGAGCTGAAGGCAGAGGCTTAACCCACTGAGCCACCCAGGCATCCCCTGGATCCATAATTTTAAATCACACCAAGCAACAAAGATTGTATTTCTAAGTAATCAGTCCTGATTTGGTCCTTTCTATTTATTTTTGAAAACTATATTCCTCCCTTTAACTCTTAATTTGTCATTTATCTGATGTGAATTTTTGAGTGATTACAGCATCAAAATCTTCAGTCTGGATGGAATTACAATAGGAGTTTTGTCCCTATCCATCCCAACTTATTTCTTGTAACTGTGCTTCCTCCTGTTCAAACCAAGTTCCAGCCAAATTGAAACTCGTCCATTTTCTGAATAGCATGTGATTTCTCTAATTTTAAAAATGACTTTCAAATGTTCACACTATTGAGTCCATCCCATCCAGAACCTTTTTCTAAGACTTCAATAGGGTGCCAGACTCAGCAAATAGAAATACAAAGCACTCACTTAAATATGAATTGCAGACAAGCAACAAATTGTTTTTTACTGTAAGTATAGCCCTTATATTGCATAGGACATACTTACACTAAAAATTTTGTTGTTTATCTGTAATTCAGATTTTACTGGGTATCTGTATTTTATCTGACAACCTTATGGCTGGTGAACTCCTAATGCTACAGCTTCTAATTTTTTTTGTAAAGCATGCCCTTTCCCTCTGGCATGGCTGAAAAAACTAAATACAGAAAAGCAAGACAGTGTCCCTAGACCTGGTCTGGCATTTTTTGGTGTGACATCAACTTCTTTCTCTCTATTGATATGCTGAATCCCTTTTCCACATTAATTTCATAGGCTGCACTGGCATGTTGTCAGTATTGTTTCCTAGATTCAGTCTTCTAACCCACTTTTAGGTTCTGATGGATGAGATCTGACTTATATCTGGCATTCCTTCTGGAGCAGGTGTGGAGGAAGAGGGATTCATCTCAAACTCAGGTTCCTGGGGCCAGGACTAGCCATGGTAATGAGTGGGGCCAATCTGTATGGCACAATGGTAGCCAAAGTCCAAGTCCTGTGTCGTATTGAGACTGCCAAGTGCACATATGAAGCATAAAGTTCAAGAGAAGGAAGAGAAAATAATGGTGAGAAAAGTGAAGCAATAAACAATAGGATCTACAAGATAACGCAGCAGGGAAGAGGAGTGTCCGAAGAGTATTTATAATGAAACTCATTGTCAAAGAGAAATTTGTTAAGAAGGCCAAGCTTATTTAAATAATTCACTTTCCAGCTTTGGATGCCCAAAGACAAAGACTTCAGTCTTAGTCATGGCAGACTCTCTTTCCTGGGCAGTTCCTTGTTCTCAAAGCCCACGCTCCACTGGGACTAAGACAATTTTAAGACCAGGTCTATCTGGATTCCCTACTTATTCCTTACTCAGTTGTCCTCATTGTGCTCATTGACTCTCCCAGACCTTCACCCATGCCGCCAGTCCCCATGGACTTGGTCCTTATGGTTTACTATAAGAATAGAAATGAGTCATGGCTTTGTGCTAGGCTAAAGATCACCACCATCTACTAAGTAACAGCTACCTATATTGAAATTATAATGCCTGAAAAATCACAACCAAATTCTAACATAATGTGCTTTATAACTTTTATCCAATATCCCTGAAAATAAATTTACAAGCTGTGTACTTTCTTCCAACAATAAGGCATTTACGTAATGATTCTAATCAAGCAAATAGGAAAAAAAAATAGAGGAGAAAAGTCTTGGTGAAAGTGACTTCTGCTTCTTACAATGACTGACTGAAAATAACTAGGAGGAAACTTGCAAAGTATAGGAAATTTTCCAGAGCAAGATGTGGGAGAAAATGAACTCCAGAGCCATGCACTAACATTTGGGCCTACTTTTGTACTTGTGGCACTTGCCAACTCTAGAGAACTAGCTGAGAAGCTGAGAAGCACTTTTAACAGCTCAAATGATGGGAAAGATAAAAAATTAAAGTCCCATATATTGGTTTGGGAAACCAAAGAATTGAGGGTGGAAGGCAAATTGGAATTAGTTAACCAAGCCTCAAAAAGACTGCAGTCCTATTATTATCTCATCGGAGTGGCCCAGAAAATCTCAGTCTCAGAAGCTAGGTTAAAGTGACCCCAGATTGCTCACAACCTTGTGAGCTATAGATATAAAAAAAGTTCTCTCTAATAAAAGATATCATCATCTGTGTTAGAATATTAGTGCTTCTCACTCATGTTTTTAATTCTCTTTTAGACACAGGAACATTTCCACCCACTGGAATTTGGGAGTAGACTTGTGATTTTCCTGGGCAATGAAGTATTTAAAACCCAGTACAAAATTCTCCAGTATCTCTGGTCTTAAAGAAATGGCCAAGAAGGATAGAATAAAGGCAAGAACCTCTCAGAGGACACAGCTAGGGATGGCAAGGAACAACGGGTTGGGGAAGACTGCCCAGAGAGTAGAATTATTTAAGTCCTCTAGAAAAGAGACTGTTGAAATATATTCTCAGGATCATCAGCATCACTGGTGGCCCAGTGACTTCTTTAGGTCCCCCATTATTCCTCTTTCAGAATGAAAATGCTTGCTATAATCATTCTATCCCAATTCCACCACTATATGTTGGTATGAAGCAGAAGATCAAGAGCTACCACATCTGGACATGATATAAAGACTACCACACATTACGCTCTAAAGAAGAAACTACCATATGTCACCAAAATCTCCTAGATTTTCAGCATAATGATATTACTGGAAGGGGTTCTTGAATTAGCTACCTTGGGGATGGAGGGGTTATAGTTGATATTCAGGAAAGACAGTGAACCTAACATTTGGTGATAGGAAGAGCAGACTGTAGTAGAAATTGGTACCTCTCTCCACTATTTTCAGTTTCCCTCTCCTTCTGAGCACATGGAAAATTGTACTCCCCTGTCCTCTTGCTTTGACCAGTGAAATGTTAGTTAGTTAGAAGTCATATGTGCATTTGCAGGTAGATTTATTTAAAATATAACTCTTTATTTTTTCCCCTATCTTGACAAATTGCAGAAGCAGCTGTTAATATGAAAATACTATAAGCTTAAAGCAAGCTATGTGTAGAAAAATGAAACTCGATCATTCTCTTACACTACACATAAATATAAACTCGAAATGGATTAAAGACCTCAACATGAGGCAGGAATCCATCAGAATCCTAGAGGAGAACATAGGCAGTAACCTCTTCGACATCGGCCACAGCAACTTCTTCCAAGATATGTCTCCAAAGGCAAAGGAAACAAAAGTAAAAATGAATTTTGGGGACTTCATCAAGATCAAAAGCTTCTGCACAGAAAAGGAAACAGTCAACAAAACAAAGATGCAACCCACGGCAAGGGAGAAAATATTCACAAATGACAATACAGACAAAGGAAGGGCTGATATCCAGGATCTATAAAGAACTCCTCAAACTCAACACACACAAAACAGATAATCATGTCAAAAAATGCGCAGAAGACATGAACAGACACTTCTCCAATGAAGACATACAAATGCCTATCAGAACATGAAAAAATGTTCATCATCACTAGCCATCAGGGAGATTCAAATCAAAACCACATTGAGATACCACCTTACACCAGTTAGAATGGCCAAAATTAACAAAACAGTAAACAACAAATGTTAGAGAGGATGTGGAGAAAGGTGAACCCTCTTACACTGTTGGTGGGAATGCAAGTTGGTGTAGCCACTTTGGAAAACAGTGTGGAGATTGCTCAAAAAATTAAAAATAGAGCTTCCCTATGACCCTGCAATTGCACTACTGGGTATTTACCCCCAAAGATACAGATGTAGTGAAAAGAAGGGGTATCTGTACCCCAATGTTCATAGCAGCAATGGCCACAGTCACCAAACTGTGGAAAGAACCAAGATGCCCTTCAACGGAGGAATGGATAAGGAAGATGTGGTCCATATACACTATAGAGTATTATGCCTCCATCAGAAAGGATGAATACCCAACTTTTGTAGCAACATGGACAGGACTGGAAGAGATTATGCTGAGTGAAATAAATAAAGCAGAGATTCAAGTATCATATGGTTTTGCTTATTTGTGGAGCTTAAGGAATAATACAGAGGGCATGGGGAGATGGAAAGGAGAAGGCAATTGGGGGAAATTGGAGGGGAAGACAAACCATGAGAGACTGTGAACTCTGAAAAACAATCTGAGGGTTTGGAGGGGCGGGAGGTGGGTGGTTGGGTGAGCCTGGTAGTGCGTATTATGGAGGGCACTTATTGCATGGAGCGCTGGGTGTGGTGCATAAACAATGAATTCTGACACTGAAAAAAAATTTTAAAAATAAATAAAAATTTAAAAAAAGAATTATTTTTCAAAATATAAAATAAGCCCTATTTTGTTTTGATAAAAAAAAAGAAAATAAGAAATGCTCTTTGCAAATACCACCAACTCTAACTAAATATTGGTATCTCAATCAATGTTAATCCTCTTTTCTTAACTGGGTAACTTTTTGCCTATTTTTTGCCACTCATATATCACTCATTTCTTTATTATCCATTATTTTATAATTTTTGTTAACAGGAGCATATAACTGGTAATGGAGCAAAAGTACTTATAAAATTAAAGGAAGTCTGGAATGAGATCTATACTTCCTTGTGGTAAAAGAGGTTTACTCGAAACAATCTGAATGTCATCCAAGAAGGGCGAAAGTACCTATGAAATAAAGAACACATGTGGCAAATGCCAAAAAAAACAAAACAAAACAAACAAACACAAAAAAGACAAGATTAAAGCAAGCTGAAAAGCTAAACTGCTAAATATGAGTAATACTGACACAGGGAATTACTTGGTCCCCCTTGCATGAGCAAAAAACAACTTCTTTTTGTTAAGCCAGAGATTTTGAAGTTGTTACCACAACCTAACAAAGATTGACATTTTAACTTAGACTCTGAATTCAATTTCTCAGTTACCTTGCAAAGTAATATTTTTATAGCATCCAGTTTTGTTTTAGTTATAGAGCCACAAATTGGATAGGGATGCCTAGGTGGTTCACTCAGTTACGCGTCTGCCTTTGGCTCAGGTCATGATCCAAGAATCTTGGGGTCAGGCTTCCCACTTAGTGGGGAGCCTACTTCTCCCTCTTCCTCTGCACCCCCCCACTGCCTGCACTCTCTTTCACTATCTCTCTCTCTCAAAATAAATAAATAAATAAATAAATAAATAAATAAATAAATAAATAAAATCAATCTTAAAAAAAAAGAAAGAAATCCGGGTAAGATAAAATGAAAAAAACCCAGATTACCACAGTCATCACTATGAGGCATTTTGTCATCTTGTTGACTTTTTTGGTCTGTAGCCTAAAGTAGGACAAGTCAATATTTACAGATGACTACAAGGCATAAAAGAAAAACTCCCAGTAGCCAATGAGCTATTATTGCCAATTAATAGCCACAGATACAAAGTAAAATCAGTTGTAATAATTAACTATTCCTTCACAGATTTAGAGTATTATGAAACTCAAGAGCTACCCTTCAGCCTGTTTGCTTCTCTTTGAAGGTAGCTGGCTCAAGTTAACTTTTCGTTTACCAATAAACCACTTGGGTTGTAATTCAAGTGACTTTTTTAAAAGATTTTTAATTTATCTTATCAATATTTTCTCCAAGGGTGCTTTCCACATTAAATAATCAGCCTTGACAATACATTAGAGCAGAGCAAATGTGTGGTGGTTTAACAGAACAAAATTCACCTGATTTTACATCTTCCTAACACCACAGTAAGAGCATTAGATACAGATTAGGACTTCAGCAGGTGCATTGCTTTAGTCAGTCAGTTCTTCCAGAGCCTCTCCATAGACTTACTATTAAACACCAGTCTTGGGGCCCCTGGGTGGCTCAGTGGGTTGAGCCTCTGCCTTTGGCTTGGGTCGTGATCTCAGGGTCCTGGGATCGAGCCCCACATAGGGCCCTCTGCTCAGCAGGGAGCCTCATTCCTCACTGTCTCTCTGCCTACTTGTGATCTTTCTCTCTGTTAAATAAATAAAATCTAAAAAAAAAAAAAAAAAACCACCAGTCTTTGAAGGCTATTCTTCTTGCGTGTTAGGACAATGCCTTTCATGCTATTGTTTATGTTCCACATATGAGTGAAACCATAAGATAATCATCTTTCTCTGCTTGACTTACTTCACTTCGCATAATCCCCTCCAGTTCCATTCATGTCAGTGCAAATGGTGGTTATTCATCTTTTCTGAAGGCTGAGTAATATTCCATTGTACATATGGACCACATCTTCTTTATCCATTCATCTGTTGAAGGGTATCTCAGCTCCTTCCACAGTTTGGCTATTGTGGACATTGCTGCTATGAACACTGGGGTGCACGTGCTCCTTTCTTTTCACTAAATCTGTATCTTTGGAGTAGATACTCAGGCTGGTTCCTAGGGAAGCCCTAATTTTAACCTCTTGAGGAACCTCTATTCTGTTTTCCAGAAATAAAATTATGGTTTCACTCATATGTGGAACATAAGCAATAGCATGGAGGATCGTAGGGGAGGGGAGAGAAATCCAAAGGGGGAGAAATCAGAAAGGAAGACAAACCATGAAAGACTGTGGACCCTGGGAAATAAACAGGGTTTCAGAGGGGAGGGGAGTAGGGGGGATAACAGGGTGATGGGTACTAAGGAGGGCACTAAGGATGAGCACTGGGTATTTTATATAATTAATGGTGCACCTAACTTCAGTGCCTAACTGAACATAATAAAATAAATAAAAACAAAACGTCATAATACGTGAATTCTGTGAAAGTGAGACATTTATTTTCAGGTGTGTATATATGTTTATATGTGTATGTGTTTACAAGTTTTTATTTATATAGAATAAGAATTTCTATATTTCTGTGATCTATTGATCATAAAACCTCTTATATCAATTATGCTAGAAAACTAAAGTTTCCTTATTTCATAAAAATATTAACTGATAACATGTGATTACTTCAGACATTCTTTCAATTCATCTTTCATATCAAATCACACTCAGCACATTCTTGATTCTAATTTTTCAGTCTTAAAACATTGCATATTTATCTGACAACTTGTTTTTTTTGCCAGAAAATAATGTTCACTTTCAACTTCTGATGAATAAAATTATGTCAATACGTCTATATTTTAAGGTGAAAATAATGACAATTTGATTAATCAAATCATTCTGATAGAATATATCCCTCTGTTACTATATCATTGCCATCAGTGTTGTTCTCAGCAACTCCATCATATTGCAAAGATTGAGAATTTTGGAATCAGACCGACTTGTATCCATACCCTTAATCCTGTACTTACTAAAGCTTTGACTTTGAATTAAGTTACCTATCTGGTACATAAAGTGACATAAGATCTAACTAGTGAGAAAAAAAAAAAAAGACAAAGCCTTTCAGTTATAGATTCCAAATATGTTTCTTTTGCAGCTAAACCTATTTCAAGGGGCTTTACTTAATCTAAAGACGCATTTATCAGGGGACGTTCATCAGGGGATACTTACTGAGTAACAGTTTTGTATCTAACACTGCAGTAAGGACACTGGGGGGAAAAGGATGTGTTGCTATGTTGTGCTGGAAGGGTTCTTAAGGAAAGATGACACCTCTGATCACATGTTCTTTCAGCCACATTTTATAAGCAGTTGCTTGTATACAAATTTCTAGAGAGGAATGAGCAATTTATGCATCCTGATGTGCTTTCAGCCAGACAGACATCTCATATGTTCACATGCCATGCGCGGATTGAGGCATATAGGTGTATATGAAAGTTCCAAGGGTACTCTTGAAAATTGCCCTAGACCTTACATTTCTGACCTGTCCTTAATCTCGCTCCATCCCCATTTGACCCTAAGCTCTTGGCTCCATCAGTCGTGTCTGATCCCACCTCTGGCAATTTAGACTTGGTGTCTATAATTGGTCTCACTGGGGTTAGCTTCTCAGCTCTGCCTAAAAGATTTTGGTCTAAATTCTGATTCTCTCCTTGGCAGAATGCCTCATAGTATAGCCCATCCTAATCCTAGCCTCTCATGACTTGGCCGACACTGTGACCAAACTGACACTGTGACCAAACTGGCCCTGGGTTGTAATGGAACACTCCGCCTCTCTCAGAAATCATGATTATTGTACAATATTCATTTCTCTTTCTGCCCTTCTTTACGTTTCATATAGGTAAACAAAACCTCATGTGGCTTGGGAAAATACAGTAAAAATAGTGTGTAATGGCTTTAATGAAAAGTGAGTTAGAAAAGTAAAATTTAGAGCGTATTTGGCTATTGAAAACATAGAGCTCATAAATAGCAATTGAGATGACAGCATTCCTGTTTCATGCTGCATTGCATTTGTTTGATGGGCCGGAGCACAGTCTCACTTTTTCCAAACAAAGAAAATCACCGGGACTCTACGCACTTGGTACCGATTTCACTGAGCACATTCAGTTCCATTATTACAGGAAGAAAAGTGAGCCTACTGTTTCTGAGAGGGAGCTGGCCCTTCTCGGAGGACACCGGAGCATATTATGCAGCCACCTGTTTTAAGAGCCAGCAAACTGGCCAGGAATTATTAACCTGCCCTTTTCTATCAAAATGCTTAGAATAAGATCACCATTGTGAACAGAACAGTTAACACATTTTTCATATCAGTTATTTAACACATGCAATGTCACCAAATACATAAAGTGGACCTTCAAAAGCCATTTCTCCCCTCTCTTTGCATTAATAGGCTTTAGTTTTAAGAGCTTCCAGCTTATTCCCTATAAGACATTTCTACATATATTGATTTTCACCATAACCTGTAAAGCTAGAGCAATTGAACTTTTTATTCATTTAAAAGTGGGGACACAGAGGCATGAGAGTGTTCAACATCTTAGTTACCATCAGAAACGAGGCCAAAAAAATAAAGAAACAGACTGGCCCAGGGTGAAATGCTGCGCCTTTGGCATCAGCGAGATCTAGGTTTGTTATCTTATTTTGATCTGAACACGTTGTGTGATGTCAGGCACCCAACTCAAGCTCACCAAATCATAGTTTTATCAGTTAAATGGGTTTTTAAAAACACTATATCATAAGATTGCTAGAAATACTGAATAAAAACATGTAATTAGCACATGATAATTTTAAATAAACAGTAACTATTCCTTTTGATTTTTTCTTTTACTAACTTTATTTAGAGCCGATCCTAGAAACATCAGCCAGTAGACCTAAGTATTGAAGTGGAGAGAGGATTTTTCCACCAAAGAGGTGAGCAATTACAGCATGGGGAATTACAAAGCCACTGGAGCTGAGTTTAATGAATATAATTTGGAGAGAAGACTGGGTGAAAGGTAAAGCATACAAAGTTGAGCACTAGAGGAAAATCTCTGAAAGATGATTTTGTCGTCATCGTTGGAACCAAAGATTCTTCTATGCAGGAGGAATGGCTCTTTCTCCAAATGTTGCCATTGACCCAAAAATCATCTGGCTCAGCAAAATTTACAAGTGATCATATAAACTCAAGTGTTATCTACTTTGTGCTAAGTGGTTCACATTCACAAACTCATTTAATTTTGCCCCAGCTCTGTGAGGCAGTACCTTCCTAGATGTGGGAAGTGAGACTATAGAGATTGCATATCCTGTTCGTGGTTTTATGATTCATAAATTGAGACAAGGAAACTCAGATCCATCTGACTGAAACACTCAAGTTATCACCAGTCTTCTAGATTTCCTCCCCAAGAACCAGAAGTTCACCAAAGACAAACAAACAAACAACAATAACAACTAAACACCATAAGTGCATTCTGTTTAAGAAGAAAATGAAATATTTAAAAAATGAATGTGTTTTTTTATGGAATCATTACCCCCCCCACACACACACACGAAGTCATGTCATAATATTTATTCAGAATGGGTTGAAAAAAAAGGAGAAGGTGGAAAATTAACTGTAAGCTATGAGAAAATAAGAGACTGGGCAGGGGGGTGTCTAAGCTTTCAGCTCTTTTATTGGTTGTGGTCTCGTTGTCAGTTAAGATGATAGGAAGGGTCACAAACGTGTTTCTTATCAGATGTTTCTACTTCAGTGGAGTTATGTTTCTTCAATATTTTTCTCATAACACATTTTCTAATAGCATCATTTATCATGCAATTATGAAGTATGTGAACTATTCATAACATGTATTCATATTTTCTTTCCCAGAACAAGTCAACAATTTAGATTCTCTCTGGGGAAAGAAAAATGAAAAATTGATTATGCAGGTTTCTGTGTCTCTTGCTGAAAACTTTGACCTCTGTAGGAAGAAATGTAATTCACTATGTAAGAAGGATTTATTGAGTAGCCACTATTTTCAAGCCAATTTACTAAATCCTAAACTTGAAAAGGGGGAGGGGGAAAGAGAAGATAAGTTTTTGGCCTTTAATAAATATATAATCTTGTTCAAATGTCAATACAAAGGAATCATCTGGCTATCAAAACCATGAAGGAAACATTGCCTTTCTACTGGCCAGTGTTCCTGATCCTCTGCCCTGTCTTTCCATCTTCCACTAAGCCTAATAACACCCTTTATCAAAAAAATGTGATGTGATGTTCTTATATGTCAATACAGAGCATCTGGATAAATTCTTTCCCTTCTGATGTTTGGAGAAATATATAGGCACAATTTTCAGAAAACACTGATGTCTTCTTCACGATTTCATCCAACTTTTTGTGAGCACTTACTCTTTACCAAGTCTTTCTCTAGGCATTCTCAAATCCATTATCCTATATACTTCCACAGTGGCTTGATGTTAATATCATCACTCCCATTTTACAAATGAGGAAATGAATAATCAAAAAGAAAAAATAAATTGCCCAAGATTGTGCCACTAGTTCATGACAAAACAGAGATTTATCCCTAGGGTTATAAACAAAAACAAAAACAGAAACTAGGTTCAGTGTTCTTCTCACTGAACTACTTTGTAGGTAAGGACAGGTGATGCGTCCCATGTCCACAGGTTGGGTACCCCAGGAAGCAGATTCCGAGATGGAAACTAGTGCCCACGAAGACGTGGGGGAGTGCTCTCAGGATCAACATGATCATTAGAGGAGAAGAAAACTGAGGAGAGAGAGTTGATGAAATCACAACTTGACATCAGAAAACAAGATGTTGAGCTTTGCACCCTGACAAGGTATTGGGTGTGCCCTGCCCCAGAAGGAGAGCTTAAATTTAGGAAAAGGGGCTCTTTGCAGTGAGGCAGTTCCTGGAGAGGGCTAATGGTTGAGAGGCGCCAATAAAATTCTCACAAGCTGGAGGAAGATCCCTTAGTCTTGAATAAGGGATTTTGGTGCTGCAGAACAGCATTTAAACCTTAAAGCTTTGTGGGTCAGACTCCCACACTAGTTTTTTAGTGTATTTCAACTATTTTAATCCAGCCATTCAATGGATCAACTTAAAGAAAGATATTTTATTTGTATATTTTTCCAGAGAACAACATCCAGCTGAATAAACAAGAATAAAATGAAAGTGAGAAAATGCAGTCAAGAATTTGGTTAGAGATACAGAGTGGCAGAGGCTCATCAACAGTTGACTCTATATTCGAAAGCTTTATTTTCAGTCCTCCTTTATGACAGAAACATTAGAGGAAGGGGAATTTCATTTAAGGTAACCAGTTACCTAGAATCTAGATTGTACCCCATACAAAAGATTCCCATTGATTTTCAAGAGTTGCCTCCTCCAACAAATTTTACAATTCAAACACAAAATAGTTCACTAAAAAGAAGTCCAAACTTGTAATCTGCATAATAGATTGAGCTAATATAGGACTCTTTCACTCAAATTGTAACAAATGCTAGATATTACCCAAAGAAAATGAAAACACTAATTCCAAAAGATATATACAACCCTGTTCATTGCAGAATTATTTACAATAGCCAAGATATGAAAGCAACCCAAGTGTCTTCTGATAGATGGGTGGATAAATAAGATGTGGCATGCATATATATATATATATATATATATATATATATATACACATACACACACACACACACACATATATATATATATCCTATGTCTGTGTGTATATATATACATACACATATATTATTACTCAGCCATAAAAAGAATGAGATCTTGCCATGTGCAACTGCATGGTTGAACCTAGAGGATATTATGCTAAGTGAAGAAGTCAATCAGAGAAAGACAAATACCTTAGAAAGACAAATACCTTATGATTTCACTTGTATGTGGAATCTAGGAAACAAAAAAAAAATGAATGTACAAAAAACCAGACATAAATACAGAGAACAAACTGGTTGCCAGAGGGGCAGGGAATGGGCAGAATAGATAAAAGAGATTAGGAGGTATTGACTTTCAGTTATAAAACAAGTCATGGGAATGAAAAGTACAGCATAGAGAATCTAGTCAATAATATTGTAATAAACTATGGTGACTACACTTATTGTGGTGACCATTGAGTAATATACAGATTGGTCACACAACGCTCTGTTGTACACCTGAAACTAATATAATATCATATGTTAATTATACTTAAATTTAAAAAAATAACATCAGTCTTTTTTAACTGACATAAATGCTAGATAAATGATAAAACATTCTAAAATATATTCAAAGTTCAGAAAACCTCTCAGTGCTAGAAATACAGAGCTCAAAACCAGACCAACAGGTAAGCATCGTATTTCCCCTTTCCTATTGTGGGCATCAGAATCAGATACGGGCCCAGCAGGCTAAAGGGCATGCTTTGTGGATACAAGAATTGCAGCCACAGTCCCAGTGCAAAGTGCTGTTTCTTAGCTCTTTACATAAAGTCATGAACTGAGAAGGGCTGACCCATTATTGAAAAGGAAATTACAAAACCTCAGCTGCTGCACTAAGGGACAGAGCCTAGAAGCCAGCTATTCCAGGCTACAGGTGGGAAAAGGGAGCTGAGAAATACAAAACCCAATCCCTCAGTGTGTAAGGCTAGGAAATGCCAATTGGAGAAATTAACATGAAACTATTTCAGTTCTGGCAAAACATGGAGCTCAGGCACAGGCAACAACGAAATCATCCCCCAGAGGTAGCCTCGCATGATGCATGCAGGACTTCCAAAAAAGCAATTTCTTCAAAAGATGAGTTCACAAACTTACAAAAAAACAAACCAAAACACACAAAACCTTGAAGGCACAAATTGCCACAAAGCATACTACAAATGCAATATCCTGGAGAATTTATACCACAGAAACAACAAATGATGGAAAAATATGGAAGAATCCTAAAATAAGTGTGTTTAAAGTGGTCCAATAGATAACAACTGTAACAGAAATCTAAAGCAGGAGTAAGATAAAATGGAAAATGAGGGGTGCCTGGGTGGCTTAGTGGATTAAAGCCTCTGCCTTCAGCTTAGGTCATGATCCCAGGGTCCTGGGATTGAGCCCCACATCGGGCTCTCTGCTCAGCGGCGAGCCTGCTTCCCCGCTCTCACTCTGCCTGCCTCGCTGCCTACTTGTGATCTCTCTCTGTCAAATAAATAAATAAAATCTTTAAAAAAAATTGGAAAATGAGCAGGCAAGCTTCAGTTATGTAGAACTCAAAGGGAAGCTTGAAATGAAAATATGGGAATCAAAATTAAGAAAAACAACTCAAATTTAGGTTTAAAGCTTATGAGGTACAGCAGAAGGAATTAGTGAATTGGAAGATAGATTTGTAGAAATCATTTTGAATGCAGCACATAAGTATCAAGAGGTAGAAGATATTAAAGGGGAGTTGATAGACAAAAAGGACAGCAGTAGAAGTTCCAACAGGCATCCAATAGAAGTAAAAGAGAAATGGGGGATAAGCAATGTCCAAAACATTACCTTTTTTAGGTAGGAATGTTGAAGCCCTCATCAAGTCCTAAGCAGAATTTAATTTTTTTTAAAAAGACAAAATCCATATTTCGATTCGTGGGGATGAGAATTATAGAGGGACACAGATAACGATGGAGGTGGGCATCACACACATGGTTGCTGGCATTAGAAGAGTCAGAAGCAGGAAAAGAAAATGAATTTGCCTGGTCAGTGTTTCACACAAAATTGCCACCTCCTTAAAACAAAACAAACAAACAAACAAAACGAACAACAAAAAAAACGTACTCTTAAAACTTGCTTAAGTAAAGTCCCAAGAATGCAACAGTATTTGAATGTGAATTGTTGGTCTCTATCCCTAAGTATTTACCACAATGTCCTAGTTCACACATTACCCTCCTAATGGAGGATGGTGCTCTGGGGCTCCCTGGGGTTATTTGACCCACATGTGTGTTACATGGGAGCTTAAAAAAAAGGTGACCATTTTGGCTTTCTCGCTTTTTGCTGGAAGGTTTCCTCCATTTCATACAGAAATCAATTAATATATAACCAAATTAAGCTGTAATTCTCTGATGGGCAGTTCAATAAATGATATGCATCTTACATTTCATTGATGGCATGATATATTTTTTGCATATCCATCATTTTAAAATTGTATCGACCTTCTTATATACAAACTGCAATCTCCAAGAGAAGCTAAAATATTCTCTTTGATCAAACTTCTAAAGATCCCAACCTTTCAGTAGATGTAAAACAGGAGGTTGTTGTTCCTCCCAATCTCCTCCATATTGTTTTATTCCTATTAGACCATTATCAACGCAATGTTAATATCCTTTTAGATGGAGGAGTTTGACAGTTGAAAGCACTACTGCTTTTTAATTATTGGTGTGCAAATAAAGATTCTTTTAATTAAAAGCTTTTTCCCAGTAGAGGTCATGTGTAAACAGCTCAGCAATTTCCTTAACTTTTCTTAAGTTGTCCAAATATGAAGTTTCAGCTTAGTTATCTCAGAGGTAAATGGATGAGGCTGAGTGAAAACCAGGGAGCTTCTAGAAATCTTTATAATCTATTGCCTACTCCAGAGGCACAAATTGCCCTTCAGTACCTCAACATTTTTCTTAATTATCAGCATGCAGTATTTCTCTTTACTTTAACATTTAAGGTGCATTCATTCATTCCAAAGGCCAGAAATCCTGACTTTTTTACTCCAGTCTTCTTCAGACAATTGTTACGCTGTGAGAACAGTCTCAGAAGTGATGTATACATAACAGATGTGGTACATAATGATGTTGAAACAAATACACACACACACACACACACACACATATACACACATACATATATATATATATGTAGTTTTACTTATATTTAGTTTTATTGTAAAAAATGTCATGTAATACACTTAGTATTAGCATGCAGGTCCCTCATTTAGTGCAGAAGACAGTATAGAGAGTAGCAGTCCCATGAGGTGAGTATGGCCAGTGTACTTCCTTGACTCCAATAGCACGCACTCACATAGGTGCATTTATAGGTCACACCTACTTTCAACTAAACAGTCCTCATGCAATAGATGGGTGCTGTAAAAATATCCTTGCAGAGAAATAGTTGATTGAATAAAATACTAGCAGAAACTCACCTGACAGGAAGCGTATCTCCACATTTTTTTTTAGCAATATTTGAAATCATGTAATATCCAACCCACTAATTTATAAATAACCACTCACTATATCATCTGGGCTTTCTCGCTTATTATCAAAGCACAATAGTCATTATATCTCTGAGAAACGTCTTTCGGCTATGGCAAAAATGACCCAAACAATATAAATAAATCAATATGATGATAAATCAAAGTTCATCTCACTGTTAAAACATATTGTTTGAAGATACAGAGAAACGATGTTAAAGACTTAAAGAAACAGACATTTCTACTATGCTCAGCTTAGTTGCTGGATTCTCTTTCAGTGACAAAATCTACCTAAAACTACAATTTATGAGCCATTGAAGGACAGATGTACTGCAGAGGTTATTTTCTCAATAGTAGATGTCTTATATCACCAAATTTGTGGAGTCCTTGGGATCAACCCCATGTCAGGCTCCCTGCTCAGTGGGGAGTCTGCTTCTCCCTCTCCTCCTGTGGGCTCACTCACTCTCTCACTCTTTCTCTCTCAAATAAATCTTTGGGGAAAAAAAAAAAAGTAAATGGGTTTTAAGAAGAACAGAGTTTTTACGGGACTGCAAGAGATGTTAAGGGAAAGTGGACACTAAAACACCTTGCCATGAAACCCCCTGATTCCTGAGGTGGGCTTGGGACAGTAACAGGAGTATGTCCTATAGAGCAAGACATATCTGCTTTCCAATCCTCTTAGATCTTGCGTTCACTTCCTTAGGCAACCAATCTAAAAAATATGTACAATTATGCCCAAATCACAGGATTATTACCAGGATTACACAGAATGACATAAAGTATCCATCATTCTGAGGTCCTTTACATACTGAATTTACCAAACTAAAAGCAGCATCAAAATAAAGACGGATGAACAGAGGGGTATTTCGGGAACAAAGGGCACTTCCAAAATGAAAATTAATTACTTCAATAAGAATGTATTCAGTAGCTCTGCATTTCTATCTCCCTCTTTCTGTCTCTCTTTCCCATCTACCTCTCCCTGCACACATACAGCCCTTCTGAGATATAAGCAACAAGCAATAGACAGCATGTATTGAAAGTGTATGATCTGATAACTCTTGAAAGAGGTAAACACTCATGAAACCATCACTGCAATAAAGAATAATGAGCATATCTACCCCCCCAAAAGCTTCCTCATGCCCACTTATGGGGGACCTAGGTGGCTCAGTGGGTTAAGCCTCTGCCTTCAGCTCAGGTCACGATCTCAGGGTCCTGGGATCGAGCCCTGCATTGGGCTCTCTGCTCAGCAGGGAACCTGCTTCCCCCCATCTCTCTCTCTGCCTGCCTCTCTGCCTACTTGTGATTTCTCTCTCTGTTAAATAAATAAAACCTTAAAAAAAAAAAAAAAGCTTCCTCATACCCATTTGTAACACCTCTTACTGTCCCCTCCATTTCACTGGACAACAATTGATTTGCTCTCTGTCACTCAAGATTATTTTGTATTTTTAGAATTTTGTGTAAATGGCCTATAGCATATGTATCTTTTCCTGCCTGGTTATTTCACTCAGAGAAGTTGCTTTGAGATTCTCGAATGCTGTGGTTCATGCCTCTTCATGGCGGAGCAGTATTCAGTCATTTGGTTATAGCACAGTTTGTTTACCCATGATGTTCATTTGGACTGTTTTCAAATTTGTGCTATTACAATAAAGCTGTTATGAACAGATGTATTCAAGTATTTGTGGGGATGTGTTTCTTCATGTCACTTGGAGCAAAATGGAGAGGAGTGAAATGGCTGGGTCAGATGGTAGGTGTATGTTTATCTCTTTAAGGAACTATAAACTGTTTTCCAAAGTGACTGTGCCATTTTACATTTCCACCATCAGTGCATGGCCTGTCCACCTGCTCCAACTCCTGTTCAACAAGCCTTGGTACATGCAGATTTTTTTTTAGACATTTTAGATTTTTAATTTTAATTTTTTAAGATTTTATTTATTTACTTGACAGAGAGACAGTAAGAGAGCATGCAAGCCTGGGGAGGGGGCAGAGGCAGAGGGAGAAGCAGACTTCCCACTGAGTAGAGAGCCCAATGTGGGACTCTATCCCAGCACCCTGGGATCATGACCTGTGCTGAAGGCAGACACCCAAACAACTGATTCACCCAGGCATCCCTCGGATTTTTAATTTTTGCCACTGTCCCTTTAATTTGTTTGCTTTCTCTACTGATTACTCATGTTAAGCATATTATGTAATATGTAATTGCAAATAAAGCATATTATGTAATATGCAAAATGTAAATAAATATGTAATATGTAATTGTAAATAAAGCATATTATGTAATATGTAATATGTAAAGAAATATTTACATATTTATTTGCTATCGATATATCTTCTTGGATAAAGTATCTATTCAAATCTTCTACTAGCCCTTTATTGGGTTGTTTGATTTCTTACTGTGAGCTTTACATGTTCTTAATGTATTCTGGGTGAAATCTTTTCTTACGTATGTGACTTTCAAATATTTTCTTGAAGTCTGTGAATTGTTTTCTTCATCCACTTAATGGTGTCTTTCTAAAATAATGGTTCTTAATTTTGATGAAGTCTGATTTGTTCTTTCTTTGTTTTCAAGAATCATGATTTGGGCATTGTATCTAAGAAACCTGTGCCAAACCCAAGGTCACAAAGATTTTTCTCCTATGCTTTCCACTAGATATTTTTTAGTTTTAGGATTTATATTTAAGATAATGATCCATTTTTCACTTAATTTTTATATATTATGTGAGGGATGAATTGAAGCTTTGTTTCTTGTTTGGCATATGAATATCCAATTTTTCCAGCATCATTTGTTGAAAAGATTAACTTTTCCCTATAGACCTATCTTTGTACCTTTGTTGAAATCAATTGGCTGCTTATGTGTGTGTCTATTTCTGTCTATCTTCACACAAATGGCACACTGTCTTGATTACTATAGCATTATAATAAGTCTTGGAATCCAATACTGTAAGTCCTCCAACTTTATTCTTTTTAATTTGTTCAGCTATTCTAGTTCTTTGCATTTCTATATGACTTTTAGAATCAGCTTATGGACGGAAATGATACAATATTGTTCTGGTATTTTTATTGATTGTATTGAATCTATAGATTGCTTTGAGGGGGATTGACATTTTAATATTGAGTCTTGGGATCCAGGAACACAGAACATCTCTCTCTCTCTTTCTTTTTTTAAGACTGCATTAATTTCTCTCAATGATTTTCTAATAGTTTTTGTTGTATAGAGCTTGCACATTTTTTATCACATTCATGCCCAGGTATTTCATATTTTAATGCTACTGTAAATTATATGTTTTACATTTTGATTTCTTTCTTTTTTTTTTTTTAAAGAGAGAGAGAGAGCACACCAGCATGTCCACAAGGTGGATGGAGGGCAAAGAGAGGGAGAGAGAGAATCCCAAGCAGGCTCCACACCTAGCTCAGAATCCAGCGTGGGGCTCTATCTCACGACCCTGAGATCACGACCTGAGCTGAAATCGAGTCTGCCACTTAACTGACTGAGCCACTCAGGTGCCCCCAAAGTTTGAATTTCTGATAATTTTTTGCTAATGTATACAGAAACACAATTGACTTTTGAATATTCATCTCGTATCATGGAAGATACTAAATTTATTTTTTGACTCTAGCAAATTTTTTGTAGATTTCATTGGATTTTCTACATTGAGGATTATGAAGTCTGTAACAAAAGCTGATTTTGTTTCCTCCTGTTTAATATAAATGTCTTTTACTTCTTTTACCTGCCTTATTGGCTTGAACCTCTAGTGTAATGTTGTATATAAGGAATGAGAGCAGACACCCTTAGAAAGAAACACTTAGTAGCAATCTTTTCATAAGTAGGATATTAGAGGTAGGTTTTTCTTAAGCTATCCTTTATAAGATGGAGGCGTTTCCCTTCTATTATTAATTTGATGAGATTTTCAATTCTAGCGACTGTTTTTCCTACATCTATTGAGATGTTTGTGTGTGTATGCATCTGTTAGTATGGTGAATTGCATTGATTTTCAAATATTAAACTAACCTTGCATTTCTGGGATAATCTTCCCTTAATCATAATGTATTACCATTTTTATATATTATTGGATTTGATTTACTAAATTTTTGGTTAAGAATTTTCGTGTCTTTTGAAATACAGTGTTTTACTTCTCTTGCAATGCATTTTTCAGATCTGATTATCAAAATAATTCAGGCTCCATTGAAAGAGTTAGAAAACATTTTGTCTTTACTTTTCTTTTTTTAAAAGATTTTATTTATTTGACAGAGAGAGAGAGATCACAAATAGGCAGAGAGGCAGGCAGAGAGAGGAGGGGAACAGGCTCCCCACTGAGCAGAGAACCCGATGCAGGGCTGGATCCCAGGACCCTGAGATCATGACCTAAGCTGAAGACAAAGGCTTAACCCACTGAGCCATCCAGGCACACCTGCTCTTTACTTTTCTAAAAGAAGGTATATATAATCAGTATTATTTTCCTTAAATGTTTGGAAGAATTCATCATTGAAGACATCTTGGTCTGGAATTTTCTTTATGCAAAAGTTTTTAACTTAAATTTAAAATTATTAAATAGACACTAGGACATTTGAATTACATATTTTATTTTTCAGTAAGTCTTGGCAGTTCACAACTTTCAAGGAAGTTATCCATTTTTTTTATAAGTTGTAGAATATATTGACATAAAGTTTTTCATTTGATTCCCTATCATCCACCAAGTATCTGTAAAAGCTGTATGATGTCATGTCTCTCATTCTTGATATTGGTGAATCTCATATTCTTTTATTTTCTTTTGCCTGATTAGTGGCTAGAGATTTATCAATTTTATGGATCTTCTCAAAGAGCCAGATTTCGGTTTCACTGATTTTCTGTGTTGTCTTTCTGTTTTCTATTTCATTGGTTTCTACCCTGATTTTTACTATTTCCTTTCTTCAATTTACTTTGGATTTAATTTGCTCTTTTCTTCTCTTACTGCTTTCTTAACATGGTAACAAGGTTATTTGAGAACTTTTTTCCTTATAACACAGGCGTTTTGTTCTATAAAATTCCCACTAAGTAATTCAACATTGCAAATATATTGATATCTTCTGTTTCAATTTTCATCATTTCACTCAAAATGCTTTAATTTCCACTTTGATTTTTCTTTGACCCACGGTTTATTTAAAACTGTCTTATTTAATTTTTTGATATTTAGGGGATTTTGGTATACCTTTCTATTACTGATTTCATTTTTTTTTTCAGTGCAAAAAAGGCGTTTTTATTATAGCATGAGGACAGGACCTGTGGGCAGGAAGAGCTACATTGGGATTTTGAGGATTGCTTTAAGTCTTTAATGAAATACCAACGATAAGGCAGCCATGAGTTCCTTGAGGAATGCCATGTTCTGCAGATCACAAGGATTTGTCAGTGGGCTGCAAGTTGTAAGGAGAGGTAATTTTAGTCAAATAAGATACTTTGCATGACTTGAGTCCCTTTAACTTTATTAAGACTTGTTTATGGACCAAATATTATCCATCTTGTACACTTGGAAAGAATGAAAATTCTGTCATTGTTGAGTGGAATGTTCTATATATATCAGATAGGAAAAGTAGGTTGACAATGTTGCTTAAGTCTCCCATATCCTTACTGATTTTATGTCTAATTGTTCTATCACTTATTGAGAGAGGAATATAAAAATCTCTGATTATCATTACGAAAATGTCGATTATTTCTCTTTGCAATTCTGCCAGATGCTGCCTGATAGATTTAATTTTTTTAAGTAAGTAATTTAAAAAAAAAAATTTTTTTAAGTAGGCTCCATGCCCGGCATGGTGCTTGAACTCACAACCCTGAGATCAAAAAACGACCTGAGTTCAAGATACTTAACCAACTGAGCCACCCAGGCAAATTTTAAAACTCTTCTATTAGATGTATGAACACTTAAGATTGTTAGTTCTTCTTGATGAATTGACCCATTTATCATTATGAAATAAGCTTCTTTATCAAAGGTTATATAATTTTCTCTGAAATCTACTTTGATATTAATGCCCACCTGTTGGTGGTGAATTCTTTCAAATTTGTAGGTCTAAAACGTCTTTATTTTACTTTCATTTTTGAGAGAGATTATTTCTGGGTACAGAATTCTAGGTTAATGGTTCTTTTCTTTCATTATTTGAAAGATCTTGCTCCACTGTCTCCTGGTTCAAATCGTTTTTGATGAGAAATCTACTGTCATGCTTCTTGTTGTTGTTGTTGTTTTTCCCCTCTGTGCATGATTTAACACAGCCCCCACAACTCTGGCCACATTTAAGGTTTTATCTTTATCATTGGTTTTGAGCAATTTGAGTATGATGTGCCCTAGTGGTTTTTATCCATATTTCTTCTTTGGGATTTTTTTTTTTTTCTTTTTAAGCTTCATGTACCTGTGGGCTTATAGTTTTCATTAAATATTGAAGTTTTCAGTCATTATTTTCTCAAATACTTTTTCTACTCCCCTTTTGAGAATTCCATTTACATGTATACTACTCTACTTAAAGCTGTTCATCTTCTTTTTTAGTGCTTTATTTTAGATGGTTTCTACTTCTGTTTCTTCAAGTTTACTAATCTTTTCTTCACTAAAGCCTAATCTTCCATTAATACCAGCAGAGTACAGTCAAATCTTATTATCCATGGATTCTATATTTGCAAGTTCACTGGTCACTAAAATTTATTTATAACTTCAAAATCAATTCTCATTGCACTTTCATGGTCATTCTTGGACCAAAGCAGAATTAACAAAAAAAAAAAAAAAGTTTCCCAATGAATACATATACTCACACAACGGGGGTGGAAAAATGCAAAACTCTGTGTTGCTGTTTTGTCTCCCACACTTTAAACAAGTATTTTTTTCCAGTTCATTTAATGCCATACTTCTTATGTTTTTTTACCTTTTGTTGATGACTCTAGCATTCAAGATACCCCCAAGAGTAGTCCTGAAGTGCTATCCAGTGTTCCCAAGCACAAAAACATTGTACTGTGCCTTATAGAGAAAATGTATGTGATAGATGAGCTTCATTCAAGCACGACATATGGTGAATTCATTGTGACTGGTCAATGAAAGTTTTATGATCAGAGACTCATGGGAACTCAATCCCATGTTTTCCCTGGGAGCAATTGTTAATTATTTACTTGTGTTTATAACAACTCTACAGATCCTAAATCCCAAAATAATACGATTCAACTGTATTCATCTCAGACATAATTTCATCTATTTAAAGTTTCCATCTCTGAAGTTTGATTTGGGAATATTTTTATGTCTTTCATTTCTTTATTTAACATGTTCAATCATCCTCCTAGCTTTCTGAACTAGATAATATACTTATAATAACAATTTTCATACTTTTTTCTAATTCTACCATCTGTGTCATTTCTGAGTCAGTTACAATTGATTTTTTTTTTTTTTTACAATTGATTATTTTTTATTCACATATGGGTTGCATTTTCCTGCTTCTTTGCATATCTGTAACATTTTTATTAGATGTAAGACTGTGAATTTTACCTCTTCAGGTGGTTCATCTATTTGTGTCCCCCTAGATATCCTTGAGGTCTGTTCTGAGATAGAGTTAAGTTACAAATGTATCAGCCAGTTTGATCCTTCGGAGTCTTGCTTTAAAGATTTGCGTAACATAGCTTAAAAGCTTAAAAGCAAGACTTGAAAGGATCAAACTGTTTCCAAGTAACTTAATATACTCAGAATACTCAGAATAATAATATTTTTCATCAAGTCCTCAGTGTCCATGTACTTAAAGTTCTGAGTTAAATATTGTGAGGAACACAATAATCTCTGCTTTCTATGGCTTTAGATGAAAGATTCATTTTGCAACATCACTATATAAACTTAGATTATTGAAAGTTGAACATTAAACTAGCCTAATCCTTTGTTTTACAAATAAGGAAAGTGACTCATAAAAGTTAAATGACACTCCCAAGGTACTGTAGCTGGTTATTGGCAGGGCTGAGAAAGAATTCTGGGACTAATCTCCAGTGCTATTTTTCCCTCTACATAATCGCTCTTTTTGCTCTAATTTTGTCGTGTTATATTATTAGTAGGCTGTACATCTATCTGGGTAAAATGCCAAGTATATTATGTCAGGGTCCCAATATGAAGCAGACAGAACTAAAAGTTTACAGAGCTGAAAGAATTTTATTAAAGAGAGTAACATTCTCAGAGATGTACCAAAGGTCAAGAAAACTGATAGAATGTGGTGACTACAGATGCAGGGATCTCATAGCACTTCTAGGGCTATGGGGCTAAAACAGTAGTACAGACCTCTACAGCTATAACCATAGAAGAAAAGCCCACTGACAACACCTGGGATGTAGAATATCAGCGCCACTTCATCCAGGAGAAAGCAGGAAAATGAACATCCACCTTCTCTCTCCTCCCAATCTCTAACTTTCCACTGGGTCTTCTCACTGGCCAAATCCAACAGAAACCATATAGAGGCAAGCCTCCCGGGGCAGAAAGAGAAGACAATTAGTAAGTCTTAAGCAGAAAGGAAAAGAAATATTATACCAAGTTTCCTTTTACATAAGCACGTAAAAAAAAAAAAATCTGTAGTCACAGAAATGTCAAGGACGTTGAAAATGTCAATCAATCATTTGAGGACAGTCAAAACCATTTTGGAAAACATCTCTACTTCTAATGTTTTCATAAGCCCTTTACCTTAATTGTTCTTTTTCATTTTTTTATTACAAAAAAATGTCTATGTTAGTAATTTTTCGTTAAGAAGATACAGCTAATGAAGTACAATGACAACAGGATTCAATTCCCAGGAGACCTAACATTTTTTCATATCCACCAGGAAGGATCTTTTAATTTATTAAAAGAATGTCTTTCTTGATATGATTAAAAATCAATCCAAAGTGTCATCATTGAGCATTCAGAACAATTTACCAAGGTTTTTTCATTCGGATTTTAAAATGTCATGGTCCTACTTGTGTGAAATCTCAGACTGAGGAAATATAAACTGCGCAAAGGCATAATAAGCCTATACTGTCGTCCAGATCCTAGTGAACTCACACATTATACCTCATAAGCTAATTGTTTTATTTCACATTTCACTTGGTATACTCTGATCAAAAACAACTTGTGCCATCAAGAAGGTGGTAGGTTGGAACAATTTGCTTTTCCTACCTGTTCTCAGAAATGCTTAAAACTTAATATTGATCCAGGGCACATACCTGGCTCAGTTGGTGGAGCATGCAACTCTTGATCTTAGGGTCAGAATTCATGCCCCATGTTGAGCATAGAGCCTACTTAAAAAAAAAAATCTGGAAAACTTGATGTCAAACTTTTATAGTTTCAGATTGCAGAGTAATACACTCAGGTTTTTCAAAATAAAATTGTTGCAGAATTATCACACAAACATGTCCCAGCTTAATTGCTTATCCCTTAGAGGCTTTTTAAATGGCTATATCATGGTGAATTATGCTGGCAAAAGAAAGATGGTTCATTTATAAAGTTCATATAAATGACGCATTGGGAAAGGGCTTTTTGTTTTGGTTGATAAAAGTTAATCAAATGCAAGATGGCATAGAACAATTCAGCATAAATCTTCCACAGAGCACCGCTTACATCTCCCAACTCCCAGGTAGGGAGAACATTTATCTGATGCTTTTCTAAACTGTCCCAATAAATCTTTGATTAGGAGAATCTTATCAAAGTAGGTATGAATGACTTGTTTTCCAGAACTCTTCTAGTAAATATATTATAAATGGCATTTGAACTCTTTAATAGCCTGAAAACGGAGACATTTAAAACCTAAGTGAAAATCACAAATGAGTCAAAGCTGGGAAGGATTTCCTCAATTGCAGTTTTCTCTTCATACCAGAGAACCTGCCACAAGGCAAAGGGAAAGAAACATAGCAAGTTCAGGTTTCACAATGCTCTCAAACTACTAGATTTCAGTTGCTTTAAGACCTAGATTGGATAACAGATGTTTTAGTGGTAGGGCCTATAAGATCAGTGACAAAAACTCTATTGCTATTAATTTCAGGTACTGTCTGAAGTCTGAGACGAAGCACTAATTTCAAATGTAACTTTCTCTTCCTCAATTGATAACCCTCAAAAGGAAACTGGAGCTTTCTTAACTAAGCGGGAGCCAATGACTGGTACTTGAGGGCAGTCATGTCTACCTCTGACAGCAGTTCGTGCCTAGGACAAGCAGGCTGTGACCATACTTTCGTGCCTGACCACATGACGTCAAATTATTCCTGTTTTAAAAGTTGTCCAGTGGGCATTTTGACATAATATGTGCCCTTTCACATGGGACCATATGAATTGAAATAGGTCCATGATGCCAAAAGATATTCTGATATCTATTTCTTGGCATTTTGGTTTTTTTGGACTAGAAACCTATAAGACTGTTGCTTGTCACAATGCCTGGCAATGAAGACCTGTGTGTCCACTTCCTTTTGTGCTCCTTCATGATTCCAGTGCTAGGTCCAAATATTCCAAATGTGATGATGATGATGATGATGATGATGATGATGATTATAGTGGCTACCACTTATCAGAGGTTTTCTGTGTGCTTAGGATATCTTTCTCATCTATTATATTGAAGTTATACAACAAGTCCTTGGAGTGGGTCATGCTATTGGTGAGTAAACCAAGATTTAGAGGACTTAAGGAACTTAACAGAGGTTACATTATCTGTAAATGACCTGCATGGAATCTGAACTCAGTTTTGTCTAACTCTGAAACACATTCTTTCCATTGCTCATTTCTTATTAAACTGATAAAGGTACTAGGTGTTAAGATTTCTGATTCCAGATATAACAAAGTGCAGTAATATAAACATTCTCACCTACAAGACTGAGATTTAAAGAAATCAACCAAATGCCTATTTTAAAAACCTGAAAATTTCAGAAACGTTGTAATATTCCCTTAGATTTACTTTTGTCCTTAGGTCTGATGGAAATAGACTATGTCCAAATATAATTCTTAATCTGTGGATTCAAACAAGGTGGTCCCAATATGCAACTCTGGATGGCACAAAGATGCTCTTACCTGAAGCATGATCTCACCAAACCATTACAATTGTTTGTTATTTGTTTAAAGTGTAAAAAAAAATTAACAAGACATTAAATCTTCTTAGCAACTATACTTCATTTAAAGCCCCTTTCTTTGCATGTAATTTATTTAATTAAAAAAAAACAGTGCTTGCATTTTGAGGACTAACTACAAAGGAAAAGAGCTAACAGGTCATGATAAATAAAAACACCCTTATGTTTGTATTGTATGGTTTGACTGCAGAATAAAAAAAAAAAAAAACAAATAACATTACTTACCAACAGTATTTACAGAGGTTCTATATATCTTTAAAAAGCAGAGTAACAATTCTCTACTTTTCTCTCTCCCATTGCATTTAATTAAAATATGATCTTTTCTAAATTGACTGAGTCACTTGGCTCTGCTCTGTATATTTCAGGCTCCATGCATAAATTCTTGACCAGATTTCCATTTGGGGAGGAGTAACCATTTTGCAATCTAATTTCCTTCCAGCAGAATGCCTCTGGTCCTTTGTCAATACTCAGGCTGAAAAAAAATGAGATCTCCAAGGGTCTAGCACTGTCCATACAGATGAACTCTCGGGTTAATCTTCTTGATTACTTTCTCTCCCCCACCTCCACGCCCTCCACCAGGAGACTTTGCATATGGACAATTTCTCCTCAGAGGGATAAGGATTACATACTATCATTCCCAGTGAGTCCAGCCTTTGCCACACATGCTTAATGCCAAATTTCATCAGACGAATTCAAATCTCTTAGCCAGAATTATAGTCCAAGGGATTTTTCTGTTGGACAAGAATCTGGGCTAGTGATTTCAAATTTCAATCTCATTGCTTTCAGGTGCCATGACTATTAGTGTTGGAAAACTTATACAGATCATTTAGGTCACTGCCCTCATTTTCCAAGCAATGACACTGAAATCCAGATAGGTGAAATCTAAATGTCATAAATGATTTAGGGATAAAACCTGGACCACGGTCCTGATAATACGTGTCCAACCATTTCTCTACATAACAGTCCTGCCTCATACACATGACTCTTCTCGTTAAAAACAAACAAACAAAAAAGAAAACTATATTCACTTTTAATCCACTGAGATGAGTGAACTGAACGATTACTCTTATATTTCATCTATACTAAAATACATTTTTCCATTTTTTAATATCTCTAAACTAGTGAGAAGTCTCACAGGCACTGGTATCTCAAAGCTGCTCTTAGCCTGGTGTCAGTAAAGATGTAAGTGTCATTACCCATTCATACACACACTTGGCTGATATTCTAATAACATAACTGGACAACCACAACCCTGTGATCCTTGACTGAACTTTTGAGGAATCAATATAATACTTAGTTGTTGAGTTTTATTGACTTTCTCTGATAATATCAAGAAATAGACAACATCAAAACTTGAAAGATAGGTATGTGCAGCTTGGATGAAAATTCCCCAAACGACAGTGAAGTACACTTGAAAGAATCACTGCATCAACATTGGTCTTAGCAGCACGGAGAACCACACTGTGGGAAACCACAGGCCTCAACAGGCGAGCTAAAGTATGATTCAAAATAGTCAGAATCTGCAAAGCCTTAGGAGGAGCTTAACTAATATATTCAGCATATATATTCCATTTTATACACGTATAAGAGTGCTGTATAACCGGAATCTTCTAGAAGAAATTTAAAAATTATTTTCAGTAAATTTAAAATAGAAATGTAAATCACAGTTCACTTTTTCAGTGTTTTATTTTTTTATTTTTTTTTTACTGTTAAATAGAATAAGGATGTATCTTATAATTAATGGCAATTTGGATTTCATAAAAATAATGTGTATATTTACTTTATAAGAAAGATTTATTTATTTATTTGAGAGAGAGAGCACCAGGAGTGTGGAGGGGGGGAGGGGGGCAATGATGTAATAAAAATAATGCCTATAGGAAAAACATATCACAGCGTGGAGGTGGGGCATAATGAAGGAAGGGGCAAACTGGAGTCTGGAAGATTGAAAAGAAGGTAGTTCTGAGTATGTGACTAGGGCACAGGCAGCAGCAATAGAGGAGAAAGAAGAAGATACATGATGGTTCCCATGTATACATTCTGGGTGACTAAAAAAATCTTAGCATCACTGATAAAGAAATGAGAGAAGTAAGGCAGATTGCTGAGAAATTAAGAAAGACTATTTACGAAAATGGGAAAGCCTCATGAGTAGGAGTTTCAAAAGTCTCCGGAAAAAAAATCCTTCAATCTCTAGATAAGTAACTTTTTTTTTTTTTTTTTTTTTTTTTTTTGAGAGAGAGAGAGAGAGAGAGAGCACCTGCATGGAGAGACAGGGGCAGAGGGAGAGAGAGAATCCATGTTGGACGTGGAGCCTGATGTGGGGCTCCATCTCATGACCCTGAGATCGTGACCTGAGCTGAAATCAGGAGTCAGACACTTAACGGATTGAGCCACTACAGGTGTCCCTCTAAATAATTAATTCTTATAACAAAAAGCAGTATTATATTTTATAAAAGAAACCAACAAGCTCAGGATGGCCAGAGGAAATGTTGGTGATTAGCCTAAACAGAATAACCATTTCATAAATGTTGAAGAAATGAGAAATAAAAATGTAAAGCACTGGTTCACTCTATCTGCTCTACTTTATGCCAAAAGCTTGACTGTATACCTGTTATTCTCTCAATGGAATATACTGTGACCTCATCTCATGTTAAGTGTGAATTTAGTATTCTCTTAAGTAATGACAAGTTGCATTTCCTCTCAACATAGGGCAGGCAGGAGTTCGGTCGGATCAAGTGTGCTGCCGGGGACCTGGAATGGGACCACCCCGTGATGGAGGACAGGTATTGGGGCCTGAGAGAGAGGTAAGAAAAGGAGATGCAGCTGCACCACTGGCAGGAAGCCCAGCCTGACAGCCCAGTAGATGGCAGGAAAGACGGCGAGCATGTAGGTAGTGCCAGTCGATGTTAAGCCGAAAAGTGTCCCATCAGCAGGTCAGGAACAAAGGGAATTCCCCCAGGCAAGCAGGAGGCCTCAGGAAGGCTGCCAGCAGATGGAAGGTGCTCAAATTCCTTGGTGGAGAATGCACTACCTAGATGAGCCATAGTAAAAGTACAGCCTGACTCAAATTACAGGTTTCAGGTAGACAGAGAGAAATAAGGATCCAGCTTCAAGAACAGGAACAGAAGAGAAATACCAAACTTCTGGAATAAGATGGCTACAAATACTGCAACACAAGGCATCAGAACTCTGCATAAAACAGAAACATTATACTGTTTTCAAGGAACCTATCATGTAATGGAAACTCCTACCTAATAGGATCAAGCTGTTTAATCTCCCCAAACCTCCGTTTCCTTGCCTATAACATGGGGACAGTTATATTTCCTACCGTTAGTTCTAAGATACACTGTTCAGTGAAAAAGAAAACCACAAAATTATATTTGTTCTATGATTCTATTTATATTAAAATTCTGCATCCAAGCTTTTTTGTGAGCATATGTACGCACACATACACACAGTCACACGCATACCGGATCTGGAAGGAAACACATTCCAGTACTGTTAATGGTAACCATGGAGAAGAGAATGGGAGGGGTACCTTCAGTTTTATTATAAACAGTTCTGTTTCTTTAAATATTTTGCAATATGCATACATTAGTATATGACTTCTCAAAGAAAACACAGCTTAAAATATCTAGCTCAAAGGAGTATCATGAGGTTTCAACAAAATTGTGTACGTTCCTGAGGTGTGAAACACAGGGACAGTCGCAGAGGTAGATCTCCACAAATGACAGTACTGTTGCCATTGTCACTGTTGCTGCTGTCATTAGAGGGGGAAGTGGAAGAGGTCCACAGAATCTTTAAGAACAGCAAAAGGAAAACGAAGGCAAAAGCACAGTTAGGAGCATAAACAAGCTATATTTAGACATCCTCACGGAGAGGACTGTGAAGTGACTGATGTGTGGTAAGCAGGACAGAGTCCACCTGGGCAAGTTCCATGGCAATGAAGCTGACGGAACAGAATCCCGAGGGCAGGAAGAGGTGTGGTTTGCCAGCACCATGCGGCATGAGAATTATCAAAGTGGGTTGGAGGAGCTGAAAATCTCAGGCTGCCAACACATGGAAGTCCACTTTCATGTTCAGATCCTGTCAGAGCCTTTCTCTTCTGAGATGAAAAAATCCAGCAAGCCGTGAGAAGGTTGGATAGAGGCCTTCCGTGTGGCAGGGATAAGGAAGAGAGAAAAATGTGGGTGGATTTATAGAGGTTGCCATCTTTCCCCAGGTGCTCTGCGAAGAACTGGGCTAGCGTTGTAGGAGGTTAGCCAACAGGAGAGGAGAGGAGAGCCCTAGCTGCTATAGCACCTTGTACAAGAGATCCAGTCACTGGGGCTTTGTTTATGTGAGGTCGAAATACTTCATCCAAGTCCACCACACTACCATTTCCTTCTTGGGGGGTGGTGGCAATCTGGGACCGTGCTGCCCCCAACTACCTGCCCAGCAGGGAGCTTCATGTGTCCACTAGTGGGCTTCATTGTCTATTCTTTCTGCTTTCTCAGAGCAGCTCTATTGGGCAAGCCTACTGTGGTGTTGTGGACCACCTGTTAGTGTCGCCCACAAATTCATGTGTTGAATCCCCAACCCCCAATGGGAAGGTAATAGGAGATGTGGCCTTCAGGAGGTAATCAAGTTATGTATTAGTCAGAGTTTTCTAAAGAAACAGCACAGAAATATTAGAGAGAGAGAGAGATGGAAAGAGAGAGAGGGCGTCTGGATGGCTCAGTGGGTTAAAGCCTCTGTCTTCAGCTCAGGTCATGATTCCAGGGTCCTGGGATTGAGCCCCGCATCAGGCTCTCTGCTCAGCAGGGAGCCTGCTTCCCTTCCTCTCTCTCTGCCTACTTGTGATCTCTGTCTGTCAAATAAAGAAATAAAATCTTTAAAAAGAAAAGAGAGAGAGAGATTTATTATAGGAAATGGCTCACATGATTGTGGAAACCAAGTCCATAATCTGCTGTCTGGAATTCAGTCTGAGTTCAAAGGCCTAAAAACCAGGAGCACCAATGTCTGAGGGCAGAAGATGGACATCTTGGTTCAGGCAGAGAGTGAATTTGCCCTTTCTTTGCCTTTTTGCTCTATTGAGGCCCTCAAGAGATCTGATGACATTCACTGGCATTGGTGAGACTACTCTTCTTTACTCAGTCTATCAATTCAAATGCTGGTCTCTTCCAGAAACATTCTCACAGACACACTGAGAAATAATGTTTTACCAGCTATCTGGAGCATCACTTAACCCAATTGGACTGACACATCATAGGTCACTAGGGTGGAGCCCTCCTGTTGAGATCAGTGCTCTTAGAAGAAGAGCCATGAGAGCACTTCCTTTCTCTGGGTCATGTGAGGACACAGCAAGAGACAGTCATCTGCAAACCAGGATGTGGGTTCTCACCAGACACGGAATCTGCTTGCAACTTGATCTTGAACTTCTCAGAACTGTACAAAATGGCTTTTTGTTGTTTAATCCACCTAGTCCCTGGTAATCTGTTATTGTAGCCCCAGCATTCTAGGATGTGGGGAGTATGGGTTTCTGTTCCTGATCATCCACAAGGGTCTCTGAGTTTGTACTACTATCCTCAGGACCCTTAACTGAGCTTTTGTGACCTACCACCTATGACACCAGCACAACTGCTAGTGAACTGGTAGTCAAGGCTCCCTAGTTCTCCTAAGCCTAAGTTGGTCCTTTTCTTGGTCATTAGAGTGCCCTACTGAAAAATGAGCTCATACAGCTTTTTATTCACACTTTCTTCCTTGGATCACAGGCTATTCCATGGCTTTCTTTCCCCCAGACTCTCCCATCTTAGCCTCATGACTTCTCGCTCTGCAGTTTCCAGGTCACTGGAAGCTTCTCCCTGTGTCAGCATTCTGAGCTTCTCATGCAATGTGCATCTCAGGGGTGCCCATTCATCCAAGGGATCCACATGGGGTCATTCACTGGCTGGTGGTAGGTGCATTCCTCAGCACACTGAGCTCCTCTTGGACAAAAGCAGAATAGTCATTGAGAACCCCTCTCAGCACACTGCCCAGCGCTCTTTGAAGATAGGCTCTGACTTCTTCTACCTCACTATACCAGCGCATATCAAGCCCACATGCAGATGATCAGAAAGGTGGAAAAATGCCTGCGGGAGCAGGGATTCTGAAGTCCCAATCTTAAGTCATGTAAACCAAAACTGAGCACAATCTGTGAGGCAGGAAACAGTCAAAATGAAGATACACAGCTGAGGCCAGCCAGATAGGCCACAGAATAATAACATGGGAAGGAAGCAAGTATGCACCAAGGAGTGCCTTGCAGAGAAGCTTAGGGCATGAGAATGGGACCTCAGGGGCAGGGCTTAGGTGAGAAGGAAGGTGATCTGGGCTTCTGTACTATTACATCCTAATTAAGGGAAGTTAGTCGGCTTTCTCAAGCCTGACACTGAGGAATACCAGACCCTGTAGTGCTTTTTTTGGGCTGCTATAACAAAATACCACAAGTGACTGAAACAATGGAAATTTACCTTCTCACAGTTCTGGAGGCTGGAAGTCCAAAATCAAGATGCCAGCAACATGGGTTTCTGTGTGTGTGTGTCTGTGTGTGTGTGTCTGTGTGTGTGTGTGTGTGTGTGTGTGTGTAAACCTTGTATTCTTCATGGTTCAAGTCTGTTTTGAGAAGATGTAACATTTTTATTTATGCTTTGGATTAGCCTTTGTGCTGTATTAAAAGAGGGAGATATGAACTTGTTACTTTACCAAAGTTCAATGAAGCAGATTCAAGTCAAAAGTTAAATCGTAGGTATTTTCCACCACACCAAAAACTGACTTCCAGTACTAGGCACTGGAGGCAGAACTCCAACAGGAAACTGCCTCAGGTCAGGAAGAGGGCAGAGTCTACCTGGAGGACAAAGGGCCTGGAAGTTTCCACAGCCTGATTTTACCCATTTGCTAAGGTCCCCTAGAAAACAGGGTTGATGAATTATAATATTGCACAGGTCTCTTACTTGTGTGTTCCTAACTGTTTCACACAGTAAATTACTGCCCTGAATATGGAGTATGCAGTTTGGGGTCAGACAAGCAAATTCTAGATCAGTCAGGGTTTCAGACAACTCCCATCTGAAAAATCTAAGATCTCAATCTCCATCTGGAACATTCCTTGTGATCCCTACAGAGCAAGAGCCCAGATCCATGATTTAGAGGGATAAAACAAAACAAAAAGCCCATAGAAAGAACCCATGGCATAAAGGGAAATGACTGCAGACCATATGGTAAGCATGTTGCCAAGGGCTGAGTCAACATCCTCAATGAAAAGGTCCTACCCCTCTCTCCACTAGTAAGCAGTGGGAGCACTGGAGGCTGGAGTCCTAGCCCACATCTGCCCCTCTCAAGGTTCAGGAATGTTTCAGTCTTGATTAGCAGCCCTACTGTTGCATGTTGTAAGTATCCAGGTGATCTAAATAATAAATAAGACTGCATGGTTTTGAAGATAGATGGAACGTACTTTCCTGGTATGGAGAAAAGGACACCCATCCCTGTGTGCCAGAAACTGCTGTCATCAGCACAGTGCTATGGCATGCGTTATGCCATATTCTGAGCTGATGAGCTCAGAAAGCACCTCCCTCTCCCTTGCACAGGCAGACAGATAATGGTAGCACAAGGGTTGATTTAGTGTGCCTTAGTACAAGTGTTAGGGCTTGCCCATGGTGCTTTTAATGTTAAAGCCCAGACATTCTCCCAATTCTTCTTGAGTAATGACACCAGGAAAGTGACAGCTAAGTGGATGTCATATGCAAGCTCATCATCTGTCATCTCCGTGAGGCCAGCAACCGCTGCCAGACACAGCAACTTCCTTATCTGGAATCTTATCGTGGACTTCACTTCATCCACTTTGGCCATCACGTTCTCATTGTGGGTCAGCAAGGAAGGGAAGTTGCCAGCCTTATTCAGGTCCAGACCCAGGATTCATGGGATCTGCTTAATCAGAGATTCCAAAGCCAAAAAAGGCATCATACTTCTCATCCAACTTCTTGACTAATTTTTCATTCTTGTTGAGTTTTTTCAATACCTCAATGTCCAAGTAGGCAATATCCACAGCCTTGGCCTCATCACAGTGCTGCTGGTCTCCCAAAACACATATGGAGAACTTGAGGTGGGGATGCACTTAAGTCTGATGGTGTCCAAGAAGCATTTGGGGGCGCCTGGGTGGCTCAGTGGGTTAAGGCCTCTGCCTTCGACTCGGGTCATGGTCTCAGGATCCTGGGATCAAGCCCAACGTTGGGCTCTCTGCTCAGCGGGTAGCCTGTTTCCCCCCTCTCTCTGCCTGCCTCTCTGCCTACTTGTGATCTCGCTCTCTGTCAAATAAATAAATAAAATCTTTAAAAAAAAAAAAAAGAAGCATTTGTCCTTCTGAGTGTCCTAGTTCTTCAAGCTGATCTACAGCTCCACTGTCTTCAAAATCTTCTTGCTTTTGTACTGGTTGCTGTATGGGACTTCCCACATTGCCTTGTACACTGTGTCATAGGAGACTTTCCTGCTCATGGTGCCACATGACATAATGACGGAAGAGAAAACAACATAAGTTTCATTCTGAGGCCTCTTCTCTTGGATCATTCAAAACCATCATCTAGCTGCATACTCTCAATGCCCTTTCCTTGGTGTGTACACAGAAAGAGGGAATGAGGGAGCAAACACGGGTGTCTTTTCTCATAAAGGCACTAATCCTGTTGGACCAGGGCCTAACCTTATAACCCCATTTAACCTTTATTAGTTCCTTAAATGCACCATTTCCAAATACAGCCACACTGGGCTTTTGAACTTCAAGGTATGAATTTGGGGAGGATCCCGGGGGACACAAACATTCAGTTCATAATAGGCCCCTAAATAGGGTGGGTTTTCCCAAGAACTTACTAGTAATATTTGAGAATGCCTACAGGAAATTTAGAACCATAATTTGATTACTAGCATAATATATATTATTTGCTTTAATACTACAAGAATAAGGCTTTCCAAAGAATATCAGGGACGGGAAGACAGACCATTTACATGGGGCCACTTTCCTAAGGAAAGGAATTAGCATGAGAGGGACTGGATAATGCTTCCTGTAGAACAGAAGTCAGAAAAGGGATCAAGTGTTGGAAGGGTGAAGTTTGGGGGGAAATGGAGAGGTGTCGCCAGAGAACTGGGAGAAGTATGTGCAATGTGTGGTGTTCTACTCCCCAGCTCTTTCTTTATAAGATCACAAGTCTATCTGGATTTTCTTATGAAACACAAAGAAGGGGCCAAGCCAGCAATTATTTACAACCAGGAAAGTACCACCCTTATAGGAGGTAGGGAGTAATGTGTGGCTGGCAGCATTTTAGATTGTCATAGATTTGTCACAGATTTGTCATAGATTTGTCACAACCACAAAGCACCATTTAAAAAGGCTTAATGTCCAAAGTGCAAGGGATGGTCCCATGGATTGAAGAGAAGTGTTTTCCAAATTTCAATCAGTTTAGTCTAAATTTTCCTGTCTCTGAGGAGTACCTGAGCCCCTGGGTCACCGTTATTTGTCTATTCATTGACTCATACATACATTCACTAAATTCCTACTAAGTATAGAAAAGGTGGGATAAACTAACATGAGCAATACATGGAGATTGCTTTCAGGAAATTCATACTCTAAACGCACAATTAAATATGATGCTCTATGATATGCACTGTAGTAGTTGTATAAATCGAGCAATAAGACAATGATTAATTCAAACTGCGTAAGAATAGAGAGGAGTGCATCAGAGAAAATACATTCAAGCTGGGCTAGAAAGGATGATTCGAATACCAGCAAGTTGTCATTGCAGAAGTGAGGGAGAAGGCAATTTGGTTAGAAGGAGCAAGCAGCACAAAGACACGGAGGCATGAAAGGATGGATATGTTGTGCGTCACGTAGCAGAAGATATGAAGTATAATTTTGGTAGGTGAGACAAGAAAGACGGGTTGTGATGGGATTGTGAAAATCCTTGTAAGTCATTCTAAGAAGCTGGATTTCAATCTGTAGGAAATGGAGACCTATCAAAGAATCCAATCCAGATAAATGCCATAATTATTTGTAACTTAAAAAACAGCTCACAGCAAGGAAGAGGATAAAAGGAGGAAGACTATTTGAGTGCACTGCATAGTGCAGAGGAGAAAAGATAAAGAGAGTGGGAAAGGAGAAAGTAGAATCCAGAAGAATAGAGATAGGTATTTCAGAGCTGGAGTCAACATTCTCCATGTACTGTGGGGAAGTTAATTAAAAACAGTCTTTGTGTGTGTGTGGGGGGGGGGTACCAGGTTTCTGTGACACCAGTTAAAAGTAAAATTTAGCGATATAACTCTTTCCAATATTGGCATTTTATGGACTTATAGAAGACCAAATGAGGAAAGAAAAACAGAAAGCAATTTATTGTAACAAAAGCTACATGAACTTGTGTTAATTATGGATAAATATTTACTTCATCAGCTATGAGCTTACCCTTCTAACATTTCCCTGAAGAACCGGCTGGGTAAAATCTACTGTGTTCCCAACATGCCATTGGGCTTTAGAGATAAATTCTCTCTCAAGGTAAGGAGATTTCAACATACAGCAATAACTCTGAAATTTCTTTCTCTACCAATTTGGTCTCGCACTTACTTGTTATGTTTTCCTATAATCGGGACATGACCCATCTGTTCAATAATGCGTTAGCCTGAACAATGTGGATGGGATGGATGACAAAGAAAAAAGCCAGCAATATGATATTGTTGCTGTTTTAATCTTTACAAAGCTTAAACATGAGGGTCTAAATGTCTCCAGTAAGCTTAAGTCACAGAATGGACTATCAGTCTTTTCCCAGACAGGAAGTCACTTTGCTTTTCCTCATTTCAATGCACCACCACTCACTTGAAGATTTGGGAAAGGTCATTGAACAGGGTTCTAGCATTGGCTCTGTGTACACTAACTTCCAAGAAGGCTGACCAGATTCTCAAAATCTACTCAGCTTATTAGAGATGTTGCCCTTTGGTGTCAGCTAATTCAGCATGTCACATTGAGGCAAAGGATTTCCAAACTTGTTGGATTATGGCTTCTGGCAATAGAAAAGCTTATCCTCTCTGTTTCTGTTTTGATTCCCTGTTGTTTCTGAACTTTTAGAAAGAAAGTCAGTAGGTATCAAACATACTTGGTTTTTATTACCCCATTTCTGTGTGATCGTACTCTATAAATTGTTTAAATGCAATGCTCATGTTATTAAAGAAGAAAATAAATACAAATCAATTGTGGTTGTATAGTTACACTTAGAGTCTGAACTGATAACACAGAAGAGGTTCAACCTCAATACTTTCCAGTTAGGCAAAAGGCAAGGTAATTCTATTAATGTTTTATTGTGTAATTCTAGAATTTCACAACTAGGATTTTACTTCCTTTGGTCCAGGAATGTTTCTTACCTATCCAAATATTTCACACATGCCATTAAACACATGCTAGTGTCCTTATATACTTAACTAGTCCACAGTTCCAAACGGTAAGCCATCATTTACAATGGCTAGACTTTACTGAGAATTTATTGTGTGCTAGTTATAGTGTTAAGTGCTTCAACTGTATTAATTCATGTAATCTTGGGGAACCTGGGTAGCTCAGTGGGTTAAGCCTCTGCCTTCAGCTCAGGTCATGGTCTCAGGGACCTGGGATCAAGCCCCTGGGATCAAGCCCTGCATCAGGCTCTCTGCTCGGCAGAGAGCCTGCTTCCCTGTCTCCCTCTGCCTGCCTCTCTGCCTACTTGTGGTCTCTCTCTCTCGGTCAAATACATAAATAAAATCTTTAAAAAAACAAAAAACAACAAAACTCATGTAATCTTCATAGTGTCCTGTAAGAGTGCTACTATCATCACTTTTCCTATGTTCCAATAAGCTACAGGTGCAAGGTAAGTTTCCCAAGGTAACAAAGCTCGTAGGTAGGAGAACTGGGGTTCTTATTCCAGAGTCTGTACTCTCAACCACTAAGGAAAAATTTTTGTTGGTTAAAATATGTACACACCCAGGAACAAGTCATGAAGAGTCATATTAGCCTTTTCCAGTGATGGGACTTCACATAGTTTTAATTGTATTTTTATTTTTATTTTGAGATAAATCTAAATTTACAGAAATGTTGTAGAAAGACCAACACTATGTAGACTTCCTATATAGTCTTTGCCATGCTTCCCCTAATGTTAATATCCTACATGATCAGAGTATAATTTTTGAGACCAGGAAATTAATACTGGTACATACTATAAGCTAAAGTACAGACCTTATTCAAATTTCACCAATTTTTCCACCAATGTCCTTTTTCTGTTCCAGGATCAAAACGAGGATCCCATGTTGAATTTAATAGTCATGTTTTCATAGTTTTCTCTAATCTGTGACAGTTCCCCAGTCTTATCTTTCCTGACCTTGACACTTTTGGAGACTGCTGGTCAATGGTTTAGCTGATTGTTCGTCCATTTGGGTTTAACGAATATCTTCTCATAATTAAATTGAAGTTATACATTTTTGGCAAGTTTATCACAAATTGGTATCCTCTGCATCATAACATAGTATACCTGATGTTGATAGATCTTAATTTTGATGATATTAACATTAATAATTTTAATTTAGTGTTTGCTAAGTTTCTCCCTGCTTTCCCTTTGTATTTAATAAATACATTGTGTAAGACCTTTTGAGATTATGCATATGCCTGTTTCTCCTAAAACTTTTACCCCCTAATTTAGCAACCATCCAGGGACTGTGTCTACAATTATTACAGGGGGGTTTACCTAACAAAGTTTGTATTTCCTTTGCATCTTCTACATTGATGAATTGGAATTCATCTCTAAGAAAGAGGTACTTCTCTTCTCCCCATTTTCCTATTTGTCTGATTTACTTATTTATATTTATATGGGTTGTAGATAATTCGTCTTAGTCTATCCATTATAATTCAATACTGTCATCTATTTTTTTCCAGGTTTGGTCACCGGTAGCTCCTTTAGTGTGGCTCCTGTGTCTTTTCAATACAATCCATTCTTTTTCAATGACTTCCTTATTTTCTCATACAAAAATATATTCTAAGATCTTGTATTTTCCCTATCCCACCATGGGAATCAACGGTTTCTCCAGAGACCCGGTTTCTTTTATTGGAGAATTGTATTTAGAAACCAAGGTCTGGCAATAGACATGCCCATTGCTGCTGGAGTCATCTTTTTTCTAGGCACATTCAGGGGACTGATTAAAAAATATATGTATGTAATATCAATCACATATACGTATGCACATCTATGTTTATCTTTGTAACTATCTGTAAAAATATATTAAAAACCCCAGGTTCATATTGATGGCTCCAATTTCAATTCAACGCCACAGGGTTCATTTTAGCCTATTCTTATTCCTTATTTGTAACATTTTTCTCCAACCAGAAGAAATGTGGCTTTAATAATCTACAATATGTTTCACTTATTTGTGCAATCCTAGTATACCCAAAATGCAGCCTCAGAATTGCTAATCCATATTGCTATGAGAAAATAATAATTACCAATGAGAAGACAGCATGCATATATAATTCTTTTGATCTTTTGTTTTAAAAATACTATTTTCCAAAATAGGTTAGTTCTTTTCTTCCCCACCCCATCGTTTTTTAATTATATTTCATCATATTTATCAATAAACATGTATTATTTTGTACATTTTTAAGACAATATTCTCTGGTGTCTGTATATTGGCTAGAGGATAGAAACTGTTGTGAACAAAATAAAATGAAGATGAAAACAAAGACAAGTTTCCTAAGTGATACTATTATCTTTTACCACTTTGGTAACACGGGCTTACAAACATTCTTTTTTTTTTTTTTTCCAATTTTTTATTTATTTTCAGCGTAACAGTATTCATTGTTTTTTCACCACACCCAGTGCTCCATGCAATCTGTGCCCTCCCTAATACCCACCACCTGGTTCCCCCACACTCCCACCCCGCCCCTTCAAAACCCTCAGGTTGTTTTTCAGAGTCCATAGTCTCTCATGGTTCACCTCCCCTTCCAATTTCCCTCAACTCTCTTCTCCTCTCCATCTACCCTTGTCCTCTATATTATTTGTTATGCTCCACCAATAAGTGAAACCATATGATACTTGACTTTCTCTGTTTGACTTATTTCACTCAGCATAATCTTGTTGGATTTGTGAAACTTGATCTCAAGATGGTCTAAAGCTCCAGCCCCAGCCCGTCCCGCGGCTGCTCAGCTGTTGCATTGCTTGTGTCATCCCTCTTTACCTGCCCTGAAGACAGTCTCATCATTCCAACTCCCCAGAAAGGTTCAGGACCTTTAAGAACCCTTAAAAAAGAAATCAAGAGTGTACGATCACTGATATTATTTGTAAAGAAATCAAGTCAACAACATCTTTTGTGTCCTCCATCAAAGTACATTCCAGGAAGCTTTGGCAAACATCATGACCATTAGGTTTACGCTGATAAATTTACACTCTTGGAAACATAATATTATATATATATTTGATTACTCATAATGCAGATGTGACATTGTCGTAGCAAAGAAATGAGGAAACTTCCAATAAACTGACCATTTCCTTTGCATGGAGATGAATCACACTCCGACACTCATTCTGGCAGTAAATCATAGCAATTCTAGGCTTGCAGCACAAAAGTGCCTTTCCAGTAAAAGCAATCACTCATTAAAATGTGAAAATAACAAGTGTTCCTCCAGAGTTGTTGGTAATTAATAATGGCATTAATTTCACAAGACCAATAGGTTTTGTAGATCAGGAAGCCATTAATGGAGAGAGATATCATTTTGTTTTAATAACTACTCACTTGTCTCCAAAGTAAAAAAAAAAAAAAAAAAAAAAATCTGTCCACCTCATGACAAGCCCATTCTTTCTCCTGCCACCCAACTCCCCAGAGAGGCAACCCCTGCACTTCCAGCATCAACATATGGGTGCCCAGAGTCTCTCCTTCCGGAATTCCCTGAATCTAAAAGCAGGGGCCTGCCTTGCCTTCAATTTATTCCAATTTCATGTTCATTTCATTGGCATCTCAATTCCGTCCGATGCATTCCTGGAAATCACGGTAAAAGCAAATCACATTTTGCTTCCGTTGTCTGAGAGTTGATTTCTTACGTGGAATCCAAGGAAATCATATATATGCCCAATAGTGTGTCACAGAAGCAAAAATATAATAAGAATAAAACTTTTATCAAAATATACTTGTCAGGGGCGCCTGGGTGTCTCAGTGGGTTAAAGCCTCTGCCTTCGGCTCAGGTCATGATCCCGGGGTCCTGGGATCAAGCCCCGCATCGGGCTCTCTGCTCAGCAGGGAGCCTGCTTCCTCCTCTCTCTCTGCCTGCCTCTCTGCCTACTTGTGATCTCTGTCTGTCAAGTGAATAAATAAAATCTTTAAATATATATATATACATATATATACTCGTCAAATAACATTCAAAGTCTTAAAAAATAGTCTTGTGCGTTATACAATGTTTACACATAGGCCCAGTGTACTAAAAATGCACATGGACAAGGAAAACCTCACCTGTACTGTTAAAAAGGAATAAAACGAAAACCAGTTATGTTAACTTTAACACTGGTCATATTTGTAATTAATACACCTCTGGTTGATTTAGAATTTACAACATCTGGAATTAGAAGAAAGTGGACGGGGGATAATTTGGATTATTCACTTTATTTTAAATATCTGTTCAGAAAGTCTGAGGTTTTTCCCTCCCCCCTCCTCTCTCCCCTCTCCCGTCACTCCCTTTTCGTCTCCTCCCCTCCCCTCTCCCCTCCCCTCTCCCCTCCCTTCTCCCCTCCCCTCTCCGCTTTCCCTTTTCCTCTGGCACCTTACCCTCTCCATTAATGTGTCCATAACACACAGAAGCAACCAGTCTCTTGCACTAACTTCTTTCCTTGGGGAGAAATGAGGATGATATTTACTTTTTTTTCTTTTTTGACATTTCAATAAGGGTTTTTTCCCCAGTTTTATTAAGCTATAATTGACATGTAAAAGTGTAAGATTTTTAAAGCAGACATTGTGGTGGTTTGCTATACGTTTACATTTTGAAAGTATTCACCCCATCTGGTTAATTTTAACACATTTATCAACTCACGTGACTTTTTCTTAAATGAAAACACATACCACACTTCAGTTTTACTCTTAGCACATTTCAGCTATATAATACAGTGTTATCAGCTATTGTAACCATGTTGTACATCAGATCCTTAGATCTTATTCATCTTACAGCTGAAAGTTTGTATCCTTTTACCACCCTCCTTCTAATTCCCACGTCCCCCAGTCCCTGACAACACTTTTTTACTCTCTGTTTCTGTAACTTAGACCTTTTTAGATTCCACATGTAAGTGATACCACACAGTATTTGTCCTTCTCTGCTGGCTTACATCACTTAGCACAATGCCCACATTTTCACAAATGGCAGGATTTTCTTCTTTTTCATGGCTGAATAATATTTTGTTTTATGCATCATATTTATAATATTATATATTATATTATATTATACATATATTATATTATACATATGCATATTATACACACATGCACACACAAACCTTACAACTTTTTTATCCATTCAATTCCATGGACACTGTTCAGGGACACTTAGTTGTTTCCAGGAAAAAATCTTTATATCTGATTTTGTGTTTTGAATTTCCTACTTCACCATCCAAGAACAAAATGAACACAAATGAAAACTTTGTCAATAGAACACACTGCTTGTTACAATTTTTAAAATTTTACGTATTTCTTCATACAAGAAAATCTGTAGGAATCAAATTGCTGATATTTGATTCCTATACTTCATATTTTTAACACAGATTATTTCAACACAGAATATTTGAAACTAGTAGTTTCTTATGAGATTTTGATGATTAATTTCAAATTGACTCATTATTCTATGTTGAGAAAACTAGAGCCTATAAAGATTGAAGAACTAATCCAAAGTCTATTTGGATCTATTTCTAGATAGTAATATATAATATTAGAATATTAAATATTAAATTTACAGGAATATAAAGATAATGCATATTATGAAAATAAACAAATTTTTTATAATTTTTCTCAAACAATATTTTAATTGAGATATAATTTGCATACCATATAATTTACTCATTTAAATTACACAGTTCAGCAGGTTTTCATATAGTCACAGAGTTATGCAACTGTTACCGCTATTTAATTCCAGAAGAATACCATCCATCCCAAAATACTATATCTGTTAGCAATCACTCCCCATTCTTCTCTGGCAACCATTAATCCACTTTTTTTCTCTCTGGATTTGCTTATTCTGAGTACTTCATATAAAAGGAATCATAATATCATCTTTTGTATCTGTTTTTTTTTTCGCTTAGCATGTTTTAAAGTTCATCCATGCTATAACATTCACCAGATTTTTTCCCCATTTTTTAAAAAGATTTCATTCATTTACGAGAGAGAGAGAGAGAGATCACAAGAAGGAGGAGGGTCAGAGAGAGAAGGAGACACCCCACTGTTCAGGGAGCCCAATGCAGGGCTCAATCCCAGAACCCTAGGATCATGACCTGAGCATAAGGCAGATGCATAACTGATTGAGCCCTCAGGTGCCCCTTTTTGTCCATTTATATGACTGAATAATATTCTATTGCATAGATATACCATTTTTTTATTCATTCATCAATTGATGGACATTTGGTTTATACTTTTGGCTATTACGAACATTGCTGCTATGAATATCCTGTATAAGTTTTTGTATGGATAGATGCTCAGTTGTCTTGGGTATATACCAAGGAATGAAATTGCTGGGTCATATAGAAACTCTGCATTTAACTTTTTTTTTTTTTCTAAGCAGCTATATCATTTGATATTCTCATCAGTAATGTGTGAGAGGGTCCTTATTTCTCTACATTCTTCCTAATGCTTGCTATTATTAGATTTTTTAGTTCTAGCCATTGTAATAGGTATGAAATAGAATCTCACTTTGATTTTGATTTGTAGTTCTTTAATAACTAATGATGTTGATCATACTTTCATGTGCTCATTGACCATCCGTATATCTTCTTTGGAAAATGTCTATTCAAATCCTTTGCCAATTTTTAAAAAATTAGGTTATTTGTGTTTTAGTCATTAGCTGAGTCATTATACATTTGGGATACTAGCCCCTTATATATATGTTTGCAAATATTTTTTCCCATTCTGTGGGTTATCTTCTACTTTTTTATAGAGTGCTTTGAACAAAAGTTTCCAAGTTTGATGAAGTCCAATTTATCTATTTTTATTTTGGTTGCTTGTGCTTTTGTGTCAAATCTAAGAAATCATTGTGCAAAACAGAGTCACAGAGATTTAGGGCTCTGGTTTATTCTAAGAGCTTTATAATTTTAGCTCTTACACTCAGGTCTTTGATCCTTTTTCAGTTCATTTTCTAATATGTTGTGAAGTGGGAGTCCAGCTGCATTCTCTTGCATGTGTATACCCCGTTGTCCACACTTACCAAAAAGACTATTCTTTCCCCCATTGAATTGTCTTGGTACTTATTAACTATATTACACTGCTATGTTGGACCTCAACACCACATACTGCTAAAGCAGTTTTCTCTTGTGTGTCCGCGATCCCCTTTCTTTTCTGGCCTCAGCGTTTGGGTTCAGCCACAAACCAAAGTCATACTTAGGATTGTTCAGGATGTTTTAAAAGCCACTTGAAAGTATTCCATTGTTTTTCCACTCATTGTCCCATTGCTCTTCCCTACTCAGTATCTGTTCATCAAAAGAAGTTGTCAAAAGACTTGAACAAAGAAACTGCAGAACTGCCTCAACTGAGATGTGGTCCTCTTCCTTCAAGTTTTGTTTGCCTCTAATCCAACCCAGAAATCTTGATTTCCAAACACCACTCGTTAAAAGTGAGATTGCAGTGTCTCAGGACCAGTCAGCCCATACTCTGACACCCAGGAAAAAGATAAGCTGGAAAAGGCTCCAAAAAATACCCACTGGAGAATAAAGAGCAGCCTTTTCCCAAAAGCAGTTAATACAGAAAAACACCTCCTTGTTTCACTTTCCCATTATGGCACAAAGACAAATTTTCTAAATGAAATTACTTGAAAGAAGTTAATGACTCAAGAGTATATGATCTCCAAAAATTGTACCAAAATGCTGATAGCAGCTTCTCAGAAAAAAATGATCTTGTTTAGTTTGTGGGTTCTGTTCTCAGAGTAAATGCTTGGGCCTCTAAAGACCATGGGGTTCATTAAAGAAGTATACTTAGATCAGGTGAGGACATCTGGATTACAGTAGTGGCTGAAAGCACCCCAAACTGTGGGGTGTATCACAGTCACAACAATAAATACTTTAGCAAATTATTTGTTACCTAGCACACATTTAATAATTATTGTTATTTCTTGTGTGAATCTCAGCTCACCAGTTGTCACTGAACTGACTAGTTAATAACTGTGTAGATGTCTCCCACGGCTTTAAAATACTGATAGCTGATTAAACTGACATTTTCTAAACAACTTTAAGAATTCTTTTTCATTTAATCTAGAAGTTTCATTAATTGATTAAAACAAAAAACTAAGTTGACAATGAGACACTAATACATGCCCACAAGAATAGCTAACATTTTGAAAACTTATAATACCAAACATTGAGGAGACTGTGAAGCAACTGAAATTGTGAAACATTGCTGGAGGAAGCATAAATTAGTAAAATAATTCAGAATACGGCCATTACAAATTAGAGCTAATCATATGCTGATTCCATGATTCAAGAATAATTAGTTCATATGACCACCAAAAACATGTATAAAAATATTGATAGCAGCTTTCGTCATAGCATCCCAAACTGGAAACAACCCACATCCAATAGTAAGAAAATGAGTAAATGAATTACATGTGCTCATAAAATAAAGAATAGATTACAACCACAGACAGTCAACCACATACTCTCCCAGACACATATATATATATATAGTGATCAGAAAAAACAGACACCAAAAAAAAAAAACCACTATATGGTGCCATTTATATTAAGTTCAAGAATGTGTAGATCTACTTCAAGATGTTAGAACATAGAAATCAGAGTAGTGATTACTTTGGGGGGAGGTACTGACTGAAAAATGAGGAAAATTCTTTGGCATGAGAATATTCTGTCTTAAGCTAGGTATTACATAGGTGTATAGATAGGAAAAATAGATCAGTCCATGCATTTCTAATCAATGCACTTTATGTACCTCTTTCACATATAATAAACTTCAGTAAAAAATAAGTAAATAAATAAACAAACAAACAAACAAGGTGGGAGAAGTGGCCCAGGAAAGTAGAGAAACTTTCAAACCCGTTTTAACATGAAACAAAACACTACCTCTCATGCACCTGTAACAGACAAACAGAATGAAGAATTTAAGAAGAAGAATTTAAGAATCTAAGAAGCCTGAACACACTGGGTCTGAAAAAAAGGTGTGATGAGGATATCAGACATCATTCCCACTCCCTACTCCCAATTTGAGTCCCTACATCCTACTATTTCAACTCCAAGAAATAAAATGATAAACACAAAACTATCTGGTGCAATCGAGTTCTTACTTAAAATCATGGGATATGACAGAAAACTAGAGCCTAAAATTTCTAGAGTTCATTTCTTTTGCTCTCCCACACTCACTTTTCATCCAAAGAATCAATCACTATTCAAGTTCAGCCACTCTAAACTAAGTCATATGTTAATTCAATTCTACTTGAATGGCTTTTACATAATCCCTAGGCAGGGACCTTGTCAAAATCTTTGCTCAGTACAACTCCTGGGACACCGCTGACACTCAGTTGAGTGTATAGTATAATTAATATCATAATAACAATAAGACACAAGGAAAATGCACACCTTTTGCAGTTTGCAGAAATACCGGGCTGCCGCTAACACAGAATTTTAATTCAGAAGCAACAAAGAGAGATCGGAAGGCAGCAAGAGCAATTGGATTCAATGAATTCACAGATTCAGCCTAAACTGCAGGAGAAACCATACTTATTAGGCAAGCTATCCTATAGGAGACAAGTAAATTAAGCAAGATAATTTCCTGTTCCTAATGCATTTGCTTGGCTACAGTGAAAGTTGATGTCTTAGTAGCTACATGAAGTCAAAGCTCCTTCTGAAGGTAGAAGGGACTTGAAGTGTGTGTGTGTGTGTGTGTGAGAGAGAGAGAGAGAGAGAGTGCGCAGGCACGCTCGCATGCGCCTGTGTGTGTATTTCCATCTACGTACCTAGCGTACCTATGTCTGTGTATATTTGAAAATGATCAGCTTTACTGACAGGTAGGGTGAGAAAGGAAGAAAGTAATAAAATACTTCTGTTACTGAAAAAGATTGTCTAATTAATGAAATGAGTTACACCTTTAGCTCCTTATTCCCACTACAAGAAGAACTGCTGGTATAATGAGGATTAATAAACGTTCCCTCAAGGTGCAAAGCTGTTGTTTTTTCCTCTGGAGAACAGCCAACATCTCTTCTCCAACCCTCAAGTTTGGGAGCACACATCTGACTTTGCCAGCAAAAAGAAAACTACTCTGGCCTGCATTTCACAGGAACACCTGTCAAAAAGCCCCAGGGCAAGGAGGATTTTCCCCAAATCCGGGTTTCAGTCTGAAAGGCTCCTTTTATAATCCTTAATGGGTGTGGCTCCCCAACAGCAACAGCAGCATCACCAGAGAACTTAGAAAATGCCAAGTCCCCTGTTCGACCCCAGACTTACTGAATCAGAAACTCCAGGGCTGGGGCCAGGGAATCTGTCTTTCAAGAAGGCCTTTCAACGAGCTTGACACATGCTCATCTTTAACTTGTTTTCCTCAGTTCCACATCCTCTTCCACCCCCTCAAAACAACAACAACAACAACAACAAAAACGGCCTGGTCTCTTCTTCAGCAGCTGCAAGTCTCTCTTCTTGCCCCATTGCTTTTTAAAAATTATTCTTCAGGGTGGAGCCACCGTTCCCACTTGCCACTTCTTTATACATTATTCAAACAAGATATACTTTCCCATTAGTGATCATCAGTATGAAAAAAAAAAGTTTTTCTGTCCCCAAATCTTGCCAGTATCTACTGAATTGTATTAGGGCCATCACACAGCATACAGATCTTCTGGTACCAGTCCTCAGTATCACGTTTCAGATCATCCCTCCGCAGCCATACCTCAGCCCCCAAAGCCCAAATCTCCTATATAGCGTGTCAGTTTGCGTTTATGACTCCATAGAAGAGAGTCTGTGGCTACATCATTATTGTATCTCTAGACAGTAAAATGTGGAGGAAGTAACTCATGTGAGACATTTCTGGGTCAAGACTGTTATGAAGCCGGTGTTCCTTTTTCCCCTCCACCTACTAGATGGACACAGTGTGGGGTTCCACACCAGGGGCAGTGATTCTCAAACTTTACCATGGATCAGAATCATCCAGAGGGCTTTTAAAAGTGCTAATCACTAGACCTCACCCCTATAGTTTGTATTCCATAGGACTAGGATGATGTCTGAGAATTTCCATTACTAATAAGCTCCTAGATGATGCCAGTCTCACTGGTCCTGGAACCACACTTGGAGAGCCACTGGTCTGAACTATTGTTCTAAAGAATGATGAAGCCAAAAGAAGGAAGCTGCTTCCCTGCATGACCTTGGAGAGGAGAAATATTAGCTGATCAAGAACATCAACTTCATTCCATCTTTGTGCAAGACATAAACTTCTATTAGTTTTGAGCCTATGTGCCCTTACCTTCTATTTTTAGCCATCATTCATTCTACTCTTAAATAATAAAATTGCCTAGAAAAGTGAATTTTGACATTTTTGAGATCTTATACAAAAGTATATTTATAATATCCATTAATAATAAAACAAAAGGCACTAAACAAAACACAAAACATAGGCAAAAATGAAATGGTACATGTCTTAAATTAGAAATAACCAACTTGTAGTCCCTTTTTGTTATAGATTTTTTTTAAGTGTTTATCTTCCCCAGGGTTTCAACAAGATTCTTACGAACTGTTTTTCATTAGTGCAATATAACATCTTTTTCTATCTAGTGTTCTGTCAATCAATGTCTTTTTGTGAGGCCACCAGGTCGAAGCTGTGTCTAATTTATCTTTATTTTCCTGGCACCTAACACAGGGCCCGGAACGTAGTCAAGATTCAAAAAATACATTTGTGAGATGAACACAATAATAATAGTAAAGTCTGGCAAATGGGCAAACGCATATTTTTAAAACTTGGTTTTGTCAGTTGCCAGATCCTAGGTTATATTTAATTCCACAGATGTATTCAACAGGCACTATTGAGATGCCAGGTAAAAAACAGGAGACAGAGTCAAAGTCCCTCCTCTGAGACTCTATCCCTATGAAAAGAGACATAAATAAGCAAATATTTTTTTAAAATGCAATACAACCAAGTAGAAACAAAACTAAAGTGAGACAACTAACAGTGAGGGTAGATTCATTAGGAAAATTAAAATAGGCTGCTCTTCTCTAAGATGCTTGACATAGACAAAAGTATTTGGCAAATTTTATCAGCATAAAAAAAAAGGGAAAATCTCCATTGTGCCAGTAACACTTATTAATATGTCCCTGTATCAATAGTTTTCACATCACCGACGGTTAATTTGACAAAGCACATGGGATGCAGCAGACACACTGACTTGACTTTTCTGCCTCCTGTATGAGCGTTCACCTCCCAGAACTACCAGAGATGGAGTAAGAAGGTTCTAAGTCCAGTTAATATTGTCAGAGCTTTTTTTTTTCATCTCAGAAGGCTAAGGGTACCTGGGTAGCTCAGTCAATGAAGCTGCCAGCTCTTGATTTTGGCTCAGGTCATGATCTCAGGGTTCTGGGACCAAGCCCCACTTCAGGGCTCTGCACTCAGCCGGGAGTCTGCTTGAGCTTCTCTCTCCCTCTCCCTCTGCCCCAACCCCAAAATAATTTAAAAAATTATCAAATCTTAAGAGGCTACACTGTGAATAAATTGCTCCTATTTTGCCATCTGTTATACTTCATCCTCATTGGTTTATTTTATAAATACCCAAACTGAAATGATAGTTGATTTAGATTGTCATATGAGCTACAAGACCCAGCCTGCAGGTCAACTAGACCTATTTCAAGTCACTCGATGACCTAGATGGCCTCGGATAAGTCTAAATTCTCTAACATTTCTATATTCATTGAATGAGATGACAGTAATGACTCTTAGGATTTGGGGGAAGATTACATGAGACAATTGCATGTAGAACACTTACATTCTAAATAATCATTCAAGTTGTGCAATTCTAGCACAGATAAGAGTATGTTCAGTAGGGGTGAGAAAAGGAGGCAGTCATTGTGAAAGAGTATCAGAACTTGAAAACATAGTGGTAAAACCATTCTGGATTTTGGAGTTTTACAATGAGGCTATTGTGATGAGTTGCTGAAAATAAGTTTGATGGAATAAAGAAGGTAGAAATCAAAAAACTGTGAGTCAGGGTTTTAGGCATTGAACACAACAAGGATAATGATAGAGGGTAGGAGTCAAGTGCTAAAGTTATTAAAAATGTGGAAAAGGGAAGACAGCAGATGACTGTCAAAGAAGTGTTCTTCAGTTAGATTTCTCTACTATATGCTCTTTTAGTACCTAGTATTTTTCTTTTGTGTCACTCAACTAAGCTATAATTAATTAATGTATTTATTAATACCCATCTGTAAGATAATAAGCTTCTTGAAGGTTAGGACCAGGTATATCTTGTTCCCAAGCAATTACATTTGCTTGTAAAATACAGAGTCAAACAAAAAGCCTAATTGATGTTGGATGGATGGACGGACTGATGGACTACTTGGCAGATAAACCAATAAGAGATACTACTAAAAATACAAGGCATTGAGATCAAAAGAAGAGAGCTTTCAGAGTGAAGTCAACAGGATGATTATCTGTAAAGCAAAATTATACCTAAGAATCCAGGATGTCTTGGTGAGGGTTTGCTTATTTCCCACCTCCTTATTTAATCTCTTCCTTTGTCCCAGATTAATAAACCACATCTTTAGAAACTTATTTGGTAATTAATAATTAAAATAAGCGTCCTGAATGCTCCATCAAGCATACTACTAGAATCTCTCGGCATCATTTATCACCTTGGCAATACACGTAACATTTTAAAATGTGCATGACTTTGAGCCAACAATTCCATTTCTAGAAATTTATCTTACAGATACACTAATTCAAGTATGTGTGCTATGCACACAAAGATTCTCTTCGCAATATTATTTAATATACTAAAAAATATGACACTAAATATCCCAAAATAGGAGATTTGTTAAATAAAAAAGTGGTAATATTCATACAGTTGAATTTTATAAACCATCAAAAATATCCTGACCTTTAAATATTCTCCATGATATACTGTTAAATAAAAAGTATGGATAAAACATGGAATAATCTATATAGGATAATTCCATTTTTTAAATACATTAATGTGTGGTGAGGGGCAGGGGACAACTATTTCTGGATAGCACCCGGGAGCCTCTTCTCTCCTTTCTTTTCCTCTCCTGACACTCCCTGCTCTTGCCATGTCTTATTAAGGGAGAGTGGTCCTTGGTGAGACATAATAAAAAGATCTGGGGGCATAACATACAAATATTTGCCAGGAGAAACCGTCACTACCAGCCAGTAAAGTACTGGTTTGGTTTGTGGGTATTTCACTCTGAAGACTGGAAGGATCTCCAGGTTTCTCCAGCTCTGTATAGCTCGGGAAAGAAGGAACAGGCCCTGTCTTCTGTCTCTAGGTGACATCTAAGCACTTGAGCACCAAAGTTTTCGATAAGAGTTATAGGTACGACCAGGAGCTTGTAGAGGAGGAGAAGGAGCAAACCGGAATGAGAGGGATGGGATCTCTGTGATTATGTCCCAACTGGGATCTGTCTGAACTGACAGGTGGCATGAATTAAAGGAAACACTTTGCTCCATCCTCGGGATTCCAGAGGTAAGTGTGTCAGTAGTGGCCCTCCTGGTATAATGAAGTGGTAAAATATGTATGTTTACATATGTAATTGCATATGCAAAAAACAAATCGTAAGATACAAACCAAGCTGCTAACAGTGATTGTTCTTGTTGAGTAGACGGTTCCATTTGGTGGGAGAGAGGTACTAGTGAGATGCAGATCAGAAGGAAATGGAGATACAAAGGGAGGGAACAGTTTACGGCAATTATGTTCCGTCATTTTAAAATGAAGAGGGATTTTTAAAAAGAGCTCAACCAAACCATAGCTTGCTCATACATTAATTGGGCCCGAGCAGGGGAAAGTCAGTTGGACTTTCCTAAGGATGGTGAATCTGTCATTAGCGTTGCCCCCAAATTTGGAATAAAACAATTCTGAAATCTTCCTTCCTAGAAAAGCAATTGTTCCACCTTCTTGGAAATGACTATTTAGCTGTGTGAACAAATGAAACAGGCATATCGTAAGTTTTCACAATCACTTACACAAAGAGAAAAAGGAAATCACACAGCACACCTCCCACATCCAACACTCTATAGATTAGCTCTATTCATCCACACAGCACAAGAATTCATACTATTACCACCTAATTTAAATAATTTGAGTACTTTTAGAATGAATTCTGTGATTATCTGTGGTATTCAAAGACTCCCAGCTTATAGTCTAATAAGCACAAGTTACTCCTTTTACATAAGTGGACTCCCAAGGCTGTAGACATTAAAGTCACAAAGATTACCACTTAATAACAAGCTACAAAACTCTATATTCCTATTTCTACACTAGATTGCAAGTGCTCAGAAGGCCAGATGGAGTCTTTTTTTTTTTTTTTTTTTATCTAATTTCCTATAGCACTAAGTAGAGTGCATTACCAAGAATAGACACTTACTTCAGTCAATGAAGACTACATCCATCACACAGAAGCGACAGGTGACTGCTCTTCCTTGGGCTTTCTGGCCATAATTTTTTTTCACTTCTTCACTGATAAAGTGTAATATCTCAATTCTCTGTTCATCCAGTACCTGTTTTTTGGAAGCTTAATTTATCAGGATATCTACTACAATGTGGAAAAAGGAGAAGAGGTAAAAACTCAGCTAATAAATTTGGTTCTTCTAAATAACTTTATAGGAAGGTTGGCTGGACATTATGTGTTTAATTCATGGCCCACGTGATTCCTTCCCCCAGATCATGAGGCCAAGACTTGGTTAACTAAGACTTGGCTCTTGTCAGGGACTCACTAGGCCTCTTAAGCTTCTCTCATAGTTTCTCCTGGAATTGCCCCTACCACTGATCAGACAGAACAGCAAGTGCCTAACTACAAAATTACCAAAAAAATGGGTATAATTTGCTCTAATAAATATTGAAAGAGCTCTTATCAGACATGAAGTTTTTAGAACATAATTTTTAAAAGATTGGAATTTATATATTCTTGTTTATTTCAACACGTACTCATGTTCCATTTTTTTCTATAAAACAGCTTCCCCATACTTCAGCCAGAGAGCATGACTCTAAAATGAAGAACTCGTGACTGGGTGTGGGAGGGAAAAGACTAAAATTAGAGAGACCAACAAGCTCTAATATTAGGGATTTATTTCGAAAATGCCACCTCTAATGAGAACTAACAAAGAAATTCTCTAAAAATGAATTGACTTGCTTAGCAGGTTGGAGTTCTGTCCTGTCCTAACAGGAGAAATGGCTAGCCTTTCTGGATTCTTTTTGAAGTTGTACAGCCAGGTTCAAAAGAAAAAAGAAGTATTCACCCATAATCATGTACAGAAGAAAACTTCATATCTTGTCTGAAGACAGAAGAGATTGACCAGGACAGAGACAGGGCAAAAATAAGGAAACCTAGAGAGGTGTTCTTGATCAGTCTGTTGGGCTTCTAAGCTGGTCTCCAGTTTTCAGCTAAATAGTTAACACACAAACGGAATTAGATGTCACACACTGCATTTAGATGGGATACTGTGTCACCATGGTAACTGGTTTTGCTTAAACATAGCTCTGCATGTACGCAGTCCAAATTAGCTACAGAAGAGACACACACACACACAATATTCCTGGAGCTTATGTAACATCCGCCTATCTGTTATATTTTTCTGAAATAGGGTATTTGAGTTCATGTTTGTAAATGCTCTTTCTTTTAAAACTTTCCTTTCTAGGTAGTGTGCCTCTGATCCCTCAGCTGTTAGGATCCTGGAAGTGATAAGACAAACACAATTTCAGGTAGTAATCAACATGTGAAAAGAAGAATTTGCGCATGCCCTTGTCAGGAAGTTCTGAGTGCTTGGAATACGGATTGTAAAACCTACCACTCATGCTTCTTACCTTTCAAATGCTATTTTATTTGGCTCATCCCTGTGGAGTATTTCAGATTATTTTTCTTGAAAGATGATCCCCAAATAGCATTCCCACCCCCGCCCCCGGCTCCTCCTTGTGATAAAATTGCTAAGAAAACAACTTAAAGCAAATTGAAAGAACTTTTAAAAAGAAAGGAAGTTGCCACAACCTGGTATCCAAACCAAGAAACATCCCCAGCATTCTTCTCATGAGTTTTCCTTGAAGATTTATCTAAAAGAAAGGAAAAATAATTTATTGGTTGAACTCCATTACATGGCACTGTTAAAAGCATGTGATTCTTTTTACTTGTCAAGTCTCTATTTCTGTTTTCTTCTTCTTCTCTCTGTCTGTTTTTTTCTGAGAAGAGAACTAAATATGATCCACTTTGGGGGAAATTACATCATTGGCTGTTTTATAGTTTTCAAGACCACTCTGATTTCAGTACTAAAATGGCATAATGTCTGCAGTGTTAGTGAATATTTGTCTGAGAAGAGGGAAAATTAATCATATTTCCCCTACTGAACACCAGTGAAATTATCTTTCTGCTTTTGGCTTCAGAATGTATTCAGTTTGTCCAGTCTCCCTTTCATTTAAAGGAAAATAGCTACCATTTAATTGAGCCCCAAGTATGTACCAGGCACTTGGTGGGAAATCTAGTACACCATGTCATTTAATTCTCACAAAGCCTTGCAAGGTGGGTGTCATTATCTCTACTGAAGAAAAGGAAATTAATGCTCAGAGGGGGTCTGAAAAATTTTCCCTATTTTACACAGCTTATAATTCGGCAAAGCTGTTATACAAATGCGCATTCCAGAATACATTTGCTTAGAAGATACTCATCCCATTTCTAACAGTGCTACTACTCAAAAAACAGCAGGTAAGGGCTCTTCAGCTTTGGATTATTAAATTGGATCTGCTGAATTTTTTCATTAGCACGCTCTTCCCTCTGTTGGAGCATCAGTACTGCGATACCCCGGGGGACCACTGGGAGGCAGTAGTAGTCTGAACCCAGCTTCCCACCTTCAAGTCCTGACCATTGGCTTGCTTTCTTTACAAAGGGTCTCTACCTCTACAAGGTACTGAATATATAACACTTTTTTTTTCCTTCCCAAGATATCCAGAGTCGAATGTGCTGAAATAGTTCTTGAAAATTAAGAACGTGAAATGTCCTGACTCTCGTATACAACGAGAAGCAGCAAGATAGCTGTTCTGCGCAAGTTTCTGACAGCGAGTCTGCAATAGCAGTACCTGGGTCTGGAAGTGGAGGCAGTGGGACAGGCCCACGCCCTGAACTCACAGGGTCCAGAGGCGCGGGAGTAGGGGAGAAGCCAACATCAACCTTCCAGAATCGTAGGAGCATCGCTAGTGTGGGCTGAGAGGGATCAATGGTTACAGGAGGGGACAAGAACACATGTCCGTGCCACTGATGTGACAGACGCGTGGAGAAAGAGAATCCACAGATCCTTGAATGCTAGAGCTGGGGAGGAGCCTCAAGAAAATCTCATCCAGTCATTGTCACTCCATGGCTTGGAGAGCTTCTTAGGCAAGTGTCCCAAAGGCAGCTAAGGGGGTGGAATAGGGAAGACTCCAGGCGAGGCTCCTGGCAGTGCTTTCCAGCTCTGCGTTTTAGCCACAGTGTTTCCAGTTCTATCAGTTTCGGGGGTTTCGCACAAGATCTTCTTTTGTAAAAGAAACTTATAGATTTAGAAATTTTGCAAACTGCTTTGTAAGTGAGGAAACGGAGACAGAGAAGTGATCCCTTATATGATACCTCTTTCTGCAATGAATGAGCAGATTGTTGGGGCATATTCCTTTCAATAGTGCAGATAGTCCATGATGCCCGGCAGCATCCCAGCCCAGTTCTGCGAAAAGGTGTGGACATCAGAAGAAATAACAATCAATGCAGTAGCCCAAGGTCTAAGACTCAGCTCTACCAAGATGTCTTGCTGTTACATGCTTTGAGACAAACAATGGCAGACAGGCCTTTATTTTCCTCTTTAAAATAAAAGCTGCAATATCAGCTGCCTTTATTAGAAACAGATTCGAAGGCCCAATTGGCTGGGTGCTCCGTCAAGAAAGGGGCACAAGCTAAGGGCTAAAGGAAACAAAATTATATGTTAAGGAGAGTAATTTTTATACTATTAACTCAAAGCAGGAAGCCTTAATTCAGCAGGGGATTGAAAAGATACCTCACGGTTCTTTATGTGGGCAGGAATTAAAACCAGAATAACCTCTCTGTGGCAAACTCATGTGCAAAGTTTTCCTAGGATGAGTTTCCATAATGGGGGCAACAGAATATTTAGAAGGAGAAGCATCAGCTTTGGACATAGACATTACCGAGTATGAATCTGGCACTGCCAGTTCCTGATTGTGCATGCCCTTGACCAAGTTGTTCAGTCTTTGTGGACCTCATGTTCCTGTTTGGAAATGCTTGCGGGACTGTTTTGAGCATTAGAGAGAATACATGGGAGGCATCTCACACGTGTCTGACATTATTATTCTTGTGTGTTCTTGTTGTTTTCTTTGTTATTGGACCTGAAAATCAGGATTCGGAGTTAGAGTGAAGCGACTTGAGTGATCTCTCCACAGATTAGAATCTTCTGGTTCTATAGCCAGTTTCATCTAGCCGGGAAATTGTTTTGACTACATGAGGAGAAAATTGCAGAAGCTTCTCAGCAGGAAAAAAGTTTCATGAGTATAGGAATGAAGATGGGGTTAGAGTGGGGGGCACAACTGTCAGGTATAAACTGTCTTTGCTCTGGGCTGTTAAGGAAAGGGAAACTATGGGGGTGCCTGGGTGGCTCGGTCGGTTGGTGCATCTGCTTTCGGCTCAGGTCATGATCTCAGGGTCCTGGGATCGAATCCCACATCAAGCTCCTTGCTCAGTGGGGAGCCTGCTTCTCGCTCTGCCTCTACCTGAGACTCTACCTGCTTGTGCACTCGCTCTCTCTCTCTCTCTCTAATAAATAAATAAAACTTCTTTAAAAAAAAAAAAAAAGAAAGAAAAGGGAAACCATGAACTGAGCTCCAGTTTTGTGCCTGATGTTTGAGCCATCATGGGTAATTTTTTTTCACTGCAGGGTTTACTTGGTACAGGGCTGACTATTTGTAGAGCCCCCACAACTACTGCAACAGGTTGAGGAAAGTGTCGGTTTAGAAGAAGAAAAAGCAGGAGAGAAAGTTCACAGAGAAGTTGGAGAGGGAACCATCTAGGTTGGCGATGTTGGGCAAGTGCCACCTGCCATCCCTAGCACTCATTCAACCATGCAGCTTTCATGCAGCTGATTGGAGCCTTCCTAGAGCCATTGTGAACTCCTGGAATAACCTTTGTGTTGGACAAAGTTCTTTTGAAATTAAGCTATCCAGGAAAATATGATCTGAGGCAATTTTGTCAAGAAACCCCAGAGGCCTAGAGTTAGTGGATTCAGGGTAGCCAGGAGCCTATCCGATCAGCACTAAGGTTTAGATGCTCCAGAATTATTTCTGGGTCAAGGAAGCCAATTACAAGATGGCCTCTTATAGAAAAAGAACGAGAAAGAGAAAAGACTTAGAAAACCTTCCTAAATTGACTGTGGTCATAAAAGCATGGAATTAGAGATTTTGCAAACTTTGAGATTCTTCTAGAGTGACAGGCGTGATAGTACAGAAAAATAATATCTCCTGTGAATGTAACTTTTTCAATAGAGATTGTTGGAGGGCAGTTCCTTCACTCCCCATGTTAGAAATCTATCATCCATTCTCCCATGAGCAGAAATTACAGTTTTGAAAATCTAAGCCATGTGGGTCTCAGGGTGTGGGCTGGCAGTGGGGGCCATACAGATTGAGGGCTACAGCTGGTCAACTTGCTCAAAATGTGTCAGCCGGGCCCTTGAGTTCTCCCAGGACTGGTTGCTAATAGAATCTTCAGTGTTTCTTTTATAAAGCCTTGTTTCCTAGTTGTGGCTTTTTGGGCTATAATTACTTGCTAAAGATGACATTTTTCTTTTACAAGTAAGAGGCCCAAGATGGGTATATGAAACCACCCTATTTGAATAAGTGCATCAATTTAGTATCTTGAAGTAAACAAGGTTAATGAATTGATGCATTCCATGTAGTCCCTGAACGTAATTAAATTCAAACATTACCCAGGAGGGAGTCGTGTTGCTGACCGGCTTCCACAAGGACAGCACCAGGGAAAATAGCAGCCTACAGACTAATTATTAATTCTTACCTCTTCATGAGGGAGAAACAATGGATTTACCATTTTATTTTATTTTATTTTTTTTTAAAGATTTTATTTATTTATTTGACAGACAGATCACAAGTAGGCATAGAGGCAGGCAGAGAGAGAAGGGAGGAAGCAGGCTCCCTGCTGAGCAGAGAGCCCGATGCGGGGCTCGATCCCAGGACGATGGGATCATGACCTGAGCCGAAGGCAGCGGCTTTAACCCACTGAGCCACCCAGGCGCCCCTGGATTTACCATTTTAAATCACATTGGAACTCAGGGTTGCTATGCAGTTCTGTCATAAATATTTACCCAACACTCTGATTTCACCATGCTCTTTACAGAGTTAGACTTTGTCCTGGGTCTTGCATACCTATGTTTCCTCAGGCTACATCATTGCCCAGGGATTTTTTTTTTTTTTTTTTTAATTTATAAACGGTATGTTCTCTTATCTTGGGCTCCTGAATTGATTGGGAAATCTCCATTCCTTTTCCATCTCTTAATCTTGGGAGCTTCCAGGAAGTGTCTCATCAATGGCATGTTGAGCTATCTGACAAATGCCACCATCTTTCTACTCCTTGGCTCTGTTCTGAGATCCCTATCTACATATCTGCTGCCTCGGTCATTAAAATCTTAAAGGCCCCATAAAGACAACTCACTGTTGCTCCTACAGGCTTGGGCACTGTCTGTAGCAGTTGTCCACCAAAGTCAGGCTGTACCAACCCCATTGAGATTGCAAGCTCCATTTCCACTCATCCTCTAAGACTAGGGTTGTCAGATTTAGCAAAGAAAAATACATAGAAGCAACCAATAAATTTTCCTGGAAACATGTCCTAAATATTGCATATAATATACTTTAAAAAACTGTTCATCTGAAATTCAAATTTAATTCAATGTTGCATAATTTCCCTGGCCACTCTAAGACATATATAGAAAATGTCTGTTTCATTCACACCACAGTATCATAAAGGAGTTTTTATTATTTTTATTAGCCCACTTTATTAAAGAGGGCACTGAAACTTCCAGTCTCAATGCACGAGTTGTGCCTGAATGTCTGGTTTCAGTCCTGGGCTCCTAAATCTCCCTGTGCTGCTCAGTCTCTCTTCTGTACTGCTGCATGTATCATACCTCTACTAACTAAAGATCATCCACACAGTCAAATGGGAGATATTAAAAATACAACACACTCATGAGTGGAATTTTGAGTTAAGAGTGATGAGACCTTGGTATAATCCAAGAGTAGCCTACATTTGCTATAGATGGAGCACTTAAATGGGCTCCTGTTGTCAAGATATCAGCTGACCTGAGTATCAAAAAAGTGATAAGGCCTTCATATTTTTTAAAAAATATGCATTCATTTTGGAACCATTCCTCCCTTACTCTTTTGATCAATGTGCAACTCATCCTAAAGCCCAAATCCCATGCCCTTCCTATGTTGTCACACGGGGCTGGGAAATTGCTTAATCAATAAAGCACTTCATCTGCTATTTCCACCTACTTCCTGGATGCCTGCTCCCTTTGTTCACTTGTAATGCTATCCAAACAGAATTTTCTACCCTGTCTTTTTCAATAACTAATAGGTAAATGAGTCTAGTATCTGTCCTGACCAACCATTGGTTGTGGCCTCTTTAAATAAACCAATAGAAATCATCCTCCACACTAAATGGGTTATCAAAATAACCTCTACTTTAAAGTCATTTACTTGAAAAAAGAAGTTTATATGCCCCTCGATGAACAGGGATCCACTTCTTTTCATCTGGTTGTATTCTACAACATACACATATGTATGTTGGATCCAGGAATGGAACCTTCTTCTAAGAAGAATCAAAGGCGGTGAGAGCAGAAAAGTCTTACTTTTATATCTTTACTGTATTCAACATATTTTATTGTACTGAATTTGGTTTTTGAAAACCAAAGGTGAGCTGACATACCTACTTGGCAACCACAGGCTGAAGAATCTTTCAGCATTTCAAGTGCTTCAAAATACAATCTGAACACTCGGCCTAGGACCTTTCAATTTTCTTAGATGGGGACTTCTGGCTCAGGAAAGCCTGTTCCTCTTTTAAGGATTCCCTGTTTGTCAATAGTAACTACCTTAAACATGTCATTTGCATGAATAGAGCCTACCCTGGGACTTTCCTTCCCAATAAGGAAGCTTAGGATCAAAGGAGTTTACCATATTTTTGTTCCAAAACATATTGCAACAGGGGTTGCAAATTAGTTTCTGGTCACTTCCTGGAGTACTGTGTTGAGGATACTACTTGGGCCACATTTGGGCTCTAGAAAATAGTTTTATGGTCCATCAGCCATGTTTCTCATGGTTGCATGCTTGGAGGAAAAAAGCACACGTGCCTTGCACTTAATAGGCCTGTATCAGAAGCATTAATTGACTACATGAGACTGGAAATCAATTTCAGATTCATGGGCTGAGACAGCAGTATTTTTAACCAACAAAGGCAGCTTCATCTTTTCCTCAACTAACTGACCAGGTTGCCTGCCAAGCAGAGAAGCACTGATGCCTGTCTCTAATACCTTACTATCTTAATCTAAAAGGACTTATTAAGCACTTAATTGTGCATATGGGTGCTCATGGTTCTGAAAAGAAGCACAACCGCATCTTCAAGCTGCATCTTAGCCTAGAGAAACATTATGATAGGGTATCAAAGCATGGGACGACTCAATGCCTTTTCTCCTCCATATCATATTTTATCAAAAGAACCTCCCCTTTAAGTTGCTTGAACCAACACCCCAGAAGTATAAGGTTCTTAGTGGAATATTCTTTTAACTGTACTTGCCATTCCATTTCTGCTTAGGATTCAGACACTTTTTCAGAACTAGCTCAAGATAGATTCAGCTGACAGCCAGCAAATCAAATTCAGATCACCATCACCATCCAGGTGACCCCTTCTTTCTTGCTTTTCTTCCCTTGAGATGAATTTTCCTGAGAAGTTCCTTTGTCCTCATGCAGACAAACTTCTCATAGCTGTTCAGAGAAACTCAGACAGGTGTTAATTCCATACAGATCCATACTGGGATCTCTGGGCAGAATTTCCATAATCAATGGGGTGAGGCTCAATTGAGGTAATCAGTTGATTGTCTATGAATCCCTTAGGCATCCAGAAAACAGCAGTAAAATTATAATAGACAGGTAGCTTCTAAGCCATTTATTTAATATCCATGAAGATTCCTAAAAACAGACCTGGGTAGTTTCTAGTCACATGACTCCATGGATAGGACAGCTCCCGCACTTCAGCAATGGTGTATATGATGAAAATATTAAGTCTACTCTTGAGTGGCCCTCTGGGATCTAATAGCACTAAATTCTCAGGGAGCAACCTAGCCTGATAAGTGCACCTTTCCCCCCTTTAAAGTTGCTTAAAGGTAGACCCAGTATTTCTGAGCTGAATTGGAACAAGCCTGTACAATAGCATTGAGAGAGAGGGTGGGTTGGGGCTGATCACATCCCAAACCTTACTTACCAAGCCCTGTTCCACCCAACTCTTTATTAGTCCAGAAGAAAGGTGCCAGATGGGCTAGAGGTAGCTCAGGTTAATCATTAGTTCTGTGAATCCTCTGGGTAGATAAGGATCTATTGAGTAGACCCATGCCAGATCAAAAAAATAAATAAATAAATAAACCTAACTTTTTTCTGAACAGCTTCACCAAGTTGGAAACCAAAGGGAAATGAGATGGAAAATTAGACCCATATATTTGAAAATCTCTTTATTTCTACATTTTTATTCTCTCTGCACTTATACCAGAGATCTTCAAAATGACAAAACGACTCAGAACTGAAAGAAATATTTGCAGGATTATACTTTGTGGAGAGCTGTGATGGTACAGTGTAAAAACAATCAGAACATAGGACCTGGACCACTTAACAATCTCTCTGAGCTTCAGCATCTTTACCTATAAAATAAGAAAATAAAGGCTGTATAGACACTTCAAGAGATATCCAAAAATAACTTTTGCATGTCAGTGTTTTGTACATTGTAAAGTTTTGTAAAAATCTGAAGGAGTATAATGATCACACTCTAAATATATATGGTAGGTTAAAATTTTTCAGTAATGTTTATTTTATTTCAAATAAGGAAAGTGACAACTTTTAAATAGGACTGTTTCCAAATTTTTAATCATCAGGTGACATTATGGGGAGAGGTATTGTCTCACTCTAACCCCATCAGCAAACAGAATAGTTTGTTTCCTGTTTGTTAGGATGATCCAATTGTTAAAACGTGTGCAGGATACCACGTCATACCAAAGCGAGATCCATTAGGTTTAAAACCGAGAAACAAAAAATAAACAATAAAGCAGAGGACAATATGTTCAATTCATAGAGTGAGAAAGAATTTTCTCAATCATGGGCCATAATGAAAGTGAACAGTCACATAAGAGAAAAGCTCTTTAAAAAAATTACAGTGCAACTAACCAAGGATACTCAACAAATTGTCTTTCTCTGCAATGTGCACTATTAGTGCTATAGATCTTGTTAGTGATATGTTTTAAGAAATGACATGATACAATTATAAGCTTAAGTGTCTTTCTCAAGATTATATAAACCATATCATAACCCCAGCCTCATTTTTGTTTCTTTTAATTATTTAAAATTATTTAATGTTAATTAATGTTAGTCATCAATATAATGAGACAAAATCATCATTAATAACATTCACACTTATATTATTCAGGCAGAGAGGGTAAGACTAAAAATGAAGGGAGGGGCTTGAAGTTGGGAGGCTTTCATTTTCTTTTCAAAGGAATGGAAGGCCACTGATGAGATGTGACTTGAAATATGTTTTAATAACCTTAATTTGGAAATGGTATAAGGGAGACTGAAGGAAGAGAAATTGGAGATAGTTAATTATTACAAAGTAGCTTACCAATGTGATGGCAAGCCAATAAACAAAAAAGAGAGATTACTACAATGGTCTAGGGGATCATTTATTTATTTGTCAAATATTTTGAGTTCTTGAATGTAGTGGTTATGAGCTAAACACAGATGACACCATAATGTTGAACAAAAATACTACTGAGAGTGGTGGTAAAATAATCATATATACAATTAAGTGTATGATAACATACATAAAAGAGTTCTATAAATGAAAGGGAAAATAGTTTTATAAATAATAAATAAATGTTACTGACAAGAGTTATGAATCAGGCAAGGCATCCCTGATGAAGTGACATCCAAAGTAAAATAAAAATAGTTGAAGGAATTAACTAGGTAAAATGGCAGGGGAAGATGTTGAAAAACATATTTCAAGTAGAGCAGATATTATGTGCGAATGCCCTGTGGCAAAAGCAAGTGATTGAATAAGAAACTGTGGCTGAGTTTAGAGTACAAGAGAGAGAAAAGGAAACAAATATATATGAAATACATCAGATAGTGGTTAGGTATTTATAAGAAAAATAAAGAATAAGAGGAACAGAGACAGATCAGGGAATAGAGTAACTTTGAGCAGAAACTAAGGGATGGAAGTATGTGGGTAGCTGAGGACAGAGCTTTCCAAGTAGTGAATCAGCTAGTTACCTGAAGTGAGAGTATTCTTGCTGTATATGAGGAGAGAAAAAATACCATTCTAGCTTCTGTGGAATGAGCAAGCGGAGAATATTGAAAATGAAGCCAGAGAAATAGTAGGGACCAGAGACAACTACTTCGCATGACACTGAAAGATACTGGAAGAGTTTTGCAGAAGAATTTCATAATCTGGCTTATCTAAATCATTCTGGCCATTGTATGAGGAACACACTATGGGGGCAGGAGCAGATACTATCATGACATGGGTAAAAGGAGAGATCAAGGATGACTCCTCATCACCTGACCCCCACACCTGGGGAGGAATGGTACTATTTGTGTAGATCAGCAATACTGGAAGAGGACTGAGCTTTCTGGCCAGAAAGCAGAGGAATCCTGAGGGAGAGGAGAACATGAAACACATCTTGGGTATTTGAATTTCAGGTGCTCTGTGACATCCAAGTAGAGATGTAATGGTGAGAGTCATAGTGAACAGAGGATAACTGAAATTTTGTGTATATAATAGATTACCTGAGGTGCGCCTGGGTGGCTCAGTCATTAAGCATCTGCCTTATGCTCAGGTCATGATCCCAGGGTCTTGGGATCAAGCCCCGCATGGGGCTCCCTGCTCAGTGGGAAGCCTTCTTCTCCCTCTTCCACTTCTCCTGCTTATGTCCCCTCTCTTGCTGTGTCTCTCTCTGCCAAATGAATAAATAAGATCTTTAAAAAAGAAAAAAAAAGAATAGATTGCCTGAGAAGAGAGAATACACTGACAAAACAGAGGGATCTAAGACCCAGTCTTAAACAATATCAATGAAATTGGCAAGAATTAATAATCACACTAACAATAATAATAATGCATGAATGTAGGACAAGAAAGAGGGAAACTAGAGCTGCAGCTGTATTTGTTGAGTGATTAATATGTTCTAGACACATATCTTTATGCCTCACAAAATTTATCTTCACAACAACCCTATCTGGGCTCTTTCACTCTTCTTATTTCAATAATTTCCATTATTTGATGAGGATATAAATTTTGGACTTTATTTCAGGACATTGTTTATTATTCATTTTTTTAGACATTTTTATTGTTAGTCCATATGTGCTGAGCTCTTTTGCTCTCTGTATGTTCTGTCTCTCTATGTCATCCACATCTATTTCTTTCTCCAAAATTATTGCGATATCTTTATGGCCTTTTCTCCTTCATTATGGGTGATTTCCTTAAGCCTACCAACAGATTCTCCCATTCACATTTGCTTTTGTTCTAATTGTTGAAATACGGCTTTCAACTCTATATATTTTTTCCTTTTCCATTTCCTCCTTGAAATTTTTCCTCCTTGAAGCATTCTCTTCTTTTGGTTTTCATGCTGCATCTCACTGCTGGCTGTTTATTTTCTTCCTGCATCATTGTTCCTTCTCGCTGTTCTTTAAAAAAAAAAAAAAAAGATTTATTTATTTTATATATAGAGAGAAAAAGTGTGGGAGGGGAGGAGCAGAGAGAGGGGGAGAATCTCGAGCAGACTCCCCACTGACTATGGAGCCTGATGCAGGGCTCTATCTCATGACCCTGAGGTCATGACCTGAGCTGAAATCAAGATTTGGACACTTTAACTGACTGAGTTACCCACACACCCCCTCACTGTTCTTTTCTAGCGCTCTCCCTTTCCCCTGACCTCTAAACCTTCACCCACTGGTTCTCAGCCTTATGTCTTCTTATTTTCTCTCCCTGGCATTCTTTCCTTCAGTTCCACAGACTTAAAGAATATCTACTCCTGTGATTTTTGAACCTTAATTTCCAACCCAGCTTTCACTCCAGAAACATCTAGTCAGGCTCTTAACAAACCCATTTCAATATCCACTGGCCCCCAAAGTTAGGAAAATGAAAACACAGCTTTACATTTTCTCCCTAAAATGGGCTTTTCTTCTATCTTTCTTAGTTTTGAAATGGTATCACTCTCTGCCCTACTGCTCACACCAAAAACTTCATATTTATTATTGCTATCAATTTCCAAATCTAATCTACCATCTGGTGGGCCTAGACCTGTCTCTCATGATCATGAGAAAAATATCGTGGTGCTGCAGATCTCATTTCCTAGCCAAATTCTTCACTTTTTGAAAAGGTAACACCAATTTACCTGGGATGAAAAACAAATTGCTTGGAGACGGAAAAATTATTTAATCAGTGGGTAAAAATGTCTAACTCCGGGAAGATTGAGGATTAAGGTTAGAAATAATGAAGTAAATTAAATCTGTAGTTTTAATACTTTTGCTTTGAACTAAGAAAAAACCTTTGTACATTATTTATTTGACATATTTGTAATCTTTAAGAGAACTTGGCATATTAGAGCTGAGCTATAATTTGAAATGTCTAATTACTAATTTACACTTGTGATTTTAAAATCAAAAATATAAAAATGTTTTATCACATACTTATGACAAACTATTTGTTACATTAGTAAGTTGCAGTAAAGAACTTCATAGGTCCTTTGTAAGTTTCAGTTGGTCATATTATTGAAAGAGTTAAAAGAGTTAAATATCTTCAAAGTATAAATGATAAAAATATTAAAGGTCCTTAAAAGTGGTTGCTTCATTTTACCAGACATTGAATAGAAAAATGATATTTTCATGAAAGAAATTAATATTTTCAGTCCTATTAATTTGAACAGGGAAAAGGCACGCAAGCACGCACACAAACCCTTGGGAAGTAACTGACATGTCCCTGCAATAAAAAAATTTTTCAACAAATAGGCGTTGAGTGAAAGAATGAGACCAGATCTATCTTAAATTTTTAATCCATTGGAGATCTAGGTGCAAAATGTGGCCATTTACTTAATGAAGAAGAGAACAAAGCTTTTGGGGAGAAACCATAAAGGATTTGATGTATTCTATTAGCCTTATCAGGAACCATATACCTAATAACTTCCTGATATTGCTAGACTCATTCCACCAGTCCCTGCCCACAATCACAGGTGTTTGCTGGACTTCCCTCTTCTCAGAAGGCAAATAGATAAGAACCTTATTTAAAGTAATTAAATACTGCTAGTAGAGCTGGTAAATACTGCCAGTCATAAGCCTGCTCTAGGAAAGAAACTCATTCACCTAGATACCTCAGTCCACGGGCCAACACTGAGACCTCATTTCAGTAACCGTACCATAGAGAGAGTCTGTGGCTTGCGTAATAAATTCTGGACTCCCGAAACCATTTTTAAAAGTCTCATTTTCATTTTAGCAGCCAATTCAGAGTACCATATTGTTGATTTGATCAACTGCCAGAAAAATTCAACTTTTAAACTTGGTGTAATTTCAAACTAGACCATGCTACCACTATTTAGAAAATCTTGCAGAAACAACCTTTGAGTTCTCTCCGGGTCAATTTAAAAATAAACATAGTTGTGCTTAAGATTGTAGGCCTAAAGCTGAAATGTTCTGTAGTCAGATGCTCATCTTGTGCTATTTTACAGAAATCTTCCCAGAACCCAGCCATTGGAACCAAGTACCTAGTACCAATTTTATACATTGGAAACACTCGTAGGGTAAAAATACCAAAATCTTCTCCTAGCCAGACCTGACTCTTTTTCTTCAGTAATCTCTGCTTCTATGTGTAAACTTTGTAGATGCATCTGTTTTGAGTTACATAAATACACCAAAAACGTATTTTATACTAAGAAAATTTATGCATTCCATATTCTCACAGTTTGAAAATGGCCAAATTTATTCTCTTGAATAAATGCTCTGGGGATAAAATCAAAAGAACAACTCAAAAGCAATATTTTGAGAGTTTTTTCCAGAATCAGAGAAAAAGAAGGTACATAAAAGTAGACACATGTTTATAATACATATATCTAAATATCTATTTATCCTGAGAAAAGGGATATACTGCAGATAATTCAAAGTGATTTGGCTGTTCAAAATTTCTTTATTTTTGGCTTGAAATATGTTTCCATGCACCTACTTCTATTTGAATATAGTTGTGTTTAACATTCTTATATTCAGCTCAAAGCAAATAAGCAAGTTAAGAGGGTACTTTGGGGACCATATAGAAAAAAGGATTTTATGCAGCTCTTGTATGACTCCTAGTAGCTTTTCACCATCAAGATAGTATCAACATTGAGACTGCCACCTCCCAGAGCCACTGGCAGGAAAAGAGAAATGGATCTCTATGCCACTACTCTTCCTTACCTCCTCCTGTAGGAAAATGTCTGTCTGGGATGAAACCTCATCATACGTGCTCTATTTCTCCACCCCACTCCAGATAACTGCAGCAGAAAAAGAATTCTAATCAAGGCTCAAGAATAGGAACAAGCAAGTAGTGGATGTGGTAGGTGGGATTTCTTGGAGGGAATAGTGGAAGTGGTTAGACAAGTACCTCATAGAGAGCTACTGTGTGCTTCAGAGACAAGAAATCCCTGACAATTTCCCAACCCAAGCTCATAATCCTAGCATTAACTAGTTTCCACTCATGCTTCATAATGCTTGGTGCTCTCTCTTAGCTCCAGACCCATGACCATATATACTATAATCTGTAGGATAGGGTCAACTCTGCCCATCCCTACCCTTCATCACTATGGATATGCCCCACCGAGTGTCAATTATTATTACACTATAATAATAGTGTAAAGAAGCTGGAAAGCTGTTCAATTTCCTGATTTTGTCTTTTTAGAGGCTAACCTAATTCAAGCTAATAATTTACTTACTTAGAGCTATTATGGATTTGTATCTTGAACTTAAAGAAAAAAAAAAAAACAGTCCTAAGAAAGACAAGTGTTTCAAAGATTTTCTCTGCATAACACATAAAAAAACTTTAAAATGTCAATGAAGGGGGAAAAAATTACAGGCAGCATCAATATAGACATTTACCATCAAGCAGCTGGGCAGAAAAGGTAAGGGTAATACATTTAAAATCAAGATTTGCCAGGAGCTGATCACAACTGAGATACTTTTTGAGAATAACAAAGAGAATATTCTATAGATGGCCATTTAATTTCTGGATTACAAGCATGAAATTTTCATGGACACAGCTCCTTTCTGTCTCCATTTCTGGTAAGATTTTGCACATTCTGGGCTCCTGGTCCTATCTGTACATCCTATCTTAACTAATTCTCCACTAATCTCTTTATGAAATATTTTGTCATTTTCTATGCTGGCTACTTTTGAAAATTTTACTTTTCTTATTTCTTTTTATTTCTTTTCCATTAAGGAACCAAATATCAACCCAAATATCAATTCTGTCTGGTATAAACATGGAGCAGAGATGGGTCTCTACCAAGAAAAATCCCCAGATAATTTTCACACAAAATGGGAAGCAATAAAGAACTGACACTCTCAAAATATAAATTCCTTTAACAGTTCCAGAAGTTCCTTAGCAAATCACCACAAATCTTTGCATTTCTGTTACTATGCTTTTTATTTTTTTTGATAACTCATTTTTAATAATAAAAGTGAATTAAATTTTAATATTAATTTTTTTTAATTCCTAGTGTGGCCGTTAGATTTTGTATACTATCTTTCATTATAAATGTGTAATTTTTCAGTCATGTTGTGAATTAAATAGGTTTTCAAAAGCTGATCTCACCAAGCAATAGCTATTTATAATATTATATGTATAAAAAAGAATATTATAAATAACTAATGTCAAAAAGACTTTCAAACACTATTTTATATTGAGTTGTGACTGAACAGATGCTTGCAGAACATACAATCATCTAGATGTCAAAGTTTCTCATTATAGTTCAAGTTTGGTAGGTTTTTCCTTTTATTCTGTCAGTTGTAAGGTCAACAAAAAATCCTGTGAACTTAGCAATTATCTTCATACAGAAAGTCAGGTGGAGAGTGTGAGTGTGGTCCAGTCTGTCTGCCCCAAACAGTTCCTTAGACAACAGAGTTATTCAGGGGAAATTCACTCTGTGTCAAATAAATAAACAAAATCTTAAAAAAAAAAAAACAAAAAACACCACTACACCTTGAGAACCAAGTACCACTTCTGCCCCCAAACTAATATGATTTATCAACTGAACAAATGTTAACTGAATACCTCTTCTTTTCCAGGTATCACATTTCTTTTTTTTTTAAGATATTTTTTATTTATTTGACAGAGAGAGAGAGAGAGATCACAAGTAGGCAGAGAGGCAGGCAGGGAGAGAGGGGGAAGCAGGCTCCCTGCCGAGCAGAGAGCCTGACGCCAGGCTCGATCCCAGGACCCTGGGATCATGACCCGAGCCGAAGGCAGAGGCTTTAACCCACTGAGCCACCCAGGTGTCCCCAGATATCACATTTCAATAAAGGGAATGACTTGTTGCTGAGCTGATTCAATAATATTGAAAACCTTATTTTTCTAGCTAATATTTATTAAGTTCCTCTTATGTTCTAAATCTTGTGTTAGTCATGGGTTTTCAAAGAAATGATTTGAAAACCTGACCTTGAAAAGCTTACATTCTTGTCAGGAAGACAGTAATAAACAAATAATCACAAAGGGATAAGTGGCCTAATAGAGGTACTGTGCATAATATGTAAACAGAGAGGGGGAAGGATCTAATTTTAATGTAAGGCAAAGATGGTTCAAGCAATCTTCCTAGAAGAGGCAGCACTTGAGTTGGTTCTTGAATGATAACAAGGGATTTTCCAGAGAGAAAAGTGGAGAAGGATACTCCAGAAACAATATATATGTGAATCTACAATGAATGTGATTTTATGAAAATGAGAAGTAAGGCAAGCAATTTGGTGAAGCAGAGTGTAGAGTATAAGGGAGCAGTAAGACATGAAGACACAGTCTTGAAATCTGGACCTGCTAAGAGATGCTATCCTTGAAAAAGTGTCCTTTGATTCACATAGTCACAGAGTAAACACTGATATATAATCATTTAAACTGATTATAGATTGGCATTATATTACATTTTTGCAAATCCCTTTAAAGCTTTGTGTAATAGAAAACAGCTAGCTTTTCAGATCTACTTCTGCATTCAATTCGATGTATTATCACATATAAACTACCTCTGGAAAACTCCACTATTCACTCATAAAAGAATGAGAGTACAAAGGGGTCATCTGAATGGAATTTAGGAATCCCCAGGGCCACACCTGGAAAACTACTACTTTAGAGATTTGATTTTTTTTATGCTATTATGAATAGTATTATTTTCTAAAATTTCATTTTCTAATTATTTTCTACGTGAATATGGAAATACAGTTGACCTATGCATATTAACTTTGTATTCTGTGACTTTGTTAAATTTGCTTAATTATACTTTATTTGTAGATAACTTTGTATTTTCTACATATACAATAGTATCAGGATGAAAAATGACAATTTTATCTCCTTATTTTCAAAACTGTTCCTGTTTTGTTTATTTTTCATCCTTTCTTGCAAAGTTGGGACCTCCAATTCCAAGTTCCAAGGTTCTGGAAATGTTCTATTTCTTTTCTGGGTGGCATGCACATGTATCTTCATTTTATGGTAATTCGCCATGCAGTAAATTTTGTGTGAAGTCACCGATTAAAGTTTTTCTACTGGCCAAAGAAAACTCAGTGTGGGGGGGGAAAAAAAGCAAAAATCAGCATATGAAAATATTCATACTGCATTCAATTTTCCTTTGAGATTTTCTGAGTCAATCTACCTCTGGAGATGCATGTTAAAGGGTTAAAATTTGGATAATAAAATAATCATTGCTTCCAGAGAAAGCATTAGGCATGCTCATGAATTATTTACTTTTATAATTTCAGCTTAGTTTGCCTGTACATATGTGCCAGAAAAAACACCCATTTAGGTTGATGCCAACTAGATTTCTTTTTTAATTCCCTTTTGAGAATGCTGACTCCTTCAACAGGGTTTAGATCAATTTGCTTTGCCATGTAATTCAAGTGGTGCTGCTGACTAGTCCATTAACCTGGTTGGGCAAGGTTAAAGATAAAGGAGAGTTAAGGTAACAGATTTCCTCTTGCTGGGTCCCAGGGCCCTCTCCTTATTCTCTCTTTTGCCAGTCCCTAGAATTGTTTCTGATGCCATAAGAAGAATATCTGGACCTTCCCTGTTATATTGGAGATTAGCAGGTTTTATGGAGTTCATCACTACCTAATTGAAAAAAAATTGCAACGGTATCATCAGAACAGTGAGAATACATAAAAGAGGGAGAGAGAGAGAGAAATTATGGAGATTGTCAGATATGCTGCTTATTATTATTTGGCTTGGAAATATTTCTAGACATATTCATTCAAAATGTATCCAAGACATTCTTCTGTTCATGTGGCCTAAATTACCTGTACTAACATAAATATTTATTTTATTTATTTATTTATTTTGCCCCAAACATTTCCTTAGACAACAGAGTTATTCGGGGGAAATTTGTATTGTGGAGGACAATTTAGAGGTGACCTCCCAGGCCTCTCAACATAAGGGAGTTTGTGGGAGAGAGACTGCAAAGTAAAGCTGCCTGCCCCTTTTCGGGTGGGGACAAGTGTTTTTTCTCACTACTCTTTAGAGTTCTCTCCATTGTCTTTGTCTCAATTCCTCAGAGAAATTAAGATGAAAGAAGGCTTAATTTCCTCTCTGAGGAGAATAGTATTTGTAAATTTTGAAGTGTATTTCTTACATAATACATCTAGTTTCCCCCTTCGATTTAACGTCTACGTTCAAGAACACTCTAGGTCTGCTAAAGGTAAATAAGGAAGCTCTGTTCTTTATCTATCATCAACACTAGCAAGGCCAAAATAAATCCCGGCAGGGGTGATGAAGGTAAAGAGGAGATACCAAATTCTGGAAAATGGGATCTCCTTTCCCCTTTCTGGGCTCTGTCAGGAGACATTAGACCTCTTTTCCAGCAGCTGGCTACAACCAGGTGATGACTGGCATGAAGGACAGGCGACAACACCTAATGAATCCAGCACACCAGAGACCCAGGCTGCTTTCCTCTCTATTGACAATCCTCAAATCCTCCTTGCAAATTATAAAGTGTCATTAAAATCTGGAACATCTGACTCCCTCTCTAAGGGTCTCACTGACACGTGGGATTAAGGTCAGGTACATCAGGGGACCTCTTTGTGTAAAGGTAAAATGACTTTTTGAACTGAAATAATGGATTTAAGGCACTGAGGCTGAACACAGCTCCATCCAAACCCCCGGTGACATATTTACAGAACCAGGTCTGGCTGAGAACAAGGTGAAAGAAACAGTAACTCTAATTGCAGCCAGCAAAATGAACGAGCTGATTGGCTGAACGCTGGCCAAGCTCTTACCATTAAAAATACCGCAGCATTGCTGCCAAAAGGGGTGTTGGGACAAATTGCCAGAGGTAACCATTACATAAGCCAGAGCTCACCCTGCCAATTAGCCAGAAACCACTGCTACATCTCTTCTGGCCACAATGATTCTGATAGGGCACTTGTAAGCTCTTCAGCTGCTCAAAGACCGTATCAGAAGAAAGCAGTTCCAGGGAACCAGAGAAATCACCTCCAGGCCGAAGTAGCTAGTGGGGTACAGGTAAACCACCCTATCAGTTGTAGTATTTTCAGCAAGAAAGTCAGACAATCTCAGCGAACTCAGGCAAATGACCTTTTGAAAATTGCTGCAGCTTTTTTGGAGGAGTGAGGATAGTAAAAGCGAAGAAACGTGCCTTAGCTTGCGAAAAAGGAAGGAAAGAAAAGCCTGTGGAATTACCTCATTTTCTTTATTAAAAGATGCTTCCCATTCTGATTAGCTTCGAGCGCAGTAGCATTCCTTGAGGGCTGTTTTCCACAAGCAAAATGGAGGCAAGCACAGAGGACAGTTATCCAAGGAAACCAGAAAAAAATTCCTTTTATCCTGAAGTCCTGGAAAATGTGGGTGTACACATGGGATTACCCAGGTAAGAATTCCCATGCTCATGTGTCACTGCTCCATTAGGCTGCATTGGTTGTGGGGCCCTGGAACCACCTTAGTGCCAGCTGTCATCAAGTCCTTCCTGACTCCCAGCCACAGACTCCCTCTGAGGAGTCGATTTATCTACCCCCCAGGCTTATTCCTTTTCCCACCCCACCCATAATACACTCACAATGTCACGTCCACAGTCCATTCAACTGCCACCTACCTATGGTCTTGGTCTAATCCACAAACTTGATTTTGCTATTCACCTGCATAAAATCCCTGAGGACTACTCTATGACCTTTATTTTAAGTCTGAGCTTCCTACAGTGAACCCCATCTACTTTATAAGTCTCTGCTCCACTCATTCCCCACAAGCTCTACAATCCAGATAGAGGATAATCTCCAACAGTGGTTCTCAACATGAGCAGCACATTCTAATACCCAATGGAGCTTCTCAAAGCTCAGTCCCAATGCCCAGACAGAATCACGTACCAATTCAATTGGAATTTCTAAGGATGAAACTCAAACATAAGTATCTTTTCTTTTTTTAAGATTTTATTTATTTATTTGATAGACAGAGATTACAAGTAGGCAGAAAGGCAGGTGGAGAGAAAGAGAGAGGGAGAAGCAAGCTCGCTGCTGAGCAGAGAGACCGATGTGGGGCTCGATCCCAGGACCCTGAGATCATGACCTGAACTGAAGGTAGAGGCTTAACCCACTGAGCCACCCAGGTGCCCAAAACATGAGTATCTTTTAAAATTTGTCCTGTGGTTACAAGTTTGATAACCAGTGCATTCTTACCACAGTTATGGACTGAATACTTGTGTTTGTCTCCCCAGAATTCATATACTGAAATCCTAACCCCTCATGTGATGGTACTAGGAGGTGGGGCCTATGGGAGGTGACTAGTTGATGAGGGTAGAGACCTCATGGGTGGGATTAGTATCTTGTAAGAGACCCCAGAGAGCTCTCTAGCTCTCTTTCCATCACATTAGGTCACAGTGAGAAGTCAGCAGTCTACAGCCCAGGAGAAGGCTCTCACCAGGTGCCAACAGTGCTGATACCCTGATCTCAGACTTCCAGCCTCCCAAACTATGAAAAATACATTTCTGGTGCTTGCCAGCCACCCCATTTATGGGATTTTCTTATAGCAGCATGAACTAAAACACCCACTGCTTATGTCTTTACATCCGCTTTTTCCTAGACTAGAAATATATTATTTTACATCTTTATTTTTCCCCCCTGCTGTTCTTGTAGGACGCAGGTAACATATCTCTCCTCCAACCCTCCAGTCACTTCCCTTAGTTTTCCCCATGGCAACCCTCACATGCCTGCATCCTGATCTTTGATGTCTCTCATTTCCTCACTAACTGGATGACAAATCCTTCCAGACAGGAAGAGCGTTTCATTTGTCTTTGTATCCTCAGCGTCTACTGAGGAAGGAGAACAGATGCACACCAATACCAAGCTTGGACTCAATTCTCCAAGCTCTTCTTCCAACTGCCAGAAAGCAAGCAATCTTCTGTTTACAAAAATTTCGCAGGCATTCTAATTTTAGGACACAATAAACTGAATGAAGAGGAAAGACATCTGGAAGATCAGGGCATCACAACTACTTCAGGACATCGGTAACACTTGGATTTTGTTACTCTCTGGTGCTTGAGACTGGGTGAGAGTCTCTTGATGGCTTCCATATTGAAAGATTTTAAAAAATGGAATGTCGAAGCATTCAATCAAGACCATGAAGGCTCGTAAACAGTTTGATTTCATGGCCTTTCCTCAAATGGATTCGCTTTTTAATACATTTTGGCAAAGCATGCTCCTCAGTGTAGGAGGCAGGAAGGACATTTCCATCAGTGCAAACTGGGGCGTTGGTTTCCATGAAGAGAAAACTCAGAATCCTTCCAAACAAAAAAGGGCTCCTGGACACAATGCAAGAAGGATGCTGTGAGAAGAGGTCCAGATTTAGCAAGAAGGATACAAACATGAAAGCAGTTCTGTGCTGGAAAGACGTTTAAAAATCCTGAGATCTGCAGGCCAGAGCCTGCCACTGGAATTGGCAAAAGAAGAAGAAACAACAGACTTTCATTTTGGCTTTTGCCGCAAGTTCGATTGCTTTGTGATTCTTGCCCAAAGTCTCTAAATAAAAATGCTTGGTGTGTATTCCAAAGTTCTTGCTTTCTGACGCTAACGTGGAAGACACACCACACTCTTTTTCCTTGCTTCCCAGTGGAAACAGTTTGAGAAAATAAGCTGCTGAACAATATGTTGAAAATAAAGCTATTTTGCGATATAGGTGGTGACCTGATCATTCCTGCTTAGGAAAACCACAGAGATATATAAAGGCAAAGCAAAACACAAGTAAAGAGCAACATTTTTCCTTTCCCTTCCCTTTGTCCTTTCAGAATTCTCTTAGGAATTCTCCTGAGAGAGCACCTGGGTGGCTCAGTGGGTTAAGCCTCTGTCTTCGGCTCAGGTTGTGATCTCAGGGTCCTGGGATCGAGCCTCGCATCGGGCTTTCTGCTCAGCAGGGAGCCTGCTTCCCCCTCTCTCTGCCTGCCTCTCTGCCTACTTGTGATCTCTCTCTGTCAAATAAACAAAATTAAAAAAAAAAAAAAGAATTCTCCTGAGAGAAGTTTTATGCTTTATATAATTTTGAGCTTCTTATGGTAAGGAGGCTTCATTTCCAGGAGCAAATACAGAGAGGCACAGGAACTTTCTTGAAAAGAACTTATTCTAGTGCAGACATAGCTTTCAGGAATCATCTCCATCTCAAGCCAGGTAGAGAAGCAATTGAGAGATAAGGGGTGAGGGGAACATAGTAAATATTCTTCACAGAATCACCTTCCTGTAAAATTCTTTTTTTTTTTTTAAGATTTTATTTATTTATTAAACAGAGAGAGAGAGAGATCACAAGCAGGCATAGAGGCAGTCGGGGGGTTGGGAGGAAACAGGCCCTCCGCTGAGCAGAGAGCCCGATGCAGGGCTCGATCCCAGGACCCTGAGATCATGACCTGAGCCGAAGGAAGAGGCTTAACACACTGAGCCACCCAGGCGCACCACCTTCCTGCAAAATTCTTAATCATCACATTTATCCTTTGTCTGTACTTCCTCTTTGGACAAAATGACATTAGATTAAGCTTCTACAACAGCCATTTTGATAGGTCAAAACTTGTCAGAGACCAACAATTACATTGAATTCACTCCAACATCGAACTGATTTCAAAGCAATGGAGAACATGGAGCCCTGAGATGAATGAGGCCCCTTGGTAATTTCATTTTGAAGTTTCAAGCCCCTTTTTTTTTTTCAAAATGTTGATAAGGGGCTTGAAACTTCAAGACTGAATTTGAAACTATAATGTTAGATAACGTTTGTAGAGTGCTTCTCATGTATTAAGCCGTGTGTGAAATGACTTGCACAAGAAATCTCGCTTACAGTGTACAACAATTCTATTAGGTGGTATTATGACTAGCCTCGATTTACAGAAAAGAAAACTGAGGCTGGTAAAATTTAAGTGAATTGTTCAATGGCACGTAACTTGTAAGCAGCAGAGAGCTGAGACTCAGAACTGTGTGTTTCGACGGACACCCATGTTCAAACCCCAAGGGCCCGTGTATCGCAGGCATTTAACATTCCGGCAAATATAAGAAACTGAAATAAATGACCATAATTCTTCTCAAGATGAGTGCTGTGTGTCGGTGGGGAGAAATGCTCTGATAGGCTGCTTGGCCGGGGTGGGGGTGGGGGTGGGTAGCAGTGAGAAGTGACAGCCCCCGAGAGCCGCTGTGCTCGCATGTAGCCACTCTGTAGTGGCTATGTAGCCACATAGCCACTCTGTCGTCACTCACACAGTGTGAACTGTTTCAGGATACCATGTGCTGGTCACTGTGGTTATGGATTCAGAGGGTTTGAAGTGACTGCACTGGCACTAAGTTATTGCCCTGAATTCCCAAGTTTGCACAAGTTTCCCCAAATGGATCTCTCAATTCCTGGTCTCACCAAAGGCTTTTGAATCAATATTAAACCTTGGAGTGTGACAAATGGCCTGGTCACTTCCCCGCTCAGTGTGTTCACAGTTCACCACTCCCTGCTTTTTCTATACTGCAGATTCTCCCACTCGTCAGTCCAGTCAGACAGATACTTTAGGCAAATCTTTCAACGGAAAAAAAAAAAAAGGCACATTTTGGAAGGGTTCACATTTGGTGATCAAGTAACAGAGCATATCGTGGCAAAAGATCCAAAAGCATTAAAAACATCCCCAAATATTTCTCAGCCAGTTTTATTTTTCCACTGCTTGTAAGCCACTAATTCTGCCTTTCAGTTGCGTGAGGGCTTAAGCAACTTTCCAACTCAGAACTACCTCTGTTCCATGGAGTAAAAACATCCAGACTTTTAACAGGAAGTTGCATGCAAGAAGACAGCCTTGTCTTTAAAATCGTCCATTATGGACAATCCTCAAAACCTTTGATCTTAATTAGCTGAACAAGCTCCTAGGGCTTCATTGCCAGCTCAATTAATTTGATTTAATCACATTTACCTTGTCAGTACGCAGTTTGGATCATAGTAACTTAAGATCAGCCAAGATACACAAAGATACTTTATCAGAGGGGAAGTAATACTATAAAATATAAACATCATTTCCTGTGACCAGTAACATGAAGTACCCAATATGTTGTACATACATCAACTTCTGCATCTCATCTGGTTCCTACAAATACGATAACCACACATAAGCACCAGTCAATCAAAACAGACTTTGTAATGACTGGTCTCTGCTTACCTCTTTGTACCATCTAAAGAATAGTTTGGATATTTAAGGATTGACTTAATGCTGAGTCAGAAACTTGTAAGCCCTGTAAATAAAAGAACTTTAGAATGTACTTTTATTCTGTTAGTAACTCCCAGGGATTTGATAGGTAACTTCAAAAAACAAAACAAAACAAAAAATGGATCGAAAGCCCAGACATCTGCACCCTGCTCTTCTTCTCTTCTTGCCTTTGTTTAAATTCTGGATTTGCAAAGAAATTGCTGTATAGGTTTGTGTGCGTGGAACCATGTACACTCAATGCACTCCATATGTTGATTTAAGGGATTTACAATGGTAACTATTTCCATACTTTGTTTTCACTTTCTACATTGATTTTAGACATTGGTCCCTGTGATTCCTCTAAAGAAATGAGCTAATGGGTCCTCGAGGGAATTAAAGAGCATTCAGACTGAACCATGGTGCTAGGCCATGAGCAACTTTTCTTCGTAATTAGTCTTTGTTTACAAGGCAATGCTCTAGCTTCAGATATTTCTATGACAACCAATTGGAGTATTTATTCCTCTGAATACAGGGAGGAAAATTATGGGTTTGTTTTTATTTTTGCAGCAACTCCTACCCAGCCCAATATCTCTTGATGTGATAGCCTTTACATGGTGGGCAACAGAGAAGGTTCTAAGATTTCTCAGCCCATCTTGGGTCAGGAGGCTGGGGCTTCCTCCTTTTCTCTTTTACCTAAGTGTGCATCAAATAAGGCCAACTGATCTCTGAGGACTGGATAAACCAGCAGGCTCCTCATTCCTTTTTCCTCCTCAGTCATGTACCTAGCCCAATTTGAGTAGGATGTATACATGTTAACTACTAGACTGGTGGAAAAGATGGCCATCAACTTCAAGGGAAAGTCAGCTCAGTGATGAACAATGCTCCTCAAACTTTCCCATTAAGTGCTCTTGGGAAGAGAATGAACCGATACCCTCGAAGTCTAGGGATATCACTTCTACATGGGATCCTACAAGCTGGAGAGGTTTTCAATGTTCTATACTTTGTCATTAAAAAGGTCAAAAAAAAATATCACAGGGCTTTTTTTTATCCTACTCCAATTATATGTTTAAATACAAAATTATTGGGGCACCTGGGTGGCTCAGTCAGTTAAGCGTCTGCTTCCAGCTCAGGTCAAGATGCTAGCATCCTGGGATTGACCCCCATGTCGGGTTCCCTGATCAGTGGGGCACCTGCTTCTCCCTCTCCCCACTGTTCATGCTCTCTCTCACCCTCTCTCAAGTAAATAAATAAAATCTTTCTAAAAAATAAATACAAAAATATTTTATATTACTTACCATGGAATAAAACGGACTTAACCATGGAACTGATCTGTTAGAATCAAATTCCAAAAAGATACACCATGTTTTTCTCATGGAATCGTGTGTCTTTTGACATGCTAGTTTGAGAATCTCAGATGTAGGTGAAAGAGTCTCAAGCCCATACAGTGAAGCCTGGATTCTAATCCTGCTTCTACCACTAATATATCCTTTAGTTTTATTTTGTTTAATATCTATACTCCTCCATTTTTAATAAAGGAAAATATTTTTAATGTCAATTCCAACTTAAAAATTGTATAAAGCTTATATTTCTGTGTTATAATGTTATACACACTTTTAGGATAAGTTAAGTCATGTTAAAAATTCTTGAAAACATTCGATGTTTCTAGAAAAGAAAATGGAGTTGTCATGAAAAACAAATAAAGGGAATATTTCTTAGAGCAGTACCAAGAGTTTACTGAAGTCAGGGAGACTGACTTAAAACTCAGAAACCAGTACCAGTGATCAGTGAATCTGAGTTTCAAGATTTCTACTATTGTTTGCCTTTTGCACTTAAAGGTGGTCAATAATTGAGAAAAAAATACTTAGCAAAATTATGTGCACATTTTTCTTCACCTAGAAAGCCACTTCAAAGAATCTATCCCCAAGATATGATGACAAAAATACAGACATAACAGGGTGCCTGGGTGACTCAGTCCATTAAGTGTCTGACTTTTGATTTCAGTTCAGGTCTTGATCGCAGGGTTATGAGTTCAAGCCCTGCATTGGACTCCATGCTGGGCATGGAACTTACTTAAAAAAGAAAAAGAAAAGAAAATACAGACATAAAGTATCTGTAATAATAAGACAAGAAGCAATCTAAAACTTTCTCACCAAGGCACTGGCTGAATAAACAATAGTTTGTCTGTATAATGGAGTGTTATAAAGTTGTAAACAAAGCATGAGAAGTAATTCCATGTAGTGCAATGGATTGATCTCTATAACATAAAGTTTAAAAAATGTGGAGAAAAAAATGAGCGTAGTATATTTCATGTAAGAAGGGGATGAGTGTATACACATATTCATATTTTTAAGTGGATGAATAAACCAAAAACCATTTTATTAAAAATGCCATCTGTATTGGGAGAGAGGAAGTAGGGTGGAGGAAGAGATAGGAACAGTCTAGATAGATCTAGACTTCTTTGAATATATTTTGCTTTATAAATTTGACTTTGGAATTTTTACATAATTATAACATAAAATTAAATTTTAGAAAAGCAATGCCCAAAAGTCAAAAACAATATTGAAACAAATAAGTGTTTATCAAATGGGTAAAATAACTGCATGGAAGGAATTAGTTCAATCAATTTTACAACAGAGCAAAATGTTTGTATGTTCCTAATGGAATATGTCATAACACAAAATGAACTATAGGGAAAAAATGACAAAAAATATTTTCAGTAACCACATTGTTGGAGATAGTATTGATATTGTTATCTTAAAATGATTGCACATGAATTGTAGGATAAATCCAACAAGCAGTTCTGTTGGTTCATTGGAAACTGGGATTTTTTGTGTGGGAGAAAAGAGGAGCAGATAACAGATAACTTTTAGTAAAAACACTGTAGTCCTGAATTGAAATGGCAATTATTAGTAGAAACCTATAAATAGGTTATCTTTTGAAAAGAAGCAATTTTTCTAGCCATATTCAGGGAGTAGGTCTAAACAGTGGCTTATTCCATGTTGCCAAGGTTCCCTTATCCCACTAAAAAGGAAACAGGGCTGCTTAGAGAAAAGGCCTATTCCAGGCCTGGGGCAGGACACATACAAGACAAACCTGAAGTAGCTTGTCATACAGGCAGTAAAGATACATTCCCAGGCTTTGGTGGTTATACCAATAGGTATCCAGAGCAGGGGTAGACTGGAGCGAGGATATGTAAGATCATTAGAGTTGATTGTGAAATATCCAGAATTTTCTGACTGTGTTGTTAAAACAGTGGTAGCTTGCATCAGTCATGTTGAGAGAATTTATACCAAAGAAATTGGTACCATACTACATATTGTAGCCTTTTTTTTTTTTTTTCTTTGAGGTCCTCTTAGCCAGCACAACACTATATAGGAGTCAACTCAAGGAGGCTACTTTGGACAAGGGAAGAACATCTGAGCATTGCTAAGAAAAATAACTGCAATGGAGTGAAATATATCAAATATAATTAAATCTATGTGTTTATAATGGTATCGACCCAAGACACACACATGAAAGTTTAGTTCATCACTTCAAAGTAGTAGGTAATCAAACTTCTTTTTTGAAAACTGGTCAAGAAGGAGAAAGGACAAAGCATTTATCTTGTCTTTTTTATACAAAATTTATAGGGTAAACACAGTTGATAGGGAAAGATTTTTTTCTGTATATCTATGCCAAATGATAGATGATAGAAGAATAATAGACCATCACCATTTATAATCCCTAATTAATGAATGAATAGTGGAAATGAACAATAATGTCTACTAACATGACCAAATGGGAGAGAACCACACATTTGCTTGGATACAAAAAACATCCATGAAATAGTCTTGCCTCCTTCACTCCCATGCCCTCACCCCCAAATTAATCTCTATAGCCATAATTACCATTTTACCAGGAAAAACAAGGTAAAAAGGAATCCAGTAATCCCTGCTTATCCTCAGGAATATGTTCCAGAGGATGTGTGAAATGGCAGATAGTACACTACCGATATGTTTTTTCCTATACATACATATGTACATACCTGTGATAAAGTTTATAAATTAGGCACAGTAAGAGATTAACAATAATAACTAAAAATAAAATAGAACGGTTACAACAAAAGGCTGTAATAAAAGTAATGTGAGTATGGTTTTTCTCTCTCAAAATATCTTATTGTATTGTACTCACCTTTTTTCTTGTGACGATGTGAGACGATAGGATGCCTGCATGATGAGGTGAAGGAAGCTGAATGATGGTGAAATAATGATGCAGCGTTAGGCTACTACTGCCCTTCTGAAGATATGTCAGAAGGAAGATCTGCTTCCAGTCTGCGGTTAACCAGAGCATAAATGGAACTGTGGAACATGAAACCATGAAAGGTGGGGGGGGGGGGGTTACTGAATGTTAATGAAAACCATGCTATCAGCAAAACTTAGGCCATTGGAAACTCTACAGAACAAACTCTGTAATTTCTTCAAAAAATGTTGCAAAGACATATAAGTGGCAGGTGGGAAAATGGGAAGTAAAGGGAGAGAAAAAAACATCTATAGATTAAAGAAAAATCAATAGGCATGCTTAGGTGACTCAGTCAGTTGGACCTCTGGTTCTTGATGTCGCCTCAGGTTGTGGTCTCAGGGCTGTCGGGTCTAGCTCTGCATCAGGCTCTGCATCAGGCTCTGCATCAGGCTCTGCACTGAGAGATTCTCTCTCTCCCTCTCTACCTGCCCCTCTCCTTCCCCAGCATCCTTCATGTGCCCACTCTCTCTCTCTCTCAAAAAAAAAGGAAAGGGGACAAAAAAGAAAATTCAATCAATTGCGATGTACAGACTTTATTTCAATTCTGAGTCCAACAAACTGTGAAGGAAAAAAAATAAAACAACTATTAGACAATCAGAGAAATTTGAATAGTGATTGAATATTTAGTGTTATTGAGGAATTATTAAATTTTAAGGTAGAGTAATTGTGTCATGGCTATGGTTTTAAAATGAACTCCTATTTTCAGGATATTTGCTGAAATACTTATGGATGAAATGACAGGATATCTGGAAAATAAGTAGATAGGACGAAAGTAGTTAGGGGAATAGAACTCTGCTATTCCAAGAGTAATTCGCTGGCTAACAAAATCCACATCATCTAGGAACTTATTAGAAATGAACAATCTCAGGACCAAGTACAACACAATAAAAAACTGCATTGTAACATTTAGGTTAATTTTTATATTCATTGAATTTTGAAAGCTCTGGTTTAATAAAACACGATTGGCTATCGTTTAAGCTGGAGTGAGTTACCTTAAGGTACCATCCTCTCTATATTGGTGTGTATCTGAAATGTTCCGTTACGAAAATTTCTCTCAACAAGAAAGCCGAATCAGAGAGAAGGGTGACTAGTGTATGAATAATCCAAAAGCAGACCTTTCGTTTCTTTTCCTCTTCACCTCACTTTCCCTCATGTAGCCCCCCAGGGTCTGGGATTTGATCGGTAGCACATTCCCAGTCTGACCCTAAAGGTCCTCACCAGGCACACTTCAAGCCTCCTGGATTATAGGGCCATTTCCACTGTGTTTCCAGTCCTAAACCCCAAGGTCTGCAAGTAGTTTTCATAGACGGAACAATTTCTCTGCTCCCAAAGCCCTAATAGCTTCTCGGCAAACTGCATGGTGACGCTTTCCAGAGGAGTCGAGCAAACGGTGATGCCTCCTGCCAGGAATGATTGGCAAACTCTTGAGGAGAGGACGTTTTCCAGCTGGCTCCATGCCATGGCCCAGCTGCACTTGCTACAAAGGTCATTGTTCTTTCTTCAGTGATTATCAAAAATATTTTAGCACTCTTACAAATGCCATAAAGAAGAGGTCAAGGGAGATCTCTGTGCACATGGATGGAACATTGTATTTTCTGTGGTTCAAGTATGATATAGGAGTGAAGTTCAGAGGATAGACCAGACTAGAGGAGAAGTAGGAATACAAGGGTCACATTATTCGTGTTTTCCCTCTTCTGTTAGGCAAGGTCCTTCTAATATACAAATGCATTGACACAGTGGTTCCAAAACAAAATCTGCTCAACTTGCATTGATACATTGTCCAATATCATTGTCAGTCTTTCTTCCTTCCCCTGCCCCCCGCAATTTACACAAAGATTTGCCAAATAATTCAGAATGCAAGGTCTTCTGGGAATCACTTTGCCCAGAAATGTAGTGACTAAAGCCAGTTAGTACTGGGCAAATTCCATCCTATTTGAAAGCAACAATACCATTCTTTTAAATATTTGAAAAAGAGTTAACTAGTAATCAAATAAATGCAAAGGAAGATAATGAAGTGCCCCTTCACCTCTCAAGTGGGCAAGGACTATGCAGTGATGAGGGAAAGCCAGCCCTCTTCCATGGTGCTGATAGGAAAGCAATGCGGGAGAGCCTTGCTAGAAAATAAATAAATTAATTAATTAATTAATTAGCATTTTGTATCCATGTGCTTTTAAAAACCGCTTTATTGAAATATAACTGACATACAATGATCTACCCATATTTAAAGTGTGCATTAAGTTTTAACGTATCTTAAACTTAACTGCTGAACCCATCACCATTAGCAAAATAATGAGCATATTCTTCGACCCCCAAGTTTCCTCTTAGTCATCTCACTCTGACAATCATCCCTGACATTTACTCTTGTCCACAAATATGACATAGAATACGACTGAGATGAAATCCTACAGAATCTGTCCTGTTGTCTGGCCTCCTTCACTCAGCATAATTACTTCTATGTTTACGCGGTAGCACATATCGGCAGTGTATTCTGTTGTAACGATGACTAGTTGCTATGGACTGAATGTGTGTGCCCCCCTCTCCTTCCACCTCTCGAAGTTTTAATGCCATGACCTTTGAAGGTGGGGCATTTAGAAAGGAATTAGGTCATGTGGGTGGAGCCTTCATAATGGGGATTACTGTCTTTTTAAGAGCCCCAGCTCACTCTCTCTTGTGGATGCAACAGGAAGTTGACTGTCTGTAAGCCAGGAACTGGACGTCCACCAAAAAGCCGACTCTGCTACCCTGGGGTACTCTGGTACCCTGAAGCTTCCAGAACTGTGAAATATAAGTGTTGTTTAAGCCACCCAGTCTATGGTGTTCTGCTCTAGTGCCCCTAACTCAGATACTAGTATTCTGTTGTGTGGACATGGCACAGTGCATTTACCCATTTACCTGTAGATAGAAATTTGGGTGGTCTCCATTGTTTCATTACTACACAGTTGTGTGAACATGTGATTTCTTCAACACATGGGACTTGATGGGCATAGGCACCCGGCACAAACGTAAAGCTCATGCAGCTTGCGTTATTGGTGATAAAGTTCTTTTTCTTTGATGCAGGAGTCTCGTAGCTCCTGCCAGCACTCGTGATATTGTGAAAGGCTAACTTACTAGCTTGCAGATAGGGTAGAATTTCACACCATTTACAGTTCTTGGTAATTCTATTTCTGGGGCTCTTCGTTGCTTTATGGAGATCCAGATTTACATCTGGTATCATTTTTCTTCTGCTTGAAGGATTTCCTCTAATATTTCTTGGAGTGTGGGGCTACACGTAATGAATTCTTCCAGTTTTTTTTTATGTTTGGCAAACTATTAATTCTGCCTTCATTTCTGAAATCTATATTTGCCAATTATAGGATTCTAGGGAGATAATTTTCTTTCCTTAAATGTCAGCACTTTAAAAACATTCTTCTACGCTCTTTGTGCCTGTGTTGTTTCCTATGAATCCTTTGTTGTTATCTTTTTCTCTATGCATCATGTGTCTTTTGTGCCTCTGGCTGCTTTTAAGATTTTCATTTTATCATTGGTTATGAGCAATTTGCTTATGATGTACTTCCGTGTAGTTTTCTTTATGATTTTTATGTTTTGGATTAAGCTCCCTACATATACAGGTTTGTAAATGCCATCAGATTTTGAGTTTTTTAGACCATTCTTTTTCGGATATTTTTGCTATTCTCCTTTCCTTTGTAAGCTGTAATTACATATATGTTGTCTCTTGAGTTATACCACAGTCCACAGATTATTTTTGCATTTTCCTTTCCAACTTATTTAATTTGGGGTAGTTTCTATTATGATGACTTCAATGACTATTTTTTTCTTCTGTAATATGTCATCTGCTATTAATCCCGTTCAGTATATTTTTTTCATCTCATGCATTGTCGTTGCCATTCCTAGAGCTCTTGTTTGAGCCTTTTTTTAAATGTCTTCAATGTGTCAACTTCACTTTCAAATATCTGGAACCAAGATCAGGACTAGAGTCAGGTGTGAGACATGTCTGGGCACAGAGTTTGAGAAGGCATTCACTTTCAAGGATGCACACGGACTGACCTCGTTGTTTGAAATACAGTTAAAACAATTCTGTTAATGCCTTCACGGGCTAATACTAACACCTGTGACAGTTCAGTATTTGTTTCATTGATTTCCTCTTTGTGGGTCATAAAAAATCTTGAAGATTATATAGCAAAACCTGCTTATCTCTTTTAGGCTTTAATATTTATTTTAATTTTTAAATCACACTTATTTACACTTTTGAACCTATTTCATCAATCTCAGGTCATGATCCCAGGGTCCTGGGATCGAGCCCCGCATCAGGCTCTGCTCAGTGGAGAGCCTGCTTCCTCCTCTCTCTCTGCCTGCCTCTCTACCTACTTGTGATCTCTGTCAAATAAATAAATAAATAATCTTAATAAAAAATTAAAAAAAATAAATAAATTCAGAAAAAAGTATCTTAAACTTACAGAAAAATTATAAAAATAATAGACTCCCAAATAGCCTCCACCTTAATTTACAAATTCATAACATTCTGTTAAGTTGCAAACGTTTTTGTGAAATACTTTAATCGCACTAGTACTTATAAATAATGTATCATATATCTATGAACTTGGTCCCGGATATATGAAGGTGAATACCCCCCTCATCTACACCACTCAATGACAAATACTTGCTCCTGGCTAGAAAGCATCCAGGGTAACTGTGGAGTGATGAAAGTAAACCCATCAGTATTATTCAGGGGGAAAAACAGCATTATACTGTGCTAGTGATGAGTTAGAAGGCACTGCTTAAATACAAATGACAGCATGACTCCAACAGATAAAAATAGTCCCTGCATATTCCTTTGGCAAAGCCAGTCTGTTTGCTTCTACCTGAAGATCATGTCTATGTGTTTTCTTTATCATAGTGTCAATTCCTCTTCAAACAACGTAAGCCATGGGACTGTGGGGCTGAAGCAGGGAGAAAAGAAAGCCGTAAGGACCAGAATATTTGATTTGGATGTTGCCAGGGTATTTCCCAAGTTGGGAATGACTAATGGAGAGAATGATCTGGGGGTTGGAACTCATCCCTGGACCAATTTTATAAGATCAGTTGAGCAGATTTACATTCTGCTGATTTTTTCTCTCTTAGAGACTTGAATCCTGATGCTTTTGTTCAGCATCAAGATGGGAAGTCTTAGAATGCCATTTATAGATGATGCCTGGTCCTTAGTCACAGCCCCTCAGACCGCTTCTCTGCTTCGAGCCGATGCAGCGGACAGTTCCCTTTGCTCACCTGAGTGTCAGCCCCCAAGCAAACATGCCTCCACATCCCATCCTTTGTCCTTCTTAGACACGGCAGGACTTCTTTGGCCTACATGCAAACCCCCAGCAAGTATACAGGAGAGTTCATGCCCCTGGGAGCAGCCCTCACCCAATGGGAGTGGTGGATAAGTACTCCCATCTCTGGGCTTCCAGTGAGGCAGCTCTTGGAGACATTGTGCACTTCTCTCAATGTGGGTCCTTGTGGAATCAAGCCAGCATGGCCCATGATAATGACCTTTCAGTCTTAGCTTCTCTGTTCCTTCATTCCTGAATCCTAGCTAAACCACTACCACCTGAAGCTTTATCTCTGTCTCTACTTTTGGGAAACCCAAACTAAAACCCCATTTACTCCTTTGAAAATTTACTGAAGGCAACTAGATTCAACTCTGCCTATTTTACTAAATACCCTTAAGAGCAAAGACAATGCCTATTTTACCCATCATTTTATTCCTAGAGCCCAGCATAATCACTTGAGTCGAGAAATCCCTGGCTAAAAAAAATTAATTAGTTAAAATAAGGCAGAAGAACATTCATTTCTTATTCATCATTTTGGGAAATAACATGCACTGCTTTTGGAATTGCACAAATACCACTCAAGAATCCTTTATTCTCCTGGTTTGGTTTTATAGTAACTATCCATAAGGCTAAAAAAATAAAATAAAATCAACAGCCAGGAACAATTTGTCAAATTATCCATTAAACATCCATTCAAACTCACTAAAATCTAATAGTTCCTTTATACTTAGAGTCTTTTAAGAAATTTAGTAAGAAGATCATGTTCCCCTATGTCTGTATAGAAATAGCATGGAGACACAGTGGCCGGGGTAAAGGGCTCTTACTCTGGGACCCTTAATGGCTTGTATCATCAGAATACCAACCATAACATGCAACACACATTTTGTCTCACTTGGTTTTCTGCCTCCCTGTTAAATGATATGCCCTCTGAGGGTGGGCACTATGGTTAAATTCTTTACTCTATAATCAAGAGAACTTAGATCCAGTCCTGGAATTTGGTGGATCCCAATAGTTAATCACTAAATGAATAAAAGCAGTGTTTTTCTTTCTTCTACTTTATTTTTTCTTTCTCTGCTCCTCATACAGGACAGGATGAGACAGGAGAATGGGGTGGGAGAAGACCAGAGAGGAAGGGAGGGGATAAAAGGGAAAGAGACGTTCGTAGAAGTGTGGGAGAGAAGAGGAGTGGAGGGAAAGGAGGGGACTGGAGGTCAAAGAAGGGGAGAGGTGGGGAGAGAAAGGGGGACAAGGGAGTGAAGGAAGACAAAGGGAGAGTAGCCTGTCATTGAGCAACATCTGTCCATCACTCCTGAACACGAACATGGCATAGAAAGATTTTCTGAGCTAAGGAAATTGTTCTCAAAACTGAACAAAATAATTATTTTTAACAATAGGTAGACTAATATGTATGAAGATCTGTTAATAAGCTTTTAAATGCCTCCTCATTTTTCCTACAGCCTGAATATTTAGCTAGTATGCTTAGTATGTTTACATAGACATCTCACTTATATTTATAAATATATCTGTAGAAATATTTCTGTTCTGTTCTCAGTTTCACACCACAAGAATGTAAAACAGTGTATTTCCATTTCGGTTCAGAGAAGATATTTTTTGCTAAACCAATTAGTTGGTGAGTTCATTAAACGATTCCCAAACCTAACCCAGAAATCACTATGAGCTAGTTAATGCCTGGATCACATCATCTTCCATGTCTAATCTAGTTTCTTCCTAAACTCTGATGAAGACATTCTCTCCTCCATCATTTCCCATTCCCTTCCATTTAAAATGTCCTCAGGGCTCCTGCTTATTGCTTCAGGTTTGGTCTAAGAACCATAGACAAACAAATTATTTTCTCAAGTATCAGCAGGCTAGAGATCCATGTGGCCTGATTTTTCATTGAACTCAGAAGGTTAAAACCTCTGGATAACTTTTCTTGTAAAATGACAGGGACCTTCCTAATTGGGCCAAATCTCAACAAGTAATTTAAATTCAGCCTCTCTGGTTCAAGTACTTCTTCTCCAACCCTATCAGGTGACTTGACAAATGATTATTACTTTTCTTTGCCCATGAAATGTATTATATATAGCTTTCTTACATATAGACATTGTATATCCTTTTCCTTTTTGGATGACTTATACTATGCACACCTACGTGTGTGCAACTGTGTGTGTGTGTGTGTGTGTGTGTGTGTGTGTGTGTGTTTGGATGGGGGATACGAGGTTAGAGGAGTACTAGCCTCCACGTTAAGGATGTCTTTCAGAGTCCAACACTCCATCCCTTACTTTGCTACAGATGCCCTTTGATGACTTCCAGAAACTGATCATTGCTTTCCAAGTTGTACATTTAGTTTACAATAGAAACTTCTAGTGATCTGGGTTTTTCAGTTGCTCACAGGTAACTGGTTGCCATTCTGATCTCCAGGTAAACTCAGTGTATTTTGGGTTTATTATCTGTTCTTACACCTTCTTTTTTATTTTATTTTATTTATTTATTTGACAGAGATCACAAGTAGACAGAGAGGCAGGCCGAGAGAGAGGAGGAAGCAGGTTCCCCGCTGAGCAGGGAGCCCAGTGTGGGGCTGGATCCCAGGACCCTGGGATCGTTTCCTGAGCTGAAGGCAGAGGCTTTAACCCACTGAGCCACCCAGGTGCCTCAATGCCTTCTTTTTTTTTAAATTCAGATTCCACATTCCTCCCATAATTCCCAGCCTGTTATTAACGTTGGACAGTATTTCTCTTGAGTGTTATTATTTCTTACAGTTTTTTTTTAAAGATTTTTATTTATTTATTTGACAGACAGAGATCACAAGTAGGCAGACAGAGAGAAGGGAGGAAGCAGGCTCCCCGCTGAGCAGAGAGCCCGATGTGGGGCTCCATCCCAGGACCCTGAGATCGTGACCTGAGCTGAAGGCAGAGGCTTTAACCCACTGAGCCACCCAGGCGCCCCTATTTCTTACAGTTTTTAATAAGCAAGGCACAAGATACCACCATCGCCTTCTTTCAAAGAGACCACTCATCCTCTAGAAAAGTCCCTTCATTTATTACATTATGGATTCCATCACTCACTATAGGCTATATCCAAACTCAGACTTCTAAGGAATAAATTATAAGTTGTTTTAGTATGCAGTATATCTCCAGATGATAGTAAAGATTACTTGTCATTCATTATTTCATTTACTCAAATAGTATATATTGAGCACCTCTTCCAGGAATAGCTGGGTATTTTTTAATGAGTTTGGAAGTCAACATGCATATTGAACTGTGGCAACCACCTCCATGTTCTATGATATCAGACTGATTAAAGTGAAATTTGATTTGCAAACACAGGGGTCTTATAGGAGAGCAGTTGACAACTAAATTTTAAAAATCACTTTTTAAACACCTCGGGCCAATTGAATAAAGGCACTTAAAGAGACTGACATTGCACAATCATGAGAAGGCTATAAGAAGGACTATGATGTAGGATTAAGGTAAGGGTGAGGGAAGATGGTGGAGAGCCCTAATAACAATGGCCAAAAGGTCATGTTTGAATAGGATGGAGCTGTGAGGGGATTGACAAATGCTGAAGGGGCAGCCAAGATAAATGCTCCAAACTAGTTGTGTTTGGAAAGTGCAATGACCTGTTCTTCCTAGGTTCAGATTAGACCATATTCCTCTAAGAAGAAGAACTGCGTGGTGCCTGGGTGGCTGAGTCAGTTAAGCAACAGATTCTTGGTTTCGCCTCAGGTCATGATCTCAGGGTCATGAGATCCAGCCTCAGGTTCAGCTCCATGCTGAGCACAGAGTCTGCTTCAGATTCTCCCTCTCCCTCAACCCACTTGGGCGCGCTGGGGCGCACGCGTGCACACGCGTGCGCACACACATGCACACACACACTCTCTCTCTCTCTCTCTCAAATAAATAAGTAAATAAAATCTTTAAGAGAAAGTACTGTAGCTTCTGACTTTGCTAGAAATCTGCTAAGAATTCACCACTCTTCTTGGGTTTCCAAGGAAGCACTCTACTTTGCTTCCAGCATCTCCTTACACCTGTCTTTTCCTCACGGCCTTGAGATTAAAAGACAAACTCTTTGACCTGAGTCCCATTTTCATTATTGCTTTGAGCATCATCAGATAATGGAGGGAGCAAATTTTTCTTATAATTAGAATGGGACCCAGTCATAGTAACTCAGAACCAACGCCCTCTTTTTACAATATGTATTCTTTGTATGAATATATAAATACTATAAAGAACCCCAAAAATGGAATGACAAAAAAACATAATATTACGTCAGCTTAAGGCTACAAACAGGTAACATATAGAAAGTATGAGTTTGGAAGGTACCTGACCTGTAAAGACTAAATGTGGCAGAGCTGCGGGAAGGATCATTTAGAAGCAGCCCAAGGACACTGATTTCAGTGAAGAACCTAGGGGAAAATAAAAAATGTTAGATCTGGAAGTAGCATCTAGGAATAAGAACAATTAACACTGTTTTCAAGTGACTTCCTAAGTGCAATAAGGGAATTAACTTTTTTCATCCCTTCTTTTAAGAACCAACAAGTTTGAGGAAACGGCTCTTATCTTTGGTTGTAATACAAGCTACAGATGAGAAGTTAGATTTACTTGCTAAATTAAACACAGCAACATCCCACCATTTTTTTTTCCCAGTTAGTATATCTGTTGACCTAAGTGGTTTAATTTACGCCTAATATCCACTCCTTGGAAAAAGTCTTGGTAATAGGAGGTTGAAAACATTTGTTTTGAATATAATTAACTACCTCCTAACCAGGTTCCCCAAAGCATCAGTTTTGCCTGAGGGCCTGAAAGGGTTTGCCTTAGGGTCTGAAAGGGTTTAATGTTCCTTAACATTAACCCTTCTGAGAGGGCAATGTTCCTTACAAGAGAAAAAGAATATTGGAAAAGGAATTAAGACGGAGGGAAAAGAGTTTCAGCACAGATGGCCTGGTTTGTAATGGGAAAAGAGGTCAGGAGTAATATAGCATTCCATTTCATTTCTAAGATGAAAAATACCTACATATTGGCAGAAAAAGTCTGTGCTTCTGATTCAGACAAGGAGGTCAGGTCAAAACTTTATCTTTTAAAGAAATAGATCATGTAATTGGTTGTTGAAAGTAATTGAAAGTTGGCACAATTGGAGAACCATTTCCCCGGAAGACTCACGCTTTTTAAATTGAGCAAATGTCAGAACCAGACATTAAAAAGCTAATGTTTGTCTTCTAATTCTCAAAGACTTTATTGTGTGTATTTCCTGTGGACTTGTGTACACGGACTTTCCTAGGTTTATGTAAACGGTTCATACCAGGCTGCCTCTGACCACTGATCCTTTAAATGGAAGCAGCATTTCTGAAATTATTAGTGGACTTGAAAATAGGAGGAATAGTTAGAAAAGGGATTTGCAACTCTTTCAGAACCAACGCCCTCTTTTTATAATAAGTATTCTTTGTGTATTCATATTTGACTTTTGTGTATTTTTTTTTCAAAAACAAAATATAACGCAAATAAGGGCATTAATCTTTTCTAGTCCCACTTTTTCCCTTGGGTTAAAAAAATATATCTACTTATAGGTGATTGAATGAATCAAATTTCTTTTTTTAAGAATATTTACATAGATACCATTTTAAGAAAATATCTCTCATTATGACATTACCAATGTTTGGGGGGAATAAAAGTGTTTTTTGTTATTTTGGGGTTTGGATCATTCTCTTTTAACTATCCAATTAAACCATGTACAGGGCTTTAAAAATTCAAGTACTGCTAAAAGGCTTTCAACTTAAGCAACATCGCCATTCAGTGTATCTTACTGCCCTTGATACCTTCTCCTTACAGATAATTATTTCCGACTCATAGCTGTTTATTCTGGTGTATACCTCCATATTAATAAATAATATGTTTGTATTATTATTTCTTTTTCAGCTTTATTGAGGTATAATTGATAGATAAAATTATAGTATATTTAAATTGTATACAATGATGAATATATATAATATCATGAAATGTTTTCCTTATCTAGTTAATTAACACAACCATCATCTCACATGTCTATTTTTTGTGTGTGTGTGTGAGAACATTTAAGTCCTACTCTCTTACAAATTTTAATTTTATAATACAGTGTTACCAACTACAGTCATCATGTTGCACATTAAATCCTCAGATTTTATTCATCTTAAAATATTATTCATCTTACTTATCAAAAAAAGTATAACTACGATGGCGATGGATGTTAACTTGTTGTGATCATTTTGCATATATACCTATGTCGAATCATTATGTTGTACACTTAAAAGTAATGCAATGTTATATGTCAATTATATCTCAATAAAAAAGATGAAGAAGGTCTTGTTAATTAAAAACATACATACATACAGTAAAATTAGCTTCTGTTTTGGTGTACAGGTTTGAGTAGATGTGTAGATTCCAAAAGTACCAACACAATCAAGTCAAAGAACAACTCTATCACACCAAAAAAATCTCCTCATCTTGAGCCTGTCCTTACCCCGACCCTAACCTCTGAGAACCTCTGATCTAGCTGTAACCCATCACAGCAGCTTTGCCTTTTCCAGAATGTCACATGAATAGAATCACACAGCATGTAATCTTTTGAGACCGGGTTCTGTGGGGAGTCAATTCTTCCCTGCATTTTTACACATTTTGTGACAACCCTTATTCCAGATTGTCTTTGAGGCCCTTTGCTATGATAATTTCAAGGCCATTTGCCAAAATGGAGGTAGCTACTCCCTCTGAGGTAGAGGACAGGTTCATTTACTGACCAGTCTTGTAACGATTATAAGGCAAACTTGGGTAGGATTACTTGAGCCTCCTTTATAAGACGGGGGTCTTCTAAGGTGGTGTTCCTCAGCTGCGAAAAAGTTCCACAGTCTCTGTATTTTGTTTGTTTTTTGTTTTTTGGGTTTTTTTTTACTCTGGATATGCCTGTGTATCCATGGATTAAGGCTTAGGGGAACTGACTTGAACATGCAGCCTATGTTGGCTGCTGTGCCACGGGTAATAAAGACCTTTTGTCTCTCACATAGGAGTCTTCCTGTGTTCTGTCCCCATCTATGACACTGTGGCAGCTTCAGTTAGCTTGCGTGTAGGGTAAGACCTCCGACCCTTCACAATTTTTGATGCTCCTTCCATTTGGCATGATGCATCTTGGATCATTGGGTTTTCACGTGTACCAGTAGTGCATTGGCTTCCTAGGGCTACCATAACAAAGTACCACACACTGGGTGGCTTGAAACAATAGAAATGTATTGTCTCCCAGTTCTTGAGGCTCGAAGTCTCAAGTCAGGGTGTCAAGGCCATGCTCCCTCTGAAAGTTGGAGAGGAATTCTTCCTTGCTTTTTGCCAGCAATTCGTAGAGTTCTTGGCTTGCAGCTTCATACCTCCAGTCTCTGCCTTTGGCATCATGCGGTCTCCTCCCCATCTGTTTCTGTCTTCACATGGCCATCCTCCTATATGGGCTCCAGTCATACTGGATTAGGGGTCCATCCTACTTTAACAGAATTTCCTCTTAATTAATTAATTACATCTGCAACACTCCAGTTTCTAAATAGGGTCACATTCTTAGGCACTAGGGGTGAGGGCTTCAACATATCCTTTGGGTGAGGGGACACAATTCAGTCCATAACAAATAGTTCATCTCTTTTTATTGCTGAGTACTACTTTGTTAAAATTGGATGTATCAGTTTGTTTCTCTATTTGCCTGCTGCAGGACATTTGTGTTGTTTCTAGGTTTTGGTAGTTAATGAGTGATGCTATTACAAACATTTGTGTACAGAGCTTTGTATGAGCATAGCGTTCATTTCTCTAAGGTTAATATCTAGGAGTGGAATTGCTGGATCAAATGGTAACTTTTTCTGAAACTGTTTAACTTCTTAAGAAACTGTTTTCCAAAGTGGCTGTAGCTTTTTAGCATTTAGACGTCCCCTGGCAGTGTCTGAGAGTTCCAGCTGCTCCCCATCCTCACAAGAAGTTGATATTAACATTTTAAAAACTTTTGTTCTGTGTGTGCATGTGTGTGTGTGTGTGTTTCTGTTACCAAATACCTATATAGTGTTATTTTGTTGTGACTTTATTTTTCCCTAGTGACTAATGATGTCAAGCAGCTTTCATGAGTGTATTTGCCACCTGTATATCTCATTTGTTGTGACTGTTCACATCTTTTGCTCATCCTTTAGTTTGTTTTTTTGTTATTGTGTTCGGAGATATTTGTGTATATTCTGTATATAAGTCACTTGATAGAGATGTGATTTGAACACACTTTCTCCCAGGCTATAGATTATGTTATGTTTCATTTTCTTAACAAATGACATTTGCAAAGCAAAAACACTATAATTTTGATGAAGCTCAATTTGTCATTTTTTCTTTTTTCGTATAACTTCTGCTTTTGGGTGCCATACGTGTGAAATCTTTTCCAAACCCAATGTCACAAAAATATTCTCCTGTGTTCCATGTAAAGATTTTATATCTTGTGTTTTAAATTTGATTCTATGATCCACTTTGAGTTAACTTTGCATAAGGTATGAAGTATTCCAGTATCATTGTTGAAAATTTACCCTTTCTCCATTGAATTGTCTTTGCACATTTCTCAATCGACTATTTGTATGGGTCTATTTCTGGACTCTATTTTGTTTCATAGACTTATGTTTCTCTGATTTCATCAATACCATATTATTTTGAGGTTTAGAGTATATTTAAAAATTGAGTAAGGTAAGCCCTCCAACTTTGACTTTGCCAAAACTGTTTTGGCTATTCTAGGTCATTCTCTTTTTAATATAGATTTTAAAATCAACTTGTCTATAGCAACAAGAAACCCTTGCTATGGTTTGATTTGGATTGCATTGAATCTATAGATTCATTTGAGAAGAATTGACAACTTCAATGTACTGAGTTTTCTAATCTATGAATGCAGTGCATCTCTCCATTTATTTAGATCTTCTTTGATTTATTTCATCAGCATCTTGTAGTTTTATAATTTTTGCTTTCAATTGTCTTGCATACCTTAAATAAGTTACTATACCAAACGAAGTCTATTACTTTAGCCCAAATATTTATTGCTACTCTTTTAAATTCCCTTAATAACTTTCCCTTTGCTGCTTCTTCCAATGTTAAAATATTATATCTTACACTTTGCTCAATCCTTATTATGTTCCTGCATAGAAAGATACATCATAGCCAAAAAAAACCTTCATAAATAGTACATCTTGTCCTTGCTCCTTTAGATTTACTATGGCTCTGCAAATGTAGGGGTTACAGGACCATGATAAGAAAGAAATTCAGCTTTGCTATATTTATATTATTTGGGTGGTATGTTCTGGTAGCGAGGTGGTGGTGTGTTAGGAAGTCTCTCCAGGAGTTGTGACAGTTCTTTGCAACCATGAAGACTGAAGCCAAAAGAATAGTGTGAGAAGGAGTATGGAAAGAACCTAGGTCATTGTTGATAATGGTGAGTTACCAAAGGAATCCTAGGACCATATAGTCCCAGATGTCCTTGTCAGTAACTGTATAAGTCATTATGGTTTGAGCTCAGTTAATCAGGTATTTGGTTACTTGCAGCTGAAAGACCTCCTGCTATGAGAGTAATTGTTGTAGCTTACCATTCTCCTTGGACATCCCACCCTTCTTATGCTTTAACCACAGTAGTTGACATATCACTCTTTTCCTGGACCTTCTCCTTTGTTCTTACTTTTTCTCCCAGGCTGGAGTGCCTTCCACTCCCCTCCCCAACTTCCTTCCTCTACCAATCCACCCTCATAGGAAGGTTCCAACCAGATGCCATTTCTTCCGGGAGAATTTTCTGACTACACTTACCTGTCCACCCCCAACCACATTCGCACAGACATGTTTACACACACACCATCTTCATCTCCAGAATATTGGTTGTAAGCACTCATGCAGTGCAGCGTGGTGCCCGATGCCACAACCAAATCTGAAGCTCATTGAGTGCTTATGTTGTGCCAGCCACCATGATAAATACATTACTTGCTCTGTCCTTTTTACTCTCTATGGAAAGTTAACGAATTAAGTACTCTTATCGCCTTCATTGTTGCCAAAGACAAAATCAGGTTTAAAGAAGCTTAGTCAGTGTCTCAGGGTCACACAGACAGCCAGCAAGTAGTGGAGCTATAAAAATTTCAACGTAGGTCTGACTCTAGACTGGAACTGGTGTAGAGAACAGTACATAGAAGTGAGTGTATGTGGCACGAAACATTGCTTTATTCTCACTGTTACTGCATATCATGAAAGAGAGACTGTGTTGGATTTCACTGTTCACCTCTCTGCTGGCATGCACACAGCAGAGAGACGCGATGAACACACCCATTGATCAACGGGCAGTCATCCTCTCAGAGGGCCAGAGCTCCTACCTGCTTGCTGCCAGCACTACCCCAGGCTCCAGCTATGGCCAGCTGAGCTCTTCCCTTCTCTACAAACACATCTATCCTTATGAGCCTTTGGCCAGCCCTGGCAGAGCTGTGATTAAGTTAATTCTCACTAAGATGTTAGCAACTGACAATGGTTGTGGTTTCCCTTGTCCAATGTGTATTTCTTAATAATGGACTTTTGGAAAAAGTGCTGTTGAACCTGAAGAAATGTCTCTTTCGTGGTAGAATCTCAAGTACATTATGAGATTCTTGAAGGTAAACTGTTGAATACACACTCAGGAAATATTTTTTAAACAAATTTTGGTAAGATGATTGTTATAGTGGGAGGGATGGTGCAAAAAAAGCAGTCTTTTCAATATGAAAGCATTTCATTCTCTTCGAGACGCATGAGGCTTTTTTGGTTGATTCTTCTAGGAGAAGCATCCATATATTTTACCACCCTAATCTCCTGACTGAAGTATTATAGATTTAAAAATGCCACTATCTTCTCCCATAGTGGTAGTAGTAATAGTTAATGCTAGTAATAACAGTTAATGATAGTAGTAAATATTAAGGTTTACATAAATAACTAAATAATGCCCACATTTTCATTTAAATTCCTATTTATGAAGCAACTATAAATGAAAATCAAATTCATTAGGCACAGTTCTGTGTCACAACAATGATAAGCAGTAAAATGTCTGTCCATGCAGGATCATCCATCGAATTCCATTGAATTGGAAATATAGGACTGGATTTTAAATTTGCTATAGAAATAAACTAGGACATGGCTTCTTCTTTTTTTTTTTTAAAGATTTTATTTATTTATTTGACAGACAGAGATTACAAGTAGGCAGAGAGGCAGGCAGAGAGAGAGAGGGAAGCAGGCTCCCTGCTGAGCAGAGAGCCCGATGCGGGACTCGATCCCAGGATCCTGAGATCATGACCTGAGCCGAAGGCAGCGGCTTAACCCACTGAGCCACCCAGGTGCCCTAGGACATGGCTTCTTAAACCTTTTTGATCATAACAATTTTGATACTTATTGAAATACAGACTTCACTCCAGACCTTCAGTCTCCAGAGGATACTTATTGAGAATGAGTGGAACATACCGAACTGGGACAAGAGTTTCAGCTATTCTTCAATAAAGATTTGACACTTGGGCTCTGGGATAACCCATTTTGTGAGATCACGCTGGAAAACATTTTTCTTCTCTTTTCTAACCTCCCCTTTTCCCAAAGAATATTATGCCAGGCACTCTTAAATGCTGATTATACACACACACACACACACACACACACACGTGCAACAATTCTCACTGAAGAGACAAAGACAATAAACAATTTTACATGGTGTGTTAAGTGCTAAAATAGAGATAGTGCAGGATACTATGTATTTAGAGAGGGGGAATGCCTTGCCTGAATATTTAAGGCAAATTTGACCTCTACAAAGGTGAGGTAATTTGACATAGAAGACATATAAATAAAGACTCGGGAACTTAAAGAAACCTGGTGTTTTCTGAGCACTGTGAAATGTCTTACACGACTGAAGCCCAGGGTCAAGTTGGGGAAAGTGAGGGTACATGAGGCTGGCGAGAGGTGGATTGTGAACAGCCTTACACACCACCTTGAAGAGGTTGGACTCAGTCTTGTAGACAAGAAGGTGGTGTCGGGAAGAAACCCAGATATCCTCAGCACTGGGTATAGAATGACTTCAAAATATAACTTGACAAGTATGACTTATGGCTGGAGTTTAAGGGGACTTTGCTCTGAGCTAATTCCTACAACAGTTTCACGCTTTGCTAATCTAGGGGATACACTTGTCAGCTGACAGTTTATATAGGAGCTCAATATGCAAAATAGATAAAAGGGCTGCTTTGGTTGATTTAGGACGCTCAGCCCCATGGCAGTATTCCTGTAAAGGGGATCGCAGGGAACAGTCTGCAAATCAGAGTTCTACGCCTTCAGAAAACTGAATGATTGAATGGATATTTAGGATCCTACTGTTGAAGGGTAACTTTGATGTTTTCTTTGAGGAGAACCCATTCAGGTATGTCTAGTATAGCTCCCTCCACGCAGCATCCTTCAGGAGATGCTTAGGGCACTGAATCAACTCTGATTAGATTTTAACATTTCCAGGGAAGGGGGGGCACCCACATTCTCCTGTAGTTTACTCTCTGTTAAACAGGGTCATTTATTAACTACCTTTACTGTACAATAAGCTTGTGTTTTCTGATTTAAGCAAGGTTTTTTGGAATAACCAACTCAATAATATAGCTACCATGTCAACTTCTGTTCACCTTTTAAGTTTCTTCAATCTTTGTTTAAAACAACTCTCCTTCCCTGCTGGGTTTCCACTCTCCTACATGCATTCCAATTTGTCAGTGTTGCCTCTTGAAAATGTGTTCATAGGTCCAACATTTCTTTCCCAACTTCTTGCCTTTCATTACTATATATGCATTTATAAAAAAGTGAATTTATCATGAAAGGTCCTGATGGGGCTTTTCTGGTTAACATTACCATAAAATATACTGAAAAGGAATATCCATGAAACAGAGTACAAATGGCATTAAAAAGCAATGTTAAGCCAGACATTAACTCACTACGTAAACATTAAACATCATAGTGAAAACCTTTATGTTGTTATGATTGCCACTTTTTGTGTGTGTGTGTGTGTGTGTGTGTGTGTGTGTGTGTGTGTGTAAAATAAGAACCTAGAAGAAGAGCGAGAGAACATAGCAGAGGCTCAATGTTTGTTGAATGGATTAACTGGAAAGCCACATATCAAGGTAAATGGACCTATCTTTAATTTGGGGATCTCAGATTTGTTCAACTCCAGGGGCTTCCAGTCTTGAACAACGCAGGCACTCAACCAGGGCAAACTGAAAGGTCCCTGCTTCTTAACTGAATGTGACAAGAGGGATCCAGTGACTGGGACATGAAGTAGTCAAGGAAGTGTCAGACATTTTAAGAAGGCCATTCCCAAAGTTCCACCTGTGATGCTGACTTCATGTTGGGGCCCTAGTTTTCAGGCAGAAAGATGGATGTGTACTTTTCAGTTAATACTTCACATGAACGTGGTGGGGTAGGAGGAAAAAATGTTTCAGGAAAAGAGCACTCTGGGTGGGGGGCTTTAGTACCACCATCATGCGTTCTGGCCTGACATGACCAGATGCTTCCACTTTGATGCTCTAGGCTAAGGCATGCCATTGTCGACGTGCAGAGATGTCCCCTACCACTCCACTTTGCTCCCCTCATCATACAAGTTTAGTGTCTGAAGATTTTTCTTTTTTTTCTTCAAAAATATTTTTAGAGTAGAAGCAGAGGGTACTTTGGATAAGAAAGATACCATTGCTAACTGAGGGTTGATCAAATCTAGCTCTGATTTCTTAAAAAGCTAGATGACCACTCAGCATGGATTCTGACCTCTCAGGAGGTAAATCACTTTACGGGTGGGTGAAGGAGGGGACAGAAGGCTGTTTCTGGGTGTGTGTGTGTGTGTGTGTGTGCACATGCACGCAGGCATGTGGGTGTTTGTGTGTATAGCCAAAGGTTCACTGGCATAAATAATTCAAGAATTCAACAGTTTCTTTAAAAGTGAAGGAGAAAGCTCTAGTAACTGGTGATCTGGTGGTATTATCCCTTTTGGAGAAATAACTTCAGTTCTACGTTGATTTCCTTGATAGACTGAATAATCATGCAAAAACATACAGTATTACTTTCCTAACTACTGACCGGACAGACCAAACCATACTCACATCAATTGCTTATTTTAATGTCAAATGTTTATTTCTAAGCCACAGTTGCCTCAGCACAATTTGTAAAAGAAAGGAATCCCCAAAAATGAAATTTTTTTGGTCAGGATATTTTCTCCGCAGTTATAAGAATGAAAAGAAACACCTTGGTATCAAGCATTACCATTTCTTCCACATCATTCTAATAAGTTGCATCTAAATATTTTCCTTGGACATCATTTTTTAAAGGTGGAAAAATATCCATGGGGGGAAAAATGTTTGTATTCATGAAAATAAATTTGGGATAGTCTTTGCCAGGGAATATATCTAGAACATCTTTGTTTTGGTACACTATATCACTAATTGCCATATTCTTATTATTTGATATAACAGGCATACTTTATTACATAAAACAAAGTGCACTGAAAATGAACAATGTTAGAAACAAACTGCAATTTGGTGTATCTTAAATCTTCAGGTGATGAGATATGAGCCGGAGCGCCATATACAAATTTCATATCAGTACAAATGCAACTCTCTTCCGTGATGAAAATGCACTTAGTAGCTTAGTTCTTTTTGCTTGAGCAGATAGGGCATCCAATACAACTGAAACAACCTGATAACAAATTTTTTTTTTCAATAAAAAGGAATGCTCTGGTTTCTTAACTGACTCCCACATTTGAGGGAGCCAGAAGATGGCATTTGCTCTTTAAATATATTTCTCTTGCTGATTTGAGACACAAAGCCACCAAGATTCTTCCAGCGGAAGTAGGCACCACACCTCAGATCACCAGGCCCTAGGGGAAGGAAGCCTGTTAAATAAGTAAATCTGTGATGTGCGGTGGTGGGCCCAGCACCTCGAAGACAGCATGGTGGTTGTGCACAGAAATCCCTTCAGCAGACTCAGTGAAAGGATGAGAGTTCTTTAAGTTCATGCACATTTTATTGAGTAGTAATATAAAATGCTTTTTCTTTGTCATTGTTACAAGTGCATGCTTTGATTGCCAACATTTCAGAAGTCAAATTACAAAGGCAAGGCTTTAGGCTGTAGTGAATTACTTGGGCACTTATACAATTGTTAAAAAATATGAATGGACTTTTGTTGTTGTTTCAGAATGAACCAGTTGTAACCCGTAACTGATATACAAAGGGAAAAAAGTGAAAAAAGTACATATTTTGTGGCACATGACAGAACAGAACAAAATAACTAAACTGTTATGACATTAACAGTTACCATGCATTTAGAGTTTCACATGTAACTACAAACTTATTTAAATTTCACAAGGTTTGCTAAACATGCTAACCGTCTATATGTGCACTGACAAGCTTATGTTAAAAACTTTTAAGAATACTCTCCCCTTTAGATTTTGTCAAAGCTTTTTTGATTACAAAATTTCAAAGGCATTAAGCATTTTAGAGAATATAAAGTACGCCAGTATACATACATTTCCAGTATATGTCAGACCACTAAGCGCGTTACAGTCTCATACAGGCCGATACAGCCATTTTTTTTTTCTTAAAAAACATGCATAGGCAGATTTTTTTTTTTACAGAATATAGATGCTTTATCACTGTACTTAATATGGTGTCTTGTTCACTATACTTAAAAATGCACCACTCATAAATATTTAATTCAGCAAGCCACAACCAAGACTTGATTTATCAACAAAAAAACCCTAAATATAAACAGCAAAAAAAGATAGATGTAATTATTCCAGTTTTTTTTAAACTTAAAGAAAAGAAAAGATACTCATTGCTAAATTAATAAGATAAGTGTTATATGGAAAGAAGGGCATTCAAGCACACTAAAGAAACCTGAGGTAAGCATAATCTGTACAAAATTAAACTGTCCTTTTTGGCATTTTAACAAATTTGCAACATTCTTTTTTTTTCTTTTTCTGTTTTTTTTTTTTTTAAGACTGCCTAATTCATTTTATAGCCATTGTCTGACAAGAGTAGCAAAACATTATCAATAAATAGTCCTTATTTAGTTTGTACATCATTTTGTTAAAAATGTTTGATGTCATCCATTTTTAGTGCTGCGACTGTAAACGTACAATAGAGTAAGAAATTAGACAAAGTTTTCGTGTCCAGTAACATAATAAAAGACCTTTCATTAACCTATCTAGAAGTCCCCATTGCAGTAGGAAAACATGTTCATTCCCCTAACATTGCAGTATATACTAGCATTAGCTTTCTTTCTAATTTTTTTCTATAAGCATTTTTAAAAGGCATACCCAAAAGAGGTGTTTAATCACCACCCCCACCAAAATATAGTTTATTATCTCTATCCCTCTTTTTTAACGATAGTGTAAACTGAATCCAATTCCTGGCCCCCAGAGCAAATAAGCTACCATCAGAGGCAAGAACATCCAACTGCTGATATGCAGCAATCCCCATCATGCCCTGCAGCTCAAAAAAAAAAAAAAAAAGTGAACAGGAAGTGGTCACTGGATATTGCTGCTATTACTGCCATTGCTGTCCGTGCCGTTAGTCTCTGAGGCGAGAGCCTTGTTGATGGAGTTAAGGTTGGCGTCAGAGGGCATGGCATCTCTGCGAGGTGGCATCCTCTCATTAATTCGGTCTAAGCCCTTGGCCTCCTCGAAGCTAGTGATCTTATGTTGTGGTGAAAATCCTTTGATAGCTAGACAGAAAATCATTAAAAAAAAAAAAAAAAGAAAGAAAAATTAGGTTAGCCAGAGGAAAACAAAGGGCACAGCTGTTGCATCAGGTGAGGTTAGAGATTTCGCAGTGAGTGAGGGAATCCTTTAGTAGAGAACAGAATGACGGGACCTGAACACAACACAACAGACTCCTTACCATACCCGAAGATAACCAAAAAGTTTGAAAACAGCCAATGTCTCTTGCCAACCAAAATGTCCTCTTCAAGTTAGTAAGATGTAAACATTGCTCTGGTTCTTCGTAAGAGTTTATATCAATGAAATCCAAAGTGGATATGTCAAGAGGAAAGTTGCTACCAGGGACAGGTATCCAGATAGCATCAACTGGCCACATCATTAGCACAGTTACTGTGTCAGACACCCTAACCTAGACAGACCATAACATAGGCTTCCTTTGGCTCTTCCACTGTACTAGTAATGGCAAATTCAGTACAGTCAGGCAAGCTATGCCTAGAAGTCTAGTAGAGAGCTTTAGAGCAGAAGCTAAAAGAAGCTCTAAAAGGAATTAACTTTAGGGGCATTTCCATGCCATCTCAGAATCCCAGAAAGGCTTTCTTGGCAAACAACTCAACAGCTGCGTGAAGAAAAAAGAGAAATTACAAACTCCCGTTTCTCTAACTCAACTTTGGAAGCATATGGAGTGGGTGACAAGGTAAGAGAAACTCAGAAAAATCAAGATCAGATCACTAAGTAGAAAAACGTAGTCCACCCTTCAGCGCAAAACAGGTCAAACTGATGTTCATCTGGTATCCATTACTGCCTAAATCAAAGCAAAACCCTTTCCTCGTAGATCAAGGCAGATGTAAGTGATGCTTTACGAATAAGGAGAAAATGCCTTTCACAACTTTCAGCAAAAATTACAGGATTGGTTTGGGCCCTATTCAGTGAAAACATGGCATTCTCAAGGGGGCATATGGATATTTGATTTTTTTCATTAACCCTTAGTATGCCGCGGAGATAGATCAGACATTTGTGCAAGAAGCTTAATAGACTTCTTCAGTGGGCGCACCAACCAGTGAGCTGAAAACAAGGTACGTACAGGGAACCAATGACATCAGTTTGCTTTACTTCCTGTGATGTGCAAGCCAGATACTGAGGGGCCAATCACCAGAGCTGAATTGGGCTACATCTCCTTGGCTGATCGGGGTCACTTTTGCAGTACCTTTATCCTGCCCACCTTATGGGGGGGGGGGGAGGAAAGCAGTTTCAACTGAAACTTTGCCAGCCAGTCCTACACAAATGTGTAGTGCCTTTCACTAGCATGGATGAAATTCTCAAAAGCGCTACACCATTGCTTCCAAACTCATGAAAGAATGAGAAATAGTTTGTTACCCCTCTGCATTTTAAAGGTCAGCAAAATGGTGATTAGTCAACTGTGAGAGGAAGGAGATGGGGAAATGAGGAAAGACCAAGGCCCAAAGCAAAGCTTCTTAATTCTTCTCTAATTTGGTAATAAATTGCAAAATAACAGAGCTGTCTAAGGAGCACCCACCCTGAACACTCAATTATTTTGAGGGACAAAATAATGGCACAAAGTGGTATTCTATTCTTTTTCTAAACCACTGTGAATATCATTTCATCATAACGAATTAATACAGAAGTTTGTCAACATGATAATTTGTGAAGCAATTTTATTATTTAAATGGTAAAAGAGGCATCTCAGGGTTTTAAAAGCCAATAGGGTGAGAGCGCAGAAATTCAAACTCTAGCTGGAACAATGGATATGTCCCGAATGGGGCTCCATCTCTAATCAAATCTCTAACCCTGGTCTGGAAGAATGTGCTCTGCTGTAGTTGCTGGTCAGACAATGGGTATTAGCAATTTACATTGGTAGTATACTGAACACAACACAGAGTCACAGAAACCACAGAAAACAGCCAAACTATCAACAAGAATGCACACTGCAGATTAGAATTTGCCAAGAGGAATAGAGAATTCCCACATAAATAGCAGTTTATTCACTGCTATTTAGGAAGCAGTTGTATTTTCTCTTACAGTGCTATCATTTCCCCTACCATAACCAAATCATATGCAAATTCGACAGTCTAAAGTGGCACTTTTTACATCGTATCAAAGGACCATATGCACACAATTTTGGGAAAAAATAAAAAAAGTGATCTTGCAAGAACAAAATACAACTGAAGAATTTTGTTTTAAAGGGGAACTTCATATTATTCTTTTTAAAATTTCCAGAGGGTGTGGTATGGATAATATTAAAAACTATTTTGATAGGCAGTCCTCTCTTGACTATATTGTTCAAGCACTTGATTTGAAAGTAATTTCTAGAGGACCAACGCTGTTGTCCTTTCACCATGCTAGGCCACAGTGGGGGAGGTACAATTCTTGATCTTCTGTACTGCGCCTTAGCACAGTGCCCAGCACCAAACAGACACTCAGTGAACCATCAATTGAGTGAGGACTGGATAGTCACTGTTCTTGTCACGGCCACTGCCACAGCCACTGGGGATTTTTGAACTCTTTATAATATCTTAATGGTGCTAACTGTCTTGCAAATACCAATAGGTTAAAATTTGTAAGACTAGCAGAACTGTTTATCTCATACACAGTTTATCTCATACACTGTCTCATACTGGAATATTTTTTAGAGACATAAATTAATGTTGAACTACAACAAAGCACTATTCAAACGAACACTTATTTTTGGCTAGAAACTTCTGAAGACTAGATTTAATAAAGCTATTTTTCTTCTCTTCTCTTCAGTGCTGACTGAAAATGATTTGAGGGAGGGACATGGTTCAGCTCAAAGAATATTATTTTATGAGATATTTGTCAAAACAGCTGCCATAACCCCCACCCCACATCGTTCAAGATTTCAAGATATATAATCCTTTGGTTTTCTGTGACTATACTGGGTTCGTTGTGTACAAAGTCAAACATAGCTTTAAGGGAAAAAAAAACAAACAAACAAACCATAAAAGGACATTTTCCCCTTTAAAGCAAGAACATTTTGGTTAATACTGAGCCACAACTGTTAGCCCAACACCCACACACTCTGTACAAGCTACAGCAAAAAAATAAAAAATAAATAAAAAAAATGAATACACCCAGCAGAGCCCTTATCTGTTGCAGGTACAACAGAAAGGGGACTGGCCAATTTACCTTCATCAGCCTCAATAGCCTCAACAGTAGCTGAAGAGAAGAAAGGGGGTGCAAAATGAATGAGAAAAATGAGCAGAGGATTTTTAACTCTAAGAACAAATCAGTGACGATCAAGGGAGCTCAGAGAATTAATGTCCCTGTAAGTGCTGGATTCTGGTACACACAACAAAACAGAAATGGTAAAAAGAAAGGAAAAAACACAACAAAAATGAGAAGTTTATTTTATGAGCTGGATACACCTATCTGAGTGAACTGGTTTTTGTTCATGAAATAAATGACAAACGGTCAACCCTTTTGAAAAACAAGACATTTTTCTTTTATTTAGATTGAATCAGTAAGAGACTAGGTCAAGCTTAGTCGGACACAGAGAGTATACAAAATCCACTTCTGTGCTTGGCGACTTAAGATTTGAAAATGCCAGACAAAACGGCAGACCTCGAAGGAGTGTCATAATATCAGTGGGATAATTCACACTATTTAACATTAAATGGTGCGATTCCTAGCACAGTGGGGAAGTGGAGTGTGTGTATGTGTGTGCGAATCTGGAGGAAGAATAAAATCAAGGTGTCTGAGTTGCTAGTCCTTTAAAGACAAACACAGAGCTTGTCTGGAGTGGTGAGAGAGAGGGAGAAAAGGTGGGCAATGGTACGCATGTCTGGACTTCCTCTGCCGGGCGACCCAATTTAAAGTCAGTTCTCCTTACTGGAATACCATTCATGGAAAGGAGATTCTTGAAATGCTACCATCAAGTGGTAACATGTCAGTTGCAGTAATAATTCTATCAGCATTTTAAAGAAGAGACAGTACTGAAACCTCAGCATATTTCCAAGGCAACACTTTAAAAGCCCACTGCTTTCTCAGCAATTTTTACAATAAGGTTAGGGTCTATATTCTCACTAATACAGGTGTATGAGTCTTTCCACGTTATTAAGGCCAGCTGCTATCTCCCTAATGAAGGGCTAAAATGTAAAACTTCTCAGTAACTCCAAAATGTTTAATAATAAAATTCTACCCCTTCCCTTGAATTTGCATATTTCTTATAATTTAAGGTTTTAAAACTAGAGCAACTGCCAAACGTACACTATCATTTCCTTACAGTGCATTCTAAATGCCTTCTGATAAAAATGTAAAATATTTACCACTATGGGGAAAAGCTAAACAGTAAAGCTTTAAGCAGTTTCCTCTTTCTGATAATTTGAAATCCAGACAGTGGATTTTGAAATTGTTTCAATGGATGTGGTTTAAAATATATATGGGGTTTTCAAGTTCTCAGGACTAACGAGGTTCTAGCCTTAATGTCTGTTATATGTGGATGTGTTTGCACGTGTGAGAGTTCAACACAGGAAAACACAAACCAATGGATTCAACATAAAGTAACAGAAAAGGAAACTGAATAACCTAAGTTAAAATACAGGTGAAAATCTAGTAACAAAACAAAGAATTTTAAGAACTTAAATAACTTAAGTTCAAAGGTAAACCAAAAATCTGGAACCACACCAGCACCAACGTATCAGAAATATGCACTGCCCATTATTAAATGTTTTCTTCCAAAGCAAATGTGGCCCATAGTCTCTGATAATACACCCGCTGTACCTTAAAATGTGCTTATCAGAAACTATGCATATTTCAGTCATTTAGATAGTCGTGTATTTTGTGCATACAAATGATCCATTTATGCCAATTTTTTTAGAGAACATGTTTATTTTGGTGGGAGAAATTTTTGTTTTTTTAAAGTTATTAGGATAATTTTTAGTTACAAATTCAAGGGTAAATTTACCTCTATGCCTTTTCCTATCTTCATTTACAAATTTGTGTCTTTTTCTGGAAACCAGAGACACTGATTTTGGAATAAACTCACATGAAAATAAAGAAAATTATCGTGATGCTGAGCATGATTCTCTACGTAGAAGAGGTGTGTCTAAATCATGTAACTATAGGAATACTTGAATCTTCTAGATTGAAGGATAGAGATAGGGAAAAAAAAAACCCACAAAAAAAGATTCAGGGAAAGATAAGGGAAAATAAGCAAGAGGCTGACATTAGTTTTTAAAATGTTATAGTGGATTTTTGTTTTATTGATTTTTACTCATTCACTTAAAGTATAATTTAATAGCAAATTTTCATCATGTATTATTAAAATTGGACTCTAATTATAATGATAGTACATAATGATAGTTAAAACAGCAAGACAAAATTCACAAACGTAAAAGAGTATGCAGTGCTGTTTTGTCTGGTGTGGTAGCCATTAGTCACCTGTGGCTATTTAAAGCAAATTAATACAAATTAGCTAAAATAAAAAAATCCCGTTTTGGTGTCTCCGTTGTAGGAGCTGTATTTCAAGTGCTCCGTAGCCAGTGGCCTCTGGACCAACACAGAAATTTCCATCATCACAAAAAGTTCTCTAGACAGCACTCGTCCAGAAAGCTACACATTTTAATTGGAAAAAAAAAAAATCTTTATCTCTATCTTAAAAGAAATGTTTTCATTCTTTTTCAAAAATAAAATGTGGTTCTTCTCAGTCTCCTCTGTCTTGGATAGAGAAATCAAAGACACATGACTCCCAACTTCTGTTCAAGGAGATAACGAAGTCACCCTTTTGAGGTCCTTCCATTCTCCACTATAATCTAGGCCTCTGGACGTGTATTTACGCGTGTGTTTATTTTTTCAGTCAAATAGATAGCCAGAACATTTAGCAGAAACGTTATTTATAAAAAAAAAAGTTATTTTTAGCAGCGGAATGACTCAAAGCTGTCAAAGCCGTCCTGCATGTGGCCAACCTAAGTGGGCTGTCCCCAGCCTGCAGGTGTGGTGACTGTTGTGTGTACGTGGCGGGTGGCGGGGTGGGCGGTGGATGGGCGAAGACCGCGGTCCAGGGACGACGAGGAAGCTATTCTGTCGGACAGGACTGGTCCGACTGCTGCGGGGTTTCAGCCCTTCTTCCCGCTGAGAAGGTCTGAAGACCAAGGCCGCGCTGACGGGGGTGAATAATTCGGGGCTCTCATGACCCCGCGGCCTGAGCTGTCCCCCACACACCCGCACCCCTGGGGCTGCTTACCGCTCTGCAGTGTCTGCTTCCCTCCAGAAAGCACTCCGCTGGGGAGCATGCCCGTGGGGGTCAAGCCTTTCAGCGTCAGCACACTCTCGCTCTCTTCTCTGCAAAGGCACAAGGGGAGAGAGGACGTTAACTTTGATTTTCTTTCAAAAGAAAGGGGGAAAATGCATAGTAGAACTCACATTTCCCTCCACCTAGGCCCTCTGGATTTTACTTTATTTCAAACATACTGCGTTTTTATACATTCCTACTGAAGTCATGCCACCTCGATGGACAGCTGCCGTGCTAGTTTACGATTATACACTGGCGCAGGCTCAGCCTCTTCGGAGTCCCGAAGATACAGAAAACAATTCACATTTTGTAAGCAGGCATTGCCATACGGTGTTTGCTGGACAGCCACCGTGACACCCATAAATATGTTGAAAATGAGCCCTGGAGAGTGCTGATGTAAGTTTTCCAGCCAAGGCTCAGCAGAAATGAGTGGAACTTACTTCCCTCAGGAGAGAAACCCAGAGTATAGATGAGAGATTAAAAACAAAACAAAACAAAACAAAACAACCCCCCCCCCCAAAAAAAAAAACCTCTCTGGTTTATAGATTAGGGAACTAGAAATTACATTCAATGCACTATTAAGTAATTGACATCACATGGTAAGTAGACAAATAATGACAACCAGCCAGGAAAGCCACTGGTAACATTTCCCACCTTTTCAGCAGTGTTTTCCCCCACTGATTTGCTAATAGAACTTTATTGTATTACTCATTGTGATGACTGTCTTACATCTTCTGCACATCACCATTTCAATGTTATTTATTAGTCACAGAACTATTAATCACTTTGATTTATTAATAAATCATCATGATTAAATAACCATGAAATAAGAATACTCTCATCTCTTTCCATGTAGCTAATGCTGTAATTCTACATAATCAGAAAGTGTTTATAATACAAATATATGGATATATAACATCTACTATATGTAGAACTATCAAAGCCACGTTTTTATGAAGCTATCTAACATGACCCAAACAGAATTCTTAAACGATCCCCCAAAACCAGCTACTTCCACAAACTTTTTGCAACTTCATCTTTTCGTTAAGCCTCAAGAATGACCCCTTCACTCCCGTCCTCTCTCTCTCTCCACCTCCTCGCATCTCAGCTGGCAAACCTTGAGGGCTCTACCATCAAAATATTTCCAGCATCTTGCCACTCTCACAATCCTACCACTTCCTTTTTAAAACAGTTTTGTGGAGTAGAAGCAACATCCCATATAATTCATCCATTTAAAGTATGTGATTTAATCAATTTTTTTTAGTGCATTCACAAAATTGTGAAACAATCACTTTAATCAATTTTAAAGTATTTTCATTGCTCCCAAAAGAAAATCTGTGTCCATTAGAGTGGCTCTCCATTTCTTTCACCCTTATATAACCACTAATCTACTTTCTGTACATTTGCTTCTTCTAGATATTTCATAGAGGCGGAATCATACAACGCACAGCTTTTAGCGGCTGACTTCTTTTGCTTTCCACCAGCATCGCTTGCCTGGATTTTTCCAGCAGCTTCTCTACTGGTCTTCCTGCTCTATCCTCATCACACTCTCTGCCTCCATCTCTGTCTATTCTCAGTGTAGCAAACAGGCTGGGCCTTTTAATACATATGCAGATCCTACCACTTCCCTATACAAAGCTCTGCAAAGGCTTCTCCTCTCATTAAGGGTGAAAAGCAACATCTTTAGGTTTGACCACAGCCTTTGAAAACCAGCTCCCAACCCACGCTCTCCTAACCTCACCCATCTGTCCTACTCCATTTCCTACCAGCGCACATTCCCCTTAGTGCCCCTCCAACACATCCGGCACACCTCACCTCAGGGCTCAACCCTTGTTTGGCACACTCTCCCTCCAGTATCTGTGTGGCTCACTACCTCTCTGCCTTTGAATTTCTGCTCAAGTATAGCCCTCTAAGTGAGGACTTCCTTTAGAAGGCTGTTTATATACTGCCCATCTCCCCTTGCTGATTTTATTTTTTCTACAAAGCACTTATTACCCCTGAAAAACTATACAGTTTATTTATTCTGTTGTTCTTTTAAGTATCCAGACAGGAAAGCACCTGGTATATAGTCCACATTCAAAACACATTTACTAAAAGAATGAGTAAAAGGAAAAAAGAATGGTGGTGTTATCCACATGTGAGATTTCTATATCCTTTACTATAGTTGACTTAAAAATGTTAGGTTTGAGATGGTCATTAATCATCGTTTGCCCTCAGACAGTACTGTAACCTTTCCAGGCTTCTGCTGTCAAACCAGTAGAGGTCACACAAAGAAGAAATCATCTTAAGTGCTAATATGTGGATTTGGAATTGGGAGTCCCTCTAAAGAAAGGAACATATCTTCTTTTTTGCATTCATATTCGAAATCAGGCTTCCTTCCTTCTTTTCCCTTTTGCACTCAACGATATTCCTCATCTCCCTATATTCTGATTGTTGCTCCCGCTGCACACGAAACCCAAGCACTCATAGTTTCTGGCAGCTTCCCCATTCCTCAATTCCAACCACATCCACTGAGTCCTCCCTCACACACCTTGGCTCTACAGCCCACTGATGACCACGCCCGCTTCTGGAAAGACTCTTTGCAGAGGTCTCAATCACTTTCTTCCCTAGTTCTCCTCCTCCTCTGGCCTCCCCTTCTCCGTCCCTTGGATGATCTTTTTCCTCTGGCTCCACACTGTGCTTTCTAAAATGGAAGCTTCTAGCCACGTGTGGCTCTTATCCACTTGAAACCTGACTTGAGATGTGCTGTCGGTATGAAATGCTCACCAGGTTTCATACGTGTAATACAAAAATAAGAATGTAAGACATCTCCTTCGGAAGCTTTATACTGACTACACATTGAAGGGTAAAATTCTCAACATATGTGTTAAATAAAAGTCTTAAAATTAATGTCACCCGTTTCTTTCTACTCCTTTATTGGGACTTCTAGAAAATGTCAACCTACAGATGTGGCTCACATCATATTTCCACTACAAAGCACTGTTCTAGAGGATTCTTTTCTTTTTCTCCTATGTCTACTTTCTTTCATAGCGAGATCATCCACTTAGGCTACTTTAGTCTTGTGTCCCCTCTCATGACAACATTTCCTACCTTAGTCTCTCTCTAAAGCTCCAGGGTAGAATTCCTGTCCATCTATGAATGAATACTCCACCGGCATCCCAGAGGAAAAATATGCCCAAATCAATTTATCATAATCCTCCCCCAAAATACCTGTTAGGTATTTAAGTGGAGAAATACTTCCTCTTCCTTAGATAACAGCACTATCACCCTACCCATTATAGAGGCTAGAATCTCTATGGAATATTATTAGAACATTTCCTCTCCCTCATTGCCACTTGCATAGGTCAGAATTCTTGGAGCAAATGACAGAACCTGTTCTGGCTGATTCTGACAGCAGAGAGATGCACTAAAGGATCTGAGAGAGCTCACAGACCCAGAGAGTCTGCAGCCCAGAAGAGCACGGGTGTCCATCCATGCTGTGGAATCTGGTGCCACCACTGTTCAGAGCCAACACCTAAGCTCATGCTAATGCTGTCAACATTCTGAGAAAGTAGTTCTTTTGCTGTCCTCTCAGGTTTCACAGCTGAGAGAGAAATCACCTTCCCCGCTTCCTGCCTCCTCACGATGCTCATTTCAAAACACAAGTTTTCTGTGCATTCATTTGATTGGTGGATCTTAGGCAACATGCCTGCACCTTCCCTGCCAAGGCTGCTGAAAGACAGTGTTCTGATTCCCTTATAATGTGGCAAATTATCACAATGTAAGGGATATGGCAGACAGTTATACCTGACAAATGTATACAACCATTCACATTCATTCATTACGTTTAAAAATTTCCAGCTTCACAAATTCTTTTCATCTCTTCCTTTGTATGTTTCCCCCATAGCCTAATTTGCTTAGATAAATTCAATCGTTTCCAAAACATCCTCCCTGACATCAGTAAGTCATCTTGTTGTCCAGTCTTCACACTGCCACTAACATATAATATCTAAACATGGGTTAGAGCATGCCTCTTATCCTATTAAAAACATCCTATGACTGTCCCCGCTCCATGCAAAAATTTGATATTTTACCATGACCATGCTCTTCAAGGCTGTCAAGGATCTGGACTTAAATACATCTTCAGCTTCACTTTTCCCTAGATTCCTCACTTACCCTCATGTCTTAAGACTCCGCTCTTTTGAATACTTAGAATTCGCTGACCACAGTGTTCCAGGCACTCACTAGTGCTGCACACTGAGTTTGGACACACTGCTTCCCTTGCAAGTCTGCTGTGCGGATTACTGTCAAATGCATACACCACAAGACAGGGCACCTGGCACTTAGCAAGAGGGCTCTTAAAGCACTGCCCTTAGGACCATGTGACTGTGTGCTTGATGACTTCTTAGCTCCCAAACATGCCTGTTCCACAATTCACCACCTAAAGGAATCCTACCTATCCTTCACAGCGTTCCTCCTATGTCAACCTCTTGAGGAACATTGTTTCTTGTTTTCTGTTTTGCAGGAAACAGAACTCTGTGGAGCCCCATCCTCGTCCGCAGAAGAGCATCTCTTCATGTATTTAGCACGCATTTCATTGTCTTGTATTAGTTTCACGTCCACACGTCTGTCATTCTGACTTGGTATTTACTGTACCTGACTCAGTATACTGTACACATCTAACATTCAGTCATTCCTTGATAACCTTCACCTTCTTTTCTCAGGCTACACACCCCCTGCATTCTGCAATACAATATATCTTGTTTTTATTTTCCATCAATGTATGCAATCTCTGTCAAGTCACTGACCATCGCTGGGTGTGAAGAGACCATTTCTCAGCTGGGAATAATTCCATCTTATAGACCTGTGGGCAGGGGACTGACTAGAAGGACTTTCCAATTTTGAGACCTACCTATGACTCTATAGCATTGCCTTTACCACCTTCATATGCTTTGAAAACTAACATGGATGGAAACAAGTTTTTATACTAAGAAAGGCTTTCCTTTTTTCCTTAAATACACTTTCACTTGGAAATTTTGGAACTGTTTTTACTTCTTCCCACAGAGACGTCAGATAGAGAAAAAAAAAATCAAGAGAATTCAGATAGAAAAAAAAATCAAGAAAAAAAAGTCAGTAAATGTGAGGTATGATAAACAAGCAAGTGATTCTGCAGAGGTCCTGGTGGACTTCCGATCTTCACGTGGTCTTTTGTTCCCACAAGACATCCTTCCAGCCACACAGACCTTCCCGGGCCTCAAAACTGATGACCTGGTTTCCATCCAAGAATCTTTGCACCTGCTATTCTCTTTGTCTTAAACACTTTTAACTCTGAGTTTTCGTGAAGGTCACCCCCACACTTCCTACTCAAATGCTATTATTCAGAAAGTTCTTTTTTGGCCATCCACTAAAATAAGTGCATCATGTCCCACTTGCTATCCGCCTTTTTCTCTTCATGGTATGTAATCAATGCTTTACGTGTATAGTTATTACTGAATGAGTGAGTGAGTCCTGGAAATTCAGTCAGGAATAGAAAACATTAGTGCACAGGCAGCCTCGTTCATTAGGCTGTAAGGAGCAACAGTGCCCTATTTTCAGCCTTAACATGACTCTTCAGGATCTGGCTGGTCAGCACGGAGCTATTATTGACTTTGATTTGGTGTCTTTAAGAAAGGATGATATTGCCTTTCATCTTTTTCACAGCTCCCCACTTTTGCCAACAAGCTATTTGGTTATTCTTTAGTGACTCTACCAGGAATAGACTAGCAACAGCAAGAGGAGAAATCAGGAGAGCCCACGCAGCTACTCCAGGAGGAAGAGTTGAGATAAAAATTTGGCAAAAATTTGGTTATGAATCATACAACATGGGAATGGTCTGTTTTGCAAGGTATACCTATTTATCCTTGTTAATGAGGAATTGTGAATTGACCATATACTCCTCACATATACATAATGCCATATTTCAAGGCAATTTTTTGAGGAGAAATATATCACTTTGTCTTACCAAATAGTACATAAAAGAATTTAAATAAAGTGCAGTTAGTTCTCTTCAAGAAAACATTTATTTTTACAATGTAGGATTAATAATAACATGGTTCATGATCTATTTAAAAAAATAACCACTGCATGGGAATTGAAACATTAAATAACTATTAAGTAACTATTTTTCTCTCAATGACTTATTAGAATAATAGAGTCACATGAACAAACTCAATGGTTAATGTTCATTTCCTAGAAATCTAGTGAAATGCACCTGATAAATTCATCTTTTACTACAGAACCAAAATGAAATATAAAATGAATTATAACAGCTTTCCTATTTCACTACAAGTTCAACCTATCGTGAAATAAATTTTCTAAAGTCCAGCAGGAAATAGTGATAAAATGTGAAATAGCCTAAATTAGAGGCTTTCTCTAAGGAAATAATTTAGAATATTTCAATTTGACTAATAAAATGAGGAACAAACAATCCCATTTAAAAGAAAAAAAAACAATAAAGAAAAAGCAAATATTTTCTAGTAAAATACTTAAATTATCAGATTACAGTATTAAAATGTTTATCGAAAGACACATAATCACATTCAAAACAGAAACACCAGAACAACGATCCCACCTGAGAACTGAGAACACTCGGGCCATTTTGCCTATTGCTCGGATCTTGTTTCTTATCACCTCCTTCCGGGCCGCGGCTGTTGCTCCTATATTTTAAAAGAGAGGGTTAAGTAGTCAGTGACCTTTTATCTAACTGTAATTATTTTACAAGTTTAGATATATAACCGACTACGGTAAGCAAAACCACCTCCCTCCCCCAACAGTGGATTTATCTCAGAATTAATTTAAAAAACCTATACATCTGGCTATTAATAATTGGATGTGGCTCTTGAGAGGTCCCCAAAATGCCAAAGCGCAACTTTCGAGATTTCCAAGGAGAGGTGGGTAAAGAGAAAAATCATGGAGCTGACCAGGTTGGTTCCTATCCTTCTCTTTTGTTTTTACAGAGAGAGTAGATATTGGCAAAAAGAATCAAGTGAGTCGCCAGGATTTTCTACTCATTTCTGGACTCCATGCTGAGAAGACTACTTTATTAGGAGACTCCTTTTTCCAAAGTTCTCCCTTGAAGTGAAGGGAGTCTTAACTCCCTAAGTTCCCTGAAACCTCATGCATGTCATTTAGTGGCCATAAGAACATTTCTTTTAGGACTTGATACTCTTCCATCTTCTGCTGGTTCACGTATTCTAGATGGGAAAATGGAGAACTACTGCATTGGGTTTAGTGAGAGATGGTGACACGGTCTGTATTTTAGTACTTATGTAAAAGTTATACACAGGTCTGTCTGAGTAACTTCTACCACTTACTGTATTTTCCAAATGAAAAAAAAATCAATCTATGCAGGTTATTGTTACTTGTAAACATTTTTATCATGTTTTAAAAATAATACTATATGATCTTTAGTGAACCTATTTCCATTTTTTATTAAATTCCCAAAGCATGTCTGGAGAAGTGCAAATCACAGAAAAACATCTCTCTAAGATTTTTATAATCCAAGGTAAAGGGGCTAAGATAGCCTTGTTATACATTACATGGGACTTTGTAGGAAGTGTTAACACAAGATTGTTTTTCTAGTTCTACTGCCACCAATAGAAATACAACAAAATATTCCTTTCAGATAATATCAGAAATGTTCTTAATCCAAATGAACGATTTATTAAGTCAGCTAATTTTTTAGAGATCGCAGCCCACCAGTGCTAACTGGTACAAGATTTGGTCTTTTAATTTGAGATAAGGACAAGCTTTCTGAACTTTTTGGATAGAAAGAGTTCTGCTTTTTCTCTCAGCAAGTTTTTTTTTTTTTTAAGTTTTAAAAAGACTTTTTATTTACCTATTTGAGAGAGAGAGAATGAGAGAGAGCACATGAGAGAGGAGTGGATCAGAGGGAGAAGCAGACTCCCCGCTGAGTGGGGAACCCATTTCAGGGCTCGATCCTAGGAATCCAGGATCATGACCTGAGCCAAAGGCAGTTGCCCAACCAACTGAGCCACCCAGGCACCTCAGGTTCTTCACAGGCTTTTAAGAATGTGATTTAGAATCTTTTCATTGTTTGATGAGAGTCAAATAATTAATCACCACCCTAACATTTCTATAAGAAAGAAAACTCACATCAACACACATGATTTTGAACTGTCCGGAGGGGGTAAAAATAAAAACAAAAACAAAACCCAAACCTCTGCTTTTCTCTCCCCAAAGGAAAAGGAAAACATAATGGGCCACTTCCTTCTCCTGAGGGGGTGAATGGGCCAGAAGAGCTATGAGGGCACGCCCACCTCACGCACTCAGAGGTGTTCCCCAGAAGGTGCATCCCAGTGAGCTGGCTTCTTCCCCTTGTCTCTCTAACCTGAACACAGCCCATGTTTTTGACCATTTCTTTCTCCCTTGTGGGAATCCCAGCACGGCAGGTATCTCCCAACATACTGACTGCCCGGACTTACTACTAGCAGCTATTCTGCCTGCAGACGGGTAGAGGAAGTTTCAGTGCATGAGAGAAAACCACTCTCCAATCCAGTTTTTCTAATGATTAAGTGGAACCATGGATTCTCATTTGCTAGGTTCCTTGAATTACATGCTGTTGGCCAGAACAGTTGAGAAGAAAATAGTGTGTGGGCCGGATCCCTGCCTTGAAATTTATCCTGGGTTTCTAACAATATTTACTACCTATGATTTGTAATTATGATTCTTTATACAATAAATCCTGTCCTAGAGACCATTTAAAAGTCTGACGTTCCTGTGCTTGTATTTTAGGTAATTTATGATCAAGAGACTACTAAGAAACATTTTTTAAGAAAAGAAAAAAGTGGGATCGCAATTAGTCTCCTTAAGGTGGCTTTCTTTCTTATCTATATATTTTCCATTATTCCATTAAATTCTGTTTTGAGTCTAACACCATGCTATTCCTACTCTATAGTTAGTATTTCCAGTGTGTTTGACCCAGTCCACTCTGAGGTCATGGGCTGCTAAGTCAGGGAAAAGATTCTGACCCTCTCCAACACACAGTATGGCCAGATCATAAATCCACCCAAAAGACACAAAGAATGTAAAATGTGGGTGAGGTCTGAAAGTGGTGACTATATTTAGAAGCGGAGGAAAGCAGCAAGAAGGAGCAGCTAGAAATAAAACTGTATATTTTTAAGAGAAATGAGAAAGGCAAAACATAAAATAAATGAGAAATATATAAGAAGGATAATCTCCCAGAAATTTTTCAGTAAAGGCCTTGTAAAAACCACAACAAGAGCAAAGAAAAGTAAGAAACTAGTCAGAAAGGTAGGGAAAGAAATTGTATAGAACTGTCCTTTTCAGCTCAGTATCAACTGATTCTCAGAAAAATGCTCAAATGAATTCTGAATTTGAAATGTAAAATCAACATTCTGATAGAGCCAGTCTGTCCTTCCTTATTTTTTTCAGATCAAATGACCTACTGAAGAGCATGTAACAGATTATTCTACTTTATGTACTCATAGGTGTACTCCCAAAAATGATGATTCACAGCATGTTACAACTTTTTTTTTTTTAATCAGGGAGAGCACAAACAGCAGGTGCAGCAGGCAGGGGAGAAGCAGGCTCCCCACTGAGCAAGGAGCCCTAAGTAGGGTCGATCCTAGGACCCTGAGATCATGCCTTGAGCTGAAGGCAGATGCTGAACTAACTGAGCCACCCAGGCGTCCTGACAACACTTTTCTTAATGAAGAATGGTTGTCTCTTTTTAAATGTCTCACTAACACAGGTAAAAGGTTTACTACTCCTTTTATAAAATTAGAATACATTTACTCAAAAAATAAAAAATAACCTAATCATAGTGTGAAGAGACATTCAAAATGAGTATCTCTTAAGTCAGAAATTGCCTTCAATATTTTCCAAATATTCAAAATCAAAATGAAACTAATGCCACACTTGGATAACCTCGCCAAAATTTGAAATACTCAAATAATGTTTGTTCCACTGCAATCCCTCACAGTCTTTATTCTATAGAGGGATCAAAGAAAAAGCATGTTTTTCAGAATTTTACTAGTTGCAACATGCAAATATAATGTCACATTCAGCATACTTGCTCTCTTTAAGTCCTGGAAATGACCACAGTAGCTCAAATTAAAATCGAGCAAATAAAATAATGCAGGAACATAAAATTCCTTTTACATTAAAACTGACATGACTATTTTTCACTGAAAAGAACAGAACATTTTAACCTACAAGTCCATAATGGTAAGGCAACATTTCATATGTTAAAAAAATAGTCATTTTAAGTAAATTTCATTTTGTGTTTCCATTCGGGTAATTATCACTTCTTTTTTGAGCCCATCTCTCTCTCTCTCTTCAACTTTTAAGTTCTAATCTTCTTTTATGCCTGGGGTCTGATGCTACTTTATCCAGAATCCAGGCAAACCTGCACACTCAGTTGTCCTCAAAGTGGAAGAGGCTAATGTAGAGACCAAGGAAATCTTTAAAGATCTGCTTTTAACATGTGTCCTTTCTGACCTCAACTTAGCCCCTCGCTGACTTCTCATGACTTTGAAAGGCATCCCTGCAGGGTGGATTTCAGCCTCTAAGGGGACCGGGAAAGTGCAGCAGCCTCACTGCAGGGAGGAGCCAACTGCTAGGGGGAAGAGAGATTCTCAGCACATGGGCTTTCTGCCACACATCACCCGTGCTCTGTCATCCAGCTCACAGCTCCAACCTGCTGAGGTACTGCTGCAAACCCTCCCGTGTTAACTGAATTAGACTATGTAGGAAGTGCTAGATAGAATACGATACCACCCAAATCGTTTCTTCATTAAGTGTGCTTTTGAATCTTATCCCGTATCACCTGACACGTGCTAACTGCCAGCAACAGAAATATGAAGGATGCGGGATCTTCCCTGGAGGAAATCACGGGAATGACAAGAGCGTGGGACAAATAGAGTGACACTGGCAGTGGTGTGTCCAAGCTGGCTCAAGACCACTAGTGAGAGTGAGAGAAGACTGAGCACATCTCTCTCTTTTTGTTTTTAAGATTTTATTTATTTAAGAGAGAGAGACAGCACGAGCAAGGGGAGGTCTAAAGGGAGAGGCAGAGAGAGAATCTCAAACAGCCCTCCCTCTGAGCTTGGAGCCCAATATGGACTCCATCCCAGGACCCTGAGATCATGACCAGAGCTGAAATCAAGAGTCAGACACTTAACTGACTGAGCCACCAGGTGACCCTGGGCATATCTCTTCTCAGCTTCATGTTGGCAGCCTGACATCAGTAGCAGGGAAAAGAAGATATACTATGGAAATCTGCAAATGCCACAGACTAGGGCCATTTTCCCCTGGAGGATGAGTTGTTAAAGGCATACCAGCATGCCACTGATAGCAGGTACTAATTGCCTTGAGGCATGAGAAAAAAAACTTCACTGAAATCATAGTAGTTAAAGGATCCTGAAGGATAAGTAAGAGCAAAAGAACAAGGAGAATGAGTATTCTCTGTAGAAGGAAGAAAATGTGCAAACTTTTGGAGGCCACAACAATCTAGGTTACATTCAGTGGTGGGTGAGAAGTCTTATGTGGATGGAGATATGCTGGGGTGAGGACAGGTGAGAGAAGCAGGAGCTGCCTGGACCAACCTATAAAGGCGTGAGCATGTAAGTACACGCAGGCAAGTTTACTTACTAGCATACTCATACGAGCATACTTACGTACTAGCATAGTAGAGATTAACAGAACATACCCTGTCATGTATCTACCAAAGAAAGAAAGAGATGGACTGATGGATAGATGGACAGATAGAACCGATGGATAGTAGAGAGGTAGATACGTGACAAAGTAAATATAATCAAATGTTAATTGTAGACTATAAGTGATGAGTACATGGATATTGACCATCCAATTGTTTCAACATTCTTGCATATTTAAAATATTTTAATAATAAAATGTCAAAAAAGCAAAACTGTATTTGCAAGAAACTTGGTTTTGAGGGAAAGGAGAACAGCTTTTGAGAAGAGAGATGTCTCCATCCCACCCTTTGTGTTATAAGGAGGACGCATGAGCTGGCCAAAGGAAGCAATAAAGTAAAGTTCTCAGTGTGGCTACATACACCCCATCCCTCCTCAGCTCCCAGAGAACACTGACCCAGTAAGGTTTTGTTTTATATGTCCAATTCAATGGATTCTAATTGCTTTCTAAATTTCTAAATGCCTTTTGGTAATTTTAAGAAATGAAGATGATGAGCTACTTAAGACTTTTATACTCAGATGTCTTGTAAAATAGGAACATTTTCAGATTATTAGAATGTGAAAAATCTCCTTTCCCAAAAAGGCAGAGATAAGTGAGGTGTTTACTTTTTAATGTGAATGGTAGCAGAAATTCTCCACCTCATTATTTTAAGTGGCCTCAATTTTTGCTATTATTTAGGCTTCTTTCTTTAAAGGCCTTTTAATACAAGTATATTCATAGCATATATTATTAAATAAAATATATTCTATACAAAAGTATGCATATACACTAACATTTTGCACTTTTTTTTTCCAAAGGAAAGATATTTTTAAGAACTGTATATTGCTGGTAAGCTTCAAATCTCTACCTTTTTAGAATCTAAGAAACTAATAGAGAAAACTTACCACTTTTCCAAATTTGTTAACAATATTGATCTCTGTAGGAAACTTATCCTCTTTGAAAGTAAAATTTTATCGTAGTTCACTATTATTAAGCAGAGTTTAAATGTAACCCCAGACTGTATTTTTCATCAAAAAGAGCAATTATTGAATTTGAATAAAGGCTATTGATGGAATTAAGCCTAAGATGTTGAGATAAAAAATATCTTTTGTTGTGTTATACTAAAGACAAAAATTAGTTAGGTTTCCATCCAAAATTAGCACCTTTGACATACAAGATATCATACAAAGAAGAGTCTTCAGATGCCCCTTAAAAACCTTGCATAACTGCACTTTTTACAGATGATAATGATGACATTATAAGTATACAGGCTATCTTATTTAGGAGAACACATGTCCCCATAAGGCTATGAATCTAAATCATGGGCTATAATCCCTAAACCTTACTCTTTGTCTTTTGTTTCCCTGGCCTACTTTAGTAATAAATCTTGAGCTTCTATATGCCAACAAAGTGATGCTATCTATAAGTTACGTAGACATACAGCTGGTTTCACCCTTGGCTATGAGTTTGTCAAGTGCTTTACTACATCAGCCCATACCGTCAGGCATTTGAGTCCTTGGATTTAGGGATAGCACCATCAACACTGAGTAACTGTGTTCACTCTGACAGACTGACTTTAAAACTGTAGCTTTTACATTTTTTACTCATGCATCTACTAAAGACTATCCTCCAAAGTATACTATCCCCTCCTCTAAATTTAAATAGTTGTAAAGAATAGACATTGCCATTTTTAAAATGACTATATTACATTTTTTTTTTACTAATGGCATATAAATGTCACAACAATTTCATCCCACCATCATCCATTTAAAGAAAAAAAAGTCCACGAACAAGATACTCATTAACGCTTAGAAAGCTTACATGAGTCCTACTTCTCTTTGAAATTGTATTTCCATTTCCATTTCTCTGATTTTACTCTAGTGAATTATATATTTATACTTTAAAATAATTTTATGACTACACTGTACTTTATTATTAAAAGTATGTTTCAAAATCTAAGTTAACTGTATTTTTTTATCTTATTTTTTAAAAAGATTTTATTTATTTATTTTTGAGAGAGAGAGCACACAAGCAGTGGGGAGAGGCAGGCAGAGGGAGAGGAAGAAGCAGGCTCACTGCCGAACAAGGAGCCTAACATGGGACTCAATCCCAGGACCCCAAGATCATGACCTGAGCTGAAGGCAAACGCTTAACTGACTGAGTCACCCAGGCGCCCCTGAGTTAAATGTATTTTTAAAAAATTTCCTGACACAATGAAGCCCTAAGTGTTCAAAAATTCCCTTGTAATCAAGATCACAGATATTAGTAGTACATAAATGAGCTAGATAGCACAAATCTATGATGAAAATTTAAAAATATGTTAAAAGCACAGAAATAAAGTTTTATGGGAATGCATCCTTTAGTGACAAAGATGGTGGTGGTGGTGGGGGGGTTATGTGGGCTTGCTTAAGGAGACTTCCTAGACACTGAGTCTTCAGCATCTCTCTGTTGGTACCCAGTACTAAACATGTCAAGGCAAGGTTCACAATGGTGATGTCTCCGGAGACCTATGCCTTTCTGTTAAAGTGGGAGAAGGACAGTTGAGAGAGAAGAGGTGGAAAAGGAGAAGCTACAATGAGGCCTGCACTCTCCAGCTCAGGAAAGTTTTAGGAAGGAGGACATCTGGAAGCTGAGGATGAGAAAACAGATTCCCTTGAAACTCCCCTTGAGACGTCCCTGGGTAATCCTAGTAGTACCAATGTTCTAGCATGTAGACTGCTGCTCTATCAAGAAAGCGATTGCTCAGTTTCTAGGGTTGATGGCTGCTGGAAGAGCTCCTTGACTAGCCATACTTGGAGATCTGTACTGCTCAAGCACTTGAAAAATGTTCCAGTTAAATCTAGTCCAAAGAGATTGTTAGGTGCTGGCCCTCACCAAATAGCTCTCCCTCTGCTTATGTAGGTTACTCCGTGAGGTAGGAAAACACCCTCTGGATCACAGATTTCAATAAATCCTGTAAAACTTCATCTTTTTGAAGATCATAACCTAAAATGTTTGGAATACTTTTTTGATTTTGTTTTTCATTCTACCATACGACATATACATAGGTGATAAAATTGGAATATTATGGCTATTCACTCCATATTTACTCCAAATCACATATTCTCAATTTTTTCCCATATGTTTTTTAGTTCAACTCAAATCTCAGCACGTAAGAGACCCTGCAATAGTGTGATATTTGGCATAAGATGATTCTGTCTCATATCCTATTTTGAAAGGAACAGAAGATCCTTTAAAATATATATATTTTTAAAATAAAAAGACTCTCTTGTGTAATGGATTCCAAGAAAGTCCAGTTCAGCCTAGACTGTTTTTCCCTTGCTTTTCTTGTCATAAAACATAAATGAATTATTTAGATAGGAAATCTTAAAAATGTACAGACTACTCCCAAATGTCAAATAACTGTCATTATTTGGTTATCCTGCATAATTAAAAGTTACTTCTGTTTACAAGTTTTAATTTGATTCCACAGACTTTTGTTCTCTGAGACATTTTGTCCCATCTGTTCAGGGACTCCTCAGAAGAATCACAGAAATTGGCTATACACATAAATCTAACTTGGGTAAAAATTAAAAGATCTCAAAGTACATTGGAGAACTTCCGTTGATTTTTCGAGAAACCATCACATAGTCAAACTATGCCTTACAAAGAACATTTGAGTTGATTTATATTTACCAAAGTGGAAACTAATGGGATTTCACATGCCAGGTCAGACTGGCCTCTTTATCATGACAGAAACACATCAATTTTGTAAACTGACAAGTGAAAATCAAAGCAAAACGAAATGAAATAATAAATGCTAAGTTGATAATTTAGACTTCTTGGCTATGGGAGAAACAATCATAATGCCTGGATGTCCAAGCTATCCAGGATTGTTCTGTGTATAGGTGAGGATGTAACGGTTCAAAAAGGTATTTATTAAGGACCTCATTATGCATGTATGCTAAATGCCAAAAGGATGCATGCACTAGAACTGAATTCTGGACCCTTATGGATTTATGCATTCATCAAATGTTAGAACTACATTTAAACTATCCAAACTAAATTTATCTCTGAAATGATACAAATTAAGGGGGGAAATGGACAGAGTAAAATATGTTTCATGGTCCTATGTGTCATATGCTAGATAGAAAATGAACTGAGCACCATCTGACAGCACACACACAAAAAAAAGGCTGAGAAGTAAGGCAACTCATTGGTCTGACAGTGGAGACCACCCCCTCCCCATCCCACCTGGAGGCATGGGTCTGTACGGAGCTTATCTGAAACAAAGCCACTCAAAGGTCTTCTGGTGCTCTTCAAGACCTAGGTGAGTGTTTTGCCAGTACATGGGGGATGCAGTGATGTTTTGCCCAAGAATGAGAATAAAGAAATGAGCATTAGGTTGTGGCCTATGATCAGCACACAGGCATGTACAGGAGACTTAAGTGAGACTTAAACAACACCTACAGATATTATTATCTTATCAGAGGAAGGGGATACGCCAATCGAAAATATGCTGGTGGGCCACAGAGGCAGAGTACAGAAGAGAAGCTGAGGCAAACATCTGAAATGTCTAGGGAAGTTCTGTCCAGGGAGCAAAGGCTTCAAGGGTTCTGGCCCTAGTGCAAGGCTTCAGATCATGAATAGCAGGCTTGTTCACTTCTCTGAAGACCTGAAAATACTGGCAAGTGGGAGGTAGAAGGGAACCATGGTGAAGAATTTTCGTTGGGAATAAAAGACCTAGGTTGGAGCTTCAGCAATTCCATTCACTAGTTGTGCTGTCCTGGACAGGTGACTAGGTTTCTAGTCTAGGTTGTGTAAAGTCAAGAAGGTTCAAAGTGCTTTATTTGCATTATTTCACATAACCTTTACAACAACCAGTAGAGGAAGTACTATTAGTCTCCACCATCCTTAGCATGATTCTAGGGAACAGAGATGGTAATTTGTTTGCCTAAAGTCAACAGCTGAAAAGTGCTGACCCAGAGCCAAAATCCATTACAGTAGCAGGATGACTGATCCACTTCATAGGTGGGTGGAAGAATTAAATAAGTAATGTGTTCATTCACTCTCAACATTTAACAAATGTGTGCCCAATACTGTGTTACCTGCTAGAGCACTTAGCACAGAGCTTTGGTCCTTGAGAAGTACTCAGTAATGTTTACAATCATTATTAAGAAGAAGGAAATCCTTGTGGAGAGGTGGACATTCCAATTCCTCTAACACTCACACTTCTCACTGTAGATTAAAAGACTGATTGTGTGATCTTTGTTAATATCAAGCTCCCCAAGTTGGGACCTCAGTTGTATTTTGTGCCAACCAGGCTAAAGGCTGGGCCCCAGATGATGGCACATTTACTAGGGGAAAATGCTGGCAGACAGGATGCTGCTGGTTTCACTTTTCAGGACAAAAAAAAAAAAAAAAGAGAGAGAAAGAGAAGGAAGGAAGGAAGGAAGGAAGGAAGGAAGGAAGGAAGGAGGGAAGAGGAAGGAGTAGGGGAAGGGAAGGGGAAAGAAACACTTCCAAAATGTGGGCTGACAAAATATAATCAAGATTTCTATTTCTGTGCTGAGAAAAAGTGGAAGAAAAGTTTTATAGCTTCTCATATAAGTAAAGAGGAAGAGCAAAAACAGACTACACTCATAGAAAAATATTTTTAAAATCTAGATTTTCTGAGCACTTGTTTCACTTTTTCATAGAGTCAGACTCATTATCAGAGATCAAATGATTATTATCAAGAGAATGTTTTACAAACGTTGGACTCACAACAACTCTGTCTGCAGTTGTTAATTAACTAATAATTATTCTCATATAAGTACTTCAGGTAGACAACTTGGACCCATAAAATGGCTTAGTACAAAGAGAATCATAAAAGCTCTGCCAAAAATACAAAACGAATTATCTTTTCTTATGGTATCACTTTCTAGCAAGCTTCCATTACCACTCTAGTCCCTTTTGTGAAGAATGCCTCTCTCACATGCAAATTACCTTAACCTTGTTTGTGAGAAGTGATGTTTTTCTAAAGTATAGACATATACACAAAGTCTTTGCCTTCATTGAGGAAAAAGAGCTCTCTACTTCAATTCCTTTCAAATAAAGAATGTATTCAGGTTTCTTTCTCAAATTTCTCAAATTTCTTTCTCAAATACATTCAGTTGAAATGTATGCTTAGATATGCAATAGCTAATGTTTAGTGTAAGTTGGCCAATGTCACCACTAGTTGGAGGAAGGCTCAAATACTACAAAATTAATGATTTTAAACCTGTGTATAAATACTGTACATGTGTAAAATACATGTGTCTCTGAAAATGCAACATAAAATTTGAGAGTATTATCTTACTGTGAGCATAATATTCTAGCCACTGGTGGACATGATCCAACCAAATACCTACAACAAGGATATGGCTGTTTTTTTCATGTTTACTTTGTTCTGCAAAGTCTGGCTTCTATGTAATGTGAAAATCCGGCTACATAACAAAGAAACACATTTGTGCAAAATCATGGTAGTACAATATGAAGGGAAAGCAGTACTTTCAATGTCTGTGCTGTTGTATCATTTTAATTAGCAACTTAAAAGGACTTTAATTGTTGCAACTAAATATGATAAGCTAGACTTGACAATACTGATTACAATATGATGGCTACCCAGGCACCTTGTGTGATGTCAAGGCCCCAAAACACCAATAGCCATAAATACGATGGGAATTTCTAGCCTACTATGTAGGAAATCCCTGTGTATTTTTTACACATGTTTCAATTTTAATGGTATACTGGATATAAACTATTTGCTTCCTTTTTATGGTATAACCATGATAAAAAAGCAAAAGTAGTTACCTTACTATAAATGGTACAGAGTACAAAGGATACATTTATTGTGACAAAAATGGCTTACATTCTACATTATAGACAAAAATATTAAGTAATTGAAAAAAACAACACTAAACTCGATGGTAATTCACAAAATCCTGAGGAAAAAATAACAAAACCTTTTATAAAATACTGAATATTTTTTCTTTTCTATGTATGTCTTTCCTTTTTCCAATTACCTCACTCAAACTCAAATATTATTAAAAAGATAAGAGAATTTAACACTGGTCAACAGTCAACTAAAACCCATCTTTTCATATCATTTCCTAGAAAACTTACATGGATTTCTCACATGGCTGTACATCCAAATGCAGTAATATACATAAGGTGTTTTTCTTTTCCTTGTCAGAAGTAAAAGACAAGAAAGACTCCTCTAAATTTTCTTCTTGAGTTATCAAATATTTTGTCCTAATTCATGCTCCCTCCCTCAACCCTTTCAAGCCTCTGTAAGACAACGTACTTCAAATCTATTTCTTGCTGCCTGAGCCTCTCAGCTCAATGAAGGCAGAAACCATGTGTTTGCCTGCATATACAGAAAAACATATTCCATGAAGAAATATTTTTACAGAGAAATAAAAATATATAAAATAAAATAAAAATATGATATGAAAATTGAGGTACCCTGAACTTTATTTTTTGGTCCTTTGCCAATGACTTCTATGTTCTTTTTTAGCTAGTATAAATACCACAGCTACCATAAACATCTCTTTTCAATAATCTGATATCTGACAAGCATAGTGATGTCCTAATATTTCATTTTTTGGCCAGACTTACATCTCACAGTAATTTTTCTGCACTTGGTGCAAATATTTTTAACAGCTGCTGCCTGAACCGGTATACAATCCTGGTCCTTTCTACTTGATCGCTCCTTCTTTCTCCTTCTCTCCTTTGTCTTTTTTCCCCAGCTTCAACAAGGGTTAATTTTAAGGATTATTCTGCAATTTTCTGATATTACCCTTTTATGTCAGCAACTTTAGAGGCCAACAGAGTCGATTGAGACGTTTAATTCCAAGCCTCTATCACCAGCCCAGATTTTGTTCCCAATTCCCAGGACTCCACTTCCAAACCTCGCTTAGACATTTCCAGAGCTATGTGTGTCCCTTTTACTCAAACTCATTTCTCCTGAAACTTGTGTGTTTTTCCATAAATGTTCTCATCCTCCTAGACCCCTAGGCCTGAACCACCCAAATCAACTTTTCTTTCTTTTGCCCCATTGATTTATAGCTCTAAGTCCTTGGACAGCTCTTTGGAATAGCTCACTTTGTTTTATTCTTAACACTATCATTGTTTTGATTTGGTCACCTCAACTTTCAGATACATTATCAAGTTCCTAATTTATACTCCTACTCATCCTTTGTTCATTTTGCAAGCATTTTTCCAAGCTTACCAACTTCAGGTTATGTGTCAATGTCGACAGAACAAGAATCATATCACCTTGTGTGCCTTGAAGCAATTTATTTATTTATTTATTTATTATATCTAAATGTTTCTATTTTGGGGTCTCCTGGGTGGTGCAAGCTGGATAAGTGGCTTGATTTCAGCTCAGGACATGAACTCAGGGTCCTGGGATCAAGCTCCACATCAGACTCCACACTCAGCTGGGAGTCTACTTGAAGATTCTCTTTCTCCCTTTCCCTCTGCCCTTCCCCCTGCTCTCTCTTTCTCTCTCTCTCAAATAAATAAATCTTTAAATGTTTCTATTTTTTTTTTAATGCTTCTAGGTAAATTTTGGGGTCTTTAGAATTTTTTTAAAGATTTTATTTCTTTATTTGAGAGAGAGAGACAGACAGAGACAGCAGGAGCAGGGGGAGGAAGCAGAGAGAGAGGGAGAAGCAGACTCCCTGCTGAGCAGGGAGCCCGATGAGGGGCTCAATCCCAGGACACTGAGATCATGACCCCAGCTAAAGTTAGACGATTGACTGATTAAGCCATCCAGGCACCCCTAAATGTTTCTATTTTTTATATTAAAACTTAATATTCCCCTTACCCCAAACTGTCAATTATTATAGGACATACATTTTTTTTTTCAAATCAGGAACCTGAAATATAGAAGGATATGATGAGATGCACAGAAATGACAATAATTGCAGCCACAAGAGAAACTCTAGGTTAATGGCTTTTGGTATATGTGTTGCTGCCAGATGCCAAAGACAGAAGAAGGGAGTTTTTTTTTTTTTTTTTTTTTTTTTTTTTTTTTTTTTTTTTTTTTTTTAAAGATTTTATTTATTTATCTGACAGAGAGATCGAGAGAGCACTAGCAGGGGGGACAATGGGGAGAGAGAGGGAGAAGCAGACTCCCCGCCTGAGCAGGGAGCCAGATGCGGGGCTCGATCCCAGGACCATGGGATCATGACCTGAGCCGAAGGCAGATGCCTAACCATCTGAGCCACCCAGGTGCCCCAGAAGGGAGTTTTTAAGATGAAATTTTGTCTCAAATGTTCATCATGGCAACTAAATACAGTTTTGATAGAAAATAATATAACCAAATCTTTATAGAGGTATTCTTCAAGAACCAATCAAATGCCATGTTAGTGCCACTAATTCCCAACTTCACCCTTCAAAATGTTGGAAATGGCTTTTTTAAGTTAGACAAAAAGAAGTGGGGAGACACTCTGGAACCTATGATATTTCATATCAAGAATTACCTAATAATTCAAAGCAGATGATGGGAGATAATTTTCCTGTATAAATTTAGATGGTTTCGTAGAGGCTTGCAAAAACCTGCTCTGATCCCATATTCAATGACTGGTCTGTGGTTAATATTAGGATAAGGCAAAAATGTGGATAAAGGATAAGAGTTCCACCATGTGGTTTGCTCTTTAGATGAAAGCAGAGGAATAAATTCTAATTTAATATTAAGTCTTTCCAGTGCAGCCTGAAACTATATTTGGCTTGAAATGTCTTCATTTTATTATTCTTTTCTTTCCTTTCTTATTCTACAGGATTTCAGTTTCACCTTCACAATTCTGTGGTAGCCAGACTTGCCACATAACATAGTCTCAAACATAACTTGTGTATGTGTGTATATATGTGTGTACACACACACACACACACACACACACACAAACACATATATGTGATCTCAGAGTCTACGATTTTAGGACTTAAAAGAAAGTTCGAAATAAATAAATATTTCTAACTCATGAAACTGTTATTAGGTTTCTAATGCTTATCACTATTCCAGATGTTCTTGTTGTAATAATGAACAGTAAAGAAACCTTTGAGATGATGCAGTTTGGGGGCGCCTGGGTGGCTCAGTGGGTTAAAGCCGCTGCCTTCGGCTCAGGTCATAATCCCGGCATCCTGGGATCGAGCCCTGCTTCGAGCCCTGCATCGGGCTCTCTGCTCAGCGGGGAGCCTGCTTCCTCCCTTCTCTCTCTGCCTGCCTCTCTGCCTACTTGTGATCTGTCTGTCAAATAAATAAATAAAATCTTTTAAAAAAAAAAAAAAAGAAAGAAATGATGCAGTTTGCTTGACTTCTGTCAGCTCCCCCCATCCCAATTTTGGGATAACTTTCTAATCTTTGGTCTGAAATGAGTCTTCTTGATTAATGAGAATTAACTACCTAAATGAAATACATCTATTTGGATTTCTTCTTTCTCTAAAATGGTCTGGTGAATAACAACCCCAAATTGAAACCAGACTATAATTTTATCATCCAAAATCAGAAGTAGAAACAGGAAACAAAGACCCCAATATATATATATTAGAACCTCAAATGACATGCATTGGTATTAAACAGTTTCAAAACTTTACAAGATAATACAAGTTTTATTTCAACATAGAAGAACCGCAGACCAATTTAAAATAGCAACCTTGTTCTAGATAGGCTATCAAATTCCTTTATTTGTAAGGCAGATGCTAAGGAGGAAAAATTCATGGCGTGATTTCTACTTAGCAAAGACTAGAGGAGCCAGGAGTTAATTGTCTGCTCAGCTACAAGAAAATCCTTAATACAATGAATCACATAACTTCTTGGAGTAAACTAAAATTAAAGGGATAGAATGAAACTGTTTTATTTGCCATTTATTTGACTTTCATAAAGCTAAATAGTGCAAAAAAATCTACTTCCTTATTTTATAGTATATTTAAACAGAACAAACTATATCATGTTTAACTGTTGTTTCTTCACAACAACAAAAAGGCATCACACTGTTTCAAGGAAAAAGATTTCAAGCATTGTAATCACAGTCTGTAGAAAGTTCAAGAGTCTGAGAACAAGGCAGACTTTACTTTGAATCCAGGCTCTACTACTTCACTAGCTGTGTGACCTGACACTTTACCTGCACCTCGTCCAGTCTCAATCACTTCAAATGTAAAAGAGGGATAATCATAGCATCTATATCAACAGGTTGTTTTGAGGAGGAGATAATATAAATCACTTAGTAAATGTAGTTAAAAATAATGACCGTTAATACTTATGAATTTTTGTTGGTCAGAAGGGTAAAATTAGTAAGGAGTGAATATATATAAAGGACTTGGAATAATGCCTGACACATAGTGTCAGATGCTGTCATCGCCATCGTTAAATGGTAAAAGGGAGCTGATGGAATGTGAAGGAAAACCAAAACTCATCCCATAACTTCCATTCCTCTAGGAAATGAAAAGAATCCCTATTTGCTATAGACTTTATAAACACTAAGAAGTCAACCTGATAAGACAAAAAGATAGTCATGGATTGTAGAGGTTATCATTACTACCTTTGACTTTTCAGTTGCCATTGAATATGGAACAAAATATTAAGAAGAACTTGATAAATAACTCATGAAGAAATTCTACATCTCTCCACCCCCGCCCTTAGAATTAGCAGCCCTTTAAGGAAGAGGCTCAGTTAAGTGCTTTGCGGTCTTCTGATTCCTGCTTTCCACCTCTGTAGCCAACAAGCCTGGGAGCCTGGTAGGCAGAGCAGAGGGCCCGACCCTAGAGAGAGACAGACTGCAGGCTGCATGTGGGAGGGACTGGGAGGAATGGGATACTTTCTCCTAAGGTCGAAAATAATATTGCACCCCTCACTCCAAAAGAAGAAACTTCAATATATGTTCTCAATAAACTATAATCTCAGAGAGTCAAAGAGTTCTGGAAAGTTTTCCAACTCGTTCTTTGAGTACCTTTGAAGAAATTCATAGTTTTTGCATCATGTTACACAAGACACTAACGAACATTTCTCAGTATTTACTTCAAAATGCATAATGTCCTAAGTTCAACATACTTTTAATTAAAATTTTTCTTTCTATTTTCTTTTTGTTTTCCTTAGAGGGCCTAATTATAAGATGTGAGCTTAAAGATCAGTTAGTGGTCATAGCTCTTTCTCCACAGGACCAACTAAAGATTTAAGCATGGTAGAGTAAAATTTCAGTGGTCTGCTTAGAAACAAACAAAAAAATTTCCAAATCTCTTGAAAGACATGCACTCCATAATTGGAATTAACAGGCTTAAAAGCAATTGCTGATGAGTAACTGGATGAAGACTGGAAGTAATTATTCTAAAGCAGAGTAAGTCACAAAATATACCCTTTCATGTAAGTGACCGAGAGGGTGGCTAAAGAGAACTATTGCTGACCTAAGCACTGCGTTAGTCTTGGTAATGTTTAACGGCAGGAAACACCTGTACTGTTGAAATGTACAAGCATTTTGGCTGCAGTGTCTAGCACACACTAGGTGCTTAATAGATATTTGCTGAATGAATGGATTAATGTATAATTACAGTCTACTTATTATAAACACCTTATTACAGGTCTACTATGCAGTACTATTTATTCTTTATGTTACATTTTTATCGTATTGTCTGTATTATAAATATTGGCCAATGAACCTGACTGCAATAGAGATTTGTTAACAGAGGCATTATGACTGTATTAATGCTAATTAATCTTTCTTTTGAGGAATAAAAGGACCATAAGGAAAGACATCTACTGAAAAATGTGTGTTGACTTTTAAGATTTACATTCTGCCAGGGTGGGTATTCTTCCTTTAGAAGAAAACCTGTCATGATAAAAATATTATCTCTTGAATGATATCACTGTCCCTGGAAGAGTTATCAGTAGCGAACCGTGGCTATAGCATATGAAACATCTAGAACCTGGATTGAGCATAAATATCCATTGAACTCTTGGATATTTCAAAATATATGAATATATGAATATAGTTACTGAAGTAAGTTCTTACAACTACTTGTTAGCTAATTCTAACCTAGTAAATATTCATGTATATATACATGTGTATATATATATATATATATATATACATGTGTATATATATATATATATATATACATGTGTATATATATATATATATATTACTTTCTCTCCTTCCTTATAATATGCATACCCTTGCATTGTGATCTATGACTAAAGAATAGGATATGGAGACAAACAGGTAATGAAGCTGGGAGAAGTTATAGAAAGGAGAAAAACCAGGAAAGGATAGGCACAACTCGACACTCCACATTTACCTAAGTATATAGACTCAATTCATATGAGCACAGGAGTACTTTTATTTTACTTTTGCCTGAAGCATTAGTATCTTGCATTTGTAGATGTGACCTGCATTAAATCCAAGTAAACATTACATCATCCTGTTTAGATTCTAACTTTCAGAAAAGGCCACATTCAGTTTTCATTTGACTTAAGTGCAGTTTTAAAAGGGAAACATGTTGGGGTGCCTGGGTGACTCAGCTGTTAAGCGTCTGCCTTCGGCTCAGGTCAGGCTCCCTGCTCTGCCTGAAGCCTGCTTCTCCCTCTCCCTCTCCCCTTGCTTGTATTCCCTCACTCGCTGTCTCTCTCTCTCTCTCTGTCAAATAAATAAATAAAATCTTAAAAAAAAAAAAAAGGAAACATGTTATCAGTTTAAATTTCCACAATATCTAATTTCTGCTGCCACATTCACTCTTCAATTTATAATCGGTCTTATTCCATTGATATTTTCTGTTTATGCATCAGTCTCTCTATCCAGACTGTGACTTGATGAAGTCTCCAGCATCTTGGCATCCTACAAAGAGTTAAGTCCTTATTCATGTTTACGGAAATACGGTTTGCTCTCGCACTGTCTTCCTCCAACTACATTTTGGTTAGCTTCCACTGATTTTGGGGTGCCGTGGTAAGAGCCACAGCAATTTTTTCTCTCCATCTTTCACCTGATGGGTCTTCATCTCTTACAGCGTACTCTTCAAGGGTAACCGAATACCAAATAGTATCTTAAACAACAATACAAAAGCGACATAGCTTATTCATTACTTATTACAGGTAAAAAAAAAATACTGGTATTGACATGAATACCAACATATCAATGTGTAAATATCTTCTTTTATCATAAACATCAAAATATGAATAGCTGACAGGAACAACTTCACTAAAGGCACTCTTCGAAATATACTTAGTAAATGGTAACTAACGTCTGCTACAGGGTTGAATTTTTTTTTTTTAAAGGGGCCAAAAAAATCACTTAGCAATGTGAGCTATTGAAAGATGGTTATTAAAATAGTTCACTGTTTTTAGGGTAATGGGAAAATTCTTTCATGGTATATATATGTGTGTGCGTGTGTGTGTGTGCGTGTGTACTTCTTCAAAGCAAATGGAAAATATGGTATCTTCCATTCTCAGTACTATGTTATAATTTAACATAAGCTTAATCTTAGAGACTTGCTCTTTGGGTTACCTAGGAGACACCACGTGATTACCTGGCAAACAGCATTAGCACATAGGCTCAAGTCTCTTACCATCGAATCCATCTTCTTCTGACCCCAGTTCATCATCTGAGCAGATGTTGAGGACATTCACCAGCATCTCGGTCACTAAAAAGGAAAAAAATAAAAGCAAAAACGTTCAGATTTTTATTATCACCTTAATGATTACTCTGGCATTATTAAGGAGCAAGTTTAGCAATAACATTTCTTACCTGTATTGTATAGAGAATCTCCTGCAAGATAGTTTCTATAAAATTCAGATCATTAAAGATAACCGGCTTTGTGATTCTACACAGACTTTATGTTTATAAAAATATTAGCTTGTGTCTATGAGATCGTATGATAACATTTAACTAGCCATAGGTTAAAAGACAATGGACAACCAAATATGTGGCTGTGGATATACCATATGTCTATGAAAGAGGAAAGGGCTACTTCTGAATTTTTACTTGTTGTACAATGAGGCTACTAGATGTAGACCACATTGCGACCTTCTGTTTTGCAGGGACTCAATGAATGCTAGATCTCTTTTTAAATCTTTTTAATCTCCCAGAGAACCCAGCACAGTGATAGGCATGTAGTTTTGTGTTTAATAAAAATGCTGATTGAGGGACTAATATATCTGAAGTAGTTTCGAGGATGCTAATTTAAAAAATAAATGAATTGATACATGTATCATTTCAAAAAGCCTTTGATAATAAAACTTAGGTAAGTTTAACAAGAAATTCTGTTGGGTAAATTGAGGACAATAAAACTGCATGAAAGTGTTGTCACAGAAATTAGTACTGCATCACTTTTACACTATAAGGTGCACGTTATTTACATTTAACCATTTCTAAAATTAGGTTTGTTTCTATCATGAAGGTGAAAAGAAACTTGCCCACTATTTCCTCAAGAGCTACTCTTTGAAATCCATGTTCTTCTAGAGTGGAAGACATATGATAAATAGTAAAACATCAGTGTAGCCAACACTAATCCATAGCTTCAGTTTAATTATCAAAAGTGAATTATGTACTCAAATATATGAATAGGTTCTTTTATAACAGATGTTCAAAATCTGAACATTTAATGGAAACAACCCAACTGTACAAAGGGTGTTCAAAGGGTGTTCAAAGGGTGCCCAGCAGTTATCAGGATTCACACTGCTTCTGTTTCCTGAAAACCCAACAGAGGACAGTAACACATGCCGTGTTCTGATCAGGGTGGGAACGTGGTGACATGGGTAGGGCTGGGAATACTTATCAGAGACTCTCAAAATTGATTTTTGACTTATTTTGGTGTCCGAAAGAAAGATTTATTCACTGACCAATCATAACTTCTGGGTTTAATCATTGTAGGGCATTTAAAGGAAACCCCCCCAAGTATTATCAGAATATAAATATTACATTAATATATTACACATACTTATTAATATAAATAAATATTTTTTAAAATGTGTAGCTTTTCTCTACAACCCTCTGAGGGGATGCTGAAACATGTGCAAACTCTTACCTTTATTCTGATGTCTATTTACCTGCTCTAGTGCTGTGTGCCAAGATGCACAAGGAATGACCTGGTCTATCCCAAGGCCTCCTGACCTAAACACTCAGGCTCAATGGGTGCCAGCCTGTCCTTGAAATTTTTGTTGAGGTTTAGGTCAAAATAGAAAACCAAACAAAGGGAGAAGGAAGGAAGGAAGGAAAGGCAAGCCAATTCCTTTGAAAAACTGGGACAAGTTAATAGTTACAACTTTTTAAATGTAAATTTGTCTCCCTTGGTAAACACTGATGGTCTCTCTATTTGTCACGAACCATTTTTTTTGTTGTATATATTGTCTTTCAAATTATTACAGCCATTGATCACTGTCATACTATGATTATTTTCAACATCAGAAGTGTGAGAAAGGCATAGCTATTGTAACCTTTTAATTTGACAGGGAGTTTGTAAAATAAAATAGCACTTCTGAATTAATACAAAGGGGTAAGGAGAAAAAGTAGCCATTATTACAGCTTGAAGCCAGTTAAAACTATATATCTATTACTTTTAAAAGAGTTATATTGTTCCAACGAGATGATACAAATACTCCTGGTATTTCTCATTGCTTTTGCTTCCCCTTATTTCAGTCATTGCATTTTGTTAACAGGGTATATACAGTGACATACTTTCAAATCACTTCTCTCATGTTGCAACTCATGAATTTTTTTTGGTTAAAATAGTCCCCATCTCCTCCCCTTCCTTCTTGTATGATTACATTAAGAACATCTCAAGATTCCCCAACACACCTTTTTCCCCAACAAATGGCAGGGACCAAGTGAAAACATCCATGAAATTTGGAAGCCAGTATGGGTGAGGAGAACAGTTGAATTGCCTGATATTCATGACGTTGTTCTCATACTTCAATACTGCAGCTGGAAACAACAAACACAAGAGCATTAGATTCACATGCACATATTTCTGCTTCCCCACAGGGCTTTAGTTGATCCAGAGAGTTCAACAATGTGACTTAAGTTCCAAATATCAAGACAAGTAGCTTCATCAGTCACAAATGTTTATACTATTGGGAATTAAACTATACTCAGTATAATATGTAACTGCACAATATATGAATGCTAATATGAAATGGCATTACAATTTGGCAAATATTTATATAATATGGTTAATCAAAAGTCTGTCAGGAATTGGTCAAGCTCCTCTCACAGCCAAGAACATTGTAGTCTTATTTAACATCTAATGAGCCTAACAAAAGTGGTATAGCTAAATTAGTTTGACAATTTAATAATCTCCACAAATATTTGAACAGAATTTACTTCTATGCTTAAAGAAAAAAGAAAACCACACATTTCCCAGTAGAACTCACAATGGTTGTACACAGTAGTTTAAATTAGATTGCATTCTTGACTTAATAAAATAAAGTGTCTGGATTGAATCCTGCACAAAATTTTATACTGGTATCTTTCTTCTGAAAAGAATGAACCACCCATGACTTAGGAAAATGAATCTGCCCCTTGCACTCTGCTTTGCATGTGTCTGTAGCTTAGATACACAGTTACATAGAAAGTTACGGTTGCAGAGATCCTAAGAACATCGCTAGTCTCACTTGTAACCAGATTCAGAAATTCATTCTATAACAATCCTGATACAAGTTTAGCAGGTCTCTGTGAGTTCTTTCTCTCTCTTTCTTCCTTCTTTCTTTCTTCCTTCCTTCTTCCTACCTTCATTCCTACCTCCCCCCCCCCCTTTCTTATTTCTTTTTTAAGTAATCTCTGCAGCAAACATGGAGCTCGAACTTACAACCCCAAGATCAGGAGTTGCATGCTCTGCTGACTGAGCCAGCAAGGAGCCCCTCTGTGAGTACGTTCAATTTAGGAAAAGCTACCTGCTTTAATGGCATCATCTGTTCTATGGATAGACAGTTTTAAATTGTGGGAAGTTCTCAGGTTGAGTTGAAAACTTCCTCACCATTTACTGATCCAAATCTACCCTCTGGAAAAATACAGAACAAGTATGCTTCTGATTCTAAATGATAATCTTTTAAATATGAAGAACAAAACTCTCACATCATACCTTCTTGAGCTTTGGAAAGATTTTACTTTTATTATCCTCTCGTGGCCTGATTAGCATTACATTAGTGGAAATTACTGAAGAGATCCTAGATGATATCAAATGGGTTTTGTCTTGTTTTGTTTAGGGGTTTAAAACATAGAGAAATCAACCCTTTCATTATTTTTTTTTACATTGTAGCACTTGATTACAGATAATAAAGACAGCGCTTCAAAATCTATTTTTTGAAAAGCTACCAAAAGTTTACTGCGTTTGAGCCCTTGCATTAACTTCTTACTTAACAACATCTTTCACATAGCATTGCTTTCATAACTGCATTTGCTCCTCCACCTGGAATATACATATATACATATAAATATGTATATGTACATGTGTGTATATATACATGTATGTATACGCAGGTGCCTAGGCTCCATGCCCAGTGTGGAGCCCACTGCTGAACTCATGACCCTGAGATCAAGACCTAAGTCTAAGACCTGAGCTGAGATAAGGCTTGGACCCTTAACCAACTGAGCCACACAGGTGCCCTCACCTGGAATATTGTCTTAGAAACTGCTGAGTACCCCGATTTTTCCATCCTGTGGTGTCCAGTCCAGACTCTACCCCTCTAGTGAAATCTTTTCTGATTTCTTCCAGTGGATATAATCTTAAACTTCTTCTGAATTCCAAAAGTCATTGGCTTATACCTCTATATTGCATTTATTATTCAATTTTATCACAGCCATTCTTCTATGTCTTTAAGACATAACTTCCATATCTTTAAAGACAAGTGTCATGCAATAAGCTTCATGTTTCTTTGCGTTTCACATACAACCTTTTTAAAATTTTTGTAAAGATTTTATTTATTTATTTGTCAGAGAAAGAGAGAGACAGCACAAACGGCAGGGGGGGCGGGAGCAGCAGGCAGAGGGAGAAGCAGGCTCCCTCATGCAGGACTCGATCCCACGACCCTGGGATCATGACTTGAGCCAAAGGCAGACACTTAACACACTGACCCACCCAGGAGTCCCTACATACCACCTTTTATTTTATTTTTATTTATTTTATTTTATTTTTTAAAAGATTTTATTTATTTATTTGACAGACAGAGATCACAACTAGGCAAAGAGGCAGGCAGAGAGAAAGAGGGAGAAGCAGGCTCCCCGCTGAGCAGACAGCCCAATGCAGGGCTGGATCCCAGGACCTTGAGATCATGACCTGAGCTGAAGGCAGAGGCTTAACCCACTGAGCCACCCAGGCGTCCCCATACCACCTTTTAAATATAGATGCTCAGAAGCTAAGGACTGATCTCGGTATTTCTCTTAAATTTTTTTTTTTTTTTCAGGAAAATTCTTCCTATTCCCTTTGGCTCTACTTCAGATGGGATGGCTTTTAGTGCCTTTTCCTCATCCTGCTCATCCTTATTCTGGGAACACGCCACGTTGGCAATACCCCTATAAAAGTGTGGCCCAGAACGAATAGAATCTTTTTGGTGGGTTTAATCAATGCAGAATATGAGGAGGCTCTATCGTTTCTCCTGTAATTTGGATACTATATATATCATATTGTAGCCTAATAATATGTTGATGTTTTCAGCAGCTTGCAGTTCACTAAAATCATACTTGGGAACAGTATGGTCTTTGCTTTGAATCATATTTCTGGCTCACCAGCCGGTTCCAGGGAACAGAATCACGACACTTTGGGGACAAGAAACGCAGACAGTGCATTCAACATTAATATGAAGGGAATTATTCTCTTCTTCCCACAGAATGCTGAAACCTGCACATGTTTCCACACAACCCTTCTTCTTTTTCTTTTTTTTCTAAAGATTTTATTTATTTATTTGACAGACAGAGATCACAAGTAGGCAGAGAGACAGGCAGAGAGAGAGGAGGAAGCAGGCTCCCTGTTGAGCAGAGAGGCCGATGCGGGACTCGATCCCAGAACGCTGGGATCATGACCTGAGCCGAAAGCAGAGGCTTTAACCCACTGAGCCACCCAGGTTTCCCAACCCTTCTTCTTTAAGTTATCCTATCATTTATGCCATATGACACTCGGCCTAAGGATACACTTGTACAGTATTAAGGGCATGCAAAATGAAAGAATCATGGCAAATTACCATATCCATACTTCTGATCCACCAGATGGAAAAGGTGAAGTATTTCCCACCTTTGCTAAGTACTGCCTGAATACCAGCTCCGTTGAAAAGGTCTTTACTATTTTTGGATACAGCATATTCATAGCAGGAGTGTATCCTCACAAATTCCAAAGGATCTTTAAGGTTATAAGTTTGTCTTTTTTTTTTTTTTTTTTTGACACAGAAAGAGATAGAGCAAGCACAAGCAGGGGGAGGGGCAGAGGGAGAGGGAGAAACAGGCTCCCTGTGAAGCAGGGAACCCGATGTAAGGCTCAGTCCCAGAACCCTGGGATCATGACCTGAGCTGAAGGCAGACACTTAACTGACTGAGCCACCCAGGTATCCCTAAGTCGTCTTTTTGAAGAATAATTTCTTCTCTAAGTGCCCCCCCACCCTTTTTATTGGCATTAGGTTGGCACAGCAGGAAGAAGGAAAACAGATGTTATAACTAACAGCACCCTGGAGGATCAGGAGAGGCTTAGGGAGAGGCTCTACAGAGTATCTCACTTAATCCTTACTACAAATCTGAGAGGCGGGTGTGACTGCCTTCATGTTATAATCTAAGGAATCGAGGTTGAGAAGCGAAGTGGCTTGCTCAAGATCATGCAACCAGTAACTGGATGAACGGACTCCTATTTAAACTCAGCTTTCCCTGACATCAAATCCATCACTCTCCCAACATTCTCTTCTGTCTCTTACAAATTATAAATGGATGAATGAATTCTAGTCCTAACGGTCAGAGTAATTTACCTTTGAATATCGTATTCATAATTAAAGATGTTTTAGCTTTTGCCAAAATACATATTTGAGAAAATGAAATATGATGCACATTTCCAACTGAGGGTACAGGTTGCTCTATAGATAAAACGGAAGTTCTGTTTTGTAGCTGGTGAGAGAAGGCATTTATTCTTTCAAAATTGACTCAACACAATTTATTGGAGTGCCTGATAAAACAAACATTTTTTTTCAGATTCCATTTTTGTTTATTAACACCAGAAATAATAACATTTTAACAGTGGCTACATTTACTAAGCATCTGCTGTATACCAGGCACTGAATTTGGTCCTTCACAAAACAGAATCACAAATCTTCACAATATCCCTCGAAAGTAGTTCTTAATCATTTGCATTTTGAAAATAAGCAAACAGAGATGTTATTTGTCCAAGGTCACACTTGAGAAGCAGTTAAATTCAGTTTTGGCCTGAATCTAAAGTCCTTGTTCTTTCTAGAATTCCATGATATTCTCAACCTAACTGCACAAATCATTCAATGTCTGACAAGTTTTGGACAGATTATCCTTCCACATTTATCCTTTCTAAAAAGAAAAAGAGCACTGAATTGGAGGGCCAGGAACCCCGACTGCTAGATGGGTTCTCTCATTTAATACTCACAAGATCCAAGGCAACTTAGTGTTTCGAGGTCTCAATTACCTCCCCTAACTTTATCTAGAAAACTTATATGACCACTTCCAGATATGAATAACAACAAACTTCTGGGACAAAGACCTCATCATTAATGCAATTACTGATTAATATTCTCAGTAATTCTAGAAGCTATTTATAGAATATTTTCCTACTTTTCTATAGGTTAAAAAAAGAATAACTAACATAAAAATGCAAATGCACCAATATGTATTCTTTTTCTTCAGTGACATAAAATATTCATGCACAAATACTTCCCAAATAACCTCATATTAATAGGTTACTCATGAATTTTTATTATTTTGTATAATATATATATATATATATGTATGTGTATGTGTGTGTATATATATATATCTCACAAAAATACACGGAAAAAAAAAAAACCTTTAAACCAAAACAGTCCCAAATATCTATAGTCACGAAATTCACAGTTAACATTTCATCTTCCACCTCCCACGTCCGCCCCTGCCACCTGCCTCTAACTGTCACTGGGATTACAAAACTCAACTAGAGCTCTAACAGTGTGCTGTTCTCTGAAGTACTTGAAAGACATTTATCTCCAGTGCAGTATAAATAATACAAATGGTTGTACTTCAAGAATCACTCGAGACCAACTCCTGAGACCTTGTCTGAGAAACAGAAAGAACAAAGTCTACCATCAAGAAATCTCACTATTTCACAGGCAATTATACATGGCCTCCTGTCATTGAACAGTTACATCAGAGGCCTGGAGAGGGATGATGACATAAATACGGACCTTGCGTTATTAGCCAAATTTAGCACGGACCAGATTGCATAGAAAAAAGTGCTCGTCTGTTGCACACGCACTTGTGAAGAATAGTCAGAACAATATAATGGAAAGAATACAATCCCCGTGAGTCTGGAGGTCTGACTGCCAGTTCTTTCTCTGATGTCAAAGTTATGGTCTAAAAGTTATGCAATTACTTGGTCTAATCGTTTTTACTGCACCTGTAGAACCCAGTGTACACCTGGAAGCCATGCCATGCACAGGATACAAAACCAGTAATCAAGGGACAGCTCCTACTTGAAAATAGAGAAGAGCCACTGGACCTCTATTATTTTTAATGCCACAACTAGGTGCCCTGGATAGACTGAAACCCAAGAACAAAATTCATTCCTCTGTTTACCACACTATGCACTAAAATGCTGGGCCATATCCAAATTTGTAAATTAAAGGGGTTTCCCCTACTTAAAATTTGAGATTCTGATGAGACACAATAACCAGTATTTCGTAAGAACTCGGTAACATTTCTCAACATCTTCATAATTGTCATCATCAGGGAGGATGATGATAGGGCAACGAGTGAAAAAAACAAAACAAAACAAAACAGAAATATCCAAACAGACCTTCTAATTTAAGAGAAGTTAGTAACATATTGCTAGAAAGAGTTATTAACTGGTTCACCAAACCATGGGTTCAACACATTTCAAGTGGATTTCAAGAGGAATACAAAGCGTCTTTTCTGAAAGCCTTTAGATTAGTAATGTAATGCTCCCAGCATACTTCTCAGGCTTTCTCAGCACCACTAGTACTATTTGCAATAGAGGAGAGGAGAGGTCAAAAGAATGGAAATAATGAACTCTAATAATATTTTTCTTCTCCTTAACTCTAAATGACCACCCACGCCCATCTTCTAAAGATGGGACAGAGGAACAGAAAAGAAACAAAGATGAGAAGAAAGCAAATGGTGGCACTCTAGAATCATTATAAAACAACCAGAAAAAGAAGGGGGAAAAAAGCACAATAGACCCAAGAATGAATGAATGAATGAATGAATGAATGAATTATTAAAAAAAAAATTTCAGTTCTGCCACCTGTAGACTATAGATACCCCAGCAGGAAAACTAGCATCAGTGAGTTCTTTTGGCAAAGTCCTACCATCACAGAAGGAGACACGATGGCTTGATGGATAAAATTCTTTTTTTTTTTTTAAGATTTTATTTATTTTTTTGACAGACAGAGATCACAAGCAGGCAGAGAGGCAGGCAGAGAGAGAGGAGGATCCAGGCTCCCTGCCCAGCAGAGAGCCTGATGCAGGGCTCGATCCCAGGACCCTGGGACCATGACCTGAGCCGAAGGCAGAGGCTTTAACCCACTGAGCCACCCAGGCGCCCCAGATGGATAAAATTCTTGAGATAGGACCTACATACTTACAATGTTCATCAGTGAGTTCTTTTGGCAAAGTCCTACCATCACAGAAGGAGACACGATGGCTTGATGGATAAAATTCTTTTTTTTTTTTTTTAAGATTTTATTTATTTTTTTGACAGACAGAGATCACAAGCAGGCAGAGAGGCAGGCAGAGAGAGAGGAGGATCCAGGCTCCCTGCCCAGCAGAGAGCCTGATGCAGGGCTCGATCCCAGGACCCTGGGACCATGACCTGAGCCGAAGGCAGAGGCTTTAACCCACTGAGCCACCCAGGTGCCCCAGATGGATAAAATTCTTGAGATAGGACCTACATACTTACAATGTTCTTTGCCAATATTTTAAGATTTTGCTGTATGCTGCATGAAAGTGTTTCTTTGATTCTGGGAGAGATACCATACATTTTTAAAAATCTGTATTTTCCCTTTGAGATTACTTTTTTTTTTTAAAGATTTTATTTATTTGTTTGACAGACAGAGATCACAAGTAGGCAGAGAGGCAGGCAGAGAGAGAGGAGGAAGCAGGCTCCCTGCTGAGCAGAGAGCCCGAAGTGGGGCTTGATCCCAGGACGCTGGGATCATGACCTGAGCCGAAGGCAGAGGCTTAACCCACTGAGCCACGCAGGCGCCCCGAGATTACTTTTTTCTTTTATTAACATATAATGTATTATTTGCTTCAGGGGTACAGGTCTGTGAATCATCAGTCTTAAACAAGTCACAGCACTCACCATAGCACATAGGGTCACCAATGTCCATAACCCAGCCACCCTATCCCTCCCCTGCCCCCCAACCTCCGAGCAACCCTCAGTTTGTTTCCTGAGATTAAGAGTCTCTTAGGGTTTGTCTCCTTTCCAGGCCCTGTCTTGTTTCATTTATACCCTCCCAATATTATTTTTTTAAGGTACAATTTTCTTTAAGGATTTTGTGAAGACATATATGTATGGTTTTTGTAGTACATATTATAGCATCTATAAAAACAATCTCTATGATTCCTTACATTTTGAAAACTGAATTCTAACTCTCATTTCCTTTTTGTTTTTCCCTCAATGTCCTGTACTTGCCTGGTGTATTTTGTTTTAAAAAGAGTCTTTTCATTATTACTAGTGACCTAGACAAAGGGAAATTTATTAATTCATGAGGGTTGCTGTATTTGGTGAGCAAGGACTACAACTTATAACTAACTTTTACTCTATAGTTCCTAAGATTGATGACAAGAGTGAGTGTTCAGTCATTTGTGGAGGCAGATTTCAAGGCTTCATTTCTAGGTAATTTTGTCTTAATGATGTTCTTCAGTCTGGGTTTCTTGAGAAATTTAGTGTTTAAATTGCTTCATTTAGTACATAGGATCTCTCACTGGCAAGTTCTCAATAACTTCCATGTAGTGACTGAATTTCAATCAATCGGAAATATTTTATCATTAATAAATATGAACAGTAGGTACATATAATTTCTTTGAAGCTGTGAGCTAATGATTTTGTATTTTTCAAAATACACATGTGTGTGTTACTGCATATAATCCTCTTATGAACATATCTAGTCCTTGCCTGCTCCTTCTACCTCGTACACTCATCCTTCATGGCACCTTGTTACTTTGCTATAAGTGTCCTACATAAAACTCGGTTGATGGTATCTTACATATGTGAAGGAAAGAGACTGTACCAGATATATCTATGAAACAGTATGAGCCAATTTTATGATTGTGTGTGTACTCGTGTGTGTGTATTATGCGTTTCTCTTTTTAATATTATGTTAGTAAATTTTGAAGAAGCTCATTATTCAAATACAGAGTTTGGGTAAGTCAATAAAAGGAAAATGATGGGCGGGATGAAGAAGGCAAAGATCACTTTTTTCTTTTCACGGTGCTTTGCACCATACCTGGCACATGGTTGGTGTTTAATAATGTTGGTCGAAGAAAAGGTCTAAGGAAAGGAAAGAGAGAAAGGAAGGACAAGATGGAGAAAGACAGGAATGACAGAAAGAAGGCAGGCAGGCAAAGAAAAAGTAAGAACAATTTTTTCCAGAGCATAAAACATGTAACTTCTCATGAGGCTAAAAATATAACCAACCACATATGAACAGTATGAAGGGTACATGTTGGAATTCAGGAGAAAGATAGTATGTCACTTCAGAGGCTAAGCCCTGTTTTAAAATTGCCAAAGTGGGGGCACCTGGGTGGCTCAGTGGGTTAAGCCGCTGCCTTCGGCTCAGGTCATGGTCTCAGGGTCCTGGGATCAAGCCCCACATGGGGCTCCATGCTCAGCAGGGAGCCTGCTTCTCTCTCTGCCTCTGCCTGCCTCTCTGCCTGCTTGTGCTCTCTGTCTCTCTCTCTGTCAAATAAATAAATAAAATCCTTAAAATTGCCAAAGTGTCTCTAAATTAGACAAGAGTGGAAACAATTTGGCTCTGTCACAAAGTAACTGTGTGAACTTGGACAAATATTTCTCCTTATTTGAGCTTTACCTTCTAAACTTGTAAAATAGGAAACATTATGACCTGTTCTGTTGTTTTCAAAGTATGAAGGTCAAATAAAATGATATATGTGATTAATATCCATGATAATATATATGATCAGATATAATATCTGGCACCTGGAAAACACAAAGTATCATGATGCAGTTTCAAATTCTTCAAGGAAGGGATAGCTACCTATGTTTAACACATTGCCATTTTATAATTCCCACCTAAAGTGTCACATCGAAATACTAACATCCGGAGAGTCTGAGCCAAAAACTGATCCTTGCAATCAGCTCAAGTCCAGTGAAACAGTGTGAATTTTTTCTACGTTACAATTTCACATAGAAAACTGTAGGTATTTTTTTGCTAAGTCAAGAGGAAAGAATGAATTACGAGTTCTTTACCAGTTTTACCTTTAAGTTCTAATCCATATTGTTATAATGCTAGAAATAAGGCTTAAGCCACTGTAGTAAATGAGAGAAAAAGGTTTAGCTGAAGCTTTAAACTGCTAGAGAAGTGGGCATGGCCTTAGAAGACACTGTGCACATGCCTTGCTCTCATTCAATGTGGTCGATACTCATAAGCTCCAAGTGCACTAGGATACCCGGGCAGGAGGTACCTGGAATACTGGTGGTATCTGTATGCAATCACGGAACACCCTTTTCATCTTCAAGGTTGTACTTGGTATCAAGCCCTGAGCTTGCTGTGGTTCTAAGGTGCTATCTCCAAGATACCCTTGGCACTGAGTTAATATTAAGCCCATATCTTTGATATTTTCTGTGGAAAATAAGATCACTGCAGACTTTTCGACACTGGCAGGGTCAAGTTTCTTGCAGATCTAGAATTTCCAGACAATGAATAGCAAGTGATAAGTCCATGATTTGGGTCTTTAACATTACATAGATTGTCCCTGTTTTTCCTCCTATTAAATGCTTTACAGAGAATTCGATTTCTAGAGAAATAGGTTTCAGTTTAGTCTAAGAATCTTCTAACCATCTGTCAGAAGACGGAATGCAACACCTCAGGACACATCCCCCAGCTGATCCCCTTCAACTGGCGGCGGGATTTGCCAATGAACCTGCAGGGAGGAATTAGCATTGCTCCCTGTCTTCATCTTCATTTAAGGTCTTGTATAACTTCAAGAGCTCAATCCTCTAATTCTATGGGTGACACTCTGTGAGAAGCAGGGTAACTCACTGAGTTACTACTTACTTAGGGAAGTTCCACAATTGCTTCACTGCCAAAATCGGTAATTATGTAGCAGTGATGGTTACGCAACCAAGAAGTTCATTTGTCATTGCAACAATACTGAGGATGCATTCAATTAAAACATATACTCAGGGTAATTCTTAAATATTAAATCTTGATGGGTTTTCTGTTTTATCCTCTGTCCCATTAATGCTTCAATGTAAGCAAGTGGACAACTGGACAAAAATATCTATTTAGAAAGTGACCTCCAGCAATGACACTTTCGCAATGGAGCTAAATGAACAAAAGCAAGAGTCTAAGTACCTAAGGGACACTTTTTAAAGAGAGAAATTATTTATTTGAGAAGAACATAAGAGATACCCCATTCTTTTAGTAATGTATATATTTGAATGTATATCATTCATGTAATTTTAAAGGGATAACAAATGACTTCATTTCAAAAGCTGTTCTTTTCTTATTGAAGAACAGTTAGTCACCTCAACATAATGGAGCCATGAGTTGAACAGGGGATCGGGACAAACACTGCCCCGAATACTTGCAGATAACAAAGCTGACCTAAAAGAACACAGACAGAGGTTAACTTGCGAGCCCTGGCGTCAGGTTGCCAAGTTTCAATCTCAGTGCTTTTACAGGTTGTGTGAACCTTGGCGAAAGTGTGCAACCTCTCTGTGCCCTAGTTTTTCATCAGTAAAATCATGATTAGAATGTAATTCATGGAGTGTTGAAAGATTAAATGCATTTACACACAGAAACTTAGAGCAGTGTCTGGCACAAAGTAAATGTTCTATTATTACATTATTATTATTATTATTATATGTAACTTGCATGAATAAAGCAAATAACATTTGTGCACATGCTATCCCAACTGAAGAGAAATATTTACATTTACTAAATATATTATTACCAACCTAAGACTTTAAAGAAAATATACCAAGTTGTAGCAGTCAAGGTAACAACGATAATGATAATAGTATAAGAAATTATAATCACAGTTATATTAATTTCATATACTAAAGTGTTGTGAATATAACAGGCAGCGAAAGGGGACATTCTGCCAAAACCCCCCACTCCATTCATCTCAGAGGGACGACTTCTGTGAAAACCAATCAAAACTTCCCACCTGAAAGTTCTCTTCAGCCTTAAATGTCTACATACATTTCTTGTCTACCACCTCATACAGATAATACAGAAAGTGAATGCTAAGAGTTTTCTTCATGCTTTCCACTTTGCTCTTCCGTGAGGTTGTAGATTCCACATCATTTGCCCACAGACTGCCCTAGGTTTAATAATCATCATAAAGAAATTACTTTTCCAATGTGTGTAAAACAATACTCATTTGGGTCAAGAATAAACGTCTTTTAGAATAAAAATGCTTACTACATAAAGGAAGGAATTACTATTTTTCGACGGGACTTATTTTACTTATTGTTTTGCGTTAGTAACAACAAGAAAAACACAGAGCCTACAACTTGCTAGCAAATATCAAATAACAAAATGCTACCATGAATATATATTTACATTTATTATATTGAGGAGAGTGATCTCGGCAAACAGTCACTCAAGACCAATTAAGAGGATCTTTAGATTTGATATGGTGGCAGGAGAAAAGTAAAAGCTGGGAAAATTGTGGCCATTGGACAAAATCTCTGGATTAATTTTATCTAACTTGTAAAGCACTAATGATTATATTTATGCCTGTGGTTGTAAAGACCTAAAACATGCTTTAAAAATGTTGATGTCAAGCTCAAGCTTATTCCTATCATTAAGATAGGCCTCAGGTTCTACAGAAATGGTTTCCTGCTTATAAAATGTGGTCAGTTTTGTAGGGAAGTAAGATTTTGGCATGCTATAGAAGAAGACGCTAAGATTCCAACTTAGGGTTGCCTGGGCATGAATTCTACTCCTTTCCAGAGACAACCCCCCTCCTCTGCCCCCAACCATCTCCCTTTTTTGCCCAGGATAAGGATCTAGTTGGTTTTGCGTTTGGCTCCTGAACCAGGCAGGTGCCACATACCACTAAGTTTGTGAACACAATTCCTAAAAGCTGAAACAAGGTCTTGGTATGAAAGAACTATGCTAGGATAAGAAATGAGGTTCTCGGGGCACCTGGAGGGCTTAGGTCATGAGCCTGGGATTCCAGGATGCTGGGATTGAGTCCTATAAGGGGCTCCCTGCTCAGCAGGGAGCCTGCTTCTCCCTCTGTCTGCCGCTCCCCCTGCTTGTACTCTCTCTCTCTGTGTCAAATAAATAAAATCTTAAAAAAAAAAAAAAAAAGAAAGAAAGAAAAGAAAAGAAAAAAGAAAGAAAGAAATGAGGTTCTCGGGGCTGGCAGCCCACGGCATGGATGGTGTCCCTGAGGTCTGAGTGCTCACCCTAGACAGCAGGGGACCAAGGTGAGCTGACTTCAGATATGTTGCATTTGCTCCTGCGTGTCCACATCATGACTGCCAATAAGATTCTTCCCTTGGTTTCTTATAGGAGAAATTCAATCCTCCCTTTATGACAGCATGCCAAGCCATAAATTATCTCTTTATTTATAAATGGTACTGCTGAAGATAATGACTACTATTTGAAGGAAAATATTTGAGGACGTTGACTGTGTCAAGTTTGGGTAGGGCTAAAATGCTTTTTAAAAGTAATTCTATCAATTTTCCTAGTTTAAAAGTCTAAACTATCATAATGCATTTTTTCCCCCATCAAAAAGGGTAGACTTTTCATGTTAGGATTTTAGCATACGATGCTTTTCTTGTCTTATCCTCGAAACCCAATTTTGCATCTCTCTCTTCCTTAACCTACTTTAATACTGAATTAATTTTCTTCCCCGTCATTTTTAATCTTTGGTCTTAATTACTAAGTTAGTGTGATTGCCATTTAGGTTTTTCTTCTCAAATCCAAAATACATTTCATTTAATAAATTTTATTTAATTGCTTAGTTTTACTGTCAGTAGCTCTTCCTGGAACTGAGTATATACTCCTGGTATGTATATTTGTATTTCTCTATATCCATACTGTATATCCATTCACCCATTCACCGCCCCCCCCCCCAATGACAACTCATCTAAACTACAGGGAACTGGTACCACATCGCAACCTTGTGTGATTTCCTTTAGATTACCCTGAAGCACAGGTGTATCGCTAGAGAGATCAAGGTTTAAAACACATTTTTCCAGAGGTTCATTATAATTTTCGGCCAAACTAAGGCAGAGTTCACATTTGCCCCTTATTTCTCGATACAGAGAGATTTTACTCTAAGATTGCTTTCGTGTCACTTCATCAGTTAAGCTTATTATTATTATCATTTGGTCTCCATGAACTAGTTTCCACTCTCACTTAATACCACTCCTTTCTTTGTAGTATTTTCCAAGTATGTCTGAATCATTATTGATGGAATTCCTTACTTAACATCTATTTCACCACGAAGTTAAAAACCCAAGTAGGGTGAAGGAAAATGCTCATCTTGTTCATTTTATACATGCAGCACCTAGCACAATGCTTAGTATACGTAAGTTCTCAGTAATGGTTTGTTGCAGTGGTGAGTGGAGGAGGTTGAAGTCATTTTTACTGGTGGCATATTATTATTATTTTTTTTGAAGATGTTATTTATTTGACAGAGAGAGAGAGCACAAGCAGGGGGAGCGGCAGAGGGAGAAGCAGACTCCCTGCTAAGCAGGGAGACCAATGTGGGGCTCCATCTCAGGACCCTGGGATCACGACCTGAGCCAAAGGCAGATACTTAGCTGAGTGAGCCACCCAGGCACCCTGACATATTGTTGTTGTTGTTGTTGTTAGCAGAAGCAGTGTGCATGTGTCATTCTTGTAGTTTTCTTCTGTTCAGTGGGTTTGGGTAATTATGAAAATTGTTTTGCCCTTAGGGCTACAGATTCAAAGGAGGAAAACAATTCAAACGGCCAAAGTGCTCTGCAAATGTTTAACTCCAAGTTGGAAAGGGTATCAGAACTGGGTACAACAGTAACTTAAAGTGAGCTAGAGCTCTGTGGGTCCGGTAGGGCCCTTTGGGGCACTGTCTTGCTATTTTATTTCCAGAAAGAAAATGCTTCAATCAATGAATGTGTTGATGGCCTACCATGTATAATGCACGCTACTTGGCCTTATCACGTGCTCCAAAAAGCCCCCACTTCAAACTAATGATAATCCATTGGGAAGATATAGCAATGCTAACTATAGGAAGAGCTAACAAGAAAAAAAAAAATTAAGTGATAAGTACGAGGGCAAATGATTGGTATTTTGGGAGTTCAGGGAAGGCCTACCAACGGAAGTCTTTAGAAATTGTGTCAGACTGATGAGTCACAGACCTTGCATCCCTGAAACAAATAATACTTTACATGTTAACAAAATAAATACAGAAATAAAATAATACAAAAAGAGAGAGAGAGAGAGAAGTCTTTAGAAACTGACTGGAGTCTGAGAACAGGCCATTTAGATGGGCAGAGAAGAGGGAGACAAGTATTCAAGATAGAAAAAAAGTCATGTGGGCAAAGACGTGGTGAAAGGGAATAATTTGTACAGGGCCATGAGTGGAATAATGCAGCTCGCTAAAAGCAAAGGGTTCACTCAGGAAGAAGCAGCAAGATGGCTTAAAAAGGTAGATCGAGTCACAAAGTGAAACTATAAGTAAGAGGCTGAGGAGAACGGGGTGTTTTCTGTCAGTTTCCCTGAAGCCACTGACAGGTGGCATAATGATAGCAACATAAAATATTCAAAGATGATAATATCTTAATACTGCACAGCATTTTGTTGCAAGGTAATTTCATCTATTATTCACAGAAGAATTTTTTTTTTCTCCTTTTGCAGAGATGTCACTGCATGTCAATACATGTAAATGAGCTGGCTGTTTCCTTGCAGAGCTGTGATCGCAAGCTCACTCCATCTTCTGCCCGGACAGGTTGCAGGAGTCCTCAGAGTGAGGAGACAGAGGCCGGAGGAGGGGTGAGTGGTTGGCCTGTGCTCCTGTAGGAGGGCAAGTCTAAGCACCACGTGAATCAGTGTGGGCTACAGTAAGGAAGGGCCACTTACAGTCCTCATTACTTTTAGAAAGCCTCTTTTCACTGCAGGCAAGTATGAACTACTAATCACAACCTACAGACATTGAAACATGAAGCTGATCACACACCTAGGATTGGTTTTAAGATGCCAGAATACACCCATTTTTCTCACTATTTCGTGTAGCCGAAGAGCTCTTGCTGCTGCCTTAATTTGCAGGCGCTTAAAAATCGCATCATATTTTAATTCTTGGGTTATACACAACTCCAGAGCCTTATATGGTTATCTGTTTCTAAGAATCAGACGGTTAACTTAGAGATTCTTCACTGCTATCTTTCCATTGATGATATTTTGAAGGAGTTTGCAACCCAGCTTTCTGGCACTGCCTTTTACAATTCTCGTTAACATTTATTTTATTCAAATACAGTAATAGCCTCACTTCAGCCGTGAATAACTGACTCCCACTCCCACATACTGTACACAGTGTTAGTATAATAGCTTTAAAGTGCTTCAGAGATTTTACACAAAAGTCTTTTGAAATAATGCTCAAACTGAAGAATATATCTTTCTTCTTCCTATCAGTTTATCTTTTTCTCTCAGGAGAGTTTTTTCTTTTATGAAAAGGTTCCCAAAATGAAATGCTTCTCTCCCCTTCCCAAGAGATTGTGATCTACCCTAAACACAAGAGAACACAGCGAGAGGACAAAGCCTCCAAGATTGCAATCCACTCATGTCTATTGTTTTTTTGTTTTTTTGTTTTTTTTTTAAAGTTCGTGCCTTGTTAAATCAGAACCATAGGCAAAGAAGCAATGCATACCCTATGGGAGAAATCGCCATTGGTCTCAAGCAAAACCGCTACCCAGCCTTATAATGAGAGGAAAAACTTAAGTCTGTTTTTATGGAGTGAAATCCCAATCTTCTTTTGCTTCTTCTTTTTTTTTTCTTACTGTTTTGACTTTTTTTCAATCATAAAAAAAAATTGTATGTATAGTCCATGCTACTTAGTAATTGGTCTCTGTCAAGAAAATTACTTTTTTGGGTGCTCCTTTCACTAGGTGAAATAGAAAAAAAAAATGTTTTAATGCCATAAACAAATAGGAAACTATGTGTTCAGACTGTTTATATTTTGGGAGAATAGTAGGATCATGATGGGACAGGCAAGATGACCTGCTGGGTTCCTGCATTCCTTCCAGGTACCACTGGGGAATTCTCTGGTATGAGAACCCACATCCAATCCAAGGGAATTCAATCTTACTGCTTTTATACAAAAGGGTTCAAGATTGAGATTTTGTTTGGCAAAGAAAAAAAAAGAAAAAGAAAAAAGAAAAAAAATTAATTAAAAAACACTGGTGTTGACTTCATTTTATTCTATTTTGCTTTCTCTAACCAAACGGTCACCATTCTTTAATGTCCAGATCATGTTTTACCTTAAACAAGGCCTTCTCTGACCATTCTAGAAAAATGATTCCTTGTCCAACCGACTCAGTGTTGGTTAAGCTAAGCTAACTCTCTCAGCTTCACTTAATGACACTGTGTCTTATATTTGTATTAAATCACCCAAAGGTGTTAATTCATCAACTGGCTTATAAGCCCTGGGCACACCAAGAACATGGTTTGTTTTACTTTATATGCTTCTTGCCACAGAGTACTAAAGACAGCTCCTCTTCTAGAAATCAGGCAACCAGGAAACAGGGGACAACTCTCCCTTGCTCCCTGCCATCCATCGCTGTGACAGAAAGGTCACAGTGCCTTCTGATAAATTCACTCCAAGGCCACAGAGGAGGGCCCACAACAGTCAAAATGGCAGTGTAAGAGACTGTGCGGTGTGACCATTCCACCCCACCCAGCAGGTGTGTCCCTCTCGGCTGTGGGGTCGGGACAGCCATGTGAGGTATCTATAGGACAACACAATGTGTGTGGGGGGGTATTGGGGCGGGGAGGCAAGGATCTCAGCAAGCCCCCCTCACCCTCAGATATGCTGCAAGGATGTTATCTAGAGCAATGCCAACCAGAGTTAACGGCTTTTTCACATTTTATCCCCCATTCCGTCACACCTGTAACACTCCATGTCATTTGAATATAGAAATTACCTTGATAAAAGAGGATAATGTGTCCCTTGCTCCTCCCCTCTTCCCTAGAGTCAGTAAAGAATGCCCTCTTGTTTCCTGGTCTTTCTTAGGTACAGAAGCATGGAGTTTCATAAAGGAAGGACAGGATGCTAAACCAGAAGACGTGGATTTGATTTTAGTTCTTTACTACCTAACTGAGTGACCTGGGGCAAAGCAATTAGCCACAGAGACCCATTCTGCATACTAAAAGGGGTGGGGGCTAAGGATATTTATTTTGAAGTTTAATTCAATTTTTTTAAAAATAAATGAACATGCTCTGGCTCACAGTAGGTACTGAATAAATGCAATTTAAACCTGAATTTGAAGCAATAGCTTTTGCTCATTTCTCCTAAGCCCTTACATGCACAATCACCCTGTTCTCATTGAAAGCCACATCCTTTTTAAGAAGCGTGATTTTGGATTACTTTCAATTATTATTTCTTTTAAAACCTCTATCTACCAGAGCAGTTCAGCGTAGACCCTGCCATACATTAGAATCTCCTACAGAACAGTTAAATAACAGTGCCTGGGCTCCACATCTAACCAACTGAATCTGTAACTCTGAAGACAATCACAAAATTTGCATCCAGCAATACATGAAAAAGCCAGGGAAAAAAAAAGAATGACTAACAATCCTTCAAACCAAGCCATTCAACCATTCAAACCAAACCCAAATGAAACATTGCACAGGGTAGGCAAGATCGCAAGAGGGATCTAAAACCACTTACCTTTGTTATTGTATACATCTAAGTAATTTGGTGCTGAGAAAATTGTAATTAGAGAAGGGAAGCCTGTCGTTTGGCTTTTCCTGTACATGCGATACCTAAACATAATAAAGACGAGTTACAACAGGATATTTTGGGGGGGAAGATGGTATCAAATTACAGATTCAAAATAAAATATTCAAGTTACGTTTTATCACTCCGAGACAACTCAGTTACCTAACATTAAACAAAATTTTCTCTCTGAAGTCTGTTACACACAGACATGAATTCCCCCAAGGTCGACCATGAAAATATACAATCAGGTGGATAATATCCAAAGAGGTCTTTCCCAAGTTTAACAGGCCTGGAGGAGGGTGGAATTCAAGGCAAAATCATAATTCATATCCACATGTGCAATGGAGAACAAGAAGGTCCCTTTTTGTATGAAGATACCCTTGTACCTACCATGTTTTTTAGAAGTTTACCAATATTTTTGACATAAGACTAAATAAGCAGAGCAATATATAAATCTTTCACACTAATAACTGGGCTGATTATTCAATTTATCTACAATATTTATAACATTCTGTTATGGTCTTGACTAAGCAATTTGCTTTTCAGAAGATGTGCAGTTAAATCTACGGGTTTTACATGTTCAAAGTGTTTCTATTTTAGAACTTTATTTATTACCAATCTCTCTGGCATCTGCAGGTTGAAGATTACTGTCTGAGCAGGGTAATACTTAATCAATCAGTAATGAAACAGAACATCTGTGAGATCTTTGGAAATAAACCAATAAGCCAGTTACTTTTCTTCTACTTAGGTAAAAATAGGACTCTAGTCCTCAAATAATCAAAAAATACAGGAAACTCTGGCTCTTTTCCATTAAGGTGAAAACATATCTCATGACTTCTATGTAACAGATTTTAGGAATATTGGTTTAGAAAATTTCCTATAAAGTGCAAAAAAAAATTTTATCATTTCTTGGGTATTCTGGGTCATGTTATTTCTGGCTGACTAACCATACCAACTTCAGTTGGGTTTTAAAGTACCTCAAATATCTGCCTTTAGGTCGATAAATCACCACGTTAAGATTTATAATTTCACAAATATTTTGATACTACTTTCCCTAGGAGAAAATATATGTTCAAGAATCTTTTGAAATATTCTAGAAGTATTTATTTTGCTTATCGGACTAAACTCTGCTGGTAGAAAACAATCAGAATGCAAAAGATAATTAACGCCCCCAATCTTGGTATCTTGGCATTACAAACGGTGACTGGCTAGGTAGGCCTACTTGACAACAAATGAAAACAAAGAAACTAGATGACATAATCTCAGTTTAATCAATCAAATGCTCATTTCGAACAAATACGCTAATTGATTTTAACCGATGAACTTAAAATATTTTCGAATAAGCAGAGGATTACAGGTCTGTAGTGGGATCAACAGAAAGCTGCTTAAAATGTTCAGTTGGGACAGTCAGTCAAAAAAGCATGGTGACACCACTGCCTTGAAAATTGGGGGGGGGGGGAAGAAAAAAAATTATTTGAGGACCTGACTGGTTGGCATATTGACAGGTTATATCAAAGCTCAGCTACAACACACTGAGTACACAGAATTGGATCAGTTCATACCTGTTGATTATTGCTTGAAATAAGTTAATTTTGAAAGAAACATAAGCTCTGCCTTGACTTAGGATCATCAGATATGGGCTAACTTCAGAATGCGGTCATCGCTATTCTTAATTTCAGCACACAGGTTATGTAATATGAAGTGTTCCTTCCTTTCAGAAAACTCAGAATACGGAGGAAGGAGTTTAAGCATCTGAAGGCAAACAATACCTTTCAGTAGAGCCTACTGAGAATGGCAGTGGACTTCAAATCCTAGGACGCATTACGCCTTTTCCTCCTTAATGCAGATTTAATGCACTATCAAACGGAATATCTGATGTTTCTTAGTTTTCTAAGCCCTTACAATTGGCCTACCAATTGTATTAAATATTATACTCACCCTAGACCCTAAATTTTAAAATTTACCATGTATTGCAAAATCCTCTTGAGCATTTGTTAGTTAGAATATAGAATTTTCTCCCTCATTTAAATGCCTCTGCTTTTGTCCTTTAAAACTTCACAGGGGTCAGGAGTGATACTCTTTCAACAAGAGTACACTGTGCAGTATCTGTTAAATATTTATGTGTAGTTCTCACTCACATTGCCAACCAAGACTGAAAAGCTGCTGGTAATGTACTCACTTACTGGACAGTGGGAAGAGCAGGACTGGAAAGAAATCACACGGGCCCATAGAAGTTAAGAAAGCCAGCTGAAAATCTTACCTGTTCAAGCTAAACATAGAGGCACTTTTAAGGGGACTTTATCACACATTTGTGACCACTCATTCCCCAGGACCCTGCCGTATCTGTGTCATCAGAAGACAATTTTAGGATCTGATTTCTTCAGGGAGAGAGCCTAGCACAAGGAATCCACAGCCTGAACGAAGCGAAGAAGCTGTGACCCAGGGGCAATGCACTGTTTCCATAAACCCACAAAACTGCTCACCCTGCATCTTGGGCTTCATGGGCTCGGAGTATAGATAACAAATTATTGTGCTGTAAGAATTCACATACAGCCGGGTAACTGCCAGAGACAAAAAGAAAAGAGAAAGAAGCATCTGTTATGAAATTGTCAAGAGTAGCACATTTGTCTGTAACATCCCGACCTATGTGATTCGATCAGACGTAATCAAACATACATCATTCATGAAACAAGCCTCTCAGCTCTCAGGACAGGTTTTTTCCCCTGTGGCACAGAAAGCACCTGCAGCTCTACTTTTTACATAATCAGAAAGGGCTGGAGATGCGTGAATTGCACAAAGAACGCAGGCCATTATAGAACAACACTAGAGGAATGTCCACTCATAGGAAACATCAATATTATCAAGTCTACATTTAAGCACAAGTGAACAGAAGCATCAATATAACATGAGAATGGAATTGAAAATATAAACCTCGATCTTGATTTTCTCCAAGAGAGCACTATTTGTATCTGGATGCCTGTGCATGCCTGAGTGCTCTACAGAGTGGACTGAGTTAGGGAGTGGGCGAGAATACAGTAACCGATATATCACTCAAAATCTAAACAGAATTATTGAATTCATAGGTTTTATTTTTTTTATTTTTTTTAAAGATTTTATTTATTTGACAGATCACAAGTAGGCAGAGAGGCAGGCAGAGAGAGAAGAGAGGAAGCAGGCTCCCTGCTGAGCAGAGAGCCCGATGTGGGGCTTGATCCCAGGATGCTGGGATCATGACCTGAGCCGAAGGCAGTGGCTTTAACCCACTGAGCCACCCAGGCGCCCCGAATTCACAGGTTTTAAACTGTGCACTTTAAATATGATCAACAGGACTGTATCTTAAGACTACTGCTTTACCTTGACTTAATAAAAATATTAAATATATAATCAAGATGATTTTGTCTGTTAAGGAAGTCTCAAAACCAAAGAGGAGAACATTATTCAAAATGAGATTCAAATTACAAACTGAACTTGTGGAACCCTGAGCAATCACATTGTCTCTGCTCTACAAATTTTTCAGGAGATAAATGTATGTCATAAAAATGAATAAATTTTAGGTGTTTCAAATAAAGGGACAGAAAACTAATGCTCATTTTAATATAAACAAACTGCAGAAGCTCACTAGAACCTAAACTACATGCACTATGAGAAATAATTCAGCAACGATAAAAATAGCACTTTGAAGAAATACTAAATAGTGTATGTCACTCAAATAATTTATTATAAAAGAGAAGATGAAAATAGTTTCTAGGGGTGCCTGGGTGGCTCAGTTGGTTAAGCATCTGCCTTCAGCCCGGGTCATGATCTCAGGGTCCTGGGATCAAGCCCCACGTGGGGCTCCCTGTTCAGTGGGGAGCCTGCTTCTCTCTCTCCTCTTCATTCCTGCTCTCTCTCTTGCTATCTCTGTCAAATAAAAAAACCTTTAAAAAAAAAGAAAATAGTTTCTATGTTACAGATTTTGTAAGAATTCCCTGATCAAAAGGAAAAAAAATATCATTAATATGGCACACCATATTAGAGATGTTGATTACAAAAAGGATTCAGTTCTTTGCAAAACTGAATTTGAAATCAGAAACAGTCTTTGTGCCTCTGCACACATTTATGTGCATTTGTATGCATATATATATGTGTTCTAGAATATTCTATAAATCTGCTAAGGAGAGAAAAAAAGGAGACCTTCATCAGGCCTTTACTTCCTAGTTGTCCCAGGTCAGTCCAGTAAATACACCATGTAACTGATAAACATTAGTGTAACCTACAGACTGGAGAGGATGGCCCAGCCTATGCACATGGAAACATGTCCATAATGGTACCTAGACCAAGAGCTGACCAACACACATCTTCAAAGACTTGTGTTCTACCCTAGGAAAAGGTGAGTATATCACCTTCGAGATCAGCGTGTCAACGAAAAAAAGCTTACTTGCTGAGACACGGGTTGGTCTTTAAAAAAATAGCACATTTGGACATACTTAGCCATAAAGTGCCCAGCCAATGGATGACAGCATAGGGTAGCATCCCGTAAATGTTCCTTCCCTATCTCTTTCAGCCATTGATTTCTTATGCCCTTGAAATACTTCCTTAAAAAGATAGTTTATTGCCTTGTTGTACCACTGAAAGACAGAGGTCGTTTGTCTAGGTTTGTCACTTTTTGTCCTTGGGCAAAAGGCTTGGCAGCACTTTTTAAATTTATTTTTTCCCTTTGTTAGAACCTATACTAGATTTATGAAAGCATAATTTTAATATATTTTCTTCATGCTGAGTTTGATACCCTTATGTGTTTAAAGTTTCCCTCATGGAAATATATATCTGATTTTTAACGGTAATCTGAAGAAAATAAAATTAACCTTGCAGCAATCTGCTAGGTTAATAGCGTTAAGTGAGAAACACTTGTATTATTACTTGGAAGGAACTCATTTTGATGAAAATCTTTAGAAATTTAAAGGTATACATAATCAAATACTCAAACTCTCTAAGAATTACAAACATTTTTCTAAATAAATTTAGAAAACACTTGAATATCATCTGGATTCCCATTATTGGTCAATAATGGGAATTATTACTGCCTGCCTGGGATACATTAAAGTCTGATAATTTTAAGCAACAAACAAACAAACTTCACAAGATTCTTATGCTTTTCAGTGGAAATGATGATATACCAAAAAGCATTCAAGCTAAAAAGCACTACAGAAGATATGTGTAGAATGATAGAGAAAGCAGGGTTTAGAACCCCTAATATCACGGAGGAAGCTGGAAAATCATTTATTCCCCAATAGTTTGTCAAAGATTGACTGGTGACTTGTTCTATTTGCTAGAAGATTGTATTAGGCACAGGGAGGGGTGGTATGGTAAGTGTAAGGTGTAGTTTCCGTCTTGATGATATTTATTACCTAGGTAGGAAAGTAAAGCATTTATTGAGACGTTATAGAACAAATAATGTACATTGGTCTGAGGAAATTTTCTGAAAAATTTCTATCACATGTTAGATCTTTTGTTTTCTTTTTTCATTTTCTTCGCATTAATGAGGTGAAGCTTCTGAGATAGTATGACCACCAACAAGAAAGAGAAAGAAAGCCCAAGCATGGGCCCATGGCTTCCTTTTGAACACAGGGCTTGCTGGATCTCAGTCCTACTCGCAAACCTATCCATGGGCACCCTTGTCAAGCAAACCTAGTATGATTTTGTTTAGCCCAGTGTCCTGGACATGTCTTGAAAGAAGACTTAATGCAAAGATTGGTGAAGGCCAGCTTCTAGCTTTGCGATACTCACTTACCAGCATGCAAAAAAAAAACTGTGTTTGGGGAAAAAGCTAGGCTCTCTGAAAAAAAAAATTTTTTTTTTTTCTCTTGGAACATGATTATTCCTTAAGCACTAGAGAATGCTTTCCTCTGAGTAGAAAAGGAGGTAGAAATTTCCATGGAATAGTGGGAATCCTTAGATCTGGGTTCTTATTCCAATTTCCTATGTAAACTCTGGAAAATGGCTTAACCTCTTTGAGCCCAAATTACCTCACTGGTAAAAATGCAGGTGGTAGCACTTATATCATAGACTCAAGATAAAGATTAAATGAGTTAGCAATATATGTAAATTCCCTAGTCTAGAGCCTGACTGAGAGTGGTAGACATTTAACAACTCCTAATTTTCTCTCTGCTACCATGTTGTGGAAGAAAGAACGTAGCACAGAAGTGAGTCAGCAACCCCAGAGTCTAGTTAGTAGCTGTTGTGAAAAAGGAACCTATAGGCCTAAAATGGCATCACTTAGGCCGAGTCACCATCTGGGGCTTTATACCTAGCCTAATGGAAGTTTCAACTTTCCCTAGAAAAGTAAATCTTAATGGGTCAATCAGGAATGTTCTGACGTGCTTTGATGAGGTAATCTGTCACATGGGCCCTCTGTCTCCACCACAGGCAGATGAGGTAATCTGTGTGAGACCCCCGCACCTTCCCAAAGCAACGTGACTGGCCTGAAACAAGACTTTCTTTTTCTTTTTTTTTTCTTTTTTGCTAATAACCCCTCAACCCACCCTCCTTCCTATAAAAACCTTCCATTTTGCCCAGCCCTTCAGAGCCCCTCAGCGCTGCCCAGGTCATGAATTGTTTAATAAAGCCAATTAGATCTTAAAATTTAATCCATGGATTTTTTTTTTTTTTTAGCACTGTTAAATTTATTAGTTGTGACTCACGTTAGATCACAAAGGCAATGACATATGGGGAATAACTAGGAGTTAGAATGAGAGCGGGAGAGGGACGGATGCAGACTGAGCATGAACAAAGGTAAAGAAGGTAGAAAAGAGAAACATGAGAAATGCGAGAGAAACTGTTTTGGTATGAGATAAAATAGATATTATTAGACTTATTCTGTTTATTCTCTTATTTTTGTTCCTTCCTATATGAAACTATGTTTTAGACCTTGAATTAAACCTCTCAGGTTTCTGTCTCTTTCAGATATAGCCAGCCAGCATTATTAAAATGCTTTCTTTATAGCTTTTATGTCTTTATTTCTACTGAGTATTTTTTCTTCTGGAAAAGCCTACTCTTCCACCAAGCCTTGGCTAAGGTATCCCCTATCAACCCTTCCCCTCAAACCTGCCTCACTCTGAGGTGTGGAGAACTGCTGCATCTACCATGATCCCATAACATATTTGTCTAAGATATCATTCATCATGTTGTAGTGTAAATTATGTGTATATATCTGCTCTCCAGCAATACTGAATGCCTTAAGAGATGGACATTATCGTATTTGTCTTCATATCCTAAATGCTTAGCAGCCATCTGTCAGCTTATCAGAGTTTACACTCAATCGCGGGAGTAGTCTCAATGGGGCAGTCTAGCAGGTGAGAGATGGAGAGGTTTCTTTGCCTCACGGGGTTCAGCAAAGCATAGGCAGGCAGCTCACAACCCCTGCTGAGGGACTGGGAGGAAGCCTCTCGTGCCTCCTTGGTGTCCTTACTTGCTCCCAGCCCAGCAGTAAGGGAGGAATCTGACCAACGGCCAAGCTCCTCCTCTGCTTCTGGGGGCTGGGCAATAGGTCCTAAGCCCTGGGGTGTCCTGGTGTCACCTGAATGCTGTCAGGCGTACCTGTTCCCAGGGCTTCCTCTGTTTTGTTTTGTTTTTCCTTTGCCCCAGGGTTCTCCAACTAATTTCATTTTACCCACTAGGTATCAAGCCTGGAAGGGCTCCAACTCTTCCTGCCAGAGCTTAAGTCCTCACTTGCACCTGACTGCAGGCTGCCCCAGGAGCAAATGAGCAATTTTTATTTAAGGCAAATATTTTATTGAAGTATAACATCTATACAGAAAACTGCCCAAACCAGAAGAGGGCCAATGGATAGATCTATCTTCCCATTGTAACTAACACTTAGATCAAGTCACAGAACGTGCATGGCCTGAACCCCAGCCACCCTTCATACCTCCTCGAGTCACCATCACCTCTTCACTAAGGGTCACGGCCACTCTGGCTTTGAACAGTATAGATTAGCTTTCTGTCATGTTAAACTCTTATTTCAATGCTATTATCAACATGAGCTCTAGTATCAGGCTTCCTCCACTCATCACTATCCTTGTGGCATTCACCCGTATCGTTATGTGCAGCTTTGGTGAACCCCTTCTCATTCGCTGTACTTAGGTATGTAGATATACAATTTATTATTCATTCAATTAAATAGATATCTGGGTTGTTTCCATTTCTTGGCTATTACGAATATGGCTGCTATACGTAATCTTTTGTGTACAAACATGTGCACATTTCTAGTGAATATAAAAATACAAGTAGAATGGCTTAGTTAGATGTCTGTTCGGCTCTAGTGTATACTGAAGCAGCCGACTGTAACTGGGGATGAGAGGTAGAAGGGGACAGACGGTCATTTTTCTAGATGTGTTCTCTTCCATCGTATTTTCATGAACACCACTTTCCCTGCCTGCAAAGAGCCTTCCCAGATGACTCTGGTTGGATGTATTCTGTTCATCCTTTAAAGCTCAGATCTAATAACACTTCTACCATGACTTGTCCCTTAAATTCCAATCCACACCTGTTTGGGTTTGGCCCCCCAACTCTGTATAGCTGTGTACATGTGTGTCTGTGATAATCTCCACATTTCTCATAGCATTTCTCACCTTGAATTTTATTTGTCATAGTGTATGGGTCTTTGCCACTCAAAGGCACTCACCCTCAAAGGTGGGCACTCTGAGTATCTATAAAGCCTCACAGAAGGCATACATAATAGGTGCTCAACTAATGTTTGTTAAATAATTGGATGAGTGAATGAATTCTAAAAAGGATATCCATTAAGGAAGCCATATGACTTGGAGAAGGGAGTGAGAAGGGCATTGTGAAATTTAGATGTGATTTCAATGAACTAAAAATGAAAATCTTGAACTCAGAGTGGGAATAAGGGAAGGCAGTGTGATCTAGGTGCTGGTGATATTTTTAAGATAGGGTCAATAAGATATGATGACTGATTCGTAGTGATTTCCATGCAAAAAGAACAAGCGAAAATATCTACTAGTCTCCATGACTCTTAATAGAAACCATTAATAGAAATGGTGAAACTAGGAGGAATCCCCAGTGGGGAAGTAAACCATAGCCCTTTCAGGCAAGGTGAGTTGAGGTTAAGGTGACCATGGGACACCTAAGACAAAACTTCAAGCAGCCACCTAGAAATAGAGAAGTCCAGCTCAGTAAAGATAAACAGATGGAGGGGCTAGATCTGGTCATCAAACCACAGAGTCTATACAGTTTATAGGGAAGCTAAGAGAAGAGGAGGATCCAGGGAAAAGTGAAGAAAGAAAATGTTGGAAGCAGGAGGATGACCAAGAAAAGACAGCAGAAGCGGCAGGAATCTGCTGGACAGGTTAGAGGAGAATCAGGATGCAGGAGGAGGAACCAGAGGATCTCCAGGTAGAAGGGGTTGGTGGGAGCATCAGCTGCAGAAGGGAAGGCAGGCTCCACGTGACGAGCAGACACATGGCTGATGGGTGATTAAGAGACTGGCAGTGATTTGAGTGAGCCTCGATTTGCAGCTTCAAAGAGCTTTTAAAATGACTGTCAAGATGTTCTTTAAGGCTCAGAGTTTACAGGAACTTCAGAAGGTCTGATGTAACTCGCTCCTTTTGAAGTAAGCTAAACCTAGAACACAAAGCTTACGTGATTCATCCAAGGCAGACACAGAAACTGCCAACCCAAGCACCAAATCCAGCCAACAGCTTTGTTTGGTCTACATGAAAATGAAACCTTTACCTTCAATTTGTCAGGAGCCTCATGAATTTTTACAGTGTAAGGCTTGGCCTGTTTCAAGTACCTCAAGTACCTGTCGGGACGTCATAGGCATGTAAGTTCGCAAACTGTGATCTTAGGTTACAAAGACGGTGGCACTGGGGCCGGAGCAGAGGATTCCTTCCCCAGTCACGCTCTCTTCTCTAATTCATGGCGGCGTCCATGCATTCTTACTGATACCCTTTTCTGCAGAACTTCATTTTATTTAAATCATGGCCCAGACACCATGTTAGATGAAGCTAGGGTGGCATAGCAAATTAACTATGCAGACTCTATATAATTGCATCAAATAGAACTGGGAGTTGCCAATCAACATAACTGCCGACACCTCAAACAGGTGCACTGTCACCGAGTTTCTCGACCAATTTTATCGCTCTCCCTTGTGCCCCTAGGTCAGCTCTATCAAGCGCATCCACAAGAGGATGCCTTGACCCCTCCAACGGAAGTAAAGACAAGAATCAAAAAGCTCTAAGAGAAGGAAACAGTCGTTTTTCTTCTCCTTAGATAAAACAAAATCCAGACTGCTTTGCCATTCATCAGTCTATAGGCTATGGATTTAAATATTCAGCATTTGTCATGGCCAGCGATACTAAAGAAACTCTAATGAGAGGAGTTAAGTAACCACTTTGTTGAGAAAAAAAGTGTGAAAACATGAATAATCTTCTAATTATCTAGTTGATGGACTTTTTCTCTGATGTAAACACATCTGTGTCTATATTGACAAAACAAAATACCATAACTTCATATAAGTTCAGTACAGAACCTCATTTAGAATATGATTTCCTTGAACAACTGACTCAGAAAACTAAGAGAAGAATGTTATATATACTACGAATGAAAGGAAAGGTCAGGGCAATGTGCCTCAACATCAAAGTCAAGAGGTTTGGCTTTTGTTTGCTGTCATAGTATTGAAGCACAGCTCAGTGGTATCAAGTAAGTAATTTAAACACTCACGGTATGATGAGGGATTTAACACCAGATTTTAAAAATCAAAAACTTCACTTTGATATATGTCCACAACATTTATCTGTTCCTTAAAACTTTTAGCATATTTAATAAAAGATTACTTCTACATTAATTACTGAAAAGAAACCTTAGGCTTTGCAGAAATGATTTTACCATGCTTCTTCATTCCACCCAAAATAGACTCATTTGACCTGGAGCCCAAATTTCCAAAACATAGAAATGATTTGTAACCTTTATGATGAATAGGCTCAGAGCAAACAGCTTTATTAATATTTATAACAAAAAGTATTCTTTGAAGGATGCTTGACAGTATACAAGACTCTCTGTTCACAAACTAATTTTTCAATCACTTCAACAGATATATAAAAGGCAACTTTTTCCCCCTGTAAGGAAAACTTAAGATATGGAACAAAATGATCCACCACTGAACCAACTCTGATCAATGTTATATAGACACTGATGGCTGCTGGCTCTCCAGACAGAAGACAAGTGCCTGTGTCAGAGTCTCCCCCCACCCCCAACCGCCCCAGCCTTCCCAGCTACACCACTACAGGGACTGGAATTAAGCATCGACTTCAGTGCACATCACATTAGGTTTATAAGTTTTGTTTTGTTTTCTTTAAAGATTATATCTTATAGAGTTTAACATTCTCGATTTCTCCACAACCTCCTTCTCTTGTTATTCTGGCCACTGTCACATCAACTGTGTGTCTCATGCTAAGAGCACCCAGTGGAACAGACACTAATCAAAAGCAGAGGCAACAACTGAACATCAGGAAAATGGTGAGGATGCGAAAAACCAACCATATTGCCGACTTCTTTCTGAAGTGATCTGAAACATTGAGAATGGGCAGATTCCCCTACACTGGCAAGTATAAAAATTACTGTCACAATATTGTAAAGTAGCTTGTCAAAGGGCTAAAAATAAATTTACTATGGTCCCTATGTACTGATTGCTATGTTAATTTTAATTTACCCAGGAAGTCTAATAAACTTAAGAAAATTTAAGAGTAACTTCAATATCATTTCATTAACAGATTTAAAATTATTTTCCTGACTTAAGTTATGAAAACAGGTAAAAAAATGTTTTAACTGATTATATAATTGAATGTAAAATTAAGGCTGGCATTGGATTTTTTTCCTTCAGTTCTTGAAACAACATATTTTCTACCTAATTCTACCATCTTCTTCAACTGCCTCGCCACTCATACCACATGCCTCTTTTATGCCTTTTCTATTATTCACAGTTACTATATCTGTGTATTTATACAAATGTTTTATTTATCTTTTCCTTTTGCAAGTGCTAAGAACCCACCTGAACAAGGCTTGCAAAGTGAACCTTTCATTTAGCCTTGTTTCTTACAGAAGTTATATAAACATCATGAACACATCAAACAACCCACGAACTGATAACTTAGAACATCGATGAACCAAGTGTGCTCCCGAAGGAGAGCCATCCATCCTCACCTGTAGAAGTACGAACACCCCCTGACTGTGTTGTGAGTGAAATGTTCCTGAGTCTTCTCATTTCCAAAATCCTCCAGGGGGTCTGACCACAGGATATCACACATAGGTCCATAAGCAGGTGGTTCTTTGAATCGGTCTAACTAAGAAAAATAGAAGATAGAGAGCAAAATACTAATCTTTGGAAGCTTGGAATTCAGAAAGTAGAAGCGTTGTTGAAGTCCCTGACTGCCTCCCCAGCTCTGTGCCCTGTGAGGGCAGCCTTCTTCCTCTCTTCCCGTTTGCTCTCCTGCCTTCCTTCCTCCCCACTCATCCATGCTTCCTCTCTCTCTCCAGCTTTCCCTCCTTCCTCCAGATGAGCCTCTTCATTACCTGTCTTCATCTCACTCTTCACCTCCCTCGTGTTTCTTTAATTCCTACTCCATGCTTCTCTTTTCGTCTCCTAGTTTACTTTTTATCTTTTCTTTTGCTCCTCCTTACTTATTTGATCCAAATATTTTAGTCATTACCAGTTGATGTGACCCTGTGTTTCACTTCTGAGGAGGAGCTTTTATGTTGTCTTGTCTTTGGGGAAATTTCTGTTACTGCCTCCATTGAACTAAGGCTTAGAAATCTGGATGCAGAACAACGTATCAGGTTTATACTGAATGATACGACTTTGAGAACAAACGGCTTTCATTTTAAGAGCAGCCACTTATTACATAGCATTCTGGATATTCATTATTAGGGGCTATCTAGTTTCGAATTAGAGTACAAGCCTGTTGTAGTTTATCTTAGTAGTTACAAACCAAGAGGAATGATAAGCAGTAAAATAAACCCCAATTTTGCTGGTCATTCTTCAGCTCACAATTCTAAGCTTTATAGGTTTACCAGAACCCTCATATGAAATCCATTTTCGAGCTATAAATGTTTAGCAAGGTCATATTTCAATTTTAAAAGGTGTATTTAGAAAGCAAGAGCAATATAATAACTGGAAATGACATTTCACCAACAATTTTATAACACTATCACTTTCCTGTAGTTTATCCTGATTGAATTGCAATTAAAGAATCTTGGGTGAAGTTAGCAGACATTATAGTCTCTTTAAAAAAAGCATAAAACAGCTGTGAAAACCTATTAAGAACTGATATTCTTCATATTCAATACTTCAATATTTTTCAAAAACCCATAGGGAAAGGTGGATATATAAACCTGGCAGCTGGTCAAATTCTTTTTCCTGATACATAAAAGGTGACATAAATAATGGTTTTGCTACACACCATTTTTTACTAATATCTAAAAAGAATGAGGCAATATCTCACATTTTCAACACTCAATGAAAAACTTCAATAAGCAAAGACCCTCTATATTTCAACCATTATGTTACCCATAAAATATTCATTGCAAACTTAGACTTGTTTAAGAGACTTAAATAATTTATGCTTTTGGAATAATTCATCCAAGAAAAATAATGCTTGTTCATAAAAATACAGAATTTCTTCCTAAGAAAGAAGAACTTATTATTAGGGATAGAACAGCAAAGGAGGGGAGTCTTTCTGATGACTCGGAATTCCCAGAATACAGAACTTTCTCTCAAAATGTTACAAAGTGCATTCTAAAATTAATACTACCAACAGGAAGAAAAAAACAACTACAAAATTAATTAAATAAAGTAAAGGTGGCAGAGACTCTGAGACAGGGCAAAATGCAAAGCTAAAAATTGTTTTATGGCTGAGAGTAGAGCTTAATGACATGTGAAAATTGAACGGAATAGCTGAAACATGTCAAAAAGCAAATACTGGGGAGAGTGGGTGATAGTTTTAAAATTTACTTAATTTATGATGAGTTTAGATAATATAATAAAAGTCCATCTGATTATAGAACTCATACAGAAAGTGAACCACTCTCTCCTTCAATTCCATGACTATAGCTCAGTGTCATGTCTTTCTCGTACTTTCAACAGAGAGCAAATACCAATGCTCTGTGTGCTATAGAATTCTAGAAGCAGATGGATAGTGGTGTCTTATAAAAAAAGACACAGAGCAGGAAGCAAAGGTTTATTTAATGTACTTCTCTTTGATTTTAAAAATAAAAATCACGCATTTCCTTTCTGATGGGAAACTAAATACTGTATTATTTTTACACTTGAAAACCTGGACCTTAATGAGAGTATTAAGATAGAATTTGAATGTTTCATTTCCTTAAATATAGTTTTTCCTTTAAAAGTCAGGGAACTTTTCAAATAATATTGAGCAAACCAATAATAATATATAAAAGATTCTCTCTTCTACTATATAAAACTATCTCATATTATCACATATTCTCAAGAAAAAGATAATTCCATAGTCAAGCTAACTCATCTTTTTGCTGGCTAAAACAACTGTTAATAGCCAATGTTAAATTAAGTAAAAAATACCTCAAAAAAATCAGCTTTCACTTAGCCACTCATTACAGTCAACAGGATATCATAATTGCTTTGGTCAGACTGTTGCTTTAAAGTGTTAAGCGTGAAAATAATAATTTTTTAAAAATTATAATATGGACATATTTTAAAGGTCGACTTGTGATATTTTCCCAAGAGTGAAGCAACATTTTCTAGCTCTAATAGACTATGAATATACAATGGGTTGCTTAACACCAGCCAAAGGGGGAAAAAAGGCATCTATTTTTTAGCAATCAAACATTATACATTTCAGTGACACATATCACATGGTAAAAGGAACCCTGAGGTTTTCGAGATAAAAACCCTTTCAAGTATAAATATATTTTTCTTCCTGAAGAAAAATGAATACAAAGAAGAGATGCGTGACAACTTTAAATTACTTCAATTCAAAAGGATAAAGTTCTTGAAAAAGACAGGGACATTCCTGTTTTCAGTTTATTAATGAAGCGCCCAGAATGACGAGGCTTCAAAACAACAGACTTACTTTTCTGATATCGTCTAAGGTGTTAATCTCAGGAGACAAACCACCGTGGACACACAGGAACTGCTGGTTCATCAGGGCAGCCAGGGGCAGGCAGTCAAAGGCATCCATACAGGCGTCATAGACGCGTTCTGAATACTTTATTTTACCTTTTAAAACATGATTCAAAAAACAAATAATTGACTCATGATTTCATAGCTAGGATAATTTCCACGAAACAGTTTTTGTTTTGTTTTGTTTTGTTTTTAATGTTTCCTTCCCAGCATCAAACCACTAGCATAGAACTACATATTGCCAAGTTCGAAAGCATGATCAAATAAGTTACACGTTTCAAAGAGGTAGAGTACAGGTTTCAGCCACTATCTGGAAGTGCAGTGTTCCCATGAAGCCATTTGTAAGCCGAAGCAATTATCACTCACTGATATGGAAAAACTGGGGGGCGTTCCCAGATCCGAAAAAATAACCTCTTAGGCTTTTCTGATATCCTAAGACACTACTTGTAACGGATGCATAAAATAAATGGAGATAAAGCACAGATGCTCACGGACCCAGTTCAAAGCCCTGGCGGCTAGATGGTGAGGTGCAGAGTGTGGTTCCCAGGGAAGGGGCGTGGTGACCGACTCATTGCCTCAGGTCTGAGCGCTGTCTCCAGAAGTGCTCGCTGCAAGTGTAACACTGACTACTCACTATTTTTGTTTTTCACTTTTCTTCCTAAAAGCAAAATTCTCTTTGGATTTCTTTTGGTTAGCAATAACAGGTACTAATGTAGGTTTTCATAAAAGCAAAGGGACATAAGACATACTTTCAAAAGGTGGGGAATACCTGCATTATTAATCCTTAGATCTACTGTTTTACATTTTTGTTGTTCATCCCTATTTTACAGGTTTTAGTAACTTTTTATGTGGCAGAGGTGAGAACTTTCGTATATATCCTTGCTACTGATCTGCAGCTGCATCTCAAAAATTATATATACAAACAACTAGGAGACCAACAGAAACATGGGCGTAAAGCTGGCTAATTTTCCTAAATGATCTTATAGAAAAGGAGATGGCAAGAAATTTTCTAAAGTTGTTTCCGTATCACTGCACATTGCTTTTCCCTTACTGACTTATAGCTAATATTCTGAGAAAAGTCTCTGTACTCCACTGAATAGAGGGCTAAATGACAGAGAGAAATTTGTTTCCCTGGACAATAGGGAGAATTAAGAGAGGAGGAAAATGAAATTTATATGAAGTACTCCTCCCTTCTAGTATTTATGTCTGAAGGAAGACGTCATCTCTAATTTTGTGAAATCCACTAGAGGCTAGTAAATCTATTGAGTCCAAAAGAGGCACAGTTGAATTTGCCCTCCACCTGCTTTTCTTGAGTGATTTGAGATGAAAGGGTAAAACTATTCTCCTGAATAGTAGTATTCTGGCTATTTTTAGAAACTAAGTTAATCATTGGTTCTTAGGACAAATTACATCAAAAATTAATCTGAATTTTCAGATCACTATATAGAAAATTTATAATTTAAAAAGAAATTCTGAATTCTCTTCATTGTCCATGCTTAGAAAGAAATATGGAATGACGTAGAATAAAATGGTATCATTTTTTAAGTTTTTGACTTATAGGCAATGGATATCATCATGTGCTCTTGGTATGAATTAAAATGACTGGCACATACGGCATTAAAGGAAGAAGCTTGAAGTATACTTACATTCTTGTTTAAATGTGAAATACTCTGTTAGATGTCTACATTCATGATTTCCACGAAGTAAAAACAGTGTTTTGGGGTAAAGAATTTTCAAGGCCCACAAATACAGCACACACTGAAAAAAATAAGAATAACATAAAAATAAACATTTTCCCATTATACTTAAGGGTCCCATTGCTCACACATGAGGAAGACATGAACTAATGTGTGCCTATGACCAAAGTCATGACCAAAGGCTAGGCCTTATTAAGGAGGATATTAAAAATTAAAAAGAAAATATTAGTACAAAGCCAAGGTTTATATGCATAAACTGATTTTCTATGCACCACAAGAAAATAATGGACTTTACAGGGTCTATTGGAAGAAGTCTGAATGAAGATATACTCAAAATATACTGGTGTACAAGCATGAGAAGAAACGTGATTAGCAATTAATGAATAAAGACACCTCTCTTTATAAAACAAATTTAAAAAAAAGATAACAGAAACAGGAGAGGGTGCCTGGGTGGCTCAGTGGGTTAAACCTCTGCCTTCAGCTCTGGTCATGGTCTCAGGGTCCTGGGATCGAGGCCCACATCGGGCTCTCTGGTCAGCAGGGAGCCTGCTTCCTCCTCTCTCTCTGCCTGCCTCTCTGCCTACTTGTGATCTTTCTCTCTGTCAAATAAATAAATAATTGTTAAAAGAAAGAAAGAAAGAAAGAAAGAAACAGGAGAATTGGGAAGGAAAGGCAAGACAAAATTTGGAAGTAAACAATGCCACCATGCTCAGGCTGACTGATTTCTTTTTTTTTTTTTAAGATTTTATTTTTTAAGTAATCTCTACACCCACTGTTTGGCTTGAACATACAACCTTGAGATCAAGAGTGACATGCTGCACAACTGAGCCAGCCAGGTGCTCAGCGTCTATTATATGTTCTCTCCTTCACTAGCTTTCTTCTCCCTCATCACATTGTCTTTTATTTCAGTGCCTTAGGTATATAAATCCTTAAGGGTTTTTGTTGTTGTTGTTGGTGGTGGTGGTGGTGGTTTGTTTGTTTTTGGTTTTGGTTTGGTTTACATCCAAATATAATTAAACTGAAGGCCAGGGAATCTCACTACACATTCTGCAACTAACTACGGGAAGAATTTCATATACCTTAAAACTCTCAAATTAATTACTTGGGTATTACAGTTTGTATAAAAATGAAGGTCCCCTTTGAATTCACCAGGTTTGGAATAAGCCTCCACTGACACAGTCATCCTGGAGTGTGAATTAAGATAAGCAGGATACTGAAGTACTACCATCAATTTCATTATCCTTCAGTGGCATTCATCAAGAACCCACAGGAAAGAGAAAACCACTCTTTGAAAACAAGTATGCTCTTTTTTCCTCATTAAGTTTATCTTCTAAAAGTGAGGCTAAGAAGATAAGAGGACCACAAAAATATTGAGACAAGTCTGATTCTGGTTACTAAAATCTGAAACCAAAAAACATTTAAAACATTTTCATTTTTATAAAGAGCTTTCCAACATAAAGTAAATATGCTGCATAATGTCCACTGAGAAAAGCTACTAGTGATTCATTTGTTGAGGCACCTGTGAAAACTAATCACCTCTGTCAGCTTATATACTAATTTATTAAATGAGTGGAAATAATTATGTTTGAATATACAGCCCAAGTCTTGGAGAAAATACTAATTATCAAAGCAAGTATGTATTACTGTATTTTTCAAGTAAGATATTGTTTCCAACTATGTAATTATAATTGGAGTAAACAAATAATGGGTTGACATCAAATTTTATACACACACACACACACACACACATATATGTTACTTCAATTAATTTTCTAATTATCATTTTCTGGTTATACTTATTAGCTAAAGTTCACATGACAAATAATATTACTATTTCTGAACAGTTGACCAAATGGTCTACACAAATGATCCTTAAGGCATTATGATTCGTCGTCCATGGTACACATTCCCTGTTATCCCAGTGGGTAGTATGGTGGCTTGATGAGTCTCTGACTGTTACACATCTGGTTTTCAGGGTACATTGACATGCTTTCACAACTCGTCTCGCACTTCAGAGAAGCTATTTATAAACGATTATTACGGTCAATGAGAAAACTATTCCCAATTTAAACTTTACAAAGTTGTACCTTAATACGAAAGAAATACACACACACACACACACACACACACACACACACACACATTTCCATATGGGTTGTTAACTTCGGATGTCTAGTTTGGAATAAGATGAGAATGTAAAGTCTTTTAAAAATTATATTTATTGAGGTGCCTGGGTGGCTCAGTGGGTTAAAGCCTCTACCTTCAGCTCAGGTCATGGTTTCAGGGTCCTGGGATCGAGCCCTGCATCGGGCTCTCTGCTCAGCAGGGAGCCTGCTTCCTCCTCTCTCTCTGCCTGCCTCTCTGACTACTTGTGATCTCTATCAAATAAATAAATAAAATCTTTAAAAAAATTATATTTATTTACTAAAATTGCTACATCTAATATATTCTGTTTTTATATTGAGAAAGAGTATATGTTTTGGCCATACTGTAGCTGCTTTTAAAAAAGTTTTTCTTGTTGTTTTTATTAAAGTCTAATTTACATAGGAAGAAGTGCGCATATTTTCAATACGCCAGTCAATGAGTCTGTATATGTGTATATTCTCATGAAACGACTAACCAAATCCACTTATACTTCAGCACCCAGAAGGCTCCCTTGTGCCCCTTCCTAATCAATATCCTTTTGGAAATGTAACCACAATTCTGAACTCTTCAGATTAGCTTTGTCTGCAAGAATCTTAAGCAAAGCTATTATCCCTCCAACTAAAATCTAAAACACGATTTTCTAACCACTGTTAAGTGCTACAGGAATCGCTTTTTAGGACCCATATTTTCTCTCTTGCTGTCTGTTAAAGATCCGGTTTTGACACCAGCACATGGCTTTATCGCCTTTAGTTTTAATTTCTGTAGCTTCTTCCCAACTGAAATCTCAAAGACTGATACAGAAATATTTTATGATATGCTTTTCATACTTATTTACCTTTTTAATGATTCACGGCACATTTAATATCCTTGTTATTTGACGGATATAGAGCACCTAGTATATAGTGGGAGTTTAAGAAATATTAGTTCCTTTTTCCTGTAAATGAGAAGGAAGACAGGAACACCGAAGGTAGGGAAGGACTGAGGGAAAGCAAGAAAAGAGAAAAGAAAAGGAGAAGGAAAAAGAAAGGAAGAAAGAAAACACAACTTAATTTCCAAATTCTTGGCTCAGCATACCCTCAAAATAAGAATCCTGTTTTCACATTTTATTTCCTTCTCCCCTGTGGCAAGAACAAAATATCTTCCCAAGCGCTGACTAAAACCACAAATGCAGCCAATATGGAAGAAGTGGCTTGGTAAATGAAAGGGCATGAGTGGATTGGAGAGTGGAGCCCGGCCAGCCTTCACCCTCAACATCTGGTGGGCGAGAGCCGCCAAGTACAACACTGTCTTGCTGGCAACTGTTCTGCCATCTAAAGTTCTAATATTCTGGGGACCTGTCGATCTGAAGCGAAATCATAATTGGACATTATTTTTAAAAAAGGAAAGTTTCTTCTAAAAAAAAGTATCACCATCATTAAGCAATGAAACACAAATTAGTTAAAATAATTGGTTATTTTCTTCTATGTGGTAGGAGATGGCTAATGTGAACAAAATGTTCACTGAATTAATTGGTTAAGGTGGAAACAGAGAGGCAAGTTACGTTGGCCTTTTTGCACGGCTAGATATAAATTCCTTGTGCTAGTGACTTTCAACCAGACCTTGACGGTCTTTCCAGGGCTACTCGAAATAATTAAACAGTTACGACTTACAATTAGTTTTAAAGTATGAACAACTGAGCACCCTCTATATTTTTATTAATTTCTGTCACAGACATGGTTTTCTCCTATTTAATTTATCAATCTTCCCCAATGAAGCAGCACTAAGGATATCGTTTTGCCAAGGATACCATTTTCTTCATTAGTTTAATTGGCTCACTGATAAGAGTAGTGCGATGATTTATTTTCGTAATTTATGCCTTTTGATGATGAGTATTCTTGAAAACTTGCATAGGGGAGTAAAGAAAGAGGCGAAAGAGGGAGGAAGTTAAAAAGCAAATGGACAGCTTCAGTTATACATCAAGCAGCCTTCCAAAATAACTCTCCAAGCTGTGATACGTTCCAATCAAAAGGGACGCCTCTCAGTCATGGGACAATTGAGGGATGTACACTGGCTGGGAAAAGATCCAAACTCCCGAAATGTCAAACGCTGCTCCTTTCAGACATTCCCTGCCTGGTCTGACAAGCACGCCGACAGGCAGCAGAGCACTAGTCCTGCACTAACAGAGACCATCGGCGGCGGGGAAACAGCAGACAATTCCTTCCTCCTGTCTGTGGCATCACTCAGCCACCTAACACGGCTTTCTGTACTGTCTGCTTGTTATTCTCATGCAGAAGCACAGGATGTTGCCTGACTTGCCGTGGTTCATTTCGTCTCTGAGTTCACAGCGAATAAACACAACAACTCTTCCTGCTTAACCGAGTTTGAGGCTTGGGCTGAGACCTGTATGTAAGTAGCACCGGAGGGGGGGCTCGCTGCTAAGCTCACAGCCCTGTGGCGTGGAGCCGCACAGACTGGCTAGGAAAAGCACGCGAGCAAGCAAACAGAAGGAAATGGCGAGGCATGCCTCGTCTGCCGTTCTGGGTTTCTCTGCATTCTCGGAGGAACGCACTCAGACGCGGACCTCTACAGACACGTATGCTTGATCAAAGAGATTAGGTAGCATAATGCCCTCATCAGAAAGAGGATGGTATTTGGTGTGAGACAAATTATTACTCCAAACAAAATTACCTCTTTCATCACTACTCAAAAGCCCGCTTGTTTTAGTTGGGCTAACGTTGTGGGGAGTGATTTCTAATCTTGGCAGAAAGAGAAGGTGGTGGGAAGGGGTGGGGAAGGGTGCAGAAAACGAACTCTGTGTCCTGCCCACAGCACATTACCTACTGCCTGGAAACACTACCCGGCAGAGACTGTATGAACCTACTCTTCAAAGCTGATTTGGTAAAATTAAACATAAGTGGCTCCTCTTTGCCCAGAGGAGAGCCAAAGAATACCTGCAGGGCAGTCCTGAATTATTGAGAGGAATCAAGAACCAAGAACCTTTTGAAAGCTGTTAGGATAGTCCACGCTGGAAAGGGGAGCTCTGATTTTAGGAACTCTCATAACCTGACAGTGTCTTACTCAAACAGAATATTCTGTATTCCATGCTGGACCTTCAGATTGAAGAGCTGGAGGAGAGAGCCACGTGTGTATGTTTGCACTTGCGCGAGTGGATATAAAAGTGTGGATCATTTTCTGCAACACGGATGTGTGCACTTTTCGTGGCTCTACCTCGTGAATGTGGCCAAGGCGTGGGGTGGAGTGGGAAAAGCACAGACTTCGAAGCCCAGCACTGTCATTTACTATGCATGTGACTCTCTCTTAGCTCTGGTTTTCGCCCGCACAGAACGAAGACATTTGCACGTTCCTTGCAGAACTGTGAGGAATAAAGGAGCTCATGTATCCCAGCCCAACAATAGCATTTCGGCATGCAAACAATGTAAGCTTCCTTAATCCACCATCAAGAGCCCCAAAGTATTCTCGGTAAATATATTTTATAAAAACATCTGTTCTATTTTAAACATGATGATATCACTGAGCCATCCCAAAGCCCCTCAAAGGTCACAGTCTAATCAAAATGGATTCTTTTCATGGAGGAGGCCTTCACATTTTTGTTATTTCTGTATGCACGTGGCCAGCCCCTGGAGCTGTACTCTCAGACACTTAGAGTTTAATTAAAGAGCTGTTTGTGAAGATGGGAACGCTGGCATATGCATCTCAGAACTTCCAAATGTCCTGATACATTTGCTATGTCACCAGCATCGGGGTTCAATCTCTGATCCTTTGAATTCCAAAAGGTGCCCACGACACACAAAATTGCACATTCTATAGTTCAAGTATCTAAATAAATTGTAGACTCAAAAGAAGTCTGCTGAAGAGTAAGTTAGTGATTATTGCCCCTGAGTTCTTTAATTTAAGGAAACAGAGCTCTAAAAAGCTCCTAATTAGGGAGAGTTTAGGAAATTTCAAGTAATTTGAGGCCAGAGCTTCAGAAGCCTCAACTCTCAGACTAAAAATTCAAAGGTAAATAAACACCAACCAGATTAAGAAATAATATTATCCAAAGAAGGAGCTGGTGAGACAAAGACGGAGTCCAAATGTGTCAACTGTTCCTCAAGGAACACATGATTTAGTGGTTCCTCTTTACTAGTAAATTAATAGGGAATGGTGTTATTTCTTTGATTAGATTGAGAAGATGGCAATTAAGTAGTTCAAAATCGCAAATATGCTATTAAAAAGATTTTCCAACACAGCACTCCATCGTTTGGCCAATAAAGATAATCACTCCCAACAGGATAATCTTGGGCTTTCCCTAAGAAGGTGAGCTTCAAGGAAAGTAGAATATCTATTTCATTCACTCTCAGAAACTTACCTAGGAGAACTTTGCATGTTAAATGAATAAGATGAATTTAAGAGTCACTCAAATAATTTTTGGAAATATTTACGCAGATTTCACACAGTTGTAACTTAAGAGAAGTAGTAGAAACAGTTAATGCCCATTTCTGTTTTCTGCTTATTGTAGTCTCTTACCAGCCTGGCTGCATATTGAAAATCACCTCTGGCCATAGCAACAAGTTCTGGTCTATGGGATGCAAGCTGAAGTAATGGTACCACTTCTAAGAAATACGCATAAATGAGAAGACATGTCCTTCTCTTTTTCCTTTTCCTTCTAGCTGAATGCAACATGGGACATGATGGCTGAAGCTGGTGTAGCCGTCTTGGGCCACAAGGCAGTCTTTGGAATGAGCCCATGAATCCCATGCCTATCAGAGCAACAAGGCAGAAAGAACCTGGGCCCTGGCACCATGCTGGGACATACCACGTGGGCAGTCCCATCTGTGAGCTTCTACAGGAGAGAGAAATAAACTTCTATCTTGTTCGAACCACCATTTCTCAGGTCGTTATTTTCTCTTGGCAGATACCAGTCCTAATGTGATATAAAGGTCTTAGAAAATTTGTATTCAATCGCCCTTCCCTACTAAGTTGGTCGAGTTAGCACATGAATGACATCTGTGGAGTTTACTAATTTTTTCCCCTGTACTTTTCTTATTTCAATTTCCTTCCTAGCTAGTCTCCCTCCTTTGATTTAGTCTTCCTCAGTCATGTCTGCTCTCAGAATTGTTCCACTTTCCTATATTGCAACGGCAATCATTTTCCCTACTTCTTTTATCACAAGGTTTTAATAATTCAAATCATTGAATCCTGGACGACCACCTAGTCTAGGCTTTTGATTCTATATAACTTTTTATAGTCATATTTTCCCACATAGATTAAGTTTTCTAGAGAGCAAGGCTACACATTTCTTCAAATTCTCTATAGTTCTGATCATAGTGCATATACATTTCATGTGTTTAATAATACAGTACATGTTTACCAAATGGAAGAAATATCAAAGATTTACTTTCTCCTTTTGTTTTTATATACTGAAACCATCCCTCCTTCCCTCATCATCATGAATAATTAAGAAGTGTATGGTTCTCAAATACACAAAGGCTTAATATTTGGTGAAAATATTAAATATATTTTAATATTATAGCCAATGACTATAGCTTCTCTCTCTATATATATAGACTCAATTACTGAAGGTAAATTGAACAACCAAAAATATAAAACTGGTATGATAGTTTTAAAAACAAAAGCTGTTTAAGAGCGGTATGTTCTTCAACATAAAATATTCCTATAGTAAATAAAATATTATGATGAAAATTTAAAAACCTAGTTTCTTTTTTAAGTGATTATTATGAATATATGGTGCTGGTGTGAGACTTTTATAAAGTTGATTTCTCTCTTAATTAAGAATATATGGAGGGCACGTATTGCATGGAGCACTGGATGTGGATAAACACTGGATTGTGGATAAACAATGAATTCTAGAACACGGAAAAGAATTTAAAAAAATAAATAAAAATTTTTAAAAAGAATATTTTTTTTCCTTTTAAATGCTTTTTTTTCTGAGAGTGCATATAATAATGTCAGGTACTATAGCATGAGCTCTGCTTCTTTAACAATCATTCTTATTTCAAATCATTTCTTTTTTTTAAAGATTTATTTATTTATTAAAGAGAGAGAGAGACACAGAGAACGCATGCGTGTGCACAAGTGGGGAGTGGAGGGCGGGGCAGAGGGAGAAAGAGAATCCTCAAGCAAGCTCCCTGTACAGAGCTTGATGCAGGCCTTCATCCCAGAACCCTGAGATCATGGCCCAAGCTGAAATCGAGAGTCAGACACCCAACCAGCTGAACCACCCAGGCATCCCATCAAATCATTTCTTTCAATAAATATCTAATGAATCCTTTCTATGTTTGAGATACCATGGTAAGCACCAGGAAAAACAAACAAGTGAATAAAGTGAGGTCGTTGCCTTTATTTTGAATGTAATTTCTACTTACCTGAAGCAGATGCAGGTGGGAGGTTGAGGAAGAACCTCTACTCAAAAATTATGTTTTGTTTTAATTAATGAGTTTGACAAATTACCCTAGTTAGATGACAGATGCCAAAAAAGACAAAATATAGCAGGTGTAAGTGTACTCACACATACTCACACACAAAAACAGGGACACAGACATAGACACACATGCACATGGTTATCAAATTACAAAGTTATTGCCTCACAATTATAAGGCATAATCATACAAACACATTCCTGCTTATTTAATAAACTTAGTTTAGTTCTGTCAATAGGAAAAAGTATTATCTAATGTAAAATATGATGCAATTTTTGCAAAGTTGCAAATATAGAAAAGGTATAAAAGGCAAAGTCTTAATAACAGCCATTTCCTTGGCATCTCTATGCATTAAAAAGCATATGGGAATCAACCAAATATAGAATACATAGTATCCCAATAACTGAGTGTATTAAAGTTCTATTATAGACTAGGAATTTCCTTAAGACAATAACATTTACCACTTGTGGTTTGCCAAGATATTGTTGATTCATTCCCAAATAGCTAAGAAATGATACAGACTTACTTCGATACTGAAGTACCCTCTGTCAACATAGTCCCCTAAGAAGAGGTAGCGAGTGTTGGCAGGAGATCCCCCCACTTCAAAAAGCTTCATCAAGTCAAAGAATTGTCCATGGATGTCCCCACAAACTGAAAGAAACAAAGAAAATTCATTTTATGGTCACATTATGATTCTGAATTAGATTAAAAAATTACAAAATCTTAGAGCCAGAAGGAAGGTAGAGCTCAACTTAGCTGAAAACATTCGTTTGCAAAATAGGATAAGGGAGACAGAGATTTCAACGTTAATTAATAGTGGACCTGGCTCTAGAATCCAAATCTACCAATTCACAGATTAACTGTGAAAGTAAATATAATAATAATAATGACTAGTATTGCTGTGCATTCAATAATGCATCACCATACTCCGTCCTAAGAAATTTATGCACAATTTCTGATTTAATACCAACAAGGTCATGGGATGAATTATCCCTTTGCAGAGAAGAGATAAGGCAAAGAGAGGTTCAGAAATTTGGAATTATCTCTATATAACTGAGGCCTGAATAAATAAATACTATATTTTATTACCTCCTAGAGAAAAAGAAAGTTAATATGCATCATATAAACTGTATTTCATTGACTTTAAAATGCCATCAATTATAAAACACATCATTAGTTTACGCACCACCAAGAAAAGAAAACCTCCAATATAAATTTAAATTATAAAAGAACATTTTTATAGGATGTACTCTAATATCAGATGTTAAAATGACAAAAAAATCATCATTTTAAAATTAAATCATCGTCAAAAAATTTAAAAAAATTAAATTAAATCGTCATTTTTTTAATTAAAAAAAATCAAAACTTGTAAAGTACCAAAATCACTGGGAAATAGTATTTCCTAACTTTCTCACCTTCTCTTTTAAAACCAAAATTCTTGAGAGAATGACGTAGCCTCTCTTTTTAGAAACCACTTATTCAGTACTTATCACTTCCTTTACTACTTCCAAAGCCTTAAGTGTATATATATATATAAAATCTCCATTATACAGATGAGGAAATGGTGTAGCTAAGACAGGTTATGGGGCTAAGCAAGATCACTCTTCTCTGTGGATGATCCAGGATTTAAATTCAGATTTGCGTAATTCAAAGCTTTTGCTGCCAACCATCATTTATAATATCTTTGCTATTTTATATGTTTCACCTATGTATATGTATTTAATATTTTAAAATAATTTTCTGCTTAAATGAGGAACATGATATGGTTGTTTCTTGAACACTAAGAGGTTCATGGCATGAATATATCAACAAACAGGAGGCTAAAGCATGCCATCTTAACCCATTCTGTGCTGCAATCAATTTAAGATAAAACCATTTTAGTCCACCTCCATCTCCTTCCCCTTCTCCTCCTCTTGTTCGCTAGATGGGGGTCTTCGACGTCTTAAATAATCCAAGTTTCTTTCTTCCTTGGATTTCCACAGGCTGATGCCTTTTTACCCACCAGTCACAGGTCAGAGGGGTCTTTCTTGAGCACTCTTTGTAAAGGAGTTGCCTCTCTCCAAAATCATTCCTCATCCCATTAATTTACTTTCTTCACAATACTTAACACTATCAGGAATTGTCTAGCTTATTAATTTGCCATTTCTTCCCCCAACCTCTGCGAGGTTGTATAACTGGTCAGTCTTGGTTGCTATATCCCCAGGACTAAGAACACCACCTCCCAACCAATAGGTGCATGAGAAATATGTGCTACCTGAGGATTCTTCCGCTGGCCCTGCGCTGTGCTTAATTTGGAAATCCATTAACTAAGAAGTCAGGGATTTTGAGATGCCCTTGGGATTGATAGAGGTAGATGACAAGTCTGTAGAGCTTGCTCTGGTGCAAGCCAAAAGCCTTCAACTTGTCTGAGATGCTTGTTTTAAGCCTTTGAGTCACAACTTTTGCAGCAAGACTGGGTTAGAAGGTGGGACCTCCAAGCATCCGATGGTCGTTCCCTTACCTGGTTCTACACCAGAAACACATGGGGAAGGATTGGAAACTAGATCCCTGGACTTTGAACTGGAATCTCCGGGGATGCAAATTTACAACCAGCTCTTACTAGTCAGTAAGACTAAACAGACCTGCAGTCCCCATCCTGCAAGCTTGTGTGGTTCCCTCCCCTCATAGGGATTATATGTGTGGGAGACACATGTTTGAAAGGCAACTTCTTTCAAAGTTAATTCCAGGTTGGTGTGAAAGTAGGAGTTCCTATTTGTGAAAGGATAATATTGAAGGGATTGTTTGATCAAATGTAGGAGAAAGAGATGAAGCTAAGAAAACTGATAACAAAGAACAAAACTACTTCTTTGGGCTTTTGAATGTAGCTATTGCTTATGCCTTGTGCACTTCAGTTTTAAGATAAATGATTTATCCCAAATAGCTGGGAACATTCACTATTTTGATACCAAACTTCAGGATGAAAGTGATTGCCACACCCAAGAGGATAGTGGGTGGGGACCATGGCACCACACAGAGGGAAAGTTACCTCTTTGCGATGGTAAGTGAATGGTATAGCCAGGTGGCTTTCCCTCTCTCTGTTGCTGTGGTGCCCACCTATCATCCTCTTGGGTATATCTGAGCAGTATAAAATGCAAGCGAACGAGGCAAGCTGTCTTCCTGTTTGCTCAGTCTCCAATTCTCAACCAGGCTAGGTCCTTTCATCTTCAAAATCATTCGGTTTGGTTTTAACAGCACTTCCAAACAACCAGGCTTTGACAATTCTGTTAAACCTTCAAGGCAAGCTCTTTCTTCATCGACATAGCCCTGTTTCCCACATTTCCCTAGCTCCCATTATTTTCTTCTCATTCCCAACTGAACATTGCTGGTGGATGGATTACTCAATTAAGGGCCAGCACTGAAAGGCCTGTCAGATTGAAAAGGCTCCAAAACTAAAGAAACACAATACTGTTAATAAAAGCATTTCCACTTTCTATGAAAATATCCATACACTTGGCTAAACATTTCCCCAAAATATATATTATGTCTTCAATAGATTATTAGGAGAATTGTACATAGTTCCATCAGAAATGTAGAGAGTTATGGCATTAATGAGATGAACATATCAAAGATAATGAAATAAAACATAAGGATTTTTTTTTCTGGACCATTGATAGCCATATCCATGAGTAACCTGATGTGCCACAACCTGATGGTTATTTTCCTTATGTGCTGTGGTCCTACTTTTGTTTTTATACTGGAGAAGTAAGAACTCCATTAGTTTTTATACCTCTCAGGTATACTAAGCAGTTCAGTCTATTTGGTGAGAAGGTGTCATTACCTTCTTGGTTCTTTCCCTAAGTGGGTTGACTAAGTGAGTTTGAATGTGGCTATTCTAATATTCTCAGTACAACAAAATGGTACAAGAGGGACCAACATCCTGTCGTGGTACCATATTTATTACTTTTTTCTCTTCCGCTATCAGGAAATACACAAATTATGCCGAAAACAATCAGATGCTAAGTAATACCTAAATGAACAATTACTTTTAAGTAATTGCCTTTTAATATTGCTTCCCTGCCCACAATGATTCTCAGTCCACCACACATAAAACTTTATCGGAAATAATTCTCACACATGAGTGGTACCAACTTCTGATACAAATCTCCTGAAGGGGAGTACAGAATTTTGAAGTGGGAAACTGAAAAAAAACATACAAAAAGGATATATCTTTATTTCTTAAGGAAAGGAATAGCTTTTACTTCTAATATCATTACTGGATACCTAGTTATTAAGCTTTAGAATCACAGGCTCAGAGGGAGGTTCAAGTACATATAAACATAAACATAAATGTGTGTCTGTCTGTGTGTGTTATGCGTGTGTGTGCGTACATGTGTAAAACCACCCACCACAAAGGAGGAATTATTTGGAGATTAGTGGTCAGCGTAGCAGTTAGGGAGTCATTAAACAAGTTCAAGACTTTGCTCACTGTATGTCACGGCAAAGTAGTGCTAAAGCGAAAGAGGAATAAACGGCTGGGGCAGTAACAAGGGACTCTTTGTAGTCATCTGGGTATGTTCTCGTCATCTACAAATTGGACAATGAGTCAGTCCCAGCGCAAGTCTAAGAGTCCCTAAAACCAGCACACTGCTAAGGAGAAAAGATAATGGCCAGCATATGGAGGACAAACAGGCTCTTGAGAAAATAATCTCAGGCAGAGGAAGGACAAGCTGGAAAGATCATCACAATCATGACCAAGCTCCTGCCTTGCATCTCCCGACTAGAGACAAGCTGGTAACTCTATTTAGAAGGGATAAGTGTTCAGTACAAGAACCGAATGCATATTAAACATACAATTAGGTATGCACGTCATAATTAATTTAGTGAATCAGCAAAGAAGTATGGCCATATTATAATTCAATTATTTTTTCAAAGAATTCCATTGTTTCTAAGTTCACATTGGCAATTAAATAACGACATTAAAAAATGTAAATAGTAGACAGTACTGAATATAGAAGGATGAGGGCCCAGTATAACTGCTAGTTATAGTCTGAACAGGACTTTGACAAAAACTATCATCCTGAATAGGAGTCATATTAAAATATAATATAAAACATATACTTTCATGTTAAACTACTTAAAATAGTTTGAATTAGTGCTAACACTCACACATTTGGTCCTGTTTTCTTGCTTACACACACAAAAAAATCAAAAACATCATTAGGTCAATTTCCTACTGACATTAAGCAAAACTTCCATTATGTCATAGCATTCTAGGTTAAAGAAAGCTTAACCAATTAGAAGGCTTGTGGACAGAGGAGTGAGTTGTTAAAGACAGACAAACAGATCAAACAAAATAAAACAAAACAAAACTTCAAACGATAAATTACAGGGGAAAAATAGATTTTTAATGGACAAGGATTTCAAAACTGCATTGATACCATGATTTAGAAGTCAAGTGCTTTGGATTTTTGAGTCACTATTTTTCTATAAAGACCTTTTAGTTTCTCCAAAATGCTGGCTTTTATCATCCTGGAAGACCGCATGAAGTAGAAAATACAAGTTTTTCCAGTTCATACTGAACTAAGAGTTTGTAATTTTTCTTTTAGAAAAGATGTTACTGAATCGCCCAGCAATTTTCACCATTAGATTGCCACTGTCCTTTTTGCTTCATTGACTTCAACCTAGTATTTTTTCTGTAATAGCCACATTCTCCCAAGACAATAACATTTCTAATGTTAAAGAACTATCATGCTGAATTCTCAGCATGAGGGGATTAATCTTTTAAACTTATTGGCTTGATTTTTGAATCTTCTGTCAGCTACAACTTATTCTTTTGCAAAATATACAATTTTGCAGAGAAAGGTCTTACTTGCAGAGATTGTGCTCTAGGTTAAAGACAGTGGATACCACTAGTACATATTTGTTTCCTCCTGCTGATAATCCAGCTTTAGGTAAATCTTCCTGAATGGTAAGTTCCAGTACAAATCAGCCAGCATGAGTATGTGTAGTTTATTAGCAGAATGTTAAAAAACTTCTGAAATCTGGCAATTAGTGAGATAAAAGTGAGTTTTATTATGGCATTCACTTACTTCTAAAAATCTGCAACTGTAAAATAAACTAACCAATAAAAAATAAAGGGGTCTAATCCACTAAAGATGTGTACTTCAATATAATTAATATTTTCCGCATCGCAAATATTATATGTCAAATGTTAAACAAGCCTTGGGCATTTTATAAAACACAAAATATGAATTCTTAACCAGGGCACTCTGGTTTTGATAGTATAAAACAGTATTGAAAAATCTCCAAATCAATATTTGCTAAATACTGAAATTTCAATAATTTTATTTTTTTTAAAGATTTTATTTATTTATTTGAGAGACAACAAGCAGAGGGAATAGGCAGAGGGAGAGGGAGAAGCAGGCTCCCGGCTGAGCAGGGAGCTCAACCAACATGGGGTTTGATCATGACCTTGAGATCATGACTTGAACCTAAGGCAGACACTTATCCGTCTGAGCCACCCAGGCACCGCATGAAATTTCAATAATTTTAAAAGAAAAAAAAAAAAAAGCTATGAAATTACAGAACAATGACAGCACCACTGCAGATTAGTAGCGATGATTTCAAACACTTTATATTTATGATGCTGTTCTATGAAGATAAATAAACTCCCTGTTCGCCAGTAACAATGAGAAATATAACAGGACAACTGAAAATAAAAAAGGAAAATATATTATGGATTCTAATAATAACAGTACAGTACTAAATCTCCTAAATCCCCAAATCTCAGTTGATAATGATAATCCAATGGAAAGAAACTAGAATAGTCTACATTTTTAAACTATGTTATAGAAGAACCAAACAATATGTTTGGTTGTACTATGGGTACAACACCATAATATATGTATACAGTGTATTCCAATCAATAGAAAAATAAATTATTGAAATTTATGTTTATTTTTTTGTCCTAAAAATAAATGTTCTCACCATCAAAATTATTGTTTGATTTTTTTTTTCCTTCCTGGGTTGAATGCTTTACAAGATTTTGTTTACTGGAAGAATTTAATTTATTAAACAAGAATGTATTTGTTTTAACTGTTATCACTATTTTTCCACTTCAGCATCAATCCAGCTTATAACAAAATGCATAATTATTATTATTACATAAGTCATGGTCATGACTGTAATACTAATGACTAATAGCAATTATAAGTATGTACAATACTTACAGGATTATTTAATTAAATTAATTAAATTTAATTAAATTTGGTCATCACTCTCTTCATGTGTCCAAGTTTGGTCAGACCTGGAAACTATTGGTTGGTTGTGTGATACGTGGATTTATTTATATTATGTAGTTCACCAAGCCCTTGATTGTCATCAGCAATCAAGAGTACTGGATGAACACTATTTGTTGATGTGACTTCAGTCAAATATAAATAAATTTGATGATTTACATACTTAGATATACTATTAGTAAATGAATGATTGTTCTCTTCACTTTTTGAAATACTGATCCCAGATTTCAGAACCCAGTGAACTCCCTCCAGGCCTGAAACATGGGCTTCCATTACTATAACCAGATCTGGGGGTTACAGATCTATGCCTTAGTAGTGTTCCCATCTGTGTATTTCTGGAGGTTTGTTTTGTTTTGTTTCATTGTTTTGTTGTTTTTGTTGTTGTTTTTTAACTATTTGGTTGCTGTGGTCACAGTACTCTTTCAGATGTGGTATTTCATCCTTGAAAAGAGGCAGTAGAGTACAGTGGTTAAGTACACAGAATGTGAAGCTAGACTGCCTGTTTGTGTAATTGCTTCTTGTTAGTTTTTTGGTTTGTATGTGTATTTCTCCTGATGGACTGCAGTCGAAGAACTACGGCTTTCTTAGTTAATTATCATCTTCTTCCTTCTCCCTAAATCAGCTTTACTACCTATTGAATATGTAGATTTTTCCAATTTGCTTTTCCAACCTCCCCCTTTCCATATACATTCACACTCTACTCTTTTTTTTACTACTTTTCCTTATGCTTTCACCATTTTGTTTTGTAAAAACACGACATCCCGTCTGACTAGGACAAGCTACTTAATTTTTCTAGGAGGTCTCAGATGCCTCATCTGTAGGAGGTTTCACACGAGACCTTACTCGATATGTTTTCTTTAATTAAATAAAATAATATAAGAGAGAAAAAGAGCTTAGCAGGCTGTGGTCCATGGACTGTACAGACACAACACTAAATAGCCATGGTAGCTATTCTAGATGGCGTCTGCCTAAGAAATATCATGAATGTTTTGCCAGATTTGGCTAGATGATCTAAGTACTGGTACTCAACCTAGCCATAAATAAAATATACAAAAAAATTGTTCATTTTTTTTTCCCACTTTTTATCCAAATCTATGCTATCATATATTGAAAGCTATTGAGGCTGAAGTCAAAGAGACTTACTTGGTCCTGTGCCCCACAACTGCCATTTTCTAAGAGCGGAAATATCGCCAAATGGCTTTAGTGATACTACCAGTCTTTCAGGGGGTAACAGCGCCATGGTGAGTTTCTAGTTAGCCTCATTTTCCTTTGTAGCAAAGCTCATTTACAAGACCACTCTGTTTTATGGCTGTGTTGGCATATGTTTTAAATGGCAGTAATGCTTTAAAATAAGCTGGAAATGACATAGTAAATAGAAGGAATATAAGGTATTGCACCAAATGGATCAAGAACAAAATAAAACAAAACAACTCTTCTTAGAATTCTGGAAAACTCAATTAAGAAAAATCTTCTAGGTGGTGAATAAATGAGTCATTTCTTCTTATTATTATGATACTCCTCAAGTTTGGACAATTTAAAAGATTATTTTGTTTCTAATATTTTAAAAGCTCAAGGAAAGCAAGCTAGTGATATTTAATTCTAAAGTCCCCATATTCATCATTAAATTGGCAATTATAGCCAGTGGGCTTATCAGTAAAGGAGTTTTTATCTAGCACTGAATTTCAAGTAGGCAGCTCTATTTATGCCTACTAGTAAGGGAACAAAGCTAGTAAGTGCTATTCCTAAAAGATAATACTTAAATGACTTAATAGAAAGAAGGATTAAATTTCTTTAGTAAAAATATGTACGCTTGCTTGTCATATGAGGTATATTTGGAAATGGAATTTTTAATTTCTAATTGACCAATTATTAAAAATAGATGAACAACTCAGACATGCTAGAACACATTCATTTGAAAATTAGCTAAGAAAAAGTATTCTCTGGAAAATAATTCTGACAAGGCAATGAGCCTATTTTTTAATTCTAACTAGTTTTCTTTAATCTGTCAATCCCCCATCTGTCTTTCATTCAGATATTCCAGAATTTATTCAGTTAAATATGTGAAACAACAGGGTCGCCTGCATGGCTCAGCTGGTTAAGTGTCTGCCTTGAGTCCAGCTCAGGTCATGATCCCAGAGTCCTGGGATCAAGCACCATGTCAGGCTCCCTACCAAGGGAGCCTGCTTCTCTCTCTCTCTCTCTACTCACCACCCCCACCATGCTTTCTCTCTCTCTCTCTCAAATAAAACATTTTTAAAAATCTTTAAGAAATACCTGAAAAAATAAGCAAACTGTTGAAAGGTGTAATATTTGCTAAATAAACTGTATAAAAAGGATGAATAAGGACCCCCCCAAAGACTGACGATTTCTTATTTATGCTAGAATATATTGGGACAATAAAGAAATGAAAGGCTTGGAATTTGGTCTCAAGAACTTAAGCATGTACTTGAGAAAGCAGATGCATCCAAAATGGTAATTGAAAAGTGTTGGCTTCCTGGCACCCAAGTATTGCCTCTCCATTGTGAAACTCGGAGCACTCTCTTATGGTCAAGAAATATGGGTTTACTAGTTAGTTCTCCCATAAACATTTATATAAGCGAATCATTTCATTGCCTCTTTGCCATCTGTCAAACTTCCTAACAGAGGCAGAAGGACATACAGTTTCTCTAAAAAAAAAATGTCAAGTTAAAATTACTTTACATACACTTTTTTATGATTTTATTTTGAAATTTCAAATTACATTAAGAAAGCATCAGAGTGTGTTGTTTATCCAAAAGAGGTATCAATTTAAGAATTTTCAAATTTAAATAATTAATTTCATATTTCAATGTCAGAAGTAATATCCATTCAATTGAGTACTCCTCTTGTGGAGCTGATTATATTCCACAGTGATAAAATCATCAATTTTGTTTATCTCAATGAATACAAATTGGGGTCGCAGTCCTAAACTGACCTAGGTCAAGCATCCACATCTCTGTATATTTTGTACTTTTATATATGTGCTTGTCACCAATTTGAGCATGAATCATGTCTTATGTTTCTTCACCATTTGACAAATATCTATTAAATTATGCAAAAATCATGTTTCTCTAACATGTTGTATAAGGCATATAAACTAAGGAATCATAGCAAACTAATGCAGGTGTTTGGAAAACAAAACCACTGCCAATAACTCATCTTATATTGTGATTCATTAATAATCATTTTCAAATTCAGTTTATTTTTCATTGATTAAAAATGATGAATGCTTCTTATATTTGAAATGCTAGGAGGATCAATCAGGTTTGCCAATCAACTCTCTTCCTTTCCCTTGACAAAATATAAAGAAATTGAAAAACAAAAGGTTTTCATAATGCGTTTGGTGAATTATTAAACTGATTTTACTAAGGAAAAGTTTATTTTATAAAATCACATAATTTAAGTTATATTTCATTATAAACCTGCTTTATTAAATCTCCAGAACTCTTTCCACCATCTATATTCATTTAAGGTATTTTAAATATGACTTTCAAGTATTCTTAATACATATGAGGCTGATTTTAAAATATTATGTCTCTTTGTTATTAGTCCCGTTACAAATTGAACTACATTTTTCAAAAGGACACTGGATTTCTCCTGTGATGTTTTGATACAAGAGAGTTCACATGTCAGAAGGGACAAATTGTCCAAAATCCCAAATAAATAGCTAACTATAAACTAGGATAGGGGCGCCTGGGTGGCTCAGTGGGTTAAAAGCCTGTGCCTTCGGCTCAGGTCACGATCCCGGGCTCCTGGGATCGAGCCCCGCATCGGGCTCTCTGCTCGGCCGGGAGCCTGCTTCCTCCTCTCTTTCTGCCTGCCACTCTGCCTACTTGTGATCTCTGTCTGTCAAATAAATAAATAAAATCTTTAAAAAAAAATAAAAATAAATAAACTAGGATATTCTCTTTAGTCTTAATTAGCAGGTAGTTACAAAATACCTCCCACGTGATAGGTGTTATGGAAAATTAAAAAATAGTCACTTTCAATGATGGGAAGACAAGTTTATGTAAATATGAAATAATTCAAGAATAAGATGTAATTTTATAGTAAAGGAATATAAAAACAATCAATTCCCTTAAGAAAGACAGAGCGTATTTGGGATTAAGACTTACAGATATGAGTAAGGACCAGATGGGGCTTCCAACTGCAAAAGGCCTAAGGATCTGACCTTTGATCAGTAAGAAAACACTGACCTTTGACCATCATCTTCACTCTTTGGCTTCTAGACTTGGGAAATGTAGATGGCTAAAACCCAGTGCAGAGGGATCTAGTCAAGAGGCTCCTTAACATTTCAAATGTCTCAGAACTAGAGACAAGATAAAATCACTAGAGATAAGATGAAATCAATTGTACTCTCTTTGTTGTACAGATACTACCTGGGAAGAAGGAAGAAGCCAAACACATAGGGCTTGCAATGTGTGCCCTGGCAGTCATACCAAGTATGATTCTTTCCTTCTGTTTCATGAATGAGTAATTTTCCTCTCCGTAGTGCTAAGTCATCCTGACCACTTTTGAGCTTTCTTTCGCTAATAATAAGAGCAAGGAAAGACCAGTGGGATTAAGGTCATCTATTGGCTGCAAATGTGTTCTTCAGAGCCAAAAGGGTGCATGAGGAGTGTTAGGGCTCATTACAACAATAAGGCCTACTTCTATCATGTTTCATACTTGAAGTTTCCCATGGAAGATTTCTTGGTTTGTATGGGTGGGCGTTTTGTTGGGAGTAAGGGTGAAGTGCTTAGATTCTGCTGCTTAAAATTTGTTTACTATTATTACTGAAATAGAAGACTTAACAGAAAATCAGAAATTTGGAAATGAAGGTTGGTTGACATTATCAAAGAAGACTTAACCAAAGGGAAGTGACCTGTAGCATTTATAAAAATTTGTAATCAATTGAGAATAAGAGGAAGGGATCCTTAGGTAAGAATGGACAAATGAACCAGGATAAATAGACTGCAAAAAGGAAAAAAAAAAAATGTTTTGATCAGAGGGTATATGTGAAACAGAGGAGGTAAGTTAGATTAGATTGTGAAGGGCCTTGGATTCTTGCATGTGATGTTTTAAGGAGAAGGAAAACAATCCCAGTAATGTAAGAAGATAAATCTGGAAGCTCTCGGGGAAAATGCAATGATGTGGAAGAATTGAAAGTCAGGTGGTTTTCAATTAGAGGTTCATTACAATAATTAAGTCACAAGACAACGAGGTCTGATACTACAATGGTGGCAATGTGAAAAGATCAAAGGGCCCTACTATGATATGTTTACACTTCTCTATGACCATTCAAAATTATATAATAAATGAAGTCACTCATGTATGCCCTGATTCTGTAAATAGTAAATGCCTACAACATTCCTAAGAACGTTAGGTTAGACCCTAAGAATGTTAGGGTGTTAGACTCTAAGAACACAACAGAACTTAGACATAACTAATGTTGTCATAAAAGTAGCATGTAAGAAGGACAAGGAACTAAATAAGTAAGATTACTAGGGTACAAGCTCTAAAGGCAGAGATTTTTTTTCTCCTTCTTCTTTGTTCACTGTTGTAATCCTAGAGGCCAGGATACCGCCTGGCACTTAGGGAACCCTCAATAAATAGTCTCTGAACAAATGAATGAATGAATGAATGAATGAACAATGCAATGGGCATGGTAAACTTGGTAAAGTTTCTCTGACCATATGGTACTTAAGCTGAAATCTGAATAATTAGGAGCAGTTAGTGACAGAATGGTTGGGCCATGGGCAGGAAATATTGCTCAGAAGAATAATGTGTGGCATTAATTTAGGCAGTGAAAGCATATCTGTGAATTTGGAGTCTAGGGAGGTCATGAAAAGAGATGAAGCTGTGAGATTATCACCGGCCAGAGAACACGGATGTTTTCATCCAAGTTAGGAAATTGGAACTTCATCCAAAGAGGAGCCATGAAAAGAATTTGGTTTGGGCAAGAGAAAGACTATCTTAGCCCTGGTAAGTCACTCTACTTCTCTAAGTCTCAAGTGCCTAATGCGTAGAATCAGGGCAGTAGCAGCTATCATACACAGCGGTTGTGCAGATTAAATCTGATAATGCAGTAACTGGCACAAGTCAGTAACTCAACATGAGGTAAGTTTCCTATCTCCAGAATATCACAGCTCTTGTCAGCTCCACTTGATTGGAGCTGCCCACCTCCCCTTAGTAAGTGATTACAATAATATTTCAAAGTTAAAATATCACTGGCTTTAGTCTGGATAAAGAGTTTTGTATATCTTACACTAATATTTTGCCTTCTTTTATTTAATGCTAAGTAAAGGGTGATAGTCCCAACGTTAAACCTATAGATGCAAACCACAAGAAAGGTGACATTGCTTTCTCATTCACCTCTTTTCACAGAATGTGATTGAATCAGAACAAAACAGCTGCAGAATATTTAAAAAAGAAAATACACATAAATAGATTATACAGAAATTAGAATTTTTGTGTCAAGCAGCACATTTTTATTACAACACTTTTAAATCCCATCACTTATTAAGTCCTGTAACTGATATTCATTATTGAAGTAACTTAACATGGACAGGTTTCTGAATTATTAACTGATACACGCAATGCTTTCCACTGTTTGTGAATACAATCTATTTAAAATGAAGCAAAGAGTTCCAGTGTGTCCTAAAGCAGAGACTCAAAATCCACCAAAGCCTCAAGCATAACAATGAAGTGTAAATGCTTGTTTGCATGCAGGTGAGGAAAAATAAGATAACATAGAACCTTAAGCCACATAAAAGATCTGTTCCCAAGATCTTTGAAAATCCTATAACCCGAAAATGTTATTAAGCATATTATTCCATGAAATGTGGTTAAGCATGAGCACTGGTTTCAGGCACAAATGGATCTGGGCTTACACAAAACCTCTCTAACTTTCCTTTTCACATCAGCTTCTCTGCACACCGGTCTTATTTTCTCCTACCAGTTAGACTTACTCCAAGTATCCTCCAAATCACATCCTGCCAGCACGCTGAGTTAAGAGGTAGATTCACCAATTCCAGCCCAACTAGCCATGGAATAACTTCTCCCCTGCATTTTCCCCCTGCATTTTTCCCCTGCTCACTCATGATTCAGAACCTATGTCCACGGAACAGTGCATGCCGGCGGGCCAGTCCTGAGTCGTGTGCCCACCCCGACTTCCTGATGGGAACAGGTGACATCTGTCATATAAAAGGAATGGGGATGGGAGAAATATTCTGGGCAAACACAAAAAGGGGTTTTTTTTGCCTTAAAAAAAATGGTTGGAATTCTTGTACCTCTGTTTACCTTAAAGATCACTTCAGTAGCCTTTGCTGGAGTTTTAAGTCCTTATTTGAGCAACATGGCAAGAACTGGAAAACTCACTGAAACTGTTTAATATTCACTTTATGTAGTGTCTGCACAGAATGCATGATGGAATCACTTCTATTACAGACCCAAATCCCTGAAGAAGATGACATTCCACTCTTCAGTTTATCTGAAGCCTTTCCTTCTGGTTATAGTTGTCGCCTCACCCCTTCTCACTGCCAATGGAACTGGCTCTTTCTATGGTCTTTTTTCTTTATCACAGAAAAATACACATACATACACACAGATATACAGGTGAAAAGACACACAGTTCTTAAAAAAAGGAAAAAAAGGCAAAATGTAATTCAGACACTGAAGGATCCGCTAGCCTAGTGCATGAGCTAAATTAAACATGTAATGAACCACTGTGAAAGGTCAAGTCTTAGAATGTAAAAAATTGTGGATGCCAAGACTCTACTCTTCTCCTACTGTATCCTGTGATGTCTAAAATATGGTGAAAACATTTTAAGTACCATGACTCATGTCTCTGAAGATGGCAGCAGTTTTCATACAAAGATCAAGTGTTGGAAAGGGATGGAAAACTGGAAACGAAACAACTATATAAAAACCCACTTAGGGGATGATCTAATCTTCGTTGATTCCAATTCCTGTAAGGATTAGAAAAGCCTACGTTAAGCACACTTTCCATATTTCTCTTTCCACAGTTGTCATTAATATGGTATTTACAAAAGACTTTTTGACTAAAACACAAAAGAGATGAGTTTCTTCGTACTTCAGCCATATTGCTTCCTACTTGCCGTCAGAATCTTCTACGTGGGAAATCAAGACTGGTTACTCTGGAAATACTGATGGTACAAACACGTGGATTATCATAATAAGCCTCTATGTATGATGCACATTTTCTTCATAGTATCTTTAAAAACTTCACAGACCTAACAAACTCCTGCTTACCCACGACTCAAACTCTCAAGAGCAGACAGCACCTAATGACTATACAGAACAAATTCTTAGTTAAGTGTTCCACTCAGAAAATAACCACATTCTCTTCCCTAGGAGCCTTCAAACGCTGCTGCTGCTGCTGCTTCTTCTTCTTCTTCTTCTTCTTCTTCTTCTTCTTCAGATTTTAAGATTTTATTTATTTATTTGACAGACAGAGATCACAAGTAGTCAGAGAGGCAGGCAGAGAGAGAGGAGGAAACAGAGACCTGCCAAGCAGAGGAGTGGGGCTTGATGTGGGGCTCGATCCCAGGACTCTGGGATCATGACCTGAGCCGAAGGCAGCGGCTTAACCCACTGAGCCACCCAGGTGCCCCCAAACGCCTCTTACATAAGAAAATCTATCTGTGTTAGAAATTGGCCATGGAATCAAAATCTACAATGCTGCTTCCATGAAGGCTGTTAAACTATATGAATACTTCAGGCTTGCCAAGAGGCTATTGATTCCATGTTTGAGGAGAGGCAGTTCCAAAAGTGAACAGAATCCGCAGCACCAATTTTGGGTTTATAACTTAGATCTTAGCAACCTAGGTGTTCAGTATTGTAGGTCCTCTACAATTTGGGTCCAGATTTGTCCCCACAGGGACCTGAAATCTTGTTCTCCCTTACTTTTAAGCCCAGGGGCTTGGTTGGGCTATATTACTTATTTACAGAAACCCCTAATGCCTATTCATTGGCTCAGTCTCAAACCACCACCTTGCTGCTAGATATCCAGTTCCTCCATCTTGAACTTCTCTGTTACTAGGTATTAGGAGTTGAATTGTGTCCCCCAGAAAGATGCTGAAGTCCTAACCTCTGGTACCTATGAATGTAAATTATTTGGAACTAGGGTCTCTCTGCAGATGCAATCCGATTAACATGAGATCATACTCCATGAGGATGGGCCCTGATCCCGTCTCACTGGTGTCCTCGTAAGAGAAAAATTTTGACCTAGAGACCCAAGGCCATGTAAAGACAGAGGCAGAGACCGGAGTCTTGCTGCTACAAGCAAAGGCAGGCCTGGGGCTACCACAAGCTGGAAGAGGTGGGGAAGGATATGCCCTAGAGGTTTCAGAACAAACACGGCCTTGCCAACATCCTGATTTCAGACTTCTAGCCTCCAGAACTGTGAGACAATAAGTTTCTGTTGTTTTAAGCGGCTCAGTTAGTGGAACTTTGTTATGGCAGCCCTAGGAAACTAATATACTAGATTTATCACTCAATTATTAGAATTTGACTGACTCACACACACACACACACACACACACACACACACGAACATTTTAAGTTCTTAAAATATGACAAGCAGTGTTTCTAAGCATTTTAAATACTTGAGATCAATTAATTCTGAAATAACCATAGGAGGTAGGTACCAATATATGTCATCATTTTCCAGACGGGGATTTGAGAAAGGTTAAGCAACTTATCCAAGCTGGTAGGTAGCAAAGCTGAAATTCAAACACAGGCCCAAGCTACTCAGGAGGACTATTCATGTCAGCCACCTTATCTCTGCCATGTGAACAGGCCTCCCTGCCCCCAGGGCTCAAGTCTTCATCGTGAACCACCCTCCACAAGCAGTTATCTGGGCTACAAACTCTTCCAGGTTGTCCTTTCCCAGTAAGAGTTAGGATATATGCCCTGAGAGATGACATGAAAAACTTTCATAATGAAGCAAATGTAGGGCACCTGGGTGGCTCAGGTCACAACCCCAGCGTCCTGGGGTCAAGTCCTGCATTGGGCTCCTTGCTCAGGCGTTGAGCCTGCTTCTCCCTCTGCCTGCTACTCCCTGCTTGTGCACTCTCGCTCTCCCTCTCTCTGACAAATAAATAAATAAAATAATAAAAAATAAAAAAGCAAATGTGAGGAGCCTGGGTCCATGACCATGACCTTGAAAGGGTCCTGGAAGTTTTAGTTGGCTACAGATTTGCTGTGTGCCACGTCTGTGGTGAAACTCCAAATGCAGCAGCTCATTCTGAACTCCTTATCGTTAAGCACACAGCAACAAACTAGAATGCCCTAAAGGAATACAACAAACATTATTTTAGACCTTGAAAACATGGTTTAGAAGAAAAAGAGGGGCTACTCAGTCCAGGAAAAAAAAAAAAAAAAAGATGGCAACATAATAACTAACTGCTCTCAAGTATTTGAGAGGCTTTTATGGATGAAACATTAGGCTTATTTTCTGTTTTGGGGGGAAGATAGAATAAAGGCAAATGAGTGAAAGTTAAAAGGGAGCCTATTTGTCCAGTATTAAAAAAAAAAAAAAAAAGATGCATAGCTAACAAGAAAACAGGCAGAATGGAATGGCTAGTATGGCAGCATAATGAGCTCACTTACACAAGAAATATTTATGTCAAGTATGAGGCACCAAGTTGCTATTGTAATTCCATTATATCCCTGTGCCCTCCCTCCATTTTCTTATTTTTGACTAAGGATTCTCTTCACTTGGGGAAACTTATTTTGGGCAAACAGTTTGAATCCTGCTTCAAGCAGCAGCTACCACTAACCAGCTATGAGTTTCCTAAGATCTTGAACTAGTCACGTCTCTGTTCTCTCAATAAAACTAAAATAATAGCATTTCACCTCGCATGACTAAGGATTAAAAAGCATTGTGACTGTCACTGCTGTATTTCAATGACCTTAAGACCTTACCGGTCATAAGGTACACTAGTATTTCAGGTATCACTAAAATAAGCAAATTACGAAATGTTTTCTTACCACTTAAAATGCTTATTTTATACTTTATAAGAGAAATATTGAATAATGCATTTATAAACCTTCCTCTCATTGAGTTTGACTCATTAGAATCCTTTCTCATTTCAGAATCATTTATGTTTTTTCACAAGGTATTATCATCTGTGCTATCCAAAGTGCTCAAGATGCAGTGTATTTTAAAGGAATGCTCCCGGGGCACCTGGGTGGCTCAGTTGGTTAAGCATCTGCGTTTGGCTCGGGTCAGGATCCCAGGATCCTGAGATGGAGCCCTACAGCAAGCTTCTCCCTCTCCCTCTGCCTGCAGCTCCCCTGCTTCTGTGCTCTCTCTCTCTCTCTCTCTCTCTCTCTGTGTCAAATAAATACATAAAATCTTTTAAAAAAACTAAAAGAATGCTGCAGTATCCAAAACCGGGATTTTGGTGCTGAACTTCCTTGTCTGGGGTACGAGAGGCAATCCTCCGCTTTTATGCTGGTAGGAAAATGTGATGGGGGCTTCATCGGCTAATGGAAATCGTCATTTCTCAGTTCATATAAAGCATATGTTTTTTGCTTTGTGCGAAAATAGGTAATTATAGACAGTTGTCCAATTAATGAATATTTTCTTCTCTATATTAAATGTGTGTGTGTGCCTCACCACCACGTTTCTCTGCCTCTCTACACAATAACATTTAGTTTCAATGTGAAATATTTTTGAAGACACCGTAAACAGCAATTAAACTTAACTCAAGCAGTTCCGGCACTGCATATAATTCAGAGACAAAATAAATGGCTATAATTGAGCTCATGCCCGAGCAGAAAACGAAAGCTATGTCGTGCCTATTGCTTGACCAAAAGTGATTCTGAGACCCATGCAAATTTCAGAGAAGGTACAATATGAAAAGAGTGCATTTTAGAATTGGTGAAATAAGATACTGTTTTTTGTCAACTGTAAGGAAATGTCTATCTTAATAGGTGTCCCTGTATTTACATAAAAGAGAGGCTCAATAAATACTTGCTTAATGGAGTAAAGTCCATAGAAAATCCCCCTACTGCGGGGAGGAGCGGGGATTTTCGGTAGGGGGATTTTCTGCCATTGTCTAGAATAGAGGACTGCTAAATTACTTTTTGATCCTAAGATCATTTCATCACAAAACAATTAAAAGGCAAGATGGAGGGAGGGACGGTGATCTGACTGAAATCATGCCTTGAAATGCAACTCTAAAAACACATTCAATAAGGAGTCACAAAGCTGGTTGTCTCAGGGGCTGAGGAAGGGCATGCAGTTGTCAACCCTGGTGCTGAGGAAGGGCATGCAGTTGGCAACCCTGGCGCCCAGCCAGTGTGAGAAGGCACAGGAACATGTCTGTGCTCTCCCACATATGACTTTGGGAGTCCTGTCATTTCCACAGCTCTCTGTGGACCACCTCACCGCCACACGCCCTTCCCCACCCAACCGAAACAAAGGCTAGGCCTTCAGAGCAGGGGAAGGCTGAAACCCTCTGGAAGGGCTGAGTCACCACTGCCCCTGAGTTAGGTGCCTGCCTCTGTGCTATTTTTTCTTTTCCTTGTTGCCGATCTTATTCTTTTCGAAAGCTCATCATCCCACATTAGTTTTAATTAGTCGATGTAGACCTGCTCCCCTCTTTCTACTTCTTCTAATCTAAATGTGTCATGAGAACAAGTGCAATTTACTACTCTCCATGGGCTGGGAGTAGGCGTGTATAAATTTGGAAAGCTCATTATAACTCACAGTCCACAAAAAAAACAAGTAAATAAAATAAATAAATAACCTCCCACAAAACAAAACAAACAAAAAAACTCAAACCAGCAAGGACTCTGTCTTCATTATTCTGTGTTATATAAAACAGGTTATTAATAAATGAGCAATTGTATTTCTACTTCTGTTAATTTGAGATCATAGTAATCTTAAAACACTGCTTTTACCATGACACTTCTCTGGACAGAAATAATCAAAGGCTGTCTTTTGCCTAAAAAAAAAAAAAAAAAGAATCTACATTTCCTCTCATGACATCACTATACCCCTTCCTCTCATGACAGTCTGGTTCCATCCCACCTCTCCAGGCTCATCTCCAGTCAATCCCTTTGAGGGGTGTTTGGTGTTGTGGTTGGGTGTGTGAGTGCCTGTATTTATCTGACTTGATTCAAATCTTGGCTTTACCGCCATCGAATGCATCATTTTTGGACAACAAACTGTACCTCAACAAACTAAACAGAGAGAAGACATCTACTCACTGGCTTATTGTGTGACATTTTTAGTCACCACTCACACTATCTGACATAGTAAGTGTATGTAAATGTAGCTATTGATACAACAAAGGCATATCACTTTGTCTGAAATCTTATTATACTTGTCTTTCTACTAATCCTTCTATATTTGCAATAAATACATACTTACTTTTATATAGTTACATATGATGTTACATACTCAACTTTATACCTGGTTATAAGGTTACCTGTGTAAAAGCTTACATATATATAAGGCTAAATACATAAACACATATTATAAATAATATGACAGGAAAATTGAAATGAAATGAAACGATATGAATGATATGAAATGATATGAATATCTGACATATGAAAAACATTTTTAAAGAAAGCGTTTCACAGTCAAAGTATTTTGTGAAGGTGGAAAGTCAGTCTTAGATTTAGATGGCCTGTTGAAGGAAATTTAACCAGTTAGTGACAGGGTCAGGCCCAAGACTCCTAATTCCTAATATAGCAGTGTTCACACATCCCAAATTTGATTAGGCAATTAGAGGACAAAGACATCCTTTTTGCATTCTCTACAATATCCAGTACCTACAGCATCTGTTCATCATGGGTACTCAGTCATATTTTGCTTAATCCCTACAAAGAATATGGCAAATATAAATAGTGCTTTAGGCATAAACCAAGAAAGAGTTGAATCTCAATACAGTCCTGGTGTTTTTGCACAGAAATAGAATGGATTCCCTACCCAAAGCAGATTTTTTGTTTTTTGTTTGCTTTGGCCCTATAATTATTGAGCAAATAAAATAAAAGACTTTGAGACACTTCATTCTGTTTTCTGCTAGTTTTTTTCTTCTTTAAAGATTTTATTTATTTATTTGACAGACAGAGATCACAAGTAGGCAGAGAGAGAGGGAGGGAGGGAAGCAGGCTCCCCGCCGAGCAGAGAGCCTGATTCGGGGCTCAATCCCAGGACCCTGAGATCATGATCTGAGCCAAAGACAGAGGCTTTAACCCACTGAGCCACCCAGGTGCCCCATGTTTACTGCTAGTTTTGATGTTGTTTGTTTCAACAACTTCTGTTACTGGGAAAGATAACTCATGTATATAAAACAATATAATTAATTCTTTAAAGTCTTTAAAATTTCATTTCTTTTTATGATATTTTTAAGCCTTCTAGCAATGTGACGTTACTATACGATTCTAGGTTTTTTCCACAAATTATGTCTCTTTTATTGATTTTCCAATGAATTTTGCATAGTACTTCCATATTTTACTAGCATATTTTTTGGCCAGAATTCCCCATCCTAACCTATTTCTTTATTTGCACAGCAGTTTTTAAAAAGGTACTTAATAATTATCCAAACCTCATTCTATCTCAGTTTGCTGACTTACAAAAGTGTTCCATTTGTCTTCAACAAAGTAGAACTCATGCTATATTTCTCTTTGCAGTTTACTTTTCAAATTAACTTTGATTTTAGCAGATATCCACACTGAGTTCTGAAGGCAGAATTCAGCACTGATGACTTAATGATTATCTCATTTTGCAAAATATTACCCTTTCATCAGTCTCAGCAGACAAATATATGCCCCAGGCAGACACCTGGTCACATTAAGGACAGGGATGTGCTGGCTGACTCTCCTCAGCGGTACTTAGAACATTAACCATGCACTAGTAGACACTGAGGACACTTTCCTTCTCCCTCTTCTTACCCTTTCCAGTGTAATCTTCTCTGGATAGGACACATTAACTATGAGAGTCCAAATCATGTGAAAAAATGTGCTATAACTTGCACTCTAATTTGGGAAGGAAAAAATTCAAGTTGCCTTTTTCTTTAAAGTCATTTTCAATAAAAGTCAAAGGAATCTGTGAGCAGCATCAACACTGCATTATGGACAATGGAAATGATGCCAACATCTTCACGCAGATAGCCTGCAGTTCCTAAAGTATTTCTGTTTAAGTGTACACAGCACTGGGGTTATGGGTCTGGTTATGTCTCTATCTGGAGACACATGTTTCTTTAAAACATGTGATTAAATTTAAAGGAAACAATGTTATCCATTTCTGGCATTCTATCTGCTTGAAGTAAATAAAGGAGGGTAGATTTAGAGATTTGAACTTAAATTACCTATGAGGCATCATTCTCTACTAAAACGTTTTCATGGAATACTCAGAAATTTTGATTAGTTCTCATGATCCAGAAAAGAAGCTACAATATAATGGGGACAGAAATAATAGAATCTCAAGATAACATAAGACCAATATTTTATTGCTCTGCTCAAAACCCTGTGGCATCCTACCTGCATTGCTTAAAAGCCAAGGCTCTAACCGTTCAGGTGCCCAGCTCCTCCTTTAACCTCAGTTTCCCTTCTTGCCGGGCACTTACTTGGCTTCAACCACACTGCCTTGCTTTCCTAAGGACATCAGGCCAACCCTGACCTCAGGGCGTTTGCACTTGCTATTCCTCTCCATGGAGCATTTCTTAACGTGTGCTCTTCTCTTCCGCACTTCATTCTGTATCTGCTGGCATGTTATCTCCTTGGAAAGACCTTTCCCTATTTTCCATCTCACATTCCCTTCTGGGGACGTGCTTCATCCTTTAACCTTCTTCAGTCTTCTTCAGAGCACTAGTTACAACTATATTATGTATTTTTTTAAACTTATGTTTCAGTTTTTGTCTCCTCCACTAGAATGCAGCTTCCTGAGAACAGAGACACCGCTGTATCCCAACATATTGTTTAGTGACCAGCTCAGAAAATTTATGGAATGAACGAATGAATTTAGAGGATGGGTGATACGGACGTTGAATATGCAGTTATAACGCAAAGTAGTAAAATAATCTCAAAGATGTTGCCTACTTGTGGTACAATGATACTTAACATTAACATACCAATGGAATTTCATATGAAAAAGCATTAAATGTCAATTATTTCACATCACTTGAGGGTAACCAAAGGGGGGAAAAAACCACAAAGAAAAAACCCCCAGAATTTATTGTAGTTGACTATAAATTATCTGGCCAAGAAGGCTCTGATCAAAAAATCAGCACAGAAGCAAAATATACCTGAAATGAGAGGTTTTAACTACTCAAATACCTTTGTAAGCATTTATTGGCCTAGAAAAAAAGCACTAAAAAATGCTGACTTTGACATGCTGTAAATTTCACCCCAGAGAGCTTGAGGAAAAAGTTAGGACAACCATCACTCCATACTGGATTTTGACATACAAGGAGGTGCTGGTTAGTGAAATGGAAGTGAGGAAAGCAGCGATGTCATCTAACCACCCAAGACAGTGAGAAAGGACAAACTAACCAAACCCACAGGACAGACTTTTGGAATGAATAATGATAATGCTATTAATACCTCTCACTCACTGAGTGTTGGTTCTGAGGCTGGCATCATACAAATCAGTCAACACTCATAATGTCCACAAACTGCAAACCCCGCAACCATTAAGCACACCCACCTTTTAAAAATCAAGGCAACCCCTTTAAGACAAACTTCCGTAATGCATTCAGGTAAGCAAATGTACGTTAGAAATAAACTTACAAATCAGCCTGTAAAAACCATGTTTGTACAGAAAGGCGGCTGGCGAACACCTTGCTAATACTTAATGATCAGGGAGGTCACGGGCCACAGCTGGGGAGTCAGGGTAACCCTTGGAGCTGGGCTGGGCAAGACGTTTTGACGACATGCCTTGGCCCCAATACTGATCTCATCATACTTTTTTACCTTGCTTCTATTCACTTCACTTCCCCAGCCACCCCATCCAGACATTTCTGTACCATCTCCTGCTTTCTTGACCTCCTGGAAGTCTTCACTCTCAGCACATAATTCAATTTCTACCTCATAAATGAAGAGAGAAAGCCAGCAGGCAAGCACATTCTCTGTCTCCTGACTCGTTCCTTCCTCGCCCATACCGATTTCTCTCCCTCTGGCCTTCGGTCTTTCCTTCTGCCTAAAGCTGATTAGTCTACCATGTTTCTGTGCTTAATTTCACTGCGATTGTGCTTCATCAATTATTTGCTCTGCCTCTTTTATTCCTGGCTTCTCATTTTCCCCTGTTTTTTGTTTTTTTTCCTTTCTTCTCATTTTATCTATAACCACTGGAGTCCCTTTGATGGTGGAAAAGCCTCTCCTTGGCCCTGTGATCCTCTCATCCTACTGCTGGACATTTTTCTCTTCAGTCAAGCTAACTGACCTGGTCTACATGAATGTGTTCCTGTCCTCCACCTCAATCCCTCTCAGTTCACTGTAACAGGAATGTCCTTGTCCCCAGCCACTCTATTCCATTTCTATGGACAGAGAGCACTAGTTATTTCCCAAGTGTTAAAGCCAGTGGATATTCTTTTTCTTCTTTCCTCAAATTCCAGTAATGGCATCCTAGTTGGTTTTTGTCTGGGTCCATTCTGGCTGCTATAACAGAACACCAAGACTAGGTGACTTGCAAAGAACACGAACTGACTTTTCCCGGTTCTGAAGGCTGAGAAATCTAAGCTCAAGACATCTGCAGATTTAAGCCACTAACAGATTTGGTGTCTGGTGAGGGGCCATTTCCTGGCTCATGAAGATAGCCATCTGTTTCCTTACATAGGAGAAGGGGGCAAGAGTGCCTTCTGACATCTCTTTTAAGAGCACTAATCCCACTCATGACCTAATTCTACCCAAGGCTCCACCTCCAAACATCATCACAATGGAGAAAGTTTCAACATATGAATTTGGGGTTGGTGGGACACAAACGTTCAGTTTATAGTAGTTTTTATACTTACTTTTCTAGCCATACTTCTCAAACTTCTCTATGCCTTTTCTTTTGATGATTTCTTAAATGCAGGCATTATCCGCAGCTTTGTTAATGCCCCTCTACTAGCTTTCTCTTAGTAATTTACCCAATTTCATGATCTTACTGCTGCCTATATACTGATAATTCCTGAGCCACAGCTCTACACCAGATCTCTCAGCTGACCTCCAGAGAAACACACACACAGCAGCTAACTCTACTTGGGTATCACATAAGATTTCTCTAAAATGAATCCATTGTCTTCTCACACAAATGAATTCATTATCTTCCATACATACATTCTATCTCAGATGGGACAGCACCGCTTATCTAGTCACATAACCAGAACGCTGAAAACCATCCCAAGTTTCTCTACCCATCACTTCCTTCTTCAGACACCAACTTTTAAATATTCCACTAAATCCCATCCTCTTGACCCCCACTACCTGTGCCACTGTTTGTCTTGATTCAGGTCTTCATCTGGACCATTCTCATGTCAGTTTAGTTGGATTTCTGCCTTCAGTCTCACTCCCTCCAGTACTATCTTCCCAGCAATGCCCAAGTGAATACACATAATAACACACACACCATATTTAATCAAGTAATTTCCCTTTGGAGTATCTGTACATAATGAAGTTTAAACTACTTATCCTTAGAGTATGAGACTTTCCCCAGCCAAACTCTCCAACCTCATTCCTGGCATCTGCCCACAGCCTGAACAGTTTTCTAGACATACCAAGCTCAAGATCTCTCTCCTCCTTCGACCTCATTATTCCTTTGCTTGGAATGCCCTCTCCGTCAACCCCTTATGTGCCCAGTAAGCTCCTATTTGTCCTTTAATACCTGGGTCAGAAGTTACTGCCTTGTGACCTGTATCCATAAAGCAACTCACTGTGCATCCTCTATCCTTTATGAATAGTTTTTATTTTACCCTTACCATATGCTTTATAATAGAGTTATTTAACGTATGGCTCTTCGAGTAGATTATGACATTATTAAGGGCATACACTACCTGTTTATCAACTCTGTCCCTATCCTAGAAATGTAAATGCTCAATAACTATTTCTCAACTAAATAGAAGAATGAATATTCTATTTAGCAGACTTTGATCAACTTCTAGATAGTCCCTGACGTTGACTATCCATACTTAAAGAAAGTTTTTTCAGAATGTTCCCTATGTCATCTCTCTGAACAATGGGAATTCTGTGAAAGGTCTTGTGCTGTAGGCAGTGTTTTCTAAAATCCTTTGATCACAAACCAAGGTGAGAAATATATTTGACATCATAAACCACTACAAATATACATATGTACAAGGAACAAAAACTTTACAGATACTTCCCCTTATTTTGTACGATATACCCTAGTATTTTCTTTCTTATTCCAGTCTTTTGCATTAAATTACAAAAAGACTGGATTGATGAACAAAAATCGCTTTCATGCCTTACAGATTGTGACACACACATATTGTGAACAATACTTCTGTATAAATAGTATTATAGAAAAAAAACTACCTTAAGGAAATTAAATTACTGAATTAGTTAAGCATCTCTCTTAACATTTAGCTATAAATGTTACTGGAAAACATTTATCATTTGTCCAAATGATAGGAATATCAATGAAAAAAATATGAAATATTTAAAAACCAATAATATGCTACTTCTTTGAAGTTCACACATTGCTACAAACTATAAAAAATATGTGAAGATCCTGGCTGTGATGAGTCTATATAAAAGCATTTTGCTTACAAGCTCTGAACTTAAATTCATAAAAGAATATTATGTTAATGCTAATCATATCCCTTTGAACCATGCTTAACATTTTACCTCATCCAGATCTAAGTATCACGAATCCAAATTTAGGAGAGTTCAAATTTAGGAAGTTTTTCTTTCACATTTAAAACTGGGATATCCTCACCTACATATATGTATTTTCTGTGTTTTCATCTCTGCTCCTCCTCAAAGCTCCTAAGAGCATGAAATCCATCTTCTCTGACTCATCCAAATATACCTCAAAGAGTAGTTGAGATTGGGTAAGAGCTCTTCAGTAGAACCACCATTTACCAAGTGTCTCTGCATGTCAGGCAATGTGCCAGATAATTCATGTCATTCATAATCCTCACAACAACCCCAAAGGTCAGTGCTATCCTCTGTTTACAAAGGATGAACTAAGAAATGTGATTCAGAACACAGTTAGAAAGTATAGTAATTAGAGGCACCTGGGTGGCTCAGTTGGTTATTTTGATTCAGGTCATCACCTCGAGGTCCTGAGATCAAGCCCCACCTGGAGTCCTGTGAGGGCCCCCCCCACTCCCCACTCTCCCGTGCACTCAGTGGGGGTTCTGCTTCTCTCCCTCCCCCTGTGTCCCTCCCCCAGTGTGTGCATGTACTCTCTCTCAAATAAATAAATAAATAACCCCCCAAAAGGCTAAATAATTAGTGCAGAGCATACAGCTAGTAGGTAGCAGACTAAGTCTTGAACCTCGATTTCTCCTAAAGACAGGCTATTCCCATTGGACTCTTTGCAATTAAATAAATACAGTGAATAGTCAAAAACTGAGAAGGTGCTAGATTTTAGAATTCAGAGTTTTTCTTTTCTGGCCAACAATTTCTCAATTCCTCAATACTTCTCCAGAGCATGCAGTTAAACTCTGGCTTAATTTCCTTTATACCAAAAAACATTACTGTATTATTAAATAATTTAAAAAGAATTTGAAAAATAGGAGCATTATTCAAAGTTGCCGTGAGTGAGAGTTTACTGGCATTCTATCGTCTATGATCAAAGAATTCAGAAGGATGCCTTTTATCTGAGAATATCAAAGGCCACTAACTAAAAAAAGACACAGAGTTCCTATTACACTGAGGAGAAAAAGCTGAGTCCATTGAAATATAATACAAGAATGTTGGCATACAGGTAATTCACAGATATTATTACCTTGGCTACTTGAAGCTGGACCAATCTGGATTCTTTCCAAGAGCTATTCTTTTAAAACAGCAATACACTCAATTAGTTTGTTACAACTGCCCCCCTTTTCTCTTGATACCCTCCTACACTTGATCCACACACTAAATAAGCACATACATGCTCCCTCTCTCTCTCTCTCATACACACACACACACACACACACAAATTTACAGACTCAAATCACAGATCCACATACTGTGTTATTTTTCCACCGTAGCTAATAACAGCATGAGCCACCAAATAGCTAGTATTTCTCATTTTAAAAACTACAAGATTAAAAGTAACTGAATTATTGTTCCAAGTAGTCACAGGTCTTTAGTCCTTATGAGGGTAGATGGACATTTTCAAAATCCAGTCAGTTAAGTAACTTGGTGTCTTCTACTAAGCTCCATGTTTCTGCCGGAAATAGACAAAATCAGGTAATTTTGGTGATTCTGGGTATATTGCAGGCAATAAAACCCCCTTCTTAAGATGTTTACCTCAATTCCATCATCCAAGATATAAACAAAAGAACAACATTTTCCCTGAGGCTACATCAAAAGCAGCCATTACTATTGAAATACTTGGAGTTAAATCTTATCATGATATTGAAAACTCAGGTCATACAGGATTTTTAAGACATAGCTGGAAAAAAAAAGTTCCCTTTGAGGCGAGATATGAAATAGAAATAACAGCTGAGAAAGAACATGATTTATGAATTATCAGACTCCTTAAATGCAAAGGCTTTAATAATTTTATCATGGTATATATTCCCATTTCTCAATTTGCCTTCTTCAGCATGGGTTTCCATAATAAAATCTTATAGACTGGGTGGCTCAAACAACAGAGATTTATTTTTTACAGCTCTGGAAACTGAAAGTCCAAGATCAAGGTACCAGCTAACTTGGTACCTCTTGTTTCTTCTTAGAAAGTGACTAATCTCATCAAAAGGGGCCCACCTTCATGACCTCATCTCATTCTGCTTACCTCTCAAAGGTATCATCTCCAAACACCATCATTATTGGGCCTTAGGGATTCAGCATACAGATTTGGGAAGGCAGGGGATACAAATATTCATTCTATAACACAATCTGACACATTATATAGTTTCTCTTTTTTTCATGTGGAATTATTTCTAAACATTTAACTCAATTGCCCTAGCTACTCTGTTTGTTAATTTATTAAATGTCTTGACTGTGAAAACTAATTTATCTTTCCAAACAGGAATTTCTGACAGCATGGAAAGGAACATTATTTATGTTTTCTATTATGTTTTTTTCTATTTACAAATAATGGCTTTCTTAGAGCTATTAATCTCTTGATATCCTATTCATAAGGCAGAATCAGTAAGTTTTTTCTGTTGACTGCATTCCAATCAAATTAACATACACATTTTAAAGGTAACAAGTAAGCAATTGGACTGTCACCTGCTGAATTCTGATAGCACTTTCCATGGTTCCAGGGAGCCTGGTGCCTGGGCATGTCTTCCATCTCAATGGTAAGTGCATCATCAGACCCAGGAGAAAACAGAGGATAAGTCTCTCTGAGAGGTAAAGATGAAAGGTTCTTACTAAGATGTCGTATTACTTTTAAACTATGTATATTTGGGGAGCCAGGGTGGCACAGTCATTAAGCATCTGCCTTTGGCTCAGGGCATAACCCCAGGGTTCTGGGATGGAGTCCCACATCAGGCTCCCTGCTCAGCAGAAAGCCTGCTTCTCCCTTTCCCACTCCCCCTGCTTGTGTTCTTGCTCTCACTGTCTCTCTCTGTGTCAAATAAATAAATAAAATCTTTAAATACATAAATAAATAAATAAATAGTGTATATTTGTTAAAAGAAGTAAAATTGGTGACTCTTTCAGGAGATCCTGTTGCCAAACTCTAAATTAGAAAGAAAAATTAAGCATAATTTATTCAGATTTTTTTAAAGCAACCTATCATAGCAATGGCTCTTAATTTCTTCATGAATACATTGCCTCACTGAACAAGATAAATTTTTTTAATGTGTCTCTTTGAGTATCTTACTATATTTTAATAAGTGAAGAAAAAGAGGATTTTCAGAAATTGATACTTTCGAAAATATCACTGTTGAAATGGCTACAATTTTATATCTTTGAAACCACAAGCACTTACAAATTGTTAACAGTTCTAAAAGTTATCTAAGACAAAAATAGATAAAATTGAATTAGGAATATCTGTAACAATTTTTTTTTAAAGATTTTATTTATTTTTGTGAGAGAGGGAGAGAGACAGAGTGCGCACAAGTCGGGGGAGTGGGGTGGTGGGTAGAGGGAGAAGCAGACTCCCTGCTGAGCCTGGAACCAGATGCAGATTGATCTCAGGACCCTGGGATCATGACCTGAGCCGAAGGCAGATGCTTTATGACTGAGGCACCCAGGTGCCCATCTATAACAGTTTTTGAACACAGTGTGTGTAAGGCAGTATCCACCTTTAACTGCGTTTAAAGCAGCAATGGGAACCGGATGCAGGCTGAACAGCGACTTTGGCTTCACGCACTTGCCTACATTATTTACCTGTTCTAGGAAACATTGCTGTCCGAATACCACACTTATGTACCCAGGTTATAAATCAAACACGGAAATTTTTTAAAAAGAGGAATTGGTTTCATCCTTCAGCTTGTGTAACTAAAAGATTAGCATTGGAAATCCTGTGTTAATGCAACCTCCGGGAAAGGAGAAAGTCAAACATTAACCAAAATGAAAGATTTTTGCTAGAAGTTATAAGTTTGATATCAGGACCAACACAATAGCAATGTTTGTTTTGCCTTCTCTTGTGTCTTTCACACCCTTTAAGTGGTAGGCATTAAAAATCCAAGCAGTCATGTGTTCCTCTGTACCTCTAATTTTCTGACAGGATTTTCTCTAATCAATAGTTAAGAACTGAGCAGAGGAAACTGAATCCTAATATCTTTATTCTACAAACATTTTAATTCCTCAAACATTCTTCAAGCCTATCAAACACTGACAAATTACCAGGCACAGCTACTAAAGTATAACTTAGACCTCAAGTAGCTTATGATGGCATCATCAGCAATACTCCTAAGACTTCAGCAATCTCATTAGATCATTTTCTAACAATGGCTAGGTTATTCAGTTTCCAACATGCAAAACCCTGTAGTAATGTCTTTCTGTAGATTACCATATTTCAACTCTGCAATAACCCTATTACCCACATACAACTCTTACTTCAGTTTAAAGGTAAGTAAGCTAAGGTTAGGAGAGATAGAGTAAGTGATCCCAAAGTCACAATTCTAATAGTGGAGCCAGGAGTTGAAAGCAGGACCTCTGATTCCAGAGTCTGTGCTCTTGACCTCTAGTCTATACAATCCATATTATTGTTTTGGGTAGAGTGATAATGTCACACTTCCACCATAACTACGCCATACAAAGACTGAAACAGAGAGAATAAGATCATCAGAACTTTACACGGAGGAGAAAGATCTGGAATAGGCCCATAGTTATTCAGATCCCAAGGTCAAAAATATTATACTTAGCAGCCAGCTCTAGAAGTTAATGAGTTCTTCTTTAGGTCTGACTATCTGAGGATATGCCCAGGCTCTGTGTTTATACCCCTGATAGCTGTTGAGTCTTCTGTGTGCTTCAAAATTCTGGAAGACCTATAGGCAGCTTTGTATATGTGAAAAGAGCTCAACAGGGAAACAGAAGACAAGGTTTAAGGCTGGTTTTGCTCTTTACCAACTTAATACCTCTAACTTCCATGTTTCTCATTCACCAAATGAAGTGAATTCCTACCCTGCTTTTTCTCATTTAGTCACTGAGAGAACACATACTAAATACTTTGAGAATACAGCTCTTCATTAACTATTATTATTACTATTAGAATATAATGCTAAAGATTCATAGAGCAGTTGAGAGCTATCATTTTTTTCATTAACTCACTAGAACGAAAATACTTTTTACTGAAGTTGAGATACTGCTAAAAAAACCACTGTGTATGCTATTATATATTTAATAAAGCAGTAGAGAAGCGAAATAGAGAGAGTCTAAATAGTTACCACAAACTGAGTAAATGTAGGTAAGCAAGGACAATGCATCAATTAATTCCACCAAAGCTCTGGAAAAAAATTTTTTAAATAATTGTTTAAAGAGAAAAACACAGAAACATAAAGGAAATATGAGTATAATCTCTTCAGTGGGAAAAGTTTTGGAAGTGAAATGATAAGAATTTCTGCTGGAGGTAAATTTCAACTCTTTTTTCACACTTGCCAACCTCCTGTAATTTGTTATCACTGGATGGTCCCATTCCCTGAACACAACACTGTTATTTGCTCCAGTAGTTCTATTCTACCTGGAATATTCTGTCTCCCCCTTGACCTGTTTGTTCAACAGAATTCAACCTTCAACTACCTTCTTCTCTATAGAGCATTCTCTGATTCTTTAAATTCACATTAATCACATCCACTTTGCCATTCTCATAATATTTTCTTTTTCATTAAATTTTTGGTGTTTATCATGGCACATGACACTATTTGGGGAAACATTTAGGTTCCCTAGAATCCCAGTCCTTAAGAACAATTATTATGCCTCTTTCTTTTCTTTTTTTTCTTAAAGATTTTATTTATTTATTTGACAGACAGAGATCACAAGTAAGCAGAGAGGCCGGCAGGGGCGGGGGGGAAGCAGGCTCCCCACTGAGCAGAGAGCCCAATGCAGGGCTCGATCCCAGGACCCTGAGATCATGACCCAAGCCAAAGGCAGAGGCTTAACCCACTGAGCCACCCAGGCGCCCCTGTTATGCCTTCTTCATTTGCGTATCTTCCAGGCCTAACCTATTAAGCTATATGTCATGAGTAGTCAACAGAGGTTTGCTTAAAAAGAGAGAGAGAAAGAAATCTATAATTAAAGTCTGACATGCTTATACCTAACTACAACAACACAAAATTAAATTCACAAGAAGACTTTGGAATGATGTGACTTTATTTTTAACATCAGTAGCTTTCTATAGAGTGCTACTCCACTGTAGACCCCTGTACCATTACAGTGGACCTTTAGTTAGGATTTGAATATAAAGGCTGAATAATACTGCTCTAGATTATTCCCAAACTTTAGCTAAGCCCAAGTTTTATATTTTTCTACATATATTCAAATATTCTAGTATTTAGGAAATACAATATAGCAAAACCTTATCCAGCATAACTAGAAGAATGCAGGACATTTGAACTGTTGAAAATTCAAACCTTAAGGGGTGCCTGGGTGGCTCAGTGGGTTAAAGCCTCTGCCTTCGGCTCAGGTCAAGATCCCAGGGTCCTGGGATCAAGCCCCACATCAGGCTCTCTGCTCAGCAGGGAGTCTGCTTTCTCCTCTCTCTCTCTCTGACTGCTTCTCTGCCTACTTGTGATCTCTGTCTGTCAAATAAATAAATAAAATCTTAAAAAAAAAAAAGAAAAAGAAAATTCAAACCTTAAAAGTATTTTTCAAATATTTCTAGAAGTTAGAGGTAATATTTTATATTCTTCATAAATATTCATAACCTGAACTTAGTATTAAAATTTTTTAAATTCATTCATTCATTCATTCATTCCTTATTCCTTTCAATAAGCACTGACTGGACAGATCAATGTTCAATTAGATGCTTAAAAATGCAATTAAATACTTAGAAAACGCATATAATACTTTGATCGAGGATGAGATATATTAGTAGAGGTTGTTCGGAGCTATATAAGGAATAGGTAAAAATAACGGAGAATTACCAGCACAACTGTTGAAAAGTATAATAACACATCTATAATGCTATTGGATGCTTAAAAAGGATTTTTCCTTTCATGAGAACTCTTTATTTTTTTTTATGAGAACTCTTTAAAAATTGTTAGTTCAGACCGTCTAATGATCACATTCTAATGTCATCCGTGCTTAATGAAGTTATTTTACTTCATAAATCAGAGAATATTACAATACTGTTATAAATATTACATATAATTTAAAGAAGGTAGGAATTGGCAATCCAGATTATGTAACAGAAAAATTGCATAAATGTAGTTCAAGCATTAACTTCTACTAAAAACAGTTTTCTCCATCATGTAATAAGTACTTAAACCACTTTTTCTCTTTATCAGTCAATCGGCAAATATTTAAGATTAACGGACCCAGGGGCAGGCACAGTATTACACACTAGAGAGAGATACAAAGACAGATGGATATAGTCCGTTCTTTGCAATGAATAAACAGAAAGTCTAGGAGGGAACACAGATAATAGGCACCAAACGCTTTATTAAAAGTACATTAAAGTGCTCCAGTCTCACCAAGGGAAAGAGTGTGACGTCAGAAGAGTGCTTGCTTCTGTGGATAAGGAAAGAATTCCACAAGAGTGACATTTAAGTCTTATCTGGGTTTAAGGGGAGCTTAACAAATCCTGTGTAATATAAAGTATCTGGTAAGGTGAGGGCAAGGAGAGTTACGGGTAAAAGCTCTAAGGAGGCTGGAGAAGAAAACAGCCCTCTGGTTACTCAGGGCTATAGGGAGTCTGGATTCTATCCAAAGGACAAAGAGAAGTTACTAAAGGGTTTTGTGCAGGAGCAGGGGACTGACGTGTTTGTGCAGAGCTCTGTGTGTGGGTTTGAGGGAAGCAGGCATTATGAGAAAGAATTCAGGCTTCTCCTCAATATGGAACCTAAACAAAGCATGTTATTGTACCAATTAAAAGGAGCATCCCCTATGTCTCTTTATTATTAAAAAAAAAAAACAAAAAACAAAAAACAGTCATTTCAACATCACACATACAGTAAGAGATCTGCAGATATGGTCCATTAGTGGCATGACAATCGTATCTTGAGCACATGGACTATAAAACTCTAGTCCTCGTCCCACATTTGTTTGTTTAGCTGCTAAAGGATCTCTGAACAAAGAGTCGGGTCAACAGAGAGAGTGTCAAAACATCAACAGAGAGAGATCTTGTCAGAGCTTAATTAGGGCTTCCAATTAGAAAACCGAACTAAGGATCCTATTAGCTCTCAACCAGGCATTCTTCTTGATTTGGAAGAACCACACAATACCCACACCTCACCTAGCTAACAAAAAGGAATGTTTTACCTTTTTGATGACCTCCTCCCAACTGGCTTAAGTCAACAAAGACAAGCATATTCCAGAAACATAGTCTCAAGACCACACTGAAGAGAACCACTGTGTGCTCGGGCATGCTGGCTGCCATGTCTCCAAGTTACCAGAACAGCTCAGTTTTTAATACTAGAACAGTCTGGGACATGCATGGCCTTGTCTGCTGCTCTTTGGTAGAAATTATTAAATAAAACTCATGGCCACTTTTAACAGGAAAAAAAAAATTGCAAGTCACAAAAAGGAAATTTTCTTCCTAACAATGGGACTAACTCAATTTTTTATGAAGCACCATATTTACTTGTGTATTTCACCCGTAACATGAATCCTGCTTGCCTATTTCCCAGTTTTGAAGAAGAAATAGTTCTTTCCTTCTCTCCAAATTATTTCGTTGTCAGAGTACTTTAAGAACTGTAAATGGTCGGATGAGTTAGTAAGGAAAAGTTTACGATGTTGAAATAGTATTTGCTGTTCTGTACAAACTTCAGAGACGTTACCAGTGGATAAACAAAAGAAAATTTTCAAACTCAAAATCACACACCCAGGAACATAATTCCAACTAGAAAACTATTATAGACAGGATCAAAGCTTAAATTAGTCCCCCAGATCAAGCAGAATGGGGCTTATAATAGACAGGAATTTGGAAATGGTTCTTTTCCCAGGCTGGGAGAACGGGTGGGAGAACTATTCTAAAGCTATGCTACGGACGATAAAAATATTTTCTATACATCTAACAGTCATAGGGCCTAGTAGTAACATTTAAATTCCAACACCTTACCACAGAGCTTCGTAGAGTGACTGGATTTTAGAAGTTGCTGGTGGGGGCCTAGCCCAGAGTCACCTGGTCCTCAGTGGATCCAATTCTGGCTGGGTTTCTTTGCCTCAAAAAGAGACTCTTCAACTGCTCGAATGCTTCCGCTTTATGATTTTTTAAACATGCATTGCATTTGTTCCACTTGGCGTTGAGTTTAACAAATGTAAATCCATTTCAGAAAATATTCGTTCCCGGAAGAAATATTTTAAGATTTAATTTGACTCGGTATGTTAAAACACACACATGCACACACACACCTCCCTAATGTCAAGCAGAGAAATAAATTTCATTCTTTCCCTCTGAATATCTAATACCTAGCCCAGTGCTTGTCACCGGGCATGCGCTCAACACATGGTTGATGATCTGAATGGATAATGGAAGAGTGGATGGATGTCGGAATGAATGAATGGATGAGCAAGTTCACTGTGTAGAGCACCTCTACTGGGCTCTTTTATTGCGAAGAGCTCAGGTGGGCATTTTTTTCTGCACCCTAGGCTTCAGCTTGACTTCAAGAAAGACCCAAGGTCCCTTCTGCTTTTGCCGCCTCACAGATTCTTCTGTCTCATGGGAAAGGCAGGCATTCCAAGATTCAAGGAGGTAGCAATGGATCAGAGGGTGGATGGTTTTTATACTCAAATCTTTGTTCAGCCAGGAGAGATACTTTCTTTCTCCTGGGAACACATCCATTTGGCCCTAGGCCTCTAAGAGAAGGGATAATTACATGACTAATATAAGGAATTGTTAAGCTTAAATGATTTCTTTGTTGTAAGTTCTCACTTTGGGAAGCACATAAATACTTCAGTGCACTAAATGCCTCATTATTACTTAAGGGAATATTAGATAAATTTTTATTTTAACTTGAAATAGATTTCATTCTCAAAGCAGGAAATACCTGTTAACTCAAAATTAAATGTGGTCAACTATATGCTGAAAGAAAAAGTATCAAATTCATCAGAAAGCAGCTCACATTAATCATAGTTAATAATGTAATACTACTACTAATACTACCGGCAGCAGCTAATATTCATTGAGCTCTTACCATGTGCCGGACACTGTTGTCACCCTTGCAACCACCCTATGAGGTAGGTAAGTACCATTACCATAACCATTTAGAGTACCATTATTATACCCATATTTCCCCATTATTATACCCATTTAGGTAGGTCAGTACCATTATTATACTCAATTTTATGCCCAAGATTAAACAGCTAGGAGTCAGAGTGAGGTTTCACACCCACACAGTCTAATGCTAGTGATGCTCTAGGCTGCAACTGTGGAGTTTCGTATGGAAGTATGAAGCCTGACTGACGACAGCAAGAAGGATTACCACAGATAAGCAATTACGGAATGGTTCCAATTATGGAACTATTGAGTGGTTCTTTTCAGTGTGTGGTCACTCCTCAGTCCTAATTCAATTTACTTTTTGTATCAATACACATTAATAATGGAAGTAATGGCATTCGCTTATGTCATGGAATTCTCCCACACTTCAACTAGGGTGGCCTTTCCAACCACTCTAGGCCCCCCAGGCCACGCCCGGAACACAGACATAGCACAGATTAAAGAACGAGAATCAGATTTCAGAGCTAGTCTAAAGAAAATGCAGAAAAAGGCAGAGATAGGAAAATATAGACTCCAGAGACAAAGAACAAATCAATTTGGTGAGATCTGAAAGGTTTATAAAGGAGAACAGGAGATAGGTGGGTATGGGCCAAATTGTGGGAGGCCTGGAACCAGCTTCTTTATTACGGCCTATGAATTGATTTCTATAACTAACGGTGAGTCACTGCAGGTTTTTAAACAGGAGACGAGGAATGCAAAATGGTATGTTAGCAAAATTAATCCAACAGACTTTAAAAAAATGAATTCAAAGAGAAAGAGGCAAAGTACCAGTAAAATAGGCAGAAAGTGCTATCGCCCCTTGGCAATCACGGATTTAACATTCACAATTTCAACTTTTCCCAAGTGATCTGCAGATGTTCTCATTTCTAACTTTTCTAGGGCACAGAGTTATGAGGTCAATTTGTAAAAGCAGGTAGTTAGCTGACACTGTACTTCTACTTCTCTGTGAGATTTTGGGGTATCCCCCCCGCCAAGCCAGAGTCCTATATTCAGTAGCTCTCACTAATGAAATATTTTTCTTTATGCGAATGTGCCTCCTGGAAACTGCAACAGGTGGAGAAAAAAGCAGTCAGCTCCAGCAATGAGCTTGGGGATTGCACTGTGGAGGTTCTAGGCATTTCATCCCTTGGGAAGGTCAAGGCATTCTGTGCTTGTCGCTGTCCAGATACGGTGTCAGGAAGAAAACAACAGAAGTGGTCGAGGAGAAAGGGTGGCAAGAAGATGTTAGAAAGAAATAGTAGGACTTAGTGGCAGCCTATAGAAGGCAATGAGGCTAAGGAGGCAGCAAGACGGGCTCCCGGGTTTCAAGCCTAGGAGACAGCGAGCATGTTAGTGCCTTGAGTAGAAATAAATGTTGGAGGGAAGCCAGCCCCCAGGAGAACATGGCAGGTGTCTGTGCACAGTGAGTAAAGATCTTAAAGGCTACTTTAAGCAATCTCTTATCTGGAAGAAGGGAAGCAACTTGGTTAATTACAGGGTTCACTGAAACCCATCCTGGAGGACGTGAAATTCATTCCACATTCTTTTCTCCTGCTCTTTTAATGTGATCGATTTGGGACACTCTAATTACTTGATTTTTCAAATCAAAATTGTACACAGTTCTACCCCTTAGTTCAAAAAACATTTATAAATCTTGAGCAGTTCCTTGACAGGCCCCCAAACTCCCAAGTTTTCATGACTCATTTCCAGACAGTTCTCAGAGCTACAAGTGCCTAAACTTAAACTTTTGGGCTGGGTATTTAAATAATGATACTGATATACATTATCACGGAGAGAGAAGGGCCACTAGTGAAATCATGTTACTGTGTTAAGTTTTCATCTTTGTTTTGCAGGAAAAGCTTCAGTGTGACAAACATCCTGTGAACAATTAAAGCTAGATATACATGAAGAAGGGGAAGGAAAAAAAAAATAATAAAAGCACCACCAGAACCTGGTTAATTGCTGAGAATTCCAATTGAGAGAATTATTCACGATGACAAAGAGTCATTATCTCAGTGTCCCCTGGCTGGCTCCCGGTGCCTCACCAGCCTCATCTATATTCCCCATGGGAAGCAGCAGCAGCTCTAGGGAAGATCAGCAGTGAACAGAGAATATGTTATGTGGAAATAGTTATTTCAGATGGATCACAAATGGGAGCCTGGTGAGAAGAGAAAAGAATACTTTAAAAACACTTTCAAAAGCCCTACTTAAGACTAGAGGGTTTTGTTTTGTTTTGTTTTGTTTTTTTCATTTTTGAAACATTTGGAGGTTCAAATGAAAAATGGGTATTGAAAGCTATGGTGCATTAAAGGGGCTCACCTCTCATTTTCAATATTTGGGGCTTTGGGCCTCTGTACCGTATCATAATTAAATAAAATATGTGGGGAGAAATCATGACAGTAGGTAAAACAAGTGGTCACATGACAGGTCAAGATTCTTTGGGCTCCGGAGATTTCACCTGACACCTCTACTGTGACTTCCTTTAGTAAGTGCTCAATAAATAATCTCAGAATGAAGTAGTCAACTGTAAGAGTCAATAGGTGAATACTGGAAGAAGGGGGAAGAGAGAAAGGAAAGAAGGGAAGGAGGAGGGGAGGGCAGGAAGGAAGGAGGGAGTAAAGAAGGAAAATGAGGGGCACCTGGGTAGCTCAGTGGGTAAAGCCTCTCCCTTCGGCCCAGGTCCTGGTCTCAGGGTCCTGGGATCGAGCCCCACATCAGGCTCTCTGCTCAGCAGGGAGCCCTCTCTCTGCCTGCCTCTCTGTCTGCTTGTGATCTCTCTCTGACAAATAAATAAATAAATAAATAAATCTTAAAAAAAAAAAGAAGGAAAATGAAAACAAGAGAAAAAGCAAAGGAAATGGTAAATGGCAAAGGTTTGTGTTAACACTTGCAGGTGGAAATAAGGGTAGTAATTCTTGCGAAGAAACCATTCTGGAGCTTCGTGTTGGCCATTCTCTTTGTCCTCTCTGCTCTAGACATCAGCAGATACAATGAAAGCTGAAGATTCCAGGGGACTTCCACAAGATGGCGGTGAGAGGAGATCTCAAACTCACCTCTTCCCACAGACACATCAAATCTACAGCTTCAGATGGACCACGTCCCTCTGAAATATATCTGAAAACTAAAGGAACTATGCTCCCTAACAAAGGAGAAAAAGAGTACACTGAGATCAGTAAGAGAGATGGAGACACGGTCAGGCCTCAAACCCCACCCCTGGCACAGTGACACATAGTGGGGAGGAAGCTACCAGTCCAGCACTTCTCCTGGAAGAGCAAGGAATCGGTGCCCTACCTCCACTCCTGGGATCTGCCTGGGAGAGAAGAGCCCCTGAAATGTCTGGCTTCAAAAAACCCAACTGGAGTGAGATCTAAGGAACCATTGGTGCTATAAGACACTGAGATTCCCCCTTTGGAGGTCTCATACATGGTCTGACTCACCCAGAGACCCAGTTTAAAAAAAAAAAAAAGCAGTTTGAAAGGTGCCAAGACTATATATGAAAGAGATACATTTGCTAATGCAAAAGCATCCACTGGAAGGATAGGGGGCAGCTGAAACTCTCCCTGGAATCAGAAAAGCTGGCAGATGCCATTTGTGCATGCTCCTTCTTCCCTGGTAGCTCAGATCGTGGAGCTGAGAGGCAGCACCCTGCCTAGCCTTGCTGAGACAGGCAGGGGCAAGTGGTCATAGCACTATCTCACTGTCTTGCTAAAGCTGGAGAGTACCAGTGCTTATAGCACTCCCCTGCTCCCTGACTGGGGGCAGGTGACTGAATGGTCATAGCATTCTCCTGCTCCCAGACGAAAGCTGGCATGCATGCACAGACAAGGCACTCTCATGATGCATTCCTGAAACCTGTGGGCACACTTTCTCATCACCTTTCTGAAGCCGGTAAGCATGTTCCTACCCTCTATATACTCCATTCTCCAGCTAAAGCCAGCAATCCACATAGGGCATGCTCCTTGATCACTTGGCCCTCCTGACCAAGGGGCTGAAGATCATGAGCGCCACCTAGGAATGTCAATCGGAAAGACAGTTCTTGGCAGGCCAACCCCATGAACAACCACCCCTTCCCTCCCCGCCCCCCCATACCCCTGCCGGCACTCCAGATTGCAGACCAGAACAGAACCCAGACTTCCTGTGAAAAAGACCTATTTACTTTGCCTGGAGTTTCAACCTGAGGGACAGGCTTTAGGTTTCCCCCACATCTAGAGGCCAAGGAGGTTTCCCAGAGAATGTAAGCAGCAAGACACACCGTTGCACACTCCTTTGGCCTCATGCACAAGATCTCCCTAAAAGGACCCTATACCCTCAAGTGGAGCCCCAGTTCTTGCAATCTCTGTCCAAGTGACACCTCCAGACCTGGTTTGGAAGCCAGCAAGGATGACGAACGCAGCCCCACAGGACTGTATATATTTGCATACTTTAAAAGCTGCTCCCTGGGGGTCTGGCTTCCAATCAGTCTGAAACTAGGTGCTGAATGAGACTCCTCCATTTGCAACACTGACAGGTCTCAGCTCACCCTCAACAATGGCAATGCATCAAGAATAAATCAGGCAGCTTAGACAATCACAAAGGTTCAAGAGACCAACCAAGAGCTAGGGCAAGGTTGAAAGAAAAGATTCATCACCTACACAAAGCCATTCCTTCAAGACAGAGAGGTAGCTATTTTGCCTAATACATAGAAACAAACACAGAGAGTCAAGCAACATGAAGAAATAGAGAAGTATGTTCCAAATGAGAAAACTTCAGCAAAAGATCTTAATGAAATGGAGATAAGTAACCTACCTAATAAAAAGAGTTCAAAGTAAGGGTCATAAAGATGCTCATGGAACTCAGGAGAAGAATAGATGAGCACAGTGAGAACTTAGAATAAAGAGGCAGAAAATATAAGAAAGTACCAAACAGAAGTCACAGAGCTGAAGAATGCAATAACTGACCTGAAAAAATACACTAGAGGGGTTCAACAGCAATGGCACGAAGTAGAAGAATGGATCAGTGATGTAGGAACTCAAGGCAACAAAACGCCCCCAGACAAACCAGCCAAAAGAAAGAATTTATAAAATTAAGATAACTTAAGGGACCTATGGAACAACATCGAGCAGAAGAGCATCTGCATTAGAGGGGTGCCAGATGGAGAAGAGAGGAGAAAAGGGTAGAAAACTTTTTTCTAATAATGGCTGTGAACTTCCCTAACCTAGAGAAAGAAAAAGACAGCCAGGTCAAAGAAGCAGAGTTTCAAAGAAGATAAACCCAAAGACCGCCACACCAAGACATATTATAATTAAAATATCAGAAAGCTTATATCTGATATCAGATATCAGAAGCTTAAAAGCAATAGGAAAGAAACCAAATTGTTGGGCACAAGGAAAACCCCGTAAGACTATTGGCTGATTTCTCAGCAGAAACTTTGCAAGCTAGAAGAGAATGTCATCATATATTAAAGTGCAAAAAAAAAAAAGTCCAATCATGAATACTTTTGCCAGCAAGGTTATCAATTCAGAATTAAAGAAGAAATCGCTTTCCAGAAAAGCAAAAGCTAAAAAAGTTCATTGCTACTAAACTGGACTGACAAGAATTGTTAAAAACACTTCTTTAAGCCAAAAAGAAAAGGTACTAATTAATAACAAGAAAATATGCAAAAGTAAAAATCTCACTGGAGAAGATAAATATATAGTAAATGTAGCAGATTAATCATTTATAAAGCTATTAAAAGGTTAAAGGACAAAAGTAGTAAAATTAACTACATTTATGATAATTACTTGAGAGACATAAAATCAGACGTAAAATGTGGCATCAAGAACATAAAATGTATGGAGGCATGCAGAGTTTTGGAATGCCTTCACATTTAAGTTGCTATCTACTTAAAATATATCATTATATATACATAGGATGATATTTGTGAACCTCACAGTAACAATAAAACTAAAACTTAGAGTAGAAACACAAAAGAAAATGAAAGAAATCTAAACTTAGCGCTAAAGAAAGATTTACACATCCACTGTAGGAACAACATAAAGCAAACTTTAACAGACCTAAAGGAAGAAACTGACAGCAAAGCTATAACAGTAAGGACTTTAACATGCCACTTACATCAAGGATAGATCACAAAGACAGAAAATAAGTAAGATAACATCAGCCTTAAATGTCACATTAGACCAAATGAACATAATAGTTGTATACAGAACATTCCATCCAAAAGAAGAGAATACACTTTCTTCTCAAATGCACATTGAACATTCACATGTTAAGCCACAAAACAAGGCTCAATAAATTCAAGAAGACTGAGATTATATCAAACATCTTTTTCAACCACAATGGTATTAAACTAGAAATCAATTATCAAAAGAAAACTAGAGAAACTACAAATACATAAAGATGAAAAAAACAAACAAAGATGTTACTGAACAACTGCTGGGTCATAGAAAAAAAATCAAAGAAGAAATCAAAAAATACCAAGAGACAAATGAAAACATAAATACAACATACCAAAATCTATCAGATGCAGCAAACATGGTTCTAAGAAAGAAGTTCATAGCAATACAGGCCTACCTCAAGAAATTTAAAAAAAAATTTTTTCTCAAAAAAAGATGTTAACTTTACACCTAGAGAAGAACAAAGCCCGAAGTTAATAGAAGTAAATGGTAAAGATCAGAGTGCAAATACGTGAAATAAAGACTAAGAAAGACAATAGAAGAGATCAATTAAATGAAGAGCTGATTCTTTGAAAAGTTAAAAAAAAAACCTGACAAACCTTTAGCTAAGCTCACCAAGAGAAAAATAAGCTCAAATAAATAAAATCAGAAATAAAAGAGAAGTACAACAGATACCATAGAAATACAAATACTCATAAAAGACAACTATGAACAATTATGTACCAACAAATTGGACAACCTAGGAGAAATGGATGAATTCCTAGAAAAGTAGAAATCTTCTAATACTGAATGAAGAAAGAATAGAAAATCTGAATAAACTAATTACTAGTAAGGAGACTGAATTAGTAATGAAAAATTTCCCCCCTCCAAGAAAAGTCCAGGACCAGACAACTTTCCAGCAAATTCTACCAAACATTCAAAGAAGATATAGTCTCTACACTTCTCAAACTCTTCCAAAAATTTGAAGAGAAGGGAATACTTCTAAACTTATTCTATGAGGCTAGCATTACTCTGATATCAAAACCAAAAAAGGACACCAAAAGAAATAGAGAGAAGGAGAAAGGAAGGAAGGAAGGGTGGAAGGAAGGAAAGAAAAGAGGGAGGGTAAAAAAGAAAGATTACAGGCCAATATCCCTGATGAATACAGATGCAAAAATATTCAAGAAAACATTTACAAATTGAATTCAACAATGCACTAAAACAATCATACATCATGATCAAGTGGGATCTATCCCAAGAAGGTAAGGATGGCTCAACATCCACAAATTAATCAATGTGATATGCCACATTGACAAAATGAAAGATAAAAATCATATGATCATCTTAATAGATGCTTAAAAAGCACTTGATAAAATTCAATATCCATTTATGATAAAAACTCTCAATATTTTTTTAAATGGGTATAGAAGGAACGTACCTCAACTAAATAAAGGTTATATAAAACAAAGTCACAGCTAATATCATACTCAATGGTGAAAAGCTCAAACATTTTCATCTAATATCAGGAATAAGATAAGAATGCTCACTCTCCCCGCTTTTACTCAACACAGTATTGGAAGTGCTAGCCACTGCAATTAGGCAAGGAAAAGAAACAAAAAGACATTAAGATTGGAAAGGAAGAAGCAAAACTGTCACTATTTGCAGATGACAAAAATCTATATGTGGAAAATCCTAAAGATTCCACCAAAAAACTATCAGAACAAATAAATAAATTCAGTAAAGTTTCAGGATACAAAAATAATATACAAAATTCTATTGCATTTATGTACACTAAAACTAAACTATAAGAAAGAGAAATCAGGAGAACAATCCCATTAATAATTGCATCAAAAAGAATAAAATTATTTTAACCAAGGAGGTAAAAAATCAGTACAGTGAAAACTGTAAGACACTGAAGAAAGAAATTGAAGATACAAATAAATGAAAAGATATTCTGTTTTAATGGATCAAAAGGATTAATATTGTTAAAATGTCATACTACACAAAGCAATCTACAGAATCTATGCAATTGCTATGAAAATTCTGATGACATTTTCTACAGACCTACAATAAATAATTCTAAAATTTGAATTGTCAAAACAATCTTGAGAAAGAACAAGACCAGTTATCATACTCCCTGGTTTCAAACTATTCTACAAAGCTGTAGCAATCAAAGTAATATGGTATTGGCATAAGAAAAGACATATAGGTCAGTAAAACAGAATAGAGAGACCGCAAATAAACCCATGCATATACAGTCAATTAATTTATAACATAGGAGGCAAGAAAACAGTCTCTTCAATAAATAGTGTTGAAAAAACTGGACAGTTACATGCCAAAGAATGAAACTGGACTACTATCTTAAACCATATATAAAAATTAACTCAAAAAGGATTAAAAACTTGAATGTAAGACCTAAAACCATACAACTCCCAGAAGAAAACACAGGAAGTAAGCTCCTTGACATTGGTCTTGGTGATGTATTTTTGCATCTGACTCCAAACGCAAGGGAAACAGAGCAAAAATAAATGGGACTACATCAAACTAAAAAGCTCCTACCCAGTGAAGGAAACCACTGACAAAAGAAAAAGGCAAACTATTGAATGGAAGATTTTGCAAATCATATTTTCAATAAGGGGCTAGTACTCAAAATATATAAGGAACTCATACATACCAAAAACAAACCAAAACAAACAATTCAATTAAAACATGGGCAGAGAACCTGAATAAACATATTTCCAAAGAAGACATACAGATGGCCAACAGGCCCATGAAAAGATGCTCAATCATCAAGGAAGTACAAATCAGAACTGTAATGAGATATCACCTCACACCTGTCAGAATGGCTATTAACAAAATGAGAAAAAAAGAACAAGTGTTGGTGAGGACATGGAGGAAAGAGAACCCTCATGCACTGTCAGTGGGAATGTAAATTGGTGCAGCCACTATGGAAAATGGTATGGAGGTTTCACAAAAAAACTAAAAATAGAACTATCATCTGATCCAGCAATCCACTACTGGGTAGCTATTGGAAAAACAAAACAAAACAAAACAACCCTAGTTCAAAAAGATATGGGCATCCTTATGTCCATTGTAGCATTATTTATAATAGGCAATATATGGAAATAACCTAAATGTTCCTTGATAAATGAATAAAGATGATGTGTTTCATACATACACAATAGAATACTACTCAGCCATATAAAAGAATGAAATTTTGCCATCTGAGCAATATGGATGGACCTTGAGCATATTATGCTAAGTGACATAAGTCAGATAGAGAAAGACTGCAAGACTTCACTTATATATAAAATCTGAAAAAACAGAACAAACAAAACAAGACCCAGATTCATAGCAACAGAGAAGAAACTGATGGTTGTCAGAGAAGACAGGGGTTGGAGTGGACAAAATAGGTGAATGGGATCAAGAAATATAAACTTCCAGTTATAAAATATATTAGTCATAGAGATGTAATATACTGCATGGGGGAATATAATTAACAATACTGTATCAACTTTGCAAGGTGACAGATGGTAATTAACATTATTGGACATTATTGTGGTGATCATTTTGTAATGTATACAAATGTCAAATCACTATTTTGTACACCCGAAACTAATATAATATTGGGTATCAGTTATACCTAATAAAATAAAAATAAATAGCAAAATCTATTGCTTTCTAAATAAATTGCAATTTACTAAACATAGTAAAAGTTTTGTTACTTAAATATTTGATGCAATGGAGAATGTAAGTTCATTAAAGCATTTTTTATCAGCTAAAAATTATTTCACATCTCGTAATATTTGCTAAGTACTTTTAATCAGTATCATCCATTTTATTCAATCTTCATGCTATTCATAAAGCCTCCATTTTATGAATGAGAAAAACGAAGGCTCAATATGGTTAAGAAATTTAAACCATTATAATAAGAGCTGGTTTGGCTTACTCGGGGGTTTGGCTCATTTAACCCTCACAGCTCCCTAAGGAAGGTATTAACTCCATTATGTCAATGAGGAAACCAAGGCACAGAGAGCTTTAGGTAGCCAGCTGAGTTTCCTAAGGTTAGCAAGTCATACAGCAGACTGAGATATGGACTAGGCCTGCCAGTCTGGCCCCCAGGACCCATGGATTAGCTCATGAGGAGAGGAGCTAGAATACAGGCATTCTGATTCAGGAGTCAGTGTTCTTCCCCACTCACCACACTGACCTAAGTTAAGTACTCAGTGGTTCCTCCCTCTCTTCTTGCCCACATCACACACTGACCTACCCCTCCCACTCAGGATAAGTAAGAGATTTCATCCAGATCTACATGAAATCAGAAGAGATCAGGGATTTTAGAGTAATGCAACCCTTCCCCTCAAAAGAGACAGGTTTAGTTTATGACAGGCTTTTTACCAGAAGCTGGTTTTGTTTGTTTGTTTATTTGTTTGTTTTTTAGAGTCGGTGAACAGGACTGGCCTTCTTTCTAATGTCAACAGAAAGACAGTTTTATTAATGGTCAATAATGGTTTAAATAAACATCTATATTTTTATTAAGTAAAATGGATTCAAAAAACCTCACAAAGCCCCTAGCCTCAAAACTATTCCTATGCTATATGCTATGTTGTCACCAGTTTAAAAATCCACAGAACAAAATTTCATCTTATTGTAGGACCATATAATTCCAGAAATAAATCTTTCAAAAATATACGTCTATGGATGTAGGGCTAATTCTAAAATAGCTATCAACCAGGACTGCCTTTTTCTGCATTGCTCCAGATACCTGAAATATATACATCAAAACCATCTATACACAGTAATGGGGCCACTGGTAGGGGCAGCATTATTCTTAGAGTTATAAAAAGTGGAGCTACCTACAAAACATTCTGTCTGGTTCTTAGTGAACATAACCTAATAGAAATAAATATTCATGTATGAATCATTACAAAAATCGTGAGAGGATAAAGTGACAACTACCTTTGAAAAGTGGTTAAAAAAAAAAAAGAAAAAAAACCAACTAGGATGTAGTAGAAAAGTATGGTTGGTGGGTGCCTGCTGCATTCCATGCTCTGTTTTGAACTGCTATGTGCCATATAATTTAATGGTGTGGTAACTATAAACCTATAGACAACTGTAATAATGAAGCAGCCAACAAAATTCAGGAGTAAGTGAATTTATTTCTTCATGGAAAACTCACTGGCAAAGACCACAAGTAGTAAATACTTACAATCCTTACCAATAAGGTTTGGTTCATTTTAGACAAGTAACTTTTTCTTCCTGCCCCAAGTTTTTTGTTTTTTAAAAGTCTCCTACCCCAGGGCATCTGGGTGGCTCAGTGGGTTAAAGCCTCTGCCTTCAGCTCAGGTCATGATCTCAGGGTCCTGGGATCGAGCCCTGAATCGGGCTCTCTGCTCAGCAGGGAGCCTGCTTACCCCTCTCTCTCTCTCTGCCTGCCTCTCTGCCTACTTGTGATCTCTGTCTGTCAAATAAGTAAATAAAATCTTAAAAAAAAAAATAAAGTCTCCTACCCCAACACACACACACACATATTTATTGAAGTGTAACTGTCAAATAAATATTGTAATTGTTTAAGTGGTACAACATGATGTCAACCCAAATTTTTCATCTCAAGAAACAGGAGAATGGCCAACATGATTTCTCTAGTCTCTTCAAAGTTAAATATCATCGTCTCATCAAAGAAAGAATAGTATCCCCCAATTTCTATATAAATGAGGAGTCCAATTATGTTGAATGTGAACAGAAATCTCACTATGACTACAGTGAATTTTTTTAGAAGCAAAATAGGCCTTGCAAGATGATTTATACCTTTCCTGTTTTGTTTCTGAAAAGCCAGGTTTTCCTTTCAGGTTGTTTAAAATAGGCACATCGGCCCTCTCAGGCTGCAAACACCATTAAACTACCCTGCCGTAGAAAAAGAAGGTGTCGCACTTTTGATTTTCAGAAATCCGTAGGCATTTCTGCTTTCCGTATACCCAGAGATTATCCATTCTTTAAAAATATGTTTCAAAGCAGAAAAATGAAGGTATTCTTCCGAATACGTGCATGAGTGGAAGTCTCCAAACAGCTAACAAGGGGACAGGTTTTAGGAATACAGAGAAAAACAAGGTCAGGAAATTTAGATATGCTACCATCAAGAGCAAATGTGAATCCTCACTGAAGTTCAAGATAATGATTCGGATTTCAAGACTTTCTTTTCTCTCTTCCAAAAAGAAATGTAATCTTTTTATTGATTATTTGAACACACCCCCCACCCCCGCCCCACAATCACAATGAATTCAATCATCCACGAGTCCTTTCACTAGGTGCTATAATGTGGTATAATACATTATACGTTTTCTCAGGCTATAATTTGGTATTTAATGAAACCAAACAGATTGCCTTAGTGTTGCTATGGGAACATTTATCAGAGGGAAAGGGGCTGGCAGTAAGCGATCTGCTGCCAAATGGGAAAGAATTCATTAACTCTAGAAGACTGGCAGTCCCAAGAATCGTTTAAATAGAGACATTAAGGAAAAATGTTCAACTGACAATTTGGTTACACAACCCTAAAATCTCTTTTAGCACATAGAGGTGAGAGCTGTGCGGATCCTGCAATAGTTGATGAAGGGATTCCGAACACATTCAACTACAGTCGCAGATTTCTGAAGAATCTAGGAAAAGGGACAGATGGAGTTGGTTAGTAAGACTAGACTCAGTTGCTCCCAAAAGAACAGGGAAGCCAGTGTCTTCCGCTGCACGCCATACTAAGAGTTGCTCTGAGGCAGGCAAGCTGATTATCTTTTTTTCCCCAGGCAGGAGTCTGTAACGACTCGGTTATACATGCATTCCGTAGGAAAAGTCGACCTTTCCAGTCCATACTCCTTAAAAACAACAAACACAAAAACAAACAAACAAAAACCCCTGAAATATAGCAGTTAGCTAAACAACTGATTTCTACTCCTTCGATGGTTTGTAGAAAATAAAGGGGACCCCTTCCTCAACTCCTGAAAATCGATGTTAATCAATCCATCCAAAGGAGTGGCACAAACACAACTATATATTCCGACTATAGTACCTTGTACCTGGGATTAAAATTCCTCACTAGCAAACGCGACTCTTCCCTCTCCCTGTGGAAATTTCCACTTGGGGTTCACTTCTTCATTTTGCAAATGCACACACTCCAACAAACTGTCCGCCAGGATTCACACCACCCCCTTCTGCACTCTCCCCGGATGCCTGGGGCCGGAAACCCAAGAACTACACTTCTCCTACGCCCCAGCCATTCGGGTTCTGGCTACGGCTGACAGCCTGCCACTGAGATGTACTCACGGGAGGAGCAAGAGAGAAGGGAGGAAGGAGAAGTACTCCTTAGCCCAGCGCCCGACGTGGTGACTGACTGTAGGCTTTGGCAAATGTTTCCCACCGACTGGCAATTCAATTCCATGTTCTCCTACCAGTCGCCAGCCCAGGGGCTTCCTGTTAGAGCTTTGTCAGGGTATTCCTTCATTTGGGGGTGGCAGCCATAGTTTCCTGGATACTTGTTCATAGTTTGCAGCGCAAGGAACAACCACCACCGCAAAAATCCTCCGACACTCTCCTCCTTCCAACAATTTGGTAGGCACTTCATTCTTTACTTTGAATTCTTTCTTGGTTTGAAATATCTGCCTGAATCTGTCTCCCAAGAAAAACTACTGATTTGGATCTATCAGACTTGAGGGGGTGTTTTTTAGTCCACAAATCAAGGTTGTGCAGTTTTCGGAGAGACTTCACAAAAGCATGGAACAGAAGTGTGTGTGGACTCTGAAACTGCTGGGTAAAGGCTTTAAAGAAGACACCTCGTTATTCTCTCATCCTTTCTTATCCCCACCCTTTGGACAAGACTTAACAGACCCTCAGGAAAGGGGGTGTCTATTCTTCTGCTGTCCCCCTCCCTCTCCCTGGCTACAGCCTGTGCTGGTGAGAGGCCCAGGCTAGGCTGTGGAAGCAGAGCACTAAGCGTTGGGATCCCCACTGTGTTCTCCATCCTCTTCTCGTCCTTTTTCTAGTCTGTCTCTGGGTCAGAATACTACAACTTAATGATCCTGGCCGAGTTTCGGAGTGGAGATTGGCAAAGCAGATCTCACACTGTTTTTAAGTCTCCTTGATGGGATCAGGAAGGAATTCTCCAACTGGCTCAGCCTACATTTCAGGTGCTATACTGAGGATCAGAGCTAAAGGCTTAGCCAGGAGCTACTTATCCTAATAAACAGATTTCTCTCATGTTCTCAGGTAAAAGCTGGTAGGTGACAGTATTTGTAATTGGTATTTGTAATTCCCCATCTAGGCCATCATTCTCTCTACGTAGAAATGTCCTCTGAAACTCATGTTGACACAGTTGGGACAAAATATTGATTAAAAAGTTGTTCTTTTTATATGTAGCATGTTATATGATTTAATTTCAGTCCAGGGTTAATAAATATTCCAGTTTCAGTTTTACCAAAACAAATAAATTAAATACAAGTGAAGTGACTTAGCATTTGTTTTTGGTGACAAACTGCTTAAGGATAGTATTAGAAGAATCAGTAATCAGATATACTATTCCCCAGTTTGTTTTCTCTGTGTAAGGCATACTTGCCTCGTGGCTATTGCTTGAGCACTAGGCCATAGTTCTGCCTTAGAGTGTCATGGTCTAACCATTCATTCCAGAAAGAGCCCCTCTTCCACAGATCTCCTGGGCCACTTCTTCACCAATGTCAAGTCTGCTCAAATCCCAACTTCCCACTGGGCCCTACTCTGACCACTCTACCTAATAATGCCACCTACTCTCACCCTAGCACTCCCTTATTCCACTCTACTTTTCCTAGAGTGGAGCTTATCTGCTTCCTCTGTGGTGCTTATCACTTTATAATTTACTCATCAATACTTTATTGCATTGATTGTTTACATTTTGTCCCCTACTGATAAGACGTTAGGAACTTTGAATGGGTTACACATCCTGTTCCTTATTCCACATTTCTCTTTGCATCAGGACAAAATCTTTCTCATAAACACCTCAGATTTTGGGTTCAACAACATGAAATAATGCCTTTTGTTAATACGGAGTAAGTAACTCTTCTCTGTACAAACAGAAAAATATTTAGAAGTCAGTTTGTTATTTATACAATCTTCTGAACATGCAGAAACACGAACCCAGTAACAATCTTTAATGTGCCTCATGCAGGTCCTTATCCTTTTATCCAGTCAGATATCATTCTTAACTTTTTAATGTCTGATATTAAACACTTTACTTCTTATGTTTCACCCCAAAATAAGAAGAAAACTCCTCAAACATCTGACACTGCTTTCATCTTTGATATCTATCCTAGGCTGTCCAAATAGTGCGCAACTTACTTGTGTATATCAACAAAATTTACCTAATCTCAGGATTACCAGCCATAAACAAGCACACAGCAGTCCTTTATGAGACAGTGGGCATTTTAAAATTAAAATAAGAGGAATTTATTAAGGTACATTACTGAGATATAGCTCTGTTGGTAGTGACAACCAGACCATACACACATAAAGATTTCTATATGACAATAACAACAAAATGATTTTTATGTTAAATAAGACTCAGCTCACCTGGTTAATTAAGACAAAGGCAGATGGATGGTATAATGATGGAATGAGCAATGGTAGAAGACTGCAGACTTGATAAATCAGTTAAGTAAAATTTCAAGACTTAAGGGAGTGCTAAGGATACAAATGGGTTGAAGCTGGAACACACAGTCCATTTAGTAGATATTTTTAAAAAGTGAACTTGAATTTGCATGCACATTCTGACTTCAAAGTGTTTTAGGATGAGGCACATGCAACAACCACTGTGCCGACTCCGCAAAGTACTCCCAGGCAAAGAAATTCTTCTCCCTACAGGCATCAAACACCAACATACTTTCTCCAGCTCAGTCAAGTCTCATCGGTTAGGTTTTCCTTTCACCTTAACCAACTGCTATCTCAGCTCTTCTTCTCCTTCTTCTTTTTTTTTTTTCTTTAACCTCCTCTCTTCTGAACTATGCCATCCAATGGGGTCCCATAACCCATTTTCGAGCCAAAACAGTGGACAGTTGGTTTGCTAGAGCAGTCCAGTGCACCGTTTCCCCCAACCCAACAAAGCAGATTTCCAGCATGCAAAATTCAGTCTTGATACAGACATCCCATGTTTATTTATGTCAGCCAATTCCTTTGGCTTCCTAAGGCTATTTTTCCCCAAACACTCTCCCTCCTCCAGAGAAGAGCTAAAAAAGAAAAGAAAAGAACATTCCCAGAATTTGGTTTCTCAGTGCCTAAGTCATATTTGCAAGTGGCACGCTAATGGCATGCCATCTGTCACGCCTTGCCACTAAGACTCTCCATTGGGCATTCTATTTCTGTGGAGACTATCGCCTGTTATGTTGGATTTTCATATGGGCTGTTCCCTTCTACTAAGCCAATCATCTGGAAATACCTAGCCCTTCATTTAAAAGATGGATTAAAAAAAAAAAAAGATGGATAAAAAAGATCTTATCTCTAAAGATTCCTAAGCAACATTAATAATACCAACACACTTCCTGATGGCTATTTACATTTGACGGCTATTTGCATTTCCTTAAGGTACATTAAAACATCTGAGAGCCTGCGACCATGTGTCTGAGTGTGTCTGAGCCAAAGCACTACGACTTACTGCCCCGTACTGTTAATGACTATGACTTACTGGCCCTGTACTGTTAATGTTAACGAGACCTAGATTATTAAAGAACAATAAGACAACTTAAAAAACTGAAATAATAATCCATGACCAGTCTCTCACTTTTCCCTGCCTCTCCTTTTTAATTATACCTGCAATTGAACATTTTAACCTGAATTCAGGAGAATATTAGGTAAGGAATGATTTGCCTTAAGCCAAACTCCAAAATCCTATGCTTTCAACTGAATATGTTATTTAGAGTTTCATCAATTGAAGGAAGTGGGACAGATACTGAAGGCCGTTTATGTAGAAGAAATAACTTGTTAGGCTCTAAGGGTAGCCATTAATTATGATAGCCTGAGAAGCCACAGTCTTTACCAGACTATAGTGGTGATGATTCCTGCTATCACCATAGTGGCTCTTGGTTAAGGTAACAAGATCAAATTGCTTCTGGAGGCACACAGAGAAGCATGTTTTGGGGAGTAAATCTCAGCCACATGGTTCCAAGACAAACAGTTTGGTTCAGCTAAACAGCTGTAGTATAAAACATCTAAAGAGGGCTTAGCAAGTATGTAAATCATTATTCATTGACTGAACAAGTATTTACCAAGTGCCAAATAGATTCCAGATACTGCTCTAGACACTGAGAATAGAGCAATGGGAAAAATAAATATTACTGCTTTCTGTGGGCTCACATTCTAGTGAAAAAGACAGAGAATAAATAAAAAGACCGAGCTTCTAAGTGTGTCATTGGATGACAGGTGCAATAGAAGAAAATAAAATAGGAGTACAGGACATCAAGTACCTGAGAAGTGGTAATTAGGGGGTGTGGGAGAGAGGACCACCGCCTTCTATAATGAGGTGAGGGAAGTTCTTGCTGAGGTGAAGGTGACTTTCAAGCCAAGACACAGAGGAGGTGAAGACGGTACAGACCCATGGGCCAGTGTGGCTAAGGACAATGAAGGAGGGTGGAGGGAGCAAGAGATGTAATTACAGAGAAACATGAACAGATGTGGGGGAGAACTCAGAGCCTGTAAGGCCTTAATGATGAAGGCAAGCACGTGTCCTATTCTGCAGTGGGAAGGGAAGCCACTTGAGGGATTGAGTAGAAGACTAGTATAATCCTACCAATGTTTCCCCAGGATCACACAGACAGCTGGGTGGAGGACAGGAGGACAAGAGAGAGAAGAGAGCATTCAGGGAGCACTGACCTATAGGCCACTGCAACAATCCGGGTGAGGAAGCCCAGGCCCGCGCAAAGGTGTTGGGGATGAGATGTGCACAAATTTGGGGCACACTTTAAAGCTAAAGCCATAAGAATTTTCAGAGAGAATTCACATGGGATGTGAAAGAAAGAGAGACGTCAAGAGTGTAGTTGCTGTGTATCGTGAGAAAGGACAGTAGAAAGAGCAGATATAAGAGGGAAGGTCAGGAGTATGGCTCTGGACATGTTTAGATTCGAGATGTCTCTTGTGCAGACAAATGGAGGTAAGCAGGTACTGAGAAACGGAAGCCTGGACTCAGAGGAAGGGATGGGCCAGCGACACAGGTATTTAGGAAGCATGAGACTGAGGATGGTTTTGAAAGCAAGAGAGCAGACGAGGTGTCCAAAGAGAGTACACACAAAGAGAAGCAATCCAAGAACGAAACCCTGGGACACTCCAGGAGGAAGAAGAAGCACCAAGGAGACAAAGAGAAGTGGCTAGGGGCTAAGGGATAAACAGGAGCATGTGGAATCCTGAAAACCAAGTGAAGAAAGTATTAGAAAAGAGAGAGGGTGTCAACTTGCCAAGAAGTCCAATGAGAGAAGGACTTAAATTGGGATGATGATAAAAAATATATTCAAGTACTGGAAAACTGAGTCTCATCTGAAAAACCACATATACCACTCTTTGGAAATGGATTTTTAGGAGCTATATCATCCCATCCACATGTCTAGCAAGTAAAATTGTTTAACACTTTATTAGACATTCACAAGTCTTTTGTATTTGCTATAGCTGCTTATACAGATACAGTGATCCATCTGCCAAAGCTACCACCTTAGCCTGATAAGGCAATGATGAGAACTAACCCTGGGAACCAATTCTTGATAATTCTATCTTCCCCCTTTACACTTATTTGCTGGGTGATTGATAATAAGCATCAAATGAAACAATGATAAAGCTACTCTGTAGACAAACAGAAAATAGGCAACAAACAGGAAATAGGAAATAGCAAACAGGAAATAGCAATGCCGACTTTCCACAAGAGTAACTAATTACAGTAAGGAGCCACAGATAAGCAGCCAAGCAATTACAGCTAGACACGAGGGTCAACAACCAGCCTTGCCTGTTCACGGAAGATGAAACTGAGCGTCTGATGTGATATGTTCATGTAGAGGCAACGTAGGAAACTGAGTATTTTACCTAGGTCCTAATAGAGCTGGAGGGTGAAATTTATCATACGTGCTTTCTACACAATTTAGCATGGTGCCTACAGAAGGTGCTCAGTAAGTGGTAAAGAGGAGAATGAATGGAGTTCATGTCCAGAGCTACTACACAGGACCATGCAGGTCGGGCTCTACAGCAGCCACCAAGTCATGATGGGCACACCAGCCCAACCACACACGATAGCCCTAGAGAGCATCAATCAGCCTCATACTTTCATACTAAAGCCAAAAATAATCACGGTCCTAATAATACATTATATGTTTATAAAAAAATAAAAAATTAAAAAAAAATCACGGTCACAGCACGCATATACTAAATATGAGATCGATATAAACTGAAAACAGGCTTACAAAGATGTGTCATGTAGAAAAAGATAGTTACCAAATGCCTACATATGGATTTGATCATTTGTACCTTGCTATGCATATCATCTGTTTTCAGCATTTGATTATAAACTGCTAAAAAGCAGGGATTGATCATGCAAATATATATACCAGAAGCAGGAAACACCGTTTTCAAGGCTGACTCTCATACTTGATGACTTTGCAACCCTAAAGCAATCCATAAAAAGCACCTTTAAGAAATGCTGATTCAGAAACCATTGAAACGCCATGTTTAGGAGTCACGCTGATGATTTTTATCCTCTGAAATTTGGGGAGTCATTGTTGATTCTGAAGAGAAAAAGATTGTTCACTTTACAGTGAGAGCCATGTGGCATGTTTTCAATTAAGGCAGTGTATTAGAAGCAGGCCCAAACTGTTTGGCTTGTTTCCCACATTTCTGTAATTTTCCTTGTAAAAATCCAGAATTTATTTTCTATCATTTTCTTACCTGCGTTGTCCTCATCACAGCCCAATTAAGAGCCATAACACAGGATACCACAGGATACTTTAAATTAGCCACACACAAAAATTTAAGATCTCTGGATTACTGATTGAAATCACAAAAGAACAGTGACCTTAAAACAAATCACACAAAATCTCAGTTATTTAAAGCCTCAAGACATTCTTTTCCCCTTGATTATATAAAGCTACACAGAAAAGTGGAAAAAAAAAATATCCTCCTACTTCTTATTGAATATCACCCACGGAGATCAGAAACCAGAACCCACTGCAAAATACCTGAGATATTCAGCTTTAATGTCGCTGACCCTCAGCCCTGTAATTCTTCCCGACAGTTGTCAAGCCACAGTTAACCAGGCAACAAACACAGAACATTAGCCGGAATTTAAAAACAAAAGCAAGAAATATTTTATTTATTAATTCAAGTAACTAAACAGAAGCTACCTAACTGGAAAGGAGCTAAGATCTGAGAAAGAAAACCAGATGGGGAGGTAAGATGTGTGAGAAGAATGAGAATTTTATATTTGCCGAAAATGTCTACCGGGCTCGAATCAACCTCACACCTAGCAGCTCTGTCTCTGTACCTTTCTTAGATATCTCTATACCAGGACTTTACCTAGAAAATTATATAATAATCAATATATATTTCATTTACACTCACTAGAAAATCCTGGCTGAGGGCACCTGGGTGGCTCAATCAGTTAAGCATCTGACTCTTGGTTTTGGCCCAGGTTGGAATCTCAGGTCATGGGACTGAACCCTGCACTGGGCCCCATGCTCAGTGCAGAGTCTGCTTAGACTCTCTCTGCCCCCACCTGAAAAAGGAAGGAAGGAAAGGAGGGAGGAAGGAAAGGAAGGAAAAAGAGGAGAAAAGAGAAAAAAGAAAAGTAAAGAAAAGAGAGAGAGGAAGGTTGGGAGGGAGGGAGGAAGGAAGAAAGGAAGATATCTTAAAAAGAAAAAAAAAAGAAAAGAAAGAAAGAAAAAAGAAAATCCTGGCCCAGCCTATAATTTATCCTTCTTATTTCTTTCAAAATATCTATAAGGCTTTAAAATGTACTCAATTCATTTCAAATCTCATTTATCAAGCATCTACTATATAACCAGAATATCAGAACATTAGTGACACCAACAAAAATTCCTATTTCCCAAGAGCTCAGAGCATTCTAGGTTTGTCAAACTTATTTGGGCAATTGACAAATGATTTTGGCATTCTGAAAAATTATATAAGTTAAAGGTCATTTGGAAAAAAGAATTAACTAGTGTCTCCAGGAATTCTTAAATAGTTCTCTCTTTTGATTAGCGATCACATTTTTCAATACTCACTCAAGGACAGGTACACAAAGCGAAGTTCTTGGGTGGCTGTCCAGAGGGAAGGCTCCTGCTCTGCCATGTGTGTAATCCCCTTTCTGAGTCATTTAAAAATGATCAGTTTTTACCTTGGGGTGTGAATCAGGGTCATCTGTGAAGCTTTTGAAGTGCAGAGCTATATCCAGACTTACTGAATAAGAATATCCTACAACAGGGCTGGATATGTGTCTTCTCTAAAGCCTTACAGTTGGTTCTGATGCCAACTATAGAACAATCCTTTTAACAAACTCTTAGAAGGTTAACAGCAGAGGTGAACGCTCTGGATAAAAGAATTTCCTGAAAAGTTCTACGACATGGTAATAGTAGTAATAATGATAATGATAGCTAAAGCTTTGCACTTAACTGTTTGTCTTGCACACTTCAAAATTATTTTCCTGATAGTCCTTCATTCAGCCCTTATAACAATCACGATTATTTGTACTCTGCAGGAAACTGGAACACAGGGAGGCTGAGTAACCTGGGTAAGGTCCCAAAGCTCTGCAGGCAGAGGACTGGGTTCCGAGCCCTGGCATGATGGCACAAAGTGCCTGTGCTCAGTTGCCACTCTGTAGAAGAATTTATTCTAACTACTCACCCATTTACGAATTCGTTCAGTAAATGAATTAGGTGCAGGCTTAAGGGAGACAGACGTGTCTCTATTTTTCCTCCGTGACTTTAGCACAAATATAAAACAACTGCATGATTTCTCTGCCAGGATGTAAGGACCCCATGAAAACAAACATGTCTCTTGTTTCCCATGGGACCCTCACAGTTAGCCCAGTGCTGGATGCACGGCAGCATTCCAACAGTATCTGCTGACCCACCGAAAGACTGCATGAGAGAATGACAGATGTGCACTTTCCACTGGAGGACTCATACTTGCACACAGACTTAACCCATTAATTAATATGAATAACGCTCTACCCAAGTATCAACAGAGAGTAGAGGGAGATGGAAAGGGAGAGAAGAAAACCCACTTCATCCAGAAGACACTTGACTCTCATGAGAAGCGCAGGAGCTAGACGACAGAGGTTTTACCAGCTGTATTTTGCAGGCAAGGACACTCAACAAGAGTGTGCCTGGTAATTCATGCTATATTTCCCAAACTTGAACCGTGGACTCCGGGACATGGGTTCAGATCCCATTTCTGACACTCCTATCTGTGGCTTTAGGCAAGAAGTTTAAGATCCTTGAGTTTGGGCTCTCTTATTTGTAAAGAGAGGTATATGCTGATCTCGCCTTTTAGTCACAGATTCCAAACATTTAGAATGGTGCCTGCTCTGGAGTTGGCAGTAAATTTATTATTAAACTGCAGTGCCATTAAAGGCCTTAAATATGAAAACACATGTACGAGTGCCTAGCATTGTGACTAACGCACTGCTCATCACAGCTCCCCTGTGACTAAACGTCCCTATAATGTTATTCCCACTTCCCCTTCCCTTTAAAATCTCTGAAGGGGTTGTCTCCTTCCCCATTTCAGATTCTAAGCCATGTGACCCCTTCCACAGTGAATCTTAGCAGGCTTAGACCTACTTCCGTGAAATCATCTAGTTCACTAATGCAAAGGGGAGTGGATTTAATCTTTAAACCAGGACAGACTCTAACTTACACCAGGAATTCATTTTCTTTCTCATTCCCATAAGACATATTAAACATACATCTCTAAGTTCTTCTTCTTTGTAAAAACCTTGGCATCCCTTTAATCCATTTCATAACGAGCCTATAAAAAAGGTTTACGAAATTACAGCACTGCTTTATTATCACTGGTCAGATGAAGAAAATCAATTCACTACATAGCTAGCTACAAGTTAGAGTTCTTCGTGCTGGAGCATCCTTACCTGCATTTAAAATCAGCATTTCCAGATCTGTGATAATCCATATATACCCTGAGCTCCACACACCCACTCTCTGGATCAGACTCCCCTCCACTACCACGTCTGCCTCCTTAGTACAGGAGGAGAGCTATCAGGCCGGTGCAAGAACATGGCTGAGATGTTGAGGATGGATCCTGGGCCTTGACAGTGGCTTTTTGGGAATAAAGGAGCTGAACTTTTCTTTGTTGGGTGTTGTTTTTTTGTTGTTGTTTTTTGTTTTTTGTTTTTTGTTTTTTCAGGGGGCGGTGGGGTGATGTGAGGTGTTATGTGAAAAATGTCCCATAGGCCTAGTTACATTGCTATGAGTAATACATGGATGGGTGGTGGGCAGAGTGTTTATTTAGCCTGTGGTAGGAGGGAGAAGGCAGTGCTTGGATGTACAAGATTTTGCAAACCCGATGTGCTAAGGGAAAAAATCCAAATTTTAGCGGGCTTATTTTTTGCAGCAGTAAAATGAAACACTAAGTGATTTCCACAGTTATATACAGCTCCAACAGTCTACATTTTTATCAAGAGCTGAAAAACAACAATGCTATATTTATACCACACACTTATTCTAATGCACCAGGAAAGGCAGTGATATCAGAATTTATAGAGATACAGATACAGATAAGATACAAATATAGATACAGATACAGTTATAGATATACATATGAAGATGACAACCTTCTATGAGCATAAGTTTTAAGTAACAGTTGGAAGAGGATTTTTATCCAATTTAATTTAACTTAATTTAATTAAGCTTACTTTAAATTTTCCAAGCTAATTTCTGATTTTCTAATTAGCTAACTGAATATAATAATATGAACAACGACCACATAAATGCTAATAATAAGATAACATTTATTGATGTGATAGCATTACAAAAACCCAGTGAGGTATATGACATTAGTATGGCATTCCTACTTCAGAGAAAGAAAACCTTATCTGTAAGATAAGGTGCAGAGACTTTAAGTTATTTAAGTGACAAAATGGGCAACTCCAGAATTTGAACCTAGACCAATCCAACCCCAAAGTCCCAGCTATAAAACATATTCCAAACATAATACTCTAAAATACTATAAATAACTATAACAATAATTTCACAGGATAGAAGTGAAATGAAGCAGGGAAATTATGCTTATATAGGAGTTTAAGGCACTGGCTTCTACCTCTAGTTCATCTGCTATCATCTCTAGTTCATCTAGTTCATCTGCTGAATATTCTTGTAATGGGACAAACCTCTGCAAGCCTCAGTTTCTTCCAGGGTTGAAGGAGAAGTTTAGCTGAGCTGACATTTCTCAACTCTGTTTCGGTATGGTCTTTGTCTGGTCACAGGGAAGGGAGGCAATCATCTTTTTGTAACCAGGGCCTCTTGGTTTTATAGTTAAGTTTTGTAAAATAGTTCATTAAAAAAGACTTGGGTCATTAACAAACAGTTTGGAAGTCACTGAGCTGAATGATCTCTGAGTTTTTAAGTTTTTCTGACATTTTACGACTCTATTAAATACTTGTGTTTTCAGCAATAAGGTTGGCTTCTTTCAGCCTGACTTGTTTAATAGTAATGCCTTTAAAACATGAACCTGAAAGATTTCTTTTCAAGAAAATGAAGCAACCAAACCACCTGGTGGATTAACTTTTTCCACTAAGATATCACAAAATTAGTTAGGGTTGGGGAATAAGTCACTGAAGAGTCAAGGCTTTAGGTACGTTTGATTTCTAAGAAGAAACTTCAATGTCCTTTGGTATTTATGTATTCTGGTAATCTGGCTTAAATCTTTTCTAAAGCATTTTCTTGAATTAAGCACAGCATTTCCTTCCAACAACATGTGAAGACCATAAGTATTGTTAAGAATGACTTAGGCTGAGAGGAACAGAAGTATGTGTGCTCAAGTCTAAATATGAGATTAGACATCATTTGAAGTATGGAAGAGAAGCTGCTGGGCGCCAGCTCATGTCTACTTCTTGATCTAAAATAACATAAACAGACAAGCATTCTACGTCTGGGGTAGATGAGACCCTCAGCTGGCCAAGAAGAGTGAGGTGGGGGGAGGGCACATCGCCCGCAGTCACGTTACAATAGCTGGTAATCACATAGCACTTACTATGTGCCAGACGGTGCTTGAAGAGCTTTACTGGTACTGATTTACTTAATCCCCACAACAATTCTGGAAGCTCAACTCTGAAGCCAGAGAGTGTACATGACCTGAACGGCCAGCCACAGAGCTGAGAGGTGACAGGGCCTGGAGGTGACTGGAGCCGGGATTTGAACCAGGAACCCTGTGGCCTGAGAAGGGGTCTTATTTGTAAAATGGGAATGGAGGGCTAGGGCCAGATTTAAAGCCCTGGCAAATACTGAGAGACATGGAAAAGATCTAAGAAATCCATAATAATGGAAGACACGGAGATGAGAATGCCCTGGAAGCAAAGATTAAAACACAGCCTGAAGACAGGAAATACAGACTTCTGAGAAGAAGCTGGTCTGAGACTCCCCTTGTTTTTGAAGCTGCACAAATCAGCAGCGGCCCACAGAGGAGAACAGCCTTTCTTCTGAGTAATAAAGGGGGCCCTCAAGGTGATAGCTAAAATGGGGATTTAGGCTCCCGGCTGTGGCGGACTCCTGGGAAACTGTAACAACCGATTTTCAGTGGATAAAAGAAGTGACATCCAGGTAATTCTTGCACCTCGCCATCTGGCTCATTTTCTCCAGAGAAAACCGACACACTCACGGTGGGTGAGGCGCCTGGCTCCAGGGTTATCCCAGCTGATTACCGAGCAGTCCGCCATTCTTCCCACTATACTACTTGCCTTGCCTTTATCCCTAATGTTCCCTCCAGATTTAGTACTTTTTACGATTCTATTTGCGTATTTGCTAAAGAAGGAGTATCCAGAGCACAAAAGGAGTTCAAGTTGTCTATGGCATGCACACATCGAGAACTTTCTAATTCCACAGCTGTACACCATATTAAAAGATGCATATGCCTGAACCTGCCCCAAATGCTAGATGAGAAGGAAGAAACTGGGAAGAAATCGTCATTGGTACATGAAACACTTTCTATTCTCTATTTTCAAACTGAGAGAGCTGGCCAGGAAGGAACCTCTGCAGGAAAGGGGCAAAATGTTGTTTGCTCTTTAGGCACAAATAGAACGAATAAGGTTGATTCTACCACACCATGGAGTAAGTTTGGGAAACTAAAACATTCTATTTTCTTCTATTTTCCACAGGAAATAGAGAATGGAGATCTGTGGTAGGCTCCCATTAGCATTATGCGGTCTCCACAAAACCCAACTTTCTCAAGTCTGAAGACATTTAAAGGTAATTATGGGGGAAGATGAGGGAAACATTTCCAGCAGTTAAATAAGGATAGTCATGGAATGGACAAACAGCACGCCTCGCAGGTCATTACCTGTGCCCTGCTGCCAACTATGATGTAAGAAGCAGAAGAAAACTCCAGGTCAAGGACAAAATGAGAAGGACATTAAGGGCTTACTCTATTTAAAGGTTAGTAGGGAAAAGTGAGTTAATATGTGACCTACAGGCTAAGAACGAGCAGAAAAACTCAAATCTACCACTGAAGAATAACTATTAAAGTACACTAAATGTATGTAAACGTACATTCAATTCTAATAAAGGCAACAGAAATTAAACCGCAAAAGTAACATTGAACATGCTACAGAAGTAATCATCAGCATTCTGCATTGCTGTTCAGAAGCAAAGAGGCAACAGAACAAAGAAGGGCAGTGGGACACTGAGGAGGGGACTGAGGTTTTGTGCCTGACTCAGCACTAACCAGCAGTGAATGACCTTACCAGACCAGTGCCCTTCAGCTTCCCGATCCCTGAGGCTGGTAGCTGAAGTTATCTCTAAATCTCTTCCAAAAACAAAATTAAGATGACCGTTCACAACAGGAAAATGATCACAGGAAAGAAATTCATATATTTTTTTCAAAGTCAAGAATTTAATAATAGGGATTGATAAGGCCAGCAATCAGATCTATGAGCAAATCTTTAATCCTTAAAGGAATAAAGGATGTGTTCATTAAGTTATTACTATTACTAATATACAACCACTATAAAAATACCTCCACCCCTCAAACAAACAAACAAAAACCAACAACAAAATGGAGTAAGAGAGGTCAACATTCAATAAAACATCAGTAGCTATATTGATTAGAGATGCACTGTTTCTCTACTTACATAACTCATGGCACCATATGTATTGGGCTTTTCCACCACACCAACCAATCTCCAACCCCAGAGTACCACATTTTTGACAGACTTGGTTACAAAGTTGGGAGTTCCCACAACCCCCTCCCTCCCACACCCCTCAGTGTTGGGCAGAGACTCAGAGAAACATTTACTTATATTTACTGGTTTATCAAACTGAATATTATAAAGGATACAGATGAATAGTCAGAGGAAGAGGCATGTGACAAGGTATGGAAGGATCCCAAGTGCAGGAACTTCTGTTCGTGTAGAGTTGGGGTGCACTGCTCTCTTGGCATGTACCTGTGTTCACAAACCCAGAAGCTCTCCAAACCCCATAATTTAGACATTTTTATGGAGGCTTCATCACACAGGCATGATAGATTATTAACTCAATCTACTGTCCCTCTCCTCTCCCCTAGAAGATGGAGGTTGAGCTGAAAGTTCCAAGCTTCTAATCATGGCTTCAGGGCCCCTGAAGCCCTCCAGGAGCCCCCTCAGTTGCCTCATTAGAACAAAAGTTGCTCCTATCACCCAGGAAACTCCAAGCTATTTAGCAGTGCTCCGTGAGATGATCCTCTAACGCCCATGACTCAGGGAGCTACATGGGTTTTAGGAGCTCTGTGTCAGAAACTGGGGGTGGGAACCAAATATGTATTTCTCATTATGTCATGGTGACATATCAGAATTTATTACTTAACATTACAAATCCCTTCCCTTTTCACAATGCCTTTTTTACACAGCTACCATAAAATCATTCAAATTAAAAAGTAGCCGATTTACTGGTTATTTATATTAGAAAAGCATGAAGAGCATCTACTTGAAGAAGACAAAGTATTTTCGTGAAAGAGTCCTTCTATGTTTTAAAGAATTAAAAAACAAAACAAAACAAACAAAAAAAACGCCATGTGGGGAAGGGCAGGGAAGCTTCAGCTGTAACACAGATGATGTTCCTAATGACAGAAGTCATGCTGGTTATTGAAGAACTCACGAAAATAAAACCAGTGGTTCTGAAATGGTCAGGAAACCATCCTATGGTGGGAAGGCGAAATCACACAATAACAAAAGTTGAGGTTATCTGCTGCTTTGACACAGAGGTGTTTTGAAAGGGTGGCAGGAGGAAGCCCTGATAAGGTTAATGAAGTATCTAATCAAGATATTCACTTTGAATTGAGGAGTCAGTCCCATTTACAATCGTACCCAAAACCATAAGATACCTAGGAATAAATCTAACCAAAGAGGCAAAGAATCTATACTCAGAAAACTATAAAGTACTCATGAAAGAAATTGAGGAAGACACAAAGAAATGGAAAAATATTCCATGCTCATGGATTGGAAGAACAAATATTGTGAAAATGTCTATTCTACCTAAAGCAATCTACACATTTAATGCAATCCCTATCAAAATCCCATCCATTTTTTTTAAAGAAATAGAACAAATAATCCTAAAATTTATATGGAACCAGAAAAGACCTCGAATAGCCAAAGGAATATTGAAAAAGAAAGCCAAAGTCGGTGGCATCACAATTCCAGACTTCAAGCTCTATTACAAAGCTGTCATCATCAAGACAGTATGGTACTGGCACAAAAACAGACATATAGACCAATGGAACAGAATAGAGAGCCCAGAAATAGACCCTCAACTCTATGGTCAACTAATCTTCGACAAAGCAGGAAAGAATATCCAATGGAAAAAAGACAGCCTCTTCAACAAATGGTGCTGGGAAAATTGGACAGCCACATGCAGAAAAATGAAATTGGACTATTTCCTTACACCACACACGAAAATAGACTCAAAGTGGATGAAGGACCTCAATGTGCGAAAGGAATCTATCAAAATCCTTGAGGACAATGCAGGCAGCAACCTCTTTGACCTCAACCGCAGCAACTTCTTCCTAGGAACATCGCCAAAGGCAACAGAAGCAAGGGCAAAAATGAACTATTGGGATTTCATCAAGATCAAAAGCTTTTGCACAGCAAAGGAAACAGTTAACAAAACCAAAAGACAACTGACAGAATGGGAGAAGATATTTGCAAACGACATATCAGATAAAGGGCTCGTATCCAAAATCTATAAAGAGCTTATCAAACTCAATACCCAAAGAACAAATAATCCAGTCAAGAAATGGGCAGAGGACATGAACAGACATTTCTGCAAGGAAGACATCCAGATGGCCAACAGACACATGAAAAAATGCTCCACATCACTCGGCATCAGGGAAATACAAATCAAAACCACAATGAGATACCACCTCACACCAGTCAGAATGGCTAAAATTAACAAGTCAAGAAATGACAGATGCTGGCGAGGATGCGGAGAGAGGGGAACCCTCCTACACTGTTGGTGGGAATGCAAGCTGGTGCAACCACTCTGGAAAACAGTGTGGAGGTTCCTCAAAAAACTGAAAATAGAGCTACCCTATGACCCAGCAATTGCACTCCTGGGTATATATCCTAAAGATACAAACGTGGTGCTCCGAAGGGGCACGTGCACCCGAATGTTTATAGCAGCAATGTCCACAATAGCCAAACTGTGGAAAGCGCCTAGATGTCCATCAACAGATGAATGGATAAAGAAGATGTGGTATATATACACAATGGAATACTATGCAGCCATCAAAAGACATGAAATCTTGCCATTTGCGACGACGTGGATGGAACTAGAGGGTATCATGCTTAGCGAAATAAGTCAATCGGAGAAATATAACTATCATATGATCTCTTTGATATGAGGAAGTGGAGATGCAAGGTGGGGGGGTTTGGGGGGAGGTAGGAAAAGAAAAAATGAAAAGATGGGATTGGGAGGGAGACAAACCATAAAAGACTCAATCTCAAGAAACAGACTGAGGGTTGCGGGGGGGAAGGGGGACGGGAGAGGGTGGTGGGGAAATGGACATTGGGGAGGGTATGGGCTATGATGAGTGCTGTGAAATGTGTAAACCAGACGATTCACAGACCTGTACCCCTGGGGATAAAAATACATTATATGTTTATTAAAATAAAAAAATTAAAAAAAAAAAAAAAAAAAAAAAAAAAAAAAAAAGATATTCACTTTGAAGTCCTGTAATAGGTACTTGGAGTAAGAAATATACTCATAGAATCAACACTAAAAAGGGCTTTGAGATCACCACGAATCATCTGCTCATGAATTGCAGGAAGAAACTGCTGTCGGAATGGGCAGCCACCTCCCTGGATTCCTGATTCACGGTCCTGTACTCTTTCTCACCGCTTTCAGACAATAGTTTTCACCACTATCATTATTTTTATCTTCCTTTTCCTGTTACGCTCAGAAAAAGGTATTCTTTCAGTGGAATAATGACAAGAAGATCTAAACAAAACCACTATCCTACTTGCAACCCAAACAAACGTCAAGGAACTCATCTGTGAGTCAGATGAAAAGTGGAATTTGGGGACTAAGAAAGCACACCAAACAAAACAAGGGACAAGTTTATATAAGTTCTCTGAGTGGAATTTTTGAATTTTCGATCATGAATTATTTTAATGAATTCTGGTTTGTGCCAAAAGGGCAAATAGGAAGTAGGTACTGAATAAATCAGCAAATGTTTGATGTTTCTTTTTTTTTTTTTTTTTAACTTTTTGTGTGTGGGTGTTCTTTTTTTTTTTTTTTTAAGATTTTATTTATTTATTTGTCAGAAAGAGAGAAGGAGCACAAGCAAGTCCAACAGCAGGCAGAGCAGGCAGAGGGAGAAGCAGGCTCCCCGCTGAGCAAAGAGCCAATGCAGGACTCCATTCCATGACCCTGGGATCATGACCTAAGCCGAAGGCAGACACTTAACCAGCTGAGTCACCTAGGTTTCCCAAATGTTTGATGTTTCTTACCAAAAATGATTAACATTTAGCAGACAAAACAGCATGATCCCTACAAGCATATCATGGTCCAGCGTAGGATGCTACATACAGAAAAATATACTTTTGAGGGGTGCCTGGGTGGCTCAGTCACTAAGTGTCTGCCTTTGGCTCAGGTCATGATCCCAGGATCCTGGGATTGAGCCCCACATCAGGCTCCCTGCTTGGTGGGGGGTGTGATTCTCCCTCTCCCACTCTCCCTGCTTGTGTTCCCTTTCTCTCTATCTCTCTCTGGGTGTGTCAGATAAATAAATAAATAATCTTTAAAAATAAAAAAAATACATTTTTTTCTTTTCTTACTAAATATGAGCATAGGTATCCATCCATGTACAGAAGATTTGGGAGTCTAAGTGCATATATGTCAACGTTAATGGTAATAAACAATAATTTTCATTCCTTGAGATCCTTCCACATCCCAGGCATTGCATGAGGAACTTTTCTTATGTTACCTCAAGTTTCACAGCAGTGTAAGACAGAAATTATTTCAACCATCTGCAAGATGAGTAAAAGGAGAGGGATGTGTTAGGTAACTTGTCAGCAGCAGGATTAAAACTTATTTGATTCCAAAACTTATTTGATTCTGAAGCCAATGATCTTTCCACTAGGCAGAAGACCTTCATCCTGACAGCACTCTCATGACACACAGAATGTAGACATTACTGGGGCAGTGGGGGAGGAGAACACCTGGAACACAAGGGTGAACACATCCATGCTCCACTGCAGTTTCACTTTCTACACACATGTTCAAATTTTATTTTTTTGCCAGGAGTACGGTGAAGATTTAACAGCTTTCACATTAGGCCTTACCTAAACAGAAAATCAAAATCTGGTTGAAAAGAAAGCTATGTTTACATTTTTAAAAATGTATTTAAAATCTCAATCACCACTGACCCTTAAAATAATTTCTACTACCAGACAAATACAGTCACACTGTCTCCTATTGACCTCTACTGGACAGACCGTTGGTACACGGCTCCCTCTCCAGTGGGCATAGCTGACTCTGCCCAGATTCCTTTCATCAATCATAATGCTTGCTCAGCTATAACCCTTCTTCCCATTCCCTCCATCATTCGAAACTGGACAATTACGCATCAGGAGTCAACCGCCAAACCTATTCCTGTGTATCTTTGTAAGGATCATGTCTGTTTCCATCAAAATGTTACAACCAGTCACTTTCCGGAAATGGGCATTTGTCATCACACTTACTAGCCATCACTAAATGCAACCATAAGGCTCCCAAGCAGCTTCCGGTCCCTCTCATGTTCCTCAGTTCAATGGAAAGGTCCCATTAGCCTTTCCAGCCTGGTTCCTCAGACGCAACCCAACTACACATGAACTACGTCTGACAAGTCTTTTCCCCACCCCCAAAATTCACATTCTCTAGTGACCCTCACCTAAGACAGAATTATTTCTATGACTCCTGACTAGCCCCTGATGATTCTTACTCTGTGGAAACCAAGTCTACTGGCGAACTGGACCAGATCTTGCTGACCTGCCACTTTTCCCAATCTCTTCATCATACCCACAGCTTTCTTCCATTCTTCGACTAGCTCTAAAATAAGGACCCACTCCTTTCAGTTCACCTCTCTCTCACTGTGGAAACCAAAAAGGTGCCCAGGACATCATAGATTCCCTTATAGGTGATCTCAGTTCCTGTGGAGATGTTTAGAAAATACAGCTACAGAACTGGGCCTATGTCCTATCCACAACCTCATTGCTTTTGGGGAAAGGTTTGTTACCTTTTGGATACCATCGGAAAGAATCCATCGCCTGGATGAAAAAGTTTGATTCAATAACAGAGTCATATTCATTGTTGAAGCAGTTAGTCTTGTTCTTGGACAACATCACTACTGGCCTCGAATCTATGACTTGCTAATTAGGAGAAACCCAGTACACTATCCTCAATGACTGTATCACTCTGGACATGGAGTTGAACTGACTACTGCACTTTTGTCCCACTAATCTAACTCATGCCTTTGTAGTAATCAGGAAGATTCCAGAGACAAACGAAGAAATTCCTTGCATTGCTATCACCATGCTGTCACTGCTGAGAAAAGATGACAGGTTCTAGGACTTCTGGTGGACCCATGAAAGCCTGTGAAATTGGGCATATAGATTGATTCAGCCTCTAATCTCTGCCTTTCTGTTTATTTTTATAGGTATCTCTCTTACTAAATGTCTCCAGGTTACAAAGTAGAGCAATTGTCACCAAGTCTCAATAGATGATTCAGTTGGTCCTTAATGAACGAAGGTGACCAAATGAAAAATGGACTTATGTTATTGAGAGAGAAAAAGAATGTGTCTTCTCTCCTTGAACAAGTGGAGGGACTGACAAAGACTCTCTTTCTTTTTTTTTAAAGATTTTATTTATTTATTTGACAGACAGAGATCACAAGTAGGCAGAGAGGCAGAGTGAGAGGGGGAAGCAGGCTCCCCGCTGAGCAGAGAGCCCGATGTGGAGCTCGATCCCAGGACCCTGAGATCATGACCTGAGCCAAAGGCTGAGGCTTTAACCCACTGAGCCACCCAGGCGCACCAAAGACTCTCTTTCTGACCAAACTTTAGACAGGCTCCTCTGAGCCTTCTTTTCCTCCAGGCCTCATCCTTTGGACCATGTCTTTAGCTTGCCTGTCCAGTGATACTAAGAATCCCCTTATCCTTGATATCTGATCACCCTGGCCTGCCTTCAGCAAGAATCTCTGTACCCTTGAAATCTCCTCTTAGTAATTTTCCATCCACAGACTTCCTTGCCTCACTCTTTGGCTAGCAATTCCTACTTGCCTTTATATTCTGAACAGAGCTCAGCTCTCTACTGGTCTCTTTCCCCCTTTGCAATAGTTTAGGAATAAAATGTTGGTTGGTTTGTTTGTTCACCACTTTAACTGGTATCTGGCTTTGGTTCTCTTTGACACATGGTATCAACACATGGTATGTGGTCATGTTAAGGTCATAAGGAATATTATAAATTTTATAAGTTGAAGTCATGCATCGCTTCATTTAACAAACGTTAATGAATGTCTACCATGACACAGTCACTATGTTACATGGTAAGGATAAAATGGTGAACAAAAGCAGACAAGGGGTCAGCCCTCATGAAATTGATAGTCTAGTGGGGAAGAGAAAGTTCAATATAATGATCACACAAATAACATAATATTATTGCTATGATAAATATTTTGAGGAAAAAGTACATGGTACTATATGAGCTAGTGAGGGAAGGCATCCCTAAAGACTAACAAAGTGACATTTAAGCTGAAATCTGACTATTCAAGATTATTGAATGTGTGTATGGGGGTGAAGAATATTCTGGAAAGAAGGAAGAGCATGTGCCAAGTCTCTTATTGAAAAGGAAAGTGGTAACAGAGCTGAACTGAAAGAATGCCAATGTGGACAGGTCACAGAAAATAGAGGTAATGAGGGAACCAGGTATTAGATGAGACTGAAGATATTTATGGACAATGGAACACTCAAGACTTTCTAAACCATCCTAGGATTTGCAACTTGATGCTTGACGACTGGACACCATTGTATGTATGTATTTAGCACAGTGTTTGTACCAGGGTAAATGTTCAATTAATGAAAACCTTAAAAATATTTGAATCATCTTAATACGTCAATGTATGGTATTTGTCTTTTGTGTAGCATACATTGACTTACACATAAGACAAATACCATTTATCATTGATTTTTGGCCCTAGGGTGGCCAGTGGAAGAGAACAAAAAAACATGAAAAAACAAAAACAAAAAAAACCACTGGAAATCCCAGTCACATTTATCTGATTTAAATGTCAGAGAGCAATCTACAGTTGCATATTACATAGGAAATGTAAAATCTAGATAATGTACACTTTGTTGGTAGTTCCATGAACTGTTATTTAAAAAGTCAATCAATCAAATTTGAAATGAAAATGTGGTTGTGTCAGAATGATATTCAGCTGTCAAATATGGAAAATTACCACCTGACGGGATGCCTGAGCAAGACCCACCCTCCCATATTTGAATTACTTCCAATTTCAAAAGACATCTTAATACCTCATATTTCACAGGGTTGTTGTTTTTTTTTAATTTTTTTCATTCCCTCTTTTTTTAAAAAATAAAGTTTATTATATTTATTTATTTATTTATTTATTTATTTATAGTAATCTCTACCCCCAGTGTGGGGCTTGAAATCACAACCTCGAGACAGAGTCCCATGCTTTTCTGACTGAGCCTGCCAGGTACCACATTATTCCTTCCTTCTACTTAAGGTCCTGACTGTGGACAAAAAATGTTCACAGATGCAAAATGTATTTTTCCTTAATTAAAATTGAAACTCATTTGCAATTTAGAAAGGATGAGCGGTGGGAAGCCATCAGCAGGAGGATCTGTCTGCTCCCTCCTGCATTCCACAGCTTTCTCAGTATTGACCTATTCCATGAAAGGAGAAGCATGATGTCTGCTATAAAATCTAGATGAGCAGTCAGAAGCTCTCTGGGCTTCCAATCACCCAACACTGGAAGAGAACCGATGGCTGGAATATTAGCTGCACAACAACAATAACTGCCATGACAAGAATGGATGTAGCAATAATAACAACCCAGCTACTGTTTACTGGGTACTTAGCTGTGGCTGCAGCATTTCACGTTGTTGGAAGCAACAGGCATGAGACTAACACCCCATCTCTTCAAAGATCAGGAAGCTGGGGTTTCCAGAGGTGAAACAAGCTGCCCAGTGGTACAAAGCTAGAAAGCTGCAGATCCAGAATGCAAATCTAGAGATCCATAATTTTTTTTAAAGACTTTATGTATTTATTTCACAGAGAGGGAACGCAAGCAAGGGGAGTGGGAAGAGGGAGAAGCAGGCTTCCCAATGAGCAGGGAGCTTGATGCAGGGCTCCATCCCAGGATCCTGGGATCATGACCTGAGCCGAAGGTAGACGCTTAATGACTGAGCCACCCAGGTGCCCCAAGATACATAATTTTTAACCCCGATACCACATAGGGTGAAAGTGAAGTTATTGTCACATGGTCATTAGTCAATGGCACTGTCCTTTGAGGTACCTCTGGTGATCGGCACAGCAGAGATTAAATCACACTTCCTTTTCTCACCTCTTCTCATTCCATCCTTTTTTTCTTTTCTTTTCTCTTTCTTTTTATTTTTTTCTCCCCCAGATAAACTGGCTGAACCAGAAGTTTGAGTATAATCTGAGAACAGCCCACAGAGGAAAAAGATTCTATAAATTGCCTCACTGCCGCCATGCCCCCAATAAGCTAAGCTAAGGAGCCACAACTCATATGAAACAGCCCAAAAAACAAAACAAAACAAAACAAAAATCTCATTTTTTTTTTACATTTCCTCAAGTCAGGTTCTCAAGTGGGATGGATATTTCACATCAATAATGCAGATAATTAACTTTCCAAATTTTCACCTAGCTTTGATATATATTTAATAAGTATCACCAGCTTATCTCTTGAAGAAGGCGAAGAAAGCAGTCATTAAGATTAAGCTAAGGTCCACCTTTGAAGGAATTGGCCTTTAATGTTTAAAACATGAGGGAGAGAATTTTAAACGAATAATCTGTTTCATGTTTAGAATTATCTGGTAATCTCCTATTCGTCACATGATACCCAAATACCCAATCAGATATACCACTTGAAAATAAAATGAAAAGCATATGTAATTAGGATCTTAAAGGAGATACTGAATATCTACAAATTTCTGTGAGCTCAATTCTGTGAGCTCTGCGTTCCTAACATTGGAGCCTGACTTTCAATGTTGTTTTAAGAAAGAATCAGATTAGGTTAATAAAGACCAAGGCACAGAGGCATATTACTTTGAGAAAACAGAAAGTAAGGTACAAAAGATCCTTTGTTTGAAATGAAAACAGACGTCTTTGCAAGTCATTTCAACAAATATCCACCTTCATAAGCAATGAAGGATAAAGACTCCGGATGGCAGTGAAAAGCACAGCTCGATGTATCGAATGCATACCACCAGATGGCATCTCAAATCAGAGAGCATGGGCGGAGATAATGTCAACAGCAGCGTCTCTGAAGTGGAATCAAATTCATGAATTCCACATCAATTTCTTAAGAGCAAAACATCGGACTTTAATCACAAAATCCAAAGGACACAACAATAATACTGTCGTGAATATAACAAAGAATATGAATCCGGAAAGAAAGGCACTGTAAATCAAGCAGTGATCTTGACATCGATTATTATTAAAACAAACAAACAAACAAACAAAAACTACAAATGGAGTCTTAACAGAAAAAGAAAGTCTGGTTAATAATTTTATCTTTCCTTAAATTTTACTTACAGTTGTCCTTCCCATGAATCCTCATTTTACTCTTTCACCGGGCTTTGTTCGTTGTAAATAAGAAACAAGACAATTCAGAAGACAGCATTAGAAGAAAAAAAAAAATTAAGAAAAGCTTAAAGAAAGAGAAAAAGAGGTCAAGTTTCTTTTTGCCTATAAGACTCTCATGAAGTTGAGGTTCAAAAGCCTTGGTGTCCAAACTCTAAACATCTTAAGGAACAGAATGAAACACTGCCTCTATGTCTAAAACTGGCTAATACACGGACCACAAGATCAACTGTGAACAGAAATTAATTACAGGGAAGCATATTATACACCAAACTGAAGTCAAACAGTGACCAAATGATAGCAGGAATTTAAATTTTGTTCAGAATATTAAAATATGATGTTGTTTCGTAAAAATCTCTGAAAAGGATTTGATTACCCTCTAGATGTGGGATTGGTTTGTTGGTTTTATCTCTTTTCATATAATCCATAAAATCCTATTTCTACAAACCACATTTTATATGATAAAGGCAACTTAAAAGAGACTTGTTATCAGTTTGCAATTTACTCTTGTATTTTTATATATATAATTTGTATATATATAATACATATATTATACATATATATATCAGTATTTAATATTAAAAAATGAACACTGAACTTTTGATAGCTCTTGGGATTTTTTTGTGGGTTTTTTCTGTATTTTTTTTGTGTGTTTTTTTTACCTCTCCAACAGATGGACTCATGTCTCAAAGCTCTCCATGGACTTTCACGTTACTTCAAGAGACAGTGCTCATGCAGTGATGCTGGTGGAGAGCTGGACCCGCAGACAAAAACCAAGCCAGGACAGAACTGCCTACCGGCCTTTTCTCAGGGAATGTATCTTAACACTGGCAAGAGTATATGTATGAAAGCATTTAATATTTTAAATAATACATTTTATATGCCAAGATAGTCATTATAAATAGTGCTAAAGCTAAAGTTAAAGCTGCCTCAAAACTTAATACTATTTTCCCCTTACTGATCCACTAATTAAACCACAGATTTTTCTATAAGAAACTACTTCTGACAAGTTCATCTATTTTATTTCTCCAGTATCTTGTATGTCCAAAATATTCCACTTAAGACACAAATAGACAAATAGCTATGGAGGAGAAAAGAACAGAATAAAAAGATAACAGTCATTTAAATGATTACACTGACACACACGGAAACAGACATATCCACACACATACACGGATATGAACTCTGTTTTGGAGGTGCCTGTATGCTTCTATTATTTTCAAAATTTACTAGGTGCAAATCAGCAGTGCATTTACATTAAATGTATTTTGAAATAGAGGAACATCCAAAAAACCAAATAACACAAAATCTACATCCTCAGATGTTAACATTTAATAGGATAACAGCATGAAACAATGAAAAAAATCAGTACAATATTGTTAAATGCCATACTATATGACTACTCCCAGAATTAATAATCCCAGGGACCTGTATCATCCAAATAAAATGGGAATAGATGCAGTTGAACTGTCTGGGCTTTAATACCAGTTCTGGCACCTTCTAGAAGGGTAAACTTAGATATGATACCCCACGGAGCTTCAGTTTCTTCATTTGTAAAATGGAGCTGATAATAGTGCTTCCTTCATAGGGCTGGGTGAAAACACAAGTTAGAAAGTACAGTGTTTATAACAATAATGTAAAATAAGAAATTAAATATTAGCCTTACAACAAAATAACTCATTAACTCATTCACCAAAAAAGCAATAAAAAAATTACCATCTACCATCACCATAGCTTCATATACAAAAAAAAAGCATTCTTACTAAGTTGAAAAAGATAACTGCACTCTGGACCAACAAAAAGTCTGTCATAAACCAGAACCAGTCTGTGACCAGCATTTGGGAATGTCCATTAATACCTATAAACATTACTGGCCCACAAGAAAATAAAATCAATAGTGTTTGAAATTATTAGGGACACTTGAGTGAGAAAATGTAACATGAGATGAGACTGGAAACATGGATATAATCCGCCTAGACAAAAGGAAGAGCATCTATATTTTTCCCTGCAGGTACCCAGGAAAAATGTTCTTTCCTCATCTGGAAGAATTCCGGTATTACCTGAAACACTACTTCTCTTTGAAACACTACTTCTCTTCAAGCCCTAGTAATACTGATTACAATATATTAATACATTTCAACTTTCTCCAAAGCAATCAGAATATTACTACTCCAAGGGATAACTTTCAGGTTTTAAGGATAATAATTTTAGGGATTTTTATCTTCCTATCAAAACAACTACAGATAGGATGTCTGGGTGGCTCAGTTGTTAAGCATCTGCCTTTGGCTCTGGTCATGATGCCAGGGTCCTGGGATTGAGCCCCAGATCAGGCTCTCTGCCCAGTGGGGAGCCTGCTTCTCCCTCTCCCTCTGCCTGCTGCTCCCAATGCTTGTGCTCTCTCTCTCTCTCTCTCTCTGACAAATAAATAAAATGTTTAAAAAAAAGGAAGGAAAAAAGAAAACAGCTCCAGGCATCACCTTACCAGTGGTGCTTAAACACTATTTGTGAAAAGTACCGATTTATGGCAAACTGAAAAGGACAGGGTATGCTGCATCTTAAAGCAAAATATCTGTTCGTGGTAATTATGATGTAAGTGTAATGACTGTCAAATGTTTCCTTTGGATGGTGTTACATGTTTACTGAGGTCAACAGATTATTACTGACTCGTTCGTTACACACGAGTGCTGGAGGACTATGGCTCAGCTATTCTTAATATAATACTCCATTCATTACCAAACAATTCACATAAAGATGCTTTTGATCTCAGTCTTCCCTTTTTCTCCCCTTTATTAACTGTCCCAGCCACAGTTTTCTATACAGTCCACTCTCAGAGAGCTTGTGAGAGTTCTTTTCACTGAGAAAAACTGTACAGATAAACTCTGTACGCCAAATACACTAAGCACTATTGTTTTGTCTCCCCCCCCTTGCATTACAGCAACACATTTTTATTTAAAATATAACCAATCATGATCAACAACCAAAATAATTTATTTATTTCTATTTCTTGAGAACTTTAATAGCATTCTTAGCTTTTTTTTTTCAGTAATAAGCAAGAAAAAATTTTGTGAAAGGAACTGAAAATGCCTGATTTTTAAAAATCTTATACAGAGGCAGAATACTGCATGTCATTCAGTGTGATAACGAAGCAGGAGGTACCTGAATGGATGCCTGCTCAAAACAAGGTTTATGGCTTACTAGCCCGAGACCTCAGACCAGTCACTTAAACCAGTGGTTCCCACAGTGTGGTCCCAGATCAAGGGTATCATCTGTACCTGGGAAGCTCTTAGAAATTCAAATTCTCAGGCCCACCTCCAGACCTATTAAATCAGAAACTCTGGAGGTGCAGCTTGGCGACCTGTGTTTTAAAAAAGTCCTTCAGGTGATTCTGATCTGTGCTCAGTTTTGAGAAACACGGACTCATACTGCTGAAACTCCCTTCTCTCTGCTTAAGATGGTTTTCCTAAAACCAGCCTTGCCAAACCAGTGAGGTAAACACGTCATGGGAAAGGACTCTGGCTCACAAGCAGTGACCTTTTATCAACATTATCTTTTTTCTTTTTTCTTTTTTTTAATCAAGGGTCAAAACTAAGGAGAATAAGGACTTCAAAATGATGCGCTCCGGCCACAGGCCCGGGCTAAAATGTGCTGACTGCCAGCAGTGGGCTGGGTACCAAAACAGGCCTCTGGCTGAAGGGAAGGCCCTCGAGATTTGGCCACTGAAATCTAAGTGGGCAAAATGCCCCAGAAGTAATATTTTATCCCCATATAAACTAAGGCCGCGTTAGGCTTTGATAGTGACAAATGACAGTAGGAGGAGAGTAAACACTGATCTTTTAGGTCTCAAAAGACACTGGATTCTTATCCCCACTTAACTCTCCCCAGAGTAAAGGCATGGGGAATTCTCCTAATTGACGTCAGCTGCTGTAAGGGAAGGAATGCCATGACCTTAAACTTGGCCACTGGTCCACTCTCACATCCAGGAACAAAGCCAGAGGGTTCTCCTGGCAACTGCCTGACATGCTAAATGGCAGACACAGCCACTGAGGGAATCCTTTGCTGCCCCAGGGACAAATCCCCCCCTACAGGAAACAGACGAACTGGAGAGATTAGCAGTTTGCCCAGCTTACCACAGGCCTATCCCCTCCGCCCAAAGAGCAGCAAATGAGTTCTAAATCACTGGATTCAAAACCTAAGCTTCTGGTCTGCTTTGCTTTACAAATGAGGGCAATGTTCTCTGCTCAGTCGAAGGGAAAACAGGAAAGTATGAAAACTTCAAGGAGAAATGTAGGAAATTAGATCCTTGCATAAACCACCTAACTTATTCAAGTAGTCTTTGTGGACACTGACTTTCAAGTACAAACTATCAGATGTTTTAAGATTAGTATTAATTATCATTTTTTAAAAGACCTGTAATCAAAATCATATCCAAATCCCCTACCCTGCCAAAGGCATCGTCTTGGCTTCTCTGAGAGAATATGATAGGTTCCCAAGCAAAGCCTCTCCCCAGAGTTCCTTCCCACTCCATTCCACTCACCTCCTCCCGGATGTGATTCTAGTCACAAATATGATTATGTAAGTCCCTGCTCAAAGACCCCTAGACTCTCCAGTGCATAGAGAAGAGTATCGGAATGTCTCAGCACTGCCTGCCAGGGGCTCATTCCCAGCCCGGACCTTCCAACCTCAGTCTCCCCCCACCCTCACCCCTTCTGAGACCCTGGCTTCCCACAGCAAACCTCCAAAACCAAGTCTTAGCATTTTACCAAAAAAAACAAAACAAAACACAAAAAACACAAAACACCGGTACCTTTGATATGCCATTGTCTCTGCTCAAAATATCCTTCACAGAGTAAAATTTTACTTCTCAGATGTGATCCAGTTCAAATACCATGAAATCTGTCGAAACTTTGACTTCCCTGCATTCCTTTTTCTGAGTTTCCACACTAAGTTCGTGGGCATCTTCATTACACTTCTTAACAAATTATATAGTAATTATCTGTTTTCGTGTCTGACTCCCTGACCAGACCTTGAGTATTCTGGTCAAGGACTAGACCTCCTGTACATATCCTCCACAGTTCCTGACCTTCTAAAGGGGTTCTCAATCCCTAATCAAGATAGTTAGGATCTCGGCTATTTAACAGTTTCTTTTACGCAAAGACAGAACGTAACAATCAGTGGGCAGTGTCAGGCAGGGAAACCTTAGCCATTTGAAAGATAGGAAAACTTTTTGGATTTAAATCAGCTATATCCAGTTTGGTACTTCTTAATTTGCTTGAATAAATCTAGATCATATTTTGTATAATCCATAGTTTGATATCTCTGGCCAAAAATACCAGTTTTCCTTATCCTGTTCTGAGCACCTGAGAGCAGAGATGATATCTGATTCATCTCTGTATAACCCACACCACCTGTAAAGATAAATGTTCAATAAATATTCATTAAATTGAATTCCCAAATGAATTGTATCTTGGTCCAGGCCACTTCAAGAGAACACTGGAGATGGGGTACCTTTAACAACAAAGGTACCCCATTTCTCACAGTTCTGGAGGCAGGAAAGTCCAAGATCAAGGTGCTGGCATGTATTTAGTGTTTGAGGGGGACCCTATTCTGGTTTATAGGGACCATCTTACTGTATCGTCAGGTGGAGGAGAGAAAGAGAGAGAGAGCTCATCTCTTCCTCTTCTCAGACCTGCAATAATCCCATCATGGGGGCTCCAACCCCATGACCTCATTTAACCCTAATTACTTCCCTAAGGCCCACCTCCAAATGCCATCATATTGGGGATTAGTGCATCAGCATCTGAATATTGAGGTGCAAGGGCATGAACATTCAGTCCATATTAAGTGGCCACACTGACATCTGGCGACCTATCCCATTTGTACGTTCCAAGTAAACAAAGATAAATTCAACTGAATTTTCCTAAAAGAATCGGAGAAGGAAATTTTAGGAATTTCCCTAAAAGAATCAGAGAAGGAAAATGCCTCCAACACAGAAACACATTCTTCAAATTAAATCTCTGAAACAGCTACCATTCTAATGAGGCAAGTTAGTTTAGAGAAAAAAGCAAAACATGCCTCATACCTTCCTTGTCTTGATTGCGGACCCCCGGCTAATGGTCACCTCTACTCCCATGAGGAGGTTACTGGTTGATCTGAATCTAACCCCCTGGAGGGCAAGGTACATAGTGCTTTATCTCCTCCAGAGGGACACATCCAAAACCAGGTTGGGATTAGGCAGCTTTCCCGTTCTTCTAACCCCCAAATAAAATGTACAGAATTTTAAGGGTAAAGAAAATCTGAAATAACTATAAACCTTTCACTACCTTATAAACACTTCAAGTGGGGGAAGGTGATTTGGGCAACTTGGTTCATTTAAACATGAAAGACCTGCTCAAGAAATGAGATGCCCAGATTTCAAATAACTAGAATACTAATTTCTAGGTTTTTCTCAAAATGGGGGCAAACCACGGCACAGATATTAGACTTTTTTCTAAACATTTGTGAGCGAAACAGTTTTATGAATAAAAACTCGGAGTGGGGAGGACTGGAGGGAAAGTGGGGGAGGGCTTTTGTGTAGAACTACAAAATACTTATCGTTTGTTTCATTTTGAGAGGTTACAGATCTAGTCCACTAAAGGTGAATTCCACAAAAGAAGTTACCAGTTTCTACCAGGACTCACTCACCTCACCATTTTCAGGAATTTCACATATGCAGGTGAGACATTATTTCTAGTACCACTTGAATATCACCAAGTTGTCAGGCTTCAGGCTTTTCCAACACATTAAAAGTCCTTGCTTCTTTCCTCTTAACCTTTATCACAGGTTCTCATTTGTATATTATACCTCTCATGCTCATTGCATATATAGCATTTGTATATTATATAAAATAATATCTCTACATTATTTTCCTCCTCCCCTTCCTCTTCTACTTCCTTCTTCTTCTCTTCTTCCTTCTCCTCTGCACCGAGTTTTCCATCTTTTCTAAGTGTGGAGTTCTGAACCACATAAAGAAGACGCTATCCTGAAGAAGTTTAAGTGTCAACCATGACTCGTATTGCATAGCCTAGTATCAGTAAAAAAAGGACAACCTTACTGATTTAGTCATCTAAGCAACAAACATTCTCAATTTAAAAATACATGGGGAGCCTGAGTGGCTGAGTCAGTTAACCATCTGACTCTTGATTTTGGCTCAACCCATCCTGTCAGGCTCCACACTCAGGGGATCTGCTTGGGATTCTCTCTCCCTCTCCCTTGCTCTCTGCCCAACTCTCTCTCTCTCTCTCTCAAAACAAACAAACAAACAACAACAACAACAAAACATTTAAAAATGCACATTACACTGCTAGCTCAGATTCTTATGAGAAGTATCTAGAAATAAAAGGTATTGTAATATTGTCTGATCAACGTATCCTGATTTCATTTTGCATTTTTGCAGGTTTCAGCTTTTGCTCAGAAACTCATGGGCTGGGATATGAAGCTATAAATCTAGCTTTATGGTGAATTACATGCAAAAGGTTTTCTCCTTTTCCCTTTTACCCAAATGTTAAAATATTTTTTTTCTATTCTCTTTTTCTCTATTCCCATTTTCACTATGATTCCACATCCTTATGTTCCCAGAAAAGAGGAAAAGAGATCACTACAATGGAATCTACAAGAGGTTCCTTGGGATTCTGCTTCTGTTATCAAATATGAACATTCCTCTAGAGAAAAGTTTTTCCTGCTTGGATTATATTCCACTAGTGCTACATATTCTGTGATGTCTCTGTAGCTGCTTCTGTCACTATCTAAAAAGCTTTGGGTTTTAGCTTCCCCTGGGAATGTTATACATGACTGAGTCCTGATTTCTAAAGTCTCTTCATAGCTATACTCCAAACTCTGCCAAACTTCCTGCTGGTATCTCACTAGAAAGAACCAAGTGTGATCTGTACTGAACATGGGGGCAATTAGTCCATGGACTCCAGAAGGTTTCTGGGATAAAACATCCTAAATCTGACTCTTCCAGAATCTTCTCTATGTGTTCTTTCAGCACAGGGCCTAATCAAAAAGAAAAGCTGACTGTATCCCAGAAAATACATTGCCCTAAATATCTATTTTACATGTTTTATTAAGTGATAATTATCACCTCCATTACCACCTACTGGGCTCATTAGTGAACTTAACATGAATTCTTCATTGCAAGTCACACATTATCATGTGAAATAAAAAATAAACTCAAAATATCAAGCCATTCATTCTTAACAAAAACAAACTTAATGATAAAGATGGCATTTATCTAATATTTTATCATTAATTTATAAGTGGAATTTATAGCCAATTCTCACTGTAGTTTTGTTTGTTTGGTTTGGTCTGGTTTTTTGATTTATTTTTTGCTGGTGGCTTCTACACTTATATCTGGATACCAAACAAATTTAGCATTTTAGTATCTAAGAAAGTAAAGCATGTTCACATTGGTTTTGTCTTGTTTTCACAGTGTGTAGGAGTTGGAGATAATAAAGCAAGACTCCATTTGAACACATGGAAAATGGGGTTCACAGTGATATACACAGAGTGAATCCATGGCTTGATTTACTCAACACTGGCCAAAACTGAGTTAACACCATCAGAGCTAATTTCTCCTGCTGCCTGGCCCCAAACACATTCATTATATTTTTTGAATTGCAAACAAGAAAAATTGTATTACCAACCAAAAATAAAACCTCAAGATTGTCCATTTCTTTGGAATAAGAACCATTAAGAACATTTTGACCAAGGAAGGTCTGGTCTGGTATTCTAGAGAGCTTATTTTTCTCTTAACAATAATACTCAAATATACCTTTGAAGGCCAATCATTATGTAAGTAATAAAGATTTGGAAGAAACAATCAGTAGTATATGTGAAATATTTTAAAATATCCCCCCTTTATTATGAAAAGGACAAAATCTTGTGTCTATTTTTTTTTCTTTGCCAGAATGATAATAATTAAGGAGAAAACAAATAATTTTTAGCCTCTCCAAAAAAAAGGAAAAAAAACTTACAAGTTTACAAACTCCACAAAGGATAGATCAAAAGTCTCTAATATTTGACCCACTACACCATACAACATTGTTTTGGGCAATATTTAATTTTGATGGAGTAAGAAAGGCTATAATTATACAAAAATATGTATCTGCCCCTAAGAAGTAACAGAGCAAAAAAACTCAAAGTGAAGACATTTTCTAGACACAAAATAGTATAAGAAGGCATGAAATTTGGCCTCTTCCTAAACTTCAGTGGTTCTCAAACTTGAATGTGTACTGGAATCTCCTAGAGAACTTGATGAAACAGAAATGGCCTCAGCCCAGAGAATATGATTCAGTCATTTGGGGCAGGGCCTAAGAATTTACATTTTAATAGTTTCAGAGGGATGAAATGATAATGCTAGTCTGGGGACAACATTTTGAGAACAAGGGCTTTAACTGCGTCACTTTCTCAACCACTGTGGATGTCTTGGTGTACCTTGTCCAATCTTTCCCAACAAATGTTTTGTGTCCTCTGTGTCAGATAGTGTTTCCACCAACAAACAAAATCAGCTCCAAAGTAAAGTATTACTTCAGAATATCTTCATCACCTCTGAACTGTACAACACTTTTTAGAGCATCACCATCTTACAGATATGCAATACATGAAATAAAAAAATAGTTATATATGTATCATAGCATTACTCTTTCATATAAAAACTTGACAGTTAAAGAGTAAGATGAAAAAGGTATTGGAAGACTCATTGGTATCTAGGATTTTTTGATTTGATGCTAAGAACAAAGTGTGGCTACAAGTGGGCAGTCTCCATCCTCAGGACTTACCCGTGACTGGTGCATCAATATCCAGCAAATTTTTTTCCTGTCGGAGAATTGAAGCCCCCTCTGTTATTATTCTCAATGCAACGCTCTCTTCCAGCCTGCCTTCCTTCATGAGATGTGCCTTTAAGATATCCACACGAGGTTTCCCATCGTTATCAAACACTTCTTTTGCTGTAAGCCGGTGACTTGGAGGAAATGGGACAGCTGAAAAAGAAAAAGTCAAATTATTCCATTAGCCAAACCCAATAAAAATTCAATAATAACTGCCAAATATCTCCCTCTGTCACTAACACCTATTGGAGTATTTTAAAAGTTCCCACATTAAAATAAAATCAAGGGTTGTCAAGAATGAAAGACTGCTTTCTATCTTTGATTCTAGATTTGACTGCTGAAAGAAAATTTACATTGCATCTAGAAGATCCTGATTAAGTTCATAAAAAGAGAGGGAGATGTTTCTGTTAGGCAATAATCAATTCTACAAAAGACAATAGTTTCTATACATCCAACCATAACTAACACAGGAGGAGATGAGTCTCCACTGGGAAAAGGTCTCCCAGACCAGATATGGCCCTCCAAAGAGAGTCACACCTCTGAGTAAACTCACTGATTCACTGTTTAAGGAGAGAGCAGAAATCTAAGAGCAAGAAGGCAAAAAATGCACTGAACATACAGGAAGTCGGGATTCGTGTGCACGTATAACAAAGGATCGTCTGGAACAGTGAAGGACAATACGGTGTCTGGGAGGAGACACAGGTATTTAGGGACATGCTATAATAACAAACACAACTGACTGCTCAGACCTGGAACCAACATTCTTTCTTCACCCACACCCCCATCTCTTGACAGTAAGAAGCTCTCTGATAACTACTGTCACTCTTTACATCTGCAAATACACTGACTCACTCATTCAGCTGAGGATATTCACTAAACCTCTACAATGTACCAAGACATCCAAAGGCCCATGGTTAGAGATGGTATCACAAAGGTTAAATTTCTGATAAATGGCCAATAAACCCCTTCTGTGAGGGTGAGTCATTGTCTATTTTACATGAGGAGTCATTACTGGAAAACAACTCAGATCTCTTAGAAATATCTAGAAGGACCATAAACACAGTTTCATGAACCTTTCAGCTGCCATGTGCATTATGCCATATGCATAAGAACATCTCCATATGATGGTTCCTCTCTTAGAAAGAACATTTGATATTCAGGAATAAACCTAGCCCCCTAACTTCCTGAAATCGTCTCTCACAGGAGCAAGATTTACGGTAGAGCAATAGCAAAAAATTGTGTGCACTCTAGTAGCAGAGATTTGCTATCCAAGAGAAATTACAAGTACTTAAAAGAAAAGAAAAATCAGGATGTAAACCTATACTAATGGATGCAACTTGATTCTCTTAATAATCCAAGCATATCTAGTTAACTATGCAGCCAAAATGAAGCGGCAGAAGTACACTCAGTGGAGAAGCATGAGGCTTTTGTGGTCAGATGAACCTGGGTGCAAGCCTTGGCTTTGTACACCCACCAGTTTTATGACCTTGGGCAAGGGAAATCATCTCCTTTGGCTTCAGTTGCCTCACCTGTAGATTGGGGATTACATCTCTCGGAGCATTGTTATAATAACTCAAGTATGTAGAAACATCCAGAGCTAACATTTATAGAATGTTTCCTTTATGCCAGGTTTCGTTCGGGTAATAAAGTCAGACACAACAGGAAAGCTGCGAGATGAGTAAGACGTATGCACGTGTGTTTACATATCAGTGTTCTTAGTCCTCACAGCATTACTGTGGGGGAGAAACCTGAGGCTTAAAAATATTAAGCACTTTGCCCAGGACAATCGCCTAGCAATTTCTATGTCGACCCAACGAGTATAAACTACAGCAGTTTGATGCTAGAATAGCTGTGTCAACTAGGACACTACGCTGCTTCTCAAAAAGGACTTAGGACAGTGCTTAGTAATCGTAAAGTCAGGAGGGAATCGCTTTTTAGAATTGCAATTCTAACAAATACTGGGAGGCATTTCTCATGAAGACCACATTTGTTTTCAAAATTATTTGGGGCAGCTCAGGGTAGCACAGATCTAGAATACAAAACAATGATGTAAATTAAAACACAAAATGCATAATGCCGAACCATAGTGTACAATAAGAGCTAAGGCGAGAAGAATTAAACAAAGAGGAGAAAAAAATGAGGAATTTAGGGGCGCCTGGGTGGCTCAGTGGGTTAAGCCTCTGCCTTCGGCTCAGGTCAGGTCTCTGCTCAGCAGGGAGCCTGCTTCCTCCTCTCTCTCTTCCTGCCTCTCTGCCTACTTGTGATCTCTGTCTGCCAAATAAATAAATAAAATCTTTTTTAAAAAATGAGGAATTTAGGTCATTAGACTTCAGGCATTTGGGGGTAAATTTGCTTGTTTTGTTTCTTTGTCTTCCCTGCTTTTTCCTACCCAACGGAAATGCCTATGAAGAAAACATGGCCACATTCCACATTTCCACGGCCACATTTCTGATTTTTTTTTTTTTAATGTGGGTCTTTACGTATGGTTTGAAATTTGAAAATATCTTACCTGGTAACTCCTCAAAATCCCCCCACACATAGGACAGGGGTTAGAAAGAAAGAAACTTCAAAAGGGCACTTGGGGTAAGGCAAAGAGCCAATTTTTTTTTTTCTCTTTTCAGTGATTTCCTAAGGTAAGAGTTGGGCAACTATGAAGGTTGAAGTGACTGTGCACAACTGTACAAGAATCCTAGGAGCACAAAAGGATAGGGGACTGGTTTACTGCCAGGCATATGAAGGCTGTGGGACACCCATGGACTAGCTGGCCTTATTACACTTAAGAAAGATGAAAGGGTTAAACCTGAAAGAACTGAAGCATTGAAGAAGGTGAGAGGCAAAAGAAGAGCACCCTGAGAGGCATCACCTTCATGAATTAGACTTTGTCCAAGTCCCTAGGCTCTCTCCAATGCCAAGTTCACTGCAGTAACAGATGCTCCCTCTTCGACGCCGATCTTTTACCTTCCAGTAATTGCTAATCCTGGCTAACTGGCTAAGGTGAAGCCACCTGCTCTGACATAGAGGAGCTGGTTCCAAATAAACAGGAGCAGGAAAGAGAGGAAAAAGGCCAACCAGAGGGCTCGGTTTCCAGCTGGATGATAAGGACACTGATGAGATGGGGCCCTTTACCGGTTAAACAGATGGCAAGGCCCCCAGGGAACCAAGATGCACAGCGATGATGCCGAAGTTGGAATGCAGAGATGCTGGAAGCCAGAGAGGAGTTTTCTGGGACAAAAAACACGAGTGGGCTAATATTTGTGTATCTGTGCACCCGCTGGCTTCATAAAGAAAATACCAGCCTTACAAAGGTCACATTTATTTGCTTTCTCTGTTCACCTGGCGTCCTACACTCAGACATGTGCCAAATACCGAGCAAAAACTACTTAGACCAAAGACTCCAATGTGCATAGAAAACATGTCTTTCATTAACTGTAAAAATGGCTACATTTGATATAATAAAATTGGATTTTCCCTCCCCTCCATTGTTTTGAGTATTATAAGTTGCCTTCATTGCTACATGAGCAGGCCAGGACTGAAGGAGCTGAGTCTGTGCATCTAATAAAATTTAGAAATAACTGTTGATACTTGGCTGCCTCTTCTCAACCAATTTTTTTATAATTGCCTACTAAGTATGGAATACGGTGTTCTAATAGTCTCCTCAGAAGTATCCTAAAAGTAGATAGAAACCCTCTCAGCTTTCTCCACTTCACAACTACCACTCAATGTCACTCTTTTTCCTCAAATATGATAGCAAAGTAGATAAAATTTGGGAGATATACATCCTCAACGGACTCCTATCATAAATCACAGTTTTAAAAGCAAACAATATACTGGACCAGGAGCGAGTTCCTGTGTCAATGGCCGTGGAAATCTGGCAGCTACTGATTTCCAGTGAACAGAACGTGATCTTGTATCTTTATTTCCTATTTGTTGATGCTACCAGAGAGTTCATCTACCTGATTCAGAGAAAGGTTACTAGTCAAGGAACCAAAATCACATGTAGCCCATATTGGCATTCATAGAACAATTACTAAAGTTGTTGTCAACTATTCATTCATCAGAGAGAAACACATTCCAAGTCAGAAAAGCTGGACGCCAGCATAATTCTAGCCCTAGGTTCTGGCTGACAAGGGGGACCCCAACTCTGAAAGAGTCAGGGGTCTCCTCCTGTGATTTGGGTTGCATCAGTTTTAGATGATCATGATGTGTCCTGGTAATCGGAAGCGATCTGCTCTCACTCTGGGGGAGATCTAGGTATGTGAGATTTCTGTTCCTCAAATCTGAGCCACATTAGCCACAATTAAAGGGACTCCTAGGGGCGCCTGGGTGGCTCAGTGGTTAAGCATCTGCCTTCGGCTCAGGTCATGATCCCAGCATCCTGAGATGGAGCCCCACATCAGCCTCCCTGCTCGACAGGAAGCCTGCTTCTCTCTCTCTGGCTTCCTCTGCTTGTATTCCCTCTCTTACTGTCTCTCTCTCTCTCTCTGTCAAATAAAAAAAAAAATCTTAAAAAAAAAAAAAGGGACTTCTACTATTCGATGGGAAACAGCCTAGAGTCCCTGTCATGGTGATACCTTCACTGGAAAAAGAGCAGCATAACTGCTGCCTGACCTCTTCCAGGAACGGTCTCATAAATGCTGACAAGAAAGAATCACGGGTGAAAAAGACATTTAGACTAGAGATTTTTTTTTCAAACCTTTGTTTCCCTTCATTTCTTTTTACTCAAAAAAAAAAAAAAAAAAAGACACCTGAAGTATATCCAAAGGATAAAGAATTTAACGCAGCTCACTTTCAGCCTCTCTTCTTCCCTGCGATGACTGTTGGGGCAATTAGAACTCTCTTAGTTTAGACTGACTCCTGACCCCCTCACATTAAATAAGAGGAAACCAAAGTCCAGAGAGAGGATAAGTGAATTGTCCAGGGTCACAGGATTAGTCATTGGCAAAACCAATGCTAAACTTTAGGTCTCCTGGTTTGGATTCCAGCACTTTTCCAAGTCTGCTCTGTCCAATTGAGTAGCAACATACTGGCTACTGAATGCTTAAAAAGTGGCTGGTGTTGATGGGCTCAGCCTAAACTGAGATGGGCTGCAAGCCTACGATGTGCACTGGATTTAGAACACTTGATACAAGAAAAAACAAGAAATGCAAAATATCTCATTAATATTTTTATGTTCACTACATGTTGAAATAAGATTTAGGTTATATTGGGCTAAATATGATTTATTAAAATGAATTTCTCTTCTCCCTCCTTATTTTTTAATATGGATACTAGAACATTTAAAATTGCATAAATCGTTTGTTCTACATTATTATGGACTATGATGCAGCCTTCTCAACCAGGAACTGAGAAATAAGGGGAGTGGAAATCATATTCTGTAATCGTTCTTCTTTTTCAAATTTAGCTCCTACAATACTTCAAACTATCTCAAACTGATTGCACATTGGAATCCCTTTTAAAAATAAATGATGTTGAGGGGCAGCCTCTGGAAATTCTAATTTAATTTATCTAGGCATGGTTTTAAAGAAACCCAGGGTAAGCTGATGGGAAGTCCAGACTGATAGTCACGGATCTATACCATAAGCAAAGACATATAAAACCCTAAGCAGTTTGATTCCCACCCCCAAACATGCTCCACAATGTCAATCAAACATAGCAGATGTGAAGTCTTTGCAAGTCCAGACATGTGTATTCCTTCCCTCTCTGTCATCAGAATGTGTCCAGAAACAGCTCTTGTTCCATATTTCACAGTACTGTCTGCACTAAGATACTTATGTTGGCACATGTTAAGAAAACAGTTTAAGTATATCACACGTCAAACACAACTTAAACACATTCTGGGTGACCTCCATACCCTGGCCCTCCATTTTTCCCTGGTGGACATTTGTGTATGTCACAACTACCATTCTTATCAAACCGTATCAACCAACCAACCAATCAATCATCAAGCACCTAGTAAGCACCTACTATGCACTGTATTCAATGTCAGGCAGTAAGAAGCACCACGAAGACGCGGGCAAGAGAAAACAAATATTGGCAGAGCCAGACTCTGAAGAGATTACCAGGTGATAAGGTATCATGGTTAAATCTATTGGTTTTTGCTTGAGATACCTGGAAAAGCATTAAGCCACAAAACTGAAGAACAAAATTTAAAGAAAATGAGAGATGATGTAATGAGTAAGCAAGAAAAAAAAAGTGTCTTAATCTATTTTAAGGCTATGTCTGGTTTCCTATAAACTCTCCGATACAAACAGAGCTTTCTTCCATCTGAAGAATAGAATAAATATCTCATTTTTTTAGGTGACTCCAGAAGATGAGGTTCTGCTTTTGAGGTAAGGAATGAAAAACGGAATATGCTAATTTTAAGACACAAAATGCCAGTTAAAGTACACAAAAGTAACTCCTTTGTAAGTATATAAAATTACCCTGAAATCTGATCCTGCTTCTGAATAAACAGTGAAGACATATGTGAAAGGAAATCCTGGCGACTTTTCACTAAATTTTGCTTGGGTTCTAATACTGAGCCAGTAGGTTTGACTTATACCCTTCTGGGTTTAAAAATATTCTGTCAGTATGAGGATACATGTTAATCCATGCACATCATGTCTATATGCAAAGATATACAAACCATGTTGTCTAGGAGGGGCAGCTTAAAAATTAACCACAGCTAGCCTCTAAGAAACACCATAGGAACTTATTCACTAAGGCCCGCCTTACACCACTCCTGCGGACATTCATCACTTGTTTGTTTGAAAGTCGCTGGCTTTCATTACAGACATTAATGTCTGTCATATTAAAATATGCTTGCTCATCTCAAGTGTGGTTGAATATTAATCTTGTAAACAGAAACATCCGGTCCCACTGAAACTAAAAAAAAAAAAAAAAACAAAAAAAAAAACTTCACAGTAAATCTATAAATAAAACCCCAATTTATTAATTTACTCGTGTGGTTTTTTTTTCCTACAGTTTTGATGAGCTCCTCCATCCTTAGAGCAAAGACCTCCTTTCCTGCCTCCTCTGAATATTGCCCCTCAGATCCTGAGCCTTAAAATATATTCAGTTTCAGACATGGTATGTGCACTGATCATTTCACTAGCAAACTGAATACCTCATTTGGTTTTCCTGAATGTTTACATGCAAATATAGCACAATGGCATTTTATGTAACTTCCCCAAACTGTTAATAAAAGGACAGTATGATACTTGAAGCATTCATTAAAACTGGGCATCTTTTCTCCTCTGGCTTACAGAATTTTTCTTATACACATTTGAACCTAAATCTGAAATGTGCTACAAGCAATTCTTTATTAAAAATCAGACACTAATTAATTAAAAGAATCATTGTTATAGCTACAAGGGATTTAATACTTAATTAGTGAAAATGAGCACCTACCAGCATAATCAGAGCTTCCTTTATTATCCGAATTTCAAAATACTTTTCATTTAAATAGGCTTATTGGTACACAGCTACTCCTTATCCTTTCTAGGTAGAGCTGTTCGTATTCTCTGGCTACTCTACATTCTTAAGTCTAAGGACTCAAGGACAGGGTGATAGTCCATGACCCCATCTACATGTAGGACTGGGTTGTTCTATCACGGAACTGTTTTGAAGTTTCGATATTTTGGTGAGTTTATTAATTACTAGAAAAGTTGCAGTTGGCTTACATAAAAAATTATGTAATAATGATTCAATATGAAAAATGATTCGACAAAAGTTATATTTTAAGAGTTTCAAAACATTTTGGCATTACTGAAAAGCTTAAATAAAATCTGATTTTTTGTTGTTAAAATTAAAAAGTTATATGTACAAGTCCAGTGCTTACCATGGTGGCCATGCCAATCACAAATTATTTTATATGTATACACGATGAAAGCAAAATTATATTTATTGATTTTTAACATATGATATTGAATGTTCAGATTAAATGAAGAATTTTAATTAAATATTAAATATTTTAATTTAAATATTAAGTAAATTAAATACTTAAAAATTTTAAAATATATAATTAAAGATGTATCATTTTGTAAGAGTGTACTTTATAATTTTTTAATTAAAAAAATATATAAGCAGTCATACTTAGTCATACCCATAGGCACCCCAACTATATGTATTTGACCTCAGTACTAGATGAAGTGACTACAGCAATATTTTTAGCAAATGGCATTTACAGTAATCTCTAGAATAGCAAACTTAGAGTAATGAATAAAATTCTACTCACTGAAATATATTTAAGCAGAGGGCTTTTTATTTATTTTGTTTGTTTGGTTTTTGCCCTGAACATTTTCTTTTTTTCGAGAGAAATATGTCACAGGAGGAGATTAAAATCAAGAAACAAACAAGATACTTTAAGACAATCTGAATTTATTTCCCAAGTGAGCAGGTCCCTTTGAACACGATAATTTTCCCTGAGAAATGAGAAGTATCTAGGGATTATAAAACTTCATTTAACCCAAGATATACTTTACCATTCAGAAATCCTCAAGTCAATGGCCTAAGACATGAAATACAAGAAAGGACCTTACCTATACTGGAGCTGAATTATTTGATTAGAAAATCTTTAATAAATGTAAACTTCAGAAATCTCTGTCTTAAAAATAGCAAACTCTCTAAGCCTTCAATTAAACTTGGAAGTTGATATGAAAAATCAATCTATGCCCACACACAATTCTTTCCTTTCAAATTCATCATTCAGCTCGAGATACCCACACATTTTCTATGCCCACATGCCTACCCACGGTCCCCATCCCTGTGTTTAAAACACCTACAGGCATCAGAATAACTTTTTTTAAATGAATAGGCTTTCTCTTCTTTGAAAGGTCTTGATGATATGGCAAATTTGTGTCCCAAATATCAAATAATGTAAATCTAAATGGCAATTTAAGGATATTACCATGTTACCACTTTTTGCATATAAAGGGTGATTGGTTTAAAAAAAAATAAATCTGACATACAGCCTTATATCTGTGTGCCACCGTGAAGCAAAGATCAATATTATGCCTCAGAGACACCCTCCAGGGAGCCAGGGGCAGGGAGCTAAAATCCCAGGTTTGCATTTAATCCCCCCTGACCTGGCTCTCTGCTTCCTACTCCCTGTGGGCTCAATAGTGAAATATCAGGTCTTCTGGGCCTCTCTATGCTTCAGTAATGTTTATGGCAAATTATACTGTTTGCTTCAGTTCGAAGACCAGACCTACTCTCCACTTTCTCTGGTTCACCATTTCTAAGAAATACCCAGTCTGAAGAATAATACAGGAGGTTCCAGGTCTTAGCACCTCAACTGTGTGCTCCCCAAATCATAATCCTCACATACCTTGATTTAAAAATTGGAATGTTTTAGTGACTACCACCTACAATTAGATCCTCTGAAACTTCATTTTCATTTATCTTTAAAATATATATGTCAATTTTATTTTAAATCAAACATCCATTTCTTAATCTATCAAATGGAAAATGGTTAATTTCATAATAAAGCTCCAATAGACTGCATTCCCTTCCTTAATAAGGAGCCACACTTACAGGAGATACTCCACTCTTATATATCGTGTACAAAGAAGAAATTCTCAAGTAATTAAGGAAAAGGATTAATTATAATGTCAATTTGAAATTAACATGTAACGCCAAATCTCTTTAAATAAGTCCATCAGTCATCAATAACTCAAAAAAAATCAGCTTAATTAAACAGAAAGTTTAACAATGAAGTTGCATTCAAAGTCTAGTCCCATACTGTTGTGTATTGGTTGTTAAGATTTCAAATCCAGGGGCACCTGGATGGCTCAGTGGGTTAAAGCCTCTGCCTTCGGTTCAGGTCATGATCCCAGGGTCCTGGGATCGAGCCCCGCATCGGGCTCTCTGCTCAGCAGGGAGCCTGCTTCCTCCTCTCTCTCTCTGCCTGCCTCTCTGCCTACTTGTGATTTCTGCCTGTCAAATAAATAAATAAAATCTTTAAAAAAAAAAAAAAAAAAAGATTTCAAATCCACTTGTCTATGTCTTAAGTGAAGTTGTTTTGAATGAAGGGTGCATTTGTTTACATTGAGAAAACTGTGTTAGAATGTTGTCACCAACATCTGTTGTTGTCAATAAACACTCAGTAGCTCATCCGTTGATGGATGTCTCTGGGGGCTAATCAATAAGAGCCTAGGGAAGAGTCACTATGATGTAATGTACATTTAAATGTTAAATTCCAAGAATTTTGAGGACCTGCCAAGAGTCGTTGGTGTGGGTAAGGGTACCCATTGCTGATCTCAATAGCTCTCCACAGACCTTAGGCAGCGTTGGCTTCCGCAGCAGGTATACAAAGACCTTGGTCATTAGCTCCTGCCATGGCAAGACGACTCTTTGGAGGAATCGTGAAAACCCTTCAGGAGCCTTGTGAAGGAAAGCATCTTGCCCACTAACAGCAGCACCTTCATTCCCTTAGCACCATGTGCCAGCAACAAGGGACTTGTGCTTTACCCTGGCAGCTGGACGTCAGCTCCTGGTTAGTTAAGCCAGCTCTTCTGAGAACCGACTCCTGGACAGTTATGCGTCAACTAAATTTGGATTTTATTTCCTTTATCTCCCTTTAACCTGGAACAATAGTGTAATTAATCCATCATTGGTCTGGAGTATGTTATTTCTTTATTGGCTTATTAAGAGACATTACCCCATATGCTACTGGCTTGTGAAATATAACCATTATAAACTATAATTCCCGCAGTGAGCCTGTGTTAACTACATTATTGGCAAAGAGAATCTCACTCTCTGAGCATAATTTGCCTCAGCAAGACAAGTGCCTTGGCATTGACAGATATTCAATCAATGCATTTCTGAAAGAATGAAAAAAATGAATGGATTTTTTTTCTCCTTGCTTTCTTAGAATTTGGGGAAATTTTGTGGTAATAGAATTAGTTTAAGAAGAGAGAATAGAGGGGTGCCTGGATTGCTCAGTGGGTTAAGCCTCTGCCTTCAGCTCAGGTTATGATCTCAGGGTCCTGGGATTGAGCCCCACATCAGGCTCTCTGCTCAGTGGGGAGCCTGCTTCCCCCTCTCTCTCTGCCTGCCTCTCTGCCTACTCGTGATCTCTCTTTGTCAAATAAATAAATAAAATCTTAAAAAAAAAAAAAAGAAGAGAGAATAGAAAAAAAAATGGCCTTGTTCAGATCTAAAAGTACGTACTTGTGTAAAGGTAGTCAATAACCAAAATAACTCAGAAACTGAAACGTTCATTTAGTAAATGTCTCTTTCAAAGTACTCATTACAGGAAAGAGACCATGGATGCCAGATGGTGGAGTGGAGCTAGAGGCCTCACTCCAAGATGAAACTGATAGGGTCAAAAGTGAGCAACAGATAGAAAACCAAAAAGGGAGGGGCAAAATTCACTACAAAAAGTCTGAAGTGCTAAATATCTTTAATCCCATAGGCGAATACAGGATTATAGATAAATTTGTAGCTATTTGGGATGTAAAATTGACTCAATATAACAATAAAAATAGTATCACCTGGGTACAACAGGGCTTCAGTGTTTTTACACTCATAGAGCTCTATCCCATGAAACTTCAGAAGGCAGTTCAAACATTTACTTTAAAAAGAACATTTTTTCGGGGCGCCTGGGTGGCTCAGTGGGTTAAGCCGCTGCCTTCAGCTCGGGTCATGATCTCAGGGTCCTGGGATCGAGTCCCACATCGGGCTCTCTGCTCAGCAGGGAGTCTGCTTCCTCCTCTCTCTCTGCCTGCATCTCTGCCTACTTGTGATCTCTGTCAAATAAATAAATAAAATCTTTAAAAAAAAAAAAAAAAAAAAAGAACATTTTTTCTAGTTAAAAAATGCTAGTAGTATCTATTTATTGAAGTATGCATCAGTAAAATAAAAAACTTTTTTTTTTTTTCATTTTCAGCTTTGTGATATCTGAGATTTATGACTAACACTTTCTCAGCATCCCTATATGTCAGAAGTAGTTCAGGAGGAGGGGCACCTGGGTGGCTCAGTGGGTTAAAGCCTCTGCCTTCAGCTCGGGTCATGATCCCAGCATCCTGGGATCGAGCCCCGCATCAGGCTCCCTGCTCAGCGGGGAGCCTGCTTCCTCCCCTCTACCTCTGCCTGCCTCTCTGCCTGCTTGTGATCTCTGTCTGTCAAATAAATAAATAAAATCTTTAAAAAAAAAAAAAAAAAAAGAAGTAGTTCAGGAGGAGAGTCCTCTCCTCCCCTCTTTTAACTACTTGCTTGATGACTATCACTAACAGTCAGAGTGAACCCCAATCTTACTACAAGACACAAATGAAAGATACATTGTGAAATGCAGCCATCAAGAATAGCTAAAATCTAGTTTATCTAACTCATTCTAAGCTCACATAGAATGGCAAACAGAACAACATAACTCCCATGACATATGACTTTGGGTTATGGTTCCCCAAAACATCCAAAAAGCTTCACTTCCACAAATTTTTCACTATCCAAGTAAATATCACGGTAAGCCATTTAGCCAGCACTGGGACTGCTTTTCTTACAGTTACGGGTGCAGAATTCACAATTGGCAGACGAGAAATATAATATTTTTTATTACCACATCATTTAAAATCATTCCTTGGCTTAAATTACCATCCCCAAAATAATTATGTTTAGAAGTGGAACTACTAGCAGATAAATACAAATGTAAGATATAGGACACTTCCTGTGAAAAGTAATTACATACACACACACACACACACACACAAACATATACACACATACACACCACAAATCAAATAGTATAACTGTATGTTTTACTCTTAACAGTAGAGTCGTATGTATTTTTTATAAGGCTCTTGATAATGCTCCACTTCTCCAAAACTTGAGTTCCCACCATCCTCACCAATCACAGTGCAAGCACACACCCAGAGGTAATCCAAGATGGATCACTCACCACAAAATCTGTGCCTGTTATTGCATAGGAAAGGAATGGAGACATTTTCACCATATAAATACAAAAGAATGATGGCCTGGCAATACTAAGGATGTGTTCAGTTCCATATTTTACAACAGCCCTAGATAGATCAGGGTGTATCTATGATATTCATAATGGTATACTGTTGATCCTTGAACAAAATGAAGATTAGGGGCATTAACACCCCGTGCATTTGAAAATCTGCACCTAACTTCTGACTCCCCAAAATCTGCATATAAGTATGACTGCTATGCTAATAGCCCACTATTGACTTACCAATAAAATAAACAATCAATTAACACATACTTTGTATATTTTATGTATTATATACCATATTCTTGAAGTAAGCTAGAGGACAGAAAATTTTATTCAGAAAATCCAGAAGGAAGCAGATGCCTGGGTGGCTCAATCGGTTAAACATCCAGTTCTTGATTTCAGTCAGGTCATAATCTCAAGGTTGTGGGATCAGACTCCACACTGGACATGGAGCCTGCTTAGGATTCTCTAACTCTCCCACTGCCCCATCCCCCTTAAAAAAAAAAAAAAAAAAAAAAAAGCCAAATCCTAAATAGCATGTGAATTTTACTAGAATAATTTCCCACATGTAATAGCATTGCTTACTCCCCACCTAGCCAAGAGGGACCCAATTATTACTCACACCAAATGATAAACAAAACAAATGATAATCAGTCACCCAATCTTTTCTGAACTCCCTTCCCTCGGGACTCTAATTACCCAAACGGTTTCCATGCTTTAGGGACAATAAAGTGTCCCTAGAAGCAAGGACAGATTCTTGGATCTGATTCTCTATAAGAGGCCATTGTAGTTGCATTGGGAATAGGATTTATCTCCCTTTTCTTTAATGCAAATAATTTCCCCATCCCAGATATAACTATTCAAATAACAAACTTCTCCTGAATAAAGAAAGAACAGTGTAGATCCTGATAGAGATTATCTGCTCCCCACAAGGTCTACCACCATTTGGTACTCAAGCAACAAAGGAAAATAGTTACAATCATTTATTAATACATATATTCACACAGTGCAGATACAAAGTTGATTAAGTTATTAAGAACTCACCTAAATTATGTTTTGTAAAAGTTAAAACCAAAGAACAGGTATCTAAAGAAAATACTTTAAAATACGACTACTGGAAGAAAATACAAAACATAGAAAACAGAAAAATACAAAGCATAGAAAAAAGAAAAAACTGCAGACTTTAATGAAAGTACACAATTATTACAAGGGAGAAAAACTAAGCTATGTAAAGCATCAAATAAATTAAAAGTTTTGCAAAATTGTTAAAATTCTGTGGGAATGCTGTGTGTTGCACACATTTCTGAGGAGAAAGACCACAGTTTCATAGACTCTCAAAAGGCTCCTTGAGCCAAAGGGGCTAAGGCTCCCTCCATCACAGCTTTCTCATGTTAGTATGAGACCCATTCTAGTCTAGTTGCTCAATGACACTCTCATCTAGATTATTCAAATAATGATCAGATGATTTCTTCAAATCCCCAGTAATCTCCACTTTACCCACCTAATCCCCAAGCCTTATGGTCTGGTCATACCTGATTACTCAATACCCCAAGTATTCCATATAATTCCATACCTTTCCTCAAGCCTTTCAGAAATAGTGAGGCAAAAGGGGCTAAAAGCACAAACTCAGAATGCCTGGGTTTACACTCCAACTTCACCAAATTATATGATCCTGGGCAAATGATTTAATCTCTCTATGCTAAAGTTTTCAAATCTGTAAATTGAGGATTAAACAAACTAATATTTGTAAAACACTGGGAACATTATTACCATAATAATACTTCATTAAGTATTCATTGTGATTAACAAATGCCTCTGTAGGCTCCTTAAGAATGCAACCTCCTGATTCCTGATCATCCCTATTCAAATGTCACAACCGCTAAAAAGACCTTGCAAAGCCTGCTTTCCATCGGAATCCCCAACCCTTGAGTATCAATTACTTAATAAAATGTCCTTGGATCACCAAAACACAAAGTTGTTTTTACTCTGTTGTTGTTTTGTGTTTCTCTCTTTGCCCCTAAAACATAGAGGACTTCCTGCCTGTATTAATTTTCGTACTTCAGCACTCATAAGAAACCCACAAATTATTAGATGGGTTTTATGCTAAGTCCAACAAATGTGTACAAATCTGAAATTGTGTTCTTACATATCATTTAATTTCATTTTTCAATTTTCTAGCTGAAGAAACTAAGACTCAAAGAGAGTAAGAGTACCAGTGATAATAATAACAAAAAACAATAATCACTTCTATAGCACTTACTGTATCTCAGACACTGTTCTAAACACTGTATATGTGCCAACTCACTGAATCTTCATAACAATCCCATGATGCAGATACCATTATTCTATTTTTCATATACAAAAACACAGGCACTATGAAACTAAATAAATTTACCAAGTTCACACTGTAGCAAATAAGTAAAGGAAGCCAGGGATTAAAATGGGTCCTCTGGCTCTAGAGTTGTGTTTTTAATCCTTATGACTTTGCCTCTGTAAATAAGAGGGGAGTCATCCAGGGATCCAGAAGTAATTAATGGCAAAGCCTGAAATACACATTTAGTCCTCTGGCTTCCCTGGTGACGCTCTTTCCTTATGAGTTCACCATTCCCTACCCAGACTGATGGCCACTGAGAGCATTCCAAAAACATTTGGCCAATGATTTATGGACACACGATTCACATCTTATCACCTAATTCGCTAAATGCAATAATATTTATCCCGAATGTGCAGTCTGTTCCTTGGACATCTTATTTGGCTTACCTGTCTTATTTAATTGTTCCCAGTTTTGAAAGAGACCAGAATAGGACAAGGAATCACTGATTCAGTACTCCACTTGTAAAAAGTACAAGGTCTTTGTTCTAATTTGATTTCTGATGGATTGATCCAAAGGTAAGAGAGGCCTCCAAGGTATTTCTACACATGAGCATTGAGTTCAGGTTCTAGCCAAAGCCTAAAAGTTTCCCATTAATGACTGCTGGCCACCTCTCAGGCTAGTCAGTGATTTTGTTTAAAGTGTGCCTCCCCAACCTCTGTTCCTTAAAATGCCTGGTTAGTCTACCTGCCATTGACAATTACCAGCAATATGAGCAGAATCTGAGCTCTCAATGCTACAAAGTATAGTGGTTCTGAGTTACAAAGTCCCTAATCACCTATATTCACATTCTGGCTTTAATGGTTATGTGTCCCTAAAGAAACCACAGTTTCCACACCTGTAAAACGGAGATATTTACCTCAAGAGGTTGTTAAAAGGATTAAATGAGAATATGTTTATGAAAGTGCTTAGTGCAATACTTTTCTTAGAGACTTGCAGATGTTATTCTATCTTATGACTATCCAGGAGGGGAGATCAATCATTTCCTAACTTATTTCCTATAAAACTCAGTCTTCCTGACACACTGTATTTTGTGAAAGCCTACTGCACACAAATAACCAATTCAATTATTTTGATAAAGTAAGTCAGTAAGTTCACACAGACATGAATATTCAACAGAGAGGATATTAGTAAAATCGGCCAGAAATTTTCATCAAAATTGTAAGCATATTAGTTTGTTTAAGCTGAGAAGCATTTGTCTGTCAATTTCAAAAAAAAGTGGAAGGCCTGCTTATTTCTGCTTTCTCCTTATTCATATATGCATCATACTGAGTGATGTGCTATCATGCAACAAAAGTTAACATTTTTTACTTTTACATAATACACATAGTGTTTACTTAATGACACATGAATACAGCTCTATAATATTGGGTTAAATCCAATATGATTTGAAGATACTAAATGCTATTAGATATCTTCAAATCAATAATGAATAAATTCCTTACATATTAACTCATTTCAAAATCACTCTAGCTATCTTCATCTACCCTCTCTATTAGGCAGAGATATTATTTGGAATGAAGAACTACTTTATGAATATAAGATTTTTAACTTTAAAAGAACTACTAAACATTGAAACAATTATCTGTACATACGTGACATATTTGAACATTTCCAAATACATGCTTTCATTCAATCCTCATGATAACCCTTTGTGATAGGTATCATAATGGTCACTTTATAGATCAAGAGAATAAGAAAATTGTGTTTAGGTTGCAGGGTAAAGATAACACAGGTAGTGTGGGGGGCCAGGACATAATCTTGGAGTCCCAGACCCTCTCCACCAAAGTTCACAACAGTAACCTGCAAATGCCTGTAAATTGTAGGTGGTCGAAGGCAGTGGCTAATTACTGTTTAAAAAGCCAATTAGGGAAGAAGGAAACCAAAGATTTCCAACCAAAAGAAAGAAAACCTTTGATTTTCGAGGTTGATAGGATTGCCACAGCTGCAGGAACTTCCCCGTCTCCCTCCACTTTGAACCCCAGTGTTCACTATTCTACATCTTTGATCCAAGGCCACCCAATCCTTTGACATGCTGGTCAGAGATAACAAAGACTCTCAATCATTGAAGTGTTTACTCACATTAATTACAATGAATTTTTGCTCTCAAATAAAATATGTCCCTTCTTATTTTAGGGGCTGATAGGAAAGAAGTCTGGACGACGCAACTGTCTTTGCGCCTGGGTCTCCATCTGTTGGGTTCGCATCCTTTTTCTGCTACCTGTTGGTCTAGATCTTGACGGGATTTATTCAGTCTCTCTGGGCTTGAGTTTCCTCATCTGCAAAATGCAGATAATAATAATACCAACATGCAAGGTGATGGTGAGGATTCAATAACACACGCCACATAAAAACTCGAAGAAATGCCTGATATGGACTAAACCACTCAATAAATGTTTACTACAATTACTATGAGACATGTTAAAATGAGAGCAAAAGCAGAAAAATGCAGTGGCTCCCTGAATTGTGTTTTCCCGTGAAAGAGAGCAAAAATCATTATAGGCCCTCACTCAGAGGTGATGCCCATACCATAAGGGACCCTTGGGCTTTCAGGATTCATAAATGACTCTGTGGAGGAAGTTCTATCACTACCTATTAGATAAACAAAACTTAACACTCGAGAATGTGATTCCTCCCATAGCAGAATAATCTATAAGAGCACCCTTTATGAGGCCAGTGTGCTCTGGGGAGTCACTGGTTTAACTAGCCAGCAAAATGACCTGGGAGAGTTCACTGAAATAATCAGTGATCAAATGCAAAGGGCCGAATTGTGCTTTGGAAGTCTCGTTTTGGTAAGCTCTGAACTGCACAGAAATAAAAACATTTGGGGGGCTCTTGGGTGGGTCAGTCAGTTAAGCACAGAACTCTTGATTTTGGCTCATGTCATGATCTCAAGGTCCCGAGATCAAAGCCCACTTCAAGCTCTGTGCAGGGCATGGAGCCTGCTTAAGATGCTCTCTCCCTTGCCTTCAGCCCTTCCTCTACCCACCCCCCACCAAAAAAACAGGAAAAGAAAAAAAGAAATTCAAACCATTAGAATACTGATGAGGCACATGCCTATGATTAACCATAGCAATTTTCCTTCTGGTCCTTTATTTTATTTTCATTTAAATTAATGTAATTCTTAGCAAAATGCAAGAGAAAAATGTTAGAGAACACCATCTGTTCACTCTAATAGCAATAATCTAAGTGTTTTCATTCTTATGGTGTGACTATATAACTGTGTACGTCTATGCTAAGAAAATTCTCATGTCCTTTCATTAGATTGCATCTTGTATATATTCATTGAATAGAGTTTGCCTTGAAGGAATGTCATTTTACCCAATGTAATATTTACATTTGTAATAATTTACAATGACAATATTTCTAATTAATAATGTAAATAATAATGTAAAATATAATATTACATTTACCAAATGAAATATGTGTCTTTACACCAAGAGAAGATTATCTTGAAAATTTTTAAAAATAAATGCAGATTTCTATAATAAAGAAAAAAAAACTATTCATCTGAGCAAGAGGTATTAAGCAAAATACAAAGTTCCATAAATAGATTTCACTTCCTAAGGCTTACTTATATATAAATAAAGAGGGTTATTACCAAAACACTGGATGCTTTAATTAATGTACATTGTACTGATTTCTCTCAAATTCCTCATTTCTAATAAGAGGAAAGGAATCAAAAGTTTTCTCCATTTTCTTTTGTACCTAATTAACTATTAACCATCCAGTTACCTATTAAGCAAAATATAATTTCTTGTTAATTTGTTACAATGCAAGCAATTCCTTCTCCGTGGTAAAGAAAGATAAACAACAGTGAAAGAGAAAGAAAACTCACTTAATTGTTTCAGAAATAAGGACTTGTTCACCATTCTAATCCAAATGTCCTTTTTAACTAAATAAAACTAACCTTCAACTGTTTTCATTTAAGCATTTTTAAAATCCCTAATTTAATAAAGCTAATTGAATTTGTTCTAGAACAAACCTTGTATTGCTGATACACTGAATTTATTCTAAAATACTGCTAATCCATTTAAAATCTGTAATATACTTAACTATATAGCATTAAAAATGCTTGCCATTAAGCAAAGATTTAGAAATATAATATGATTGGTTTAAAATTAAAGTTACATTACCAAAGCCCAATAAAAATAGCACTTAAGTATCAGAGAAATACAAGACATATTTAGTATATGACAGATTGGCTTATCACCAAACTTAGAGAATCTTTTATTAAATGAATATCAGGCTTAATTTAAAAGAAAGAAGTCCCTAAGTTTTGAACTTTTGTGCCAACAATGAAGGTGCTTTTTGAGGTAGTTTTTGGCTGACCTACATATGAATGCAAAGCATTCAATCGGCTCAACTGGTTAAGCCTCTGACTCTTCGATCGTGAGATCAAGCCCCATGCTCAGCACAGAGCCTGCTTAAGATTCTCTCTCCCTCTCCCCCTGGCTGTTACCAACACCCCCCACCCCTGCTCTCTTTAAATAAATAAATAAACAACATGGCATTACATATGACTTCTCATTTGGAAACATATTATTTAACCACTGTACCATGTGAAGGAAAATAGTAATATGGTCCCCAAATGAACTTGAATTATATGAAGTATTTTTCTCTCATTTCCAGAATGAATGGCACTGCCTCAAATTAAGGAATTAGTAGTGATAATAAATAAGCACAATTATACTTTTTTTTGAATCCTGAATTCACTTTACTATTGCTAGTCATGACGCTATGAATTCTATTTCCCTAGCTGATCACCAGACTGGGGCCCTGGATTCCAAAAAGTGAATCCTTCTAAACTACTTTCTAGAGCCATTCACTTGCTACAAAAATGTTCTGTTGATTTTAACAGCCTACCTAGGATTAAATAAAACCAACACCTATATCCCTGGTAAACTTTATCAGAAACCATTTTGAAGGAGACTATTGACAAATACCTTTCCTAGACTGTTATTCTCATATCAATAATATGCTTTCAATGACCAGAGAAAATAGAAATGTTCCCAAAAATATATAAGTAAAGGTCTTAGAAACACTTTTAAAATTGGTTGCAAAAGGAGGTATGCTAGTGGATAAACTGAGACCAGACATTCTATATGGATTTCATTTATGCCTACAGTGCTCTACCCTGGTGTCAAGAGGTGTGACTATTTGGGTGCACTTGGGTGGCTCAGTTGGTTAAGCATCTGCCTTCACCTCAGGTAATGATCCCAGGGTCCTGGGACTGAGACCCAGGTCCAGCCTGCTTTCCCTTTCCTGCTCCCTCTGCTTGTGTTCCCTCTCTCCCTCTCTGTCAAATAAATAAGTGGGGGGGGGGGGAAGGCTTGAATACTTGGATTTGAAACCTGACTTTACCATAACCATATAAAATAAGTGTTTATTGCTCCCATTTCACAGACTAAGAAACAGAGATTAAATATGCCAACCAAGTTCAATCTAATATTGAGTGGTAGAGTTTGGATACACAACCAGGTAAGTCTGTTTTCAATTCTTCACACTATATCACGCTAAACTACCTATTTCATTAAATCAAATTCGTATGCCAAATAACCTTCAGAAACACAGTTTTTAACGATCAGATCTAATTTTGTCTATATGCTTGGTGAGTGAAACAGTATGGTATTACCTTTATTGGTCCTCAAGTTAGCAGAGAGATTCAGACGGGCTCTGCCACTAACTGGCTCTGTAACTTCACTTTTCGTTTGCTGTTTCCTTGTTTGCAAAGCGAGGAAACAATACCAGTAGGCTCTAGATCACTTTCCATTTTGAAAATACAAGCCACATAGTAGTTTCTGATATATAACTGCTGATATAGAACCATTTTACCTCCCTGACAAATCCCAGGAGCATTCCCCAGAGCTACAGCTTTGGAAGGAATACTATGAAAAACAGAAAGCAGCATAAGGCGGGCCTGTGCATTCTGTTGCTCAGGGTGGGTACTGCACAAAAGTATCTGGAGGAGACAGAAACTAAAGGGCCAAATGCTGTCCCCCCAAGATGAGTCAAACCCTTACCTTTTCTACTTCCTCCAGCCGGAGTCCCTGAGTGATGCTACAGGGATCTACATTTTAATAAAGAATTTGTTTGTCTCATCAAGGTGGAACAAGAAAAAAACTTCAGTGAGTACTATTTACTCCTCTGGAGCTTGAGGACGAGCCCCTTATTTTGTAGAAAAGCCCATCAAGGAGAAGACTCTTTATGAACACTGGTGAAAGGAAAAGGGGGGAATGGGAGAGGAAAAAAAAAAAAGAGTGTTAAAGGGAAGGGGAAAGGAAGAGAGGAGGAATAGGAAGAGGAAGAAGAGACATCAACCACTCTGAGAAAAATTCCTTAAAAATGACATTATTTTATTAAACTATTATCCCCCCTTTTTAAAAGACTTTATTTATTTATTTGTCAGAGAGAGAGAGAGCACAAGCAGGGTGAGCAGCAGGCAGAGAGAGAAGCAGGCTTCCTGCTGCACAGGGAGACCGATGCAGGACTCGATCCCAGGACCCTGGGATCATGACCTGAGTGTAGCAGATATTTAACTGACTGAGCCACCCAGGCATCCCTCTCCCCCTTTTTTTCTAAGTTAAAAACTAAAGCCTACTCTCCCACCTTCACTGTTGAATACTTTCCTCTCACTTTTAAAAACAGTTTTTGTTATACCCCATGTTTCCCCATAGTTCCTCACTGTCTAAGGTCAACTTTTGCTTTTACAAACACTAGCAAGGCTGAATAATAATTACCCAGGGTTTAGATTCCTTTCTAGAAACAATTCATTTAGAGAAAACAAAGGAAAAATCATGTGTAACAATGGAAAATACGGTTCATTCAACATCCAGATAAGATAGGAACACAATAATAAGAATATTTCAGCCAGGGGATAAACTCTAAAACAAACTGTTCTCTGGGAAAAAGAAACAGAACTAGTGGAGTAAAGGGATGTGAAGGAAAAATGGACAGGTTTAGAGGGCTGAAATGAACAGAACTATAGATTTTTTTTTTTTTTAAGTCCCAAACCCGACATAAGCAATCAGCAATCGAGGAAAAATGTTCTCTACGCCTTTAATCCTCCATAGTTTTGACTGGATATCCATATGCTACTTCATATCAAAATAGTCCTTTCAAGAACATCTGCTAAAGACCTGAGTTTATTCATTCATTTAAAAAGCTTTGGTTAAGTACCTTTTGTTAAGTGTTATGTGTCAGACTGGAGCTAGGTGTGGTGGAATCCATGTTAAAATTCTACTTCCCCGTAGGGCATAAGAATGAGGAAGAATGGGAAGGTGAGATTGGGGTTCTCAGATTCACTGCCAAAGTCTGATTGTTACAACTGTATCCTCTTGTGCTCAAATTTTCCTAAATATTTTATCACTACATCTAATATTTAAATTAGAAATTTTAATATTATAACATGAATGATACATAAGTTATACAACATAATATATAATATTAAATTGGCGAATCTATTAATAGTATGGGTTCATGTAATAAGGAGGAGAAAATAAATTAGGAGAAGTGCCACAGTAAAAAATCATTTCAAAGACAACCTGAGTTAGCGACAAACATCCTTGTATACAGCCGTGACAAGCCAGTGCTTACTAGAAAAGCACAGAAAAACCTAAAATCACAGTAAGAAAGAAAGTCTAAAGTAATGTTGGTAGTGAAATAAATACACAGAATATTGTTGATATTATTTCCATTAGAAAAATAATATTATTGCCTCAATGATGGTCATTAGATATATCTGTGACATTTTCAACTCACACTTCCTTAATGACATCATCAGTATTTTATATGCAGATTCTTCTACTTATAAAAGAGACCACTCAATAAACAAAATATGCATGAAATTTTAATAAAGTTTAATAAAGAATAAATTTATAAATAAATTAATAAATTTAAGGGGAGTAAAGATTTAATAAAATCTTTACTCCCCTTAAAAGTAGTCTACAGTATTATGAACACTGCAGATAAATCAAAATATAGTTAAAAGTAAAGCTTTCAAGAGAAAGCTTCTAAATCAAATCTTAAGAATAACAACACTAGTATGGAGGCAAAGACAGAAGAGAATTAATCTCTTCTTAAAAATAATTAATTATGATAATAAAATTTCATCTTTAAGCTACACATACATTCTCTCTTTCCTCTAGCTTTCGGTGGACAAGCCTATTAGGAAATGCCATTTATAAGTTACTTTAAAAGAGAACTTAAATCATATTATTCATCCATGGTGAACAATAAAATCATCCATGGTGAACAATAAAACTTTTATTCCTAGAAGCTCTATTCTCTTCAAATGAATGCAATCTTAAAAGTAGTCAACACCTAGAATGAAATGAATATTCAACACACATGGCAGTCTTCGGAACTGTCATCTTGGGAAAGGCCAGTTAACAAATCGTATTCCACTTAACAATGTGGGCTGATTTCTAAATGTATTGTGTAAGTTGCAAAATAAAATGAGAGAATCAGATTTCCAACTCAAGATCAGATTTCCAAATTCCCCTCATTAACAAGATACACAAATGCATAACTTTATAGCATAAAGAATGGAACTAACTTTACATGAAATGTAGCCAAATGAATGCTATTGAACATCCATAATGATCATTTTCCATGAAGTTAAATACTTATAATCATGAGATTTGATTAACATGCTCTGGTTTCTTGCATGCCATGTTATCATTATAATCAGAAAACTGGAAGAAATTTTCTCCAATTAAATATAAAACAGATGATCACACTTAGGAAGAAAACATGTTTCACTGCCACTTATATAGTTAAGATTATAAATACACATGAATATTTTCATCATAGAGGAAATCAGATTATTTAGCATTCTAATTTTTACAGCAGACTTAAATTTTCAAATCCTTTGAGACAAGTTCAAGGAATACGTTCTTAAAATAATAGTATGCATACCCAATGTTTTGTTTTTCACAATTACTTGACAGCATGTTTTACAGTTTTTCCTTTTTGTTTTGTTTCTTTTCTTTGCTAAAATAATAGTCCAATGAGAATGGGAAAATCACCCTACTAGTTTTCACCAGAAACATTTCTATTTCTATTTTCATCCCCTAATTTTTAATAATCATACTAAAATATAATCTCTTAAAAAGACAGTATTGATACTAAGTTTTATTTAACAGAATTAGTAATGCTTTCTCAGCTGGACAGTAATAGGTTTTAATAAAAAGATCTAGCTTTTCTGATACTCAAGGAAAAATATACTTGTCTGGATGAAACCGGTACAATGGAAAGCCCCCCCCCCCTTTTTGGTGTAATTATTCTTCCTACCTACTATATGCAAATGAAACGCTTTTGTTACTTTTTACCTCTTCAATTGCCCGCGTTCACATGAGGATACCATCTGTAATTTAGTTAGTGACCTGCTTATACATTATCAGTAACTCACATACACACTCCCACACATATCACAGGTTAAACTATCCATTCATATTAAATGGTGGCCCCTATGCTAGTGAATTCAGAAAGTCTGGTAAACTTACAGCTTTACCATAAGGTCTGAAAAATAAAATGTTGACTAAGCCCAGATGGCCCTGTTTGCCTTAAATTTCTCTTATGATTTCACTGAAACAGTTTGTCCTATCTGAATAACACCATTAGAAAATTCAAGTATTTTGTACCAAATCACTCCACATCAGTCTTGTACTAGAAATTCCAAAGAACAGAGAATTTTTATTATCAAAAATGATGTCAAATAGAATTCAAAAATTTTAAGCAAAAATCATAGTAAAATTTGGTAAAAGAAAGCCTTATGAAGTCTTCCTATGAAATGACTTGCTTCTATAGATTCAGGGTTGCATATGTATTTTCCATTAGTTGCTAAGTGGTAGAAAGCACTAATTCCAACTGTATATTCCATAAGACATAAAGTGCTGTGATAGGAATATAATCTAAGAACCATAAAAAAAAAGGTCATACTATAGTGCTTCTTATAAGGCCTTCACATCGAATTATATGAAATATATAGCTGCCTCTGTAGTTCCTATGTATAACAGAACTAAATAAGTCTGTTTATATAAATATGCTCAGAAAAATAACATTTTACATCAATGTAAAAGATTCCTAATTTTGTCAGATCTGATATGTTCTAGGTCATATCACTTAAAAGTTTGCTTTAAAAGAGAAATCATATTTTGAGAATTAAAAGGCAGAGGCAAAAAGCAAACACCCCATAACAATTCCAAATCAGAACTCTAAATCTGATGTTTATTTTACTAAAAAAAAAAAAAAAAACCCATAAACGTATGAGAAATTATTTCAAAAAGCCTACTTTTTGGAAAACCACATTACAAAATCAAGTCCAGTATCAGCAACAGGAACATGGCTGGAAATTTAAGGCGTATTCCTCGTTCCTGAGTGTCGACCTTTAGGGATGACTGCATTTCATCAGATTGGACACACCATAGTATGTAATAAGGTTTACAACTCCAAATACACTTATGGCACAAAAATAATATACAACAGCATCAGCTAGTAACTTTTTAAACTGCTTCATGGAATAAAACACATCTCCCTCTGAAAGCAAGTTCAATGTCTTTAGTTGCTACTTGGTAGCCAACATAATATAAAGTGCACCTATGACTGTGCTCTGAATACTATCAAAGCACATTTTAAAATCAGAGATCTCCAACCAAGAGGAGGTATCCAACTCATCCTTAATTTGTTTTCATTTTCTTCCAAAATCTATCCTATTGGACTTTTCTCATTCCTTCTCATAGATCGAAAAGGACCTGGATTTAAATTTAGGAGCCCAGATTATAAGTGTATCCTGAAATTCTTTCAGGTATTATAAACACCTAGCAAACATTTTAGATCACTTGGAAAATCATCCCTCTGTTGGTGTAAATTGCCTCAGGAGTCATCTCACGTTAACAGTGGCACCCTGGAGCAAGCACTCGGTTTCAGAACCCAAGCAATTCTGCCAGCCATTTGCACTGAGAGTCAAGGATGAAAGGAAGCCCCAATGGCACTGGGTTTACCAAATGGCTACAATGCTGGGTGCTCCAAAATGCATTATCTAATTAGATTCCCACACCAAGTTTTATTAGATAAAGCTGAAAAATAAGTAAGAAAGCTGGACAAACCCTCTTTCTAAAAGAGACAGCACAGATCCCTGAAACCAAACTAGACTCAACATAACAGAGACCTACTTTCTGGGCATCATTTTCTAGATAACGCAGGGGAAAAAAAAATTTGAACATCCCTGGATTATTTCCCATAAAGATGAGCATCAGCTGAGAAAGAATATTGTGAGGCAAATTAGGAAACTGAAATTTCACAATTATAAAATGCTTAACATTTTTAACTGTGCTTTTAATTTTCTCAAGTCAAAATACATCTCAGACAATGCTTTCTTGCAATCACATGTATGGTTTCCTGTCTGCTTGGTTCAATGAAATTAAGGATGAATGTTTGAGAATTACATTGAAATCTTCCGTACTAACACCTGCATTTATTTATTCTGATACCTAATGTTTAAAACGAAATCCATTCCTTCTCACAACTATTTCTCAACACCACCACCACCAGGACCAGTAAAACAAAAACCCAACCTAGAACAAGCGACACCAAAATCTAATCCCAGGGATCATTCAGGAGCTTTTTGTTCATTTTCTTCCTTCCTTCCTTCCTTTCTCTTTCCCTTCCTTCCTTTTCTTTCCTCCTTCCATCATGCCTTCTTTTTTCTCTCCTTCCTTCCTTCTTTCTCCACTCTCCTCTCTCCACTTTGTCTCCCCTGTCCTCCTCCTCCCTCCCCTGCCTTCCTCCTCTTTCCCTTCCCTTCCTTTCTACTCCCCTCCCCTCCCCGCTCCTCTCCTCTCCTCTCTTCTCCATTCTTTTTAGTGTAGGAGAAAGAGCCACTGAATTTCAAAAAATATATATGAGAAACAGATTATGATATAAATGAACAGAATTCACTTTCACACTGAAGCAGATATACCAGTTTATGAAACTTTCTACCCCCAACCCCACCCCAATCACACATTAAAAATACACTCAATAACAATGGTACACCATAATTGCTCTTTTTAGTTGTTGTTTTCCCAGTTCTTAAAAGTAATACCACACAAAAGATTAACTTAATTTTCCCTTCATTTCTGTGTATTTGAGTAAGTGTGCACTAGAAAGGGCATCCCTTATACACTTTACATGACCCAACATCACATATGGAAATCTGATTATTTTCCCCAATTGGTTATTTTCTCCCGAGGTCATGACTATCTGTTGGCAGGTACCCAAGAATGGATGATTCATTGCACTGATGAAGATGTGGTTCATAAAAATGTACTTATATCAAAGATAGACCAATCGTAGGAGGACAGAATGAGGATCTATTCTTAATCATACAATAAAAATATAAATGAACATTATGAGAAAGGAATATCCTTAAGCCTATTTAAACACAGTCATTCTTGTTCCAATATCTCTAATTAAAGATATGTCCTACACTGAAACACAGATATCAGGCTGGATTAGCTGCAAAGACACAGTTAAAATGTAATTATCTATGCCAATCGTATGGGTCACTGGTGTACATAATCCAAAAAGTATTTGTATGTGAAACACAGACATTTGGGTATCTCTGATAGTTTATTAATGCATATTATTTTCAATAAAATAATGAAGTCATTCTGAAACCTCTTCAAGTCTATTTGCCCTGGTTCCCAAGCCTGTCAAACTGTTCACATTAGCTCCTGCATTCCCTCCATTCAAGGGATGAACTAAGTAGTCTCCTAGACTAATGGAAAGATTGGCTTAAATTTGACCTTGGCTCTCTCTTTATAATTAGCTGATTCATTCCCCAGGGGAAAGAGGTAATTAACTTACTGGTTCAGAACTTCCTTAGGAAAGAAATGTAACTGTCTCACTTAAAAGGACTTTTCTTTTTTCTGCCGATCTAATGCAATCTCAAATTTAGATAGAAATGATAATTCATAAAATTCTTTCAAACATATTAGCTCCTTGGCTCCACACAACAGCCCATGACTTAGTTCAAGCCAACGAGCCCTAAGGCACGGACAGGATAAATGATATTGCAAAATCATGCCACTTACTATTAAAACCAAACTCGATTTCAAGGTTCTGAACTCTTAGTTTGTTTCTCTTCCCCTGACTTCACGATGCCACACCCTTTAGAATGTGATACCAATATTTATAATGTAGAGATGTTTCTGACTGAGATGGTGTATTAGCAAAGCAAAATTTGGACACACATATAAAGCATCCACTCTGGAAAATTCCCTTTAAAATGAAACCTTTCTTTTTCTCTTCTATCTCCTTCCATAAGCCAAAACTCTCATGCTTTTAAATAATATATAAATAACATAGCACAATTTTAATATATGATTTAATATTATTTTAACAGTCATACTCCAGAAACATGTAACTTTGAGACTAAAATAGTCTCTCCAACATGTTAAATGAAATAACCTTAAATAAAAGCTCCTTCTAAAATAAGAAATGCATATTTTTCTGAATTGCCTAGAAAGTGGGCAATCTCCAATCTCTTTAGGCACAAATCTATAAAACTCTTCCCACAGGGGGAAAAATTTTAAAGAATAAACAAAATACTGAACTAAAGAATACTAAAAATACCCCAAATCAAGCTAAATTATAAAAATACCAAAAACTGAAATGATTTAAAATAATATAAAAGATACAAAGTACCCATAGTTATGGACTTATATATTGGGTGACCACATAATTTGTCATGTAAATCAGAGGACACTCTGGGGAATGAAAGGGTACTATTAATAATTACACTGGGACAACAGGCATAAATAGGGATTGTCCTGGGAAATAAACAGGACATATGGTCACTCTAATTTTATGTCTTCACCAGCTGGATCCTTTTCAAGGATTCCCAAGCATCTTGATTTTTTTTTTTCTTTTTTAGGTCAGAATTATTTTTTTCCTTCATTCCCTTCTACCCCTACTTCTCTTTTACAATCCAGGAAAAGATTAGTCAAGCCACTTAACTCTTTTTTCTCTGCATGTCCTATTTTATCTACTAACTAAGGCAAGAAGTATTTATTAGTCTGAAAATCTCCTTTAAAAGCTATTACTTCTACAATCTTAGCTTTATGACCCCTGTGTTTCCATTTCAAAATGTCATGGCCAGAGACCCGAGCAGAAAGCAGCAGTCTAGTTTCAGCCTGTGCTAATACACTGCTTTATATTTGAAATCACCTGAATGTGGACTTTGGAAAATTTGCTACCCTTGATTTGAGATGGGTACCTTACAAAAGTAAAGTTCTCTGAAATTCAATCTTTGGAATAAACAAGGAAATTTGGAGGGGTGGGGTAGAAGAACAAGTCAATATTATTAATAAAAGGTTTCACTATCCAAAATATGGTTTGAGTTTCTGCAGACTTCATTATCCTCGTGCTTAAAGCCTTCCAATGGCATCTCATCTCCAGAGTAAAGCCAAAGCCCTTGTAAAGTTTTTCCCCCATTCCCTACAAACACTACCTCTTTTGACCTCCTCTTCTGCCACTCTTCCATTTCCCTCACTCAGCCTCAGCCAGCCCGATACTCTGAAATTCAGACATGCTGCTGCCTCAGATATTTAGAATTTGCTCTGGTTGGAACACTTTCCCCCATGCGAGCACTTGATTACTCCCTCACCAATTCTAGGTCTTTCTCCCAATGTCCCCTCCGTGAGACCTTCTCTGACCACAGTATTTTTAAATTGAACACTCTTGGCACTCCTCTGCCTTTCTAGCTTTATTCTTCTCCATATATCACTATTTGCTATGTCAGAAATTTTATTTTTTTTCTCTCATGTTCCCACTAGAATGCAAGCTTCATGAGGACAAAGATGTTTTTGTCTAATATACTCACTACTGTTATCTACAGCACCTAGAAAAATGCCATAGAAATGGCTCGATAAAAATTTGTTGAATAAATAAACTAATAATATAAAAAATGTAGCCCTTACATGCACTAAGCTTGCCAAAATGGCTGGCAATCAGACATACTGGTAACAAATCCTTCTGATTGCTTAAAGATGATTTAAAATTCATGTTAAAATTTTGGCCATTTTTCAAATGTCCCTTTGGATGTCTTTGAAATCCAGAATTCTTTGGATTACATAGAATTTTTTGGTTCCAGAATGTTATCAATAACAAGTGCAGCAAATTAGAATTTGATTATGTGTCTAAGTATATATATATTTTTTAAGATTTTATTTATTTATTTGACAGACAGAGATCACAAGTAGGCAAAAGAGGCGGGCAGAGAGAGAGCGGGAAGCAGAGCAGAGAGTCCCTGCTGAGCAGAGAGTCTGATGCGGGGCTCGATCCCAGGACCCTGAGATCATGACCTGAGCCAAAGGCAGAGGCTTTAACCCACTGAGCCACCCAGGCGCCCCTGTCTAAGTATATTTTTAAAAGCAATATTAGACATAGACATTTTATGACAGTTAAGAAGAATTTAAAAATAGAAAAAGAAAGATTCCTTCATGTATCTTATACATAAAATACTCACAGTAAATTATACATAAAATACTAAGAGGAAAACAAAGACCTTCCTTTCTCATCTCTAAAGCCTCTGGGATGGATGTAGATTTAATAGCAAGCACTTTGTGTCAAAATACATTAAAATGCAAATATCGACACTGGAAACACTGACAATTAAGTTTTCAGTTTTCAGTTTTCAGTTTTCTCTGTCAAAATGAACATTTGTATATAAGTGTGAAGAATAAGAAAAAATGATGTACAACTATAAAATTTGTATGCTTTGAATAGGAAATATTTGTGGGAAATAAAATGCTATCTAACATTATAATTGTTGTGATGTTGAAATATCTGAAATCTGGGGACACCTGGGTGGCTCATTTGGTTGAGCAACCGCCTTCTGCTCAGGTCATGATCCCGGAGTACCGGGATCGAGTCCCGTGTCAGTCTCCCAGCTCCACGGGGAATCTGTTTCTTTCTCTGACCTTCTCCTCTCTCATGCTCTCTCTCACTGTCTCTCAAATAAATGAGTAAAATCTTAAAAAAAAAAAAAAAGAAATATCTGAAATTTTGAAATTCTAGCATTATAGTAATATTATGCTTCTTTCTACATGAGAAAACCTTATAAACATGGGACCTGAGCTTTGAATGGTTTTAATGGAGGTGGTGAAGACCTTTGTGCTGAGACAGCTGTGCCAAGACCTGAGATGTGAACTTTCTGATAATCCAGGCTCCTCAAAAGCTCTCTCTCACACACACACACACACACACACACACACAATGTGTGCACTTTCTCCACCCTTATTGTTATTGCCTTCAACTCCTAGGCAAAATTCCCCAAGAGAAGTGACAAAATTAAAAACTTAGGACCTCCTGACATCCCGATACAGTAGTTGGGAAAGAATCACTAGTGTCAATTGCCCAGGCTGGCCTGAACAGATAGTGCACATTTGGAATCTAATGACCAAAGTCAGAGGCAGCAGATGACTGATAGTGGGAAGAGTTTTGCTAGATGAAGGAGTCTCTCTCAGGACCATTTCAACTACTGTCCAAAGCAAAACAAGTTCTAATTCTGTGAACTCACCAGAATATCACAGAGTTAGAATACCACTGAATTAAAGTTCGAAATTTACAGCCACGTTTCTTGCACTACAGTTATTGGGAAGTAATTATAACCTAGCACATCTTTTAACCATCAGTTTTACTCAAAGCTTAACACGTAAAGATGTACTAAAACAAACACCCCTATTTGGAGGTGTTATGCTTGCATAATTTTTTCATATGAAACTTAAGTCTTCAAAATATGGTCCTCCTACAAAGGCCTTTCCAGAGCTATATCTCTCATGCAACTCAGGAGAACACAGCCACTCACATCATTCCCCTCTCTCTCGTCATGGTGTCTTTGGACAGAAAAGTATGAGAAATACTGACACTATGAAACATTATCACTTCAAGGAGAGAAAAGAAAATAGATTTATAATCACAAGCCTGTCCACAGTCAGTAGGATTATTTTTTATATGATGGATAGTGTGTTAATATCGAAGGTAAAAATGCTTACATTTTTCTTAAAGATTTTATTTGTTTGTTTGTTTGTTTGTTTGAGAGAGGGGCAGGAGGAGGAGCAGAGGGATAAGGACAAGCAGACTCCACACTGAGCACAGAACCTGACACAGAGCCCGCTCCCAGGACCCTGAGATCACGACCTGAGCCAAAACCAAGAGTCGGCCACCTAACCAACTGAGCCACCCAGCTGCCCCTGTTTGCACTTCTTTACAATTAAACAGGGTTTACTGTAAATAAGCACACCCAAAATAAAATAAATATGGTCCTATTGATAAGTCCAATGTTAAAAATACAGATATCTATGGGGTAATGATACCTAGGTTTCTATATTCACACACACACACACACACACACACACACACACACACAAACACACACATTTACTTATAATACACATACTATATAAGTATAATACTTATACTGATACTTATACTATACACAAATAAATTATATTATTTAATAAAGAATAAACTTATGGGAGGAAAGAAAGCTCACACCATACTTAAATTCCCCTTAGGGAAAATAAATGCTCAATAGATTGCTTTAAAAAAAATTAACTGGGTTATATACGATTCAAAATTTAAGTAAATATTTCCCTTATGCCTGACCCCTGCTTTCTCCTCCTCTGTAAATTCTCTGCTCTTGTTTTATACACAAGACTGTGTAGCCTTATCATATATAATGCTACAATTACTCATCAGTTGTCTTTCTCTCACTCTACAATGTAACTGTTGAAAAGGCAAGAAATAATTTATGTATCATTGAATATTTAACTTAGTGCCTAGCATGTAAAAGGCTACTCAATAAGTACTTACTGGATTAATTAAGTGAATCAATGAAAGAATACATATTTATCCTAACTTCCCATCCTCATCTTTTAATCACACTTCTGATGCTTCAAAAACAGTGAGCCAGATCCCTCCAATCATCCAACAGGCCTTTTCAGGGAATTCTCTCGTCAGTGATTCAACCTCTACTTGACCAAATAAAAGTAAGATCACATAACACCTAAGATTTACTGTGATAAATAAATTTAGATAAATGCAATATTCTTTTATGCAGTCTGACTAAAGGACAAGATACTTGTGTTTCAAGAAAGCCAGAACGTATACAGTTCTTTTTTCACGACAGGAATTCTCTAGTCACCTAAGTAGGGAATTCTCTTTGACCTCATTATGAGACTACTCTTTCAAGATCTACCTCCAGAAACTGTGCTACAGAACTATAAAAAAAAAAAAAAAAAAAAAAAAACAAACTCAAGTTCTGAGTGAAAATTGTTGAAATGCTAATATGTGGGAAGTCTTATGAGGATTAAATCACAATCCAAAATTATGAACGGGTAGCATCCACAGTGTCTGTAGAAATCTTTACAAAGTAATGGAATTTAATTTGAATAAAAACCATTTCAATCTTGGATATGGAAACTTAAAAACCAAACACTTAAATGACATTAAAAAACCTTGATTAAAGACAGTACACAATAAGGAGTTTTACATTTTATCTTTTCAAATTGTTTTAATTTAGAACTCTTTCATTTGGTTCATTAAAAAATCAAAACAAAATCTCTCCATGCATATCTGAAAAAAAAATTCTTCAGGCCAACGGGCTCTTTTTCAAAAGATGCTTTTTGCAAATTAAAAGCACTTCCTGAAATTCACAAAGAACCAAGTATTAAAGATGTAAACTTTGGAATCAGGATAGGCCAGACAACTCTAGCAGGAGTGGAATTGATTTCCTGGTAAAATACTCTCTTTTATTAATTGCCAGGGAACAATAGGCAATGATAAACAAAATATTGAGAAGAAGAGCCATTTCATTAGAAAAGATCTGGAAATAGATATATGCTCTCCAAAGATAACCGCTTCTGGAAAGGCCAATGGGTGCTGTCCCATTAGGTATGAGTTTTGATTTTCCAGTTAACAAAGTGGGAGAGATTCTTTTGGGAACTTCTTTTTGCTTGGACGCCCAGCATGTCAGCTCCTAACACTTCGCTTAACAGCACCGAAACAGCTATTTCTACAGTAATATCAGATTGGCTTGCAAATGGCTAAAGTATAAAATACAATGATAAACTGAGTCGAATAAATAAGTCTATCTCTCTAACTACATGCTGCAGAGTGGTAGAAAACACAGAATATTTTTTTAAGGGCCAACTGAAAAAATAAGACAATCTAAGAAATAAATAACAAGCAATACCTTGAAATGCTAAAAAGGTAATATAATTGTCAGAATTAAGATTTTTACCCATTCCTATACTTACATTATTTACACATACACCAAAACAATACTTTTGGGAGACACTGCCTTGTGGCTTTGAATGGAATTGCAAATATCCAGTCCCAAAGCTAGAGCTTCAGAGCGAGCTCTAGGAAGCCAGCTACCGATCCAGGGGTATCGTCTCTGCGGATTCCTCTGTGCCAAGAAACGAATTGTTCCTCAGGGTTCAGTTTCTAAGTGTATGAGAAACAGAAAAGTGTCTAGCAAAACTGTGGTTTTGTGATAGCCTCTTCTCTCTAACCAACACTTTTTAAGAACTGTATTGGTTTCCTATTTTGATCTACTCACTCTTTGCAAAAGTAAACCTCGACTTGCATAAACAACTAGGGAATTTGGTAGTATATTATCAGGTAGAGAAAATGAATCTAAAGGCAGCATTAATATAAATTGAGCCCTTAGGAGTTAATCACAAGCTAGTCAGTCTCTACTATAATCCACGGGCCAAATGTTGAGATAATTGCTCCCTTCGGTATTACATATTATTCCCAGTGTTGTCCACAAAGCAGCAGGTAAAAAGGGCAGCAGAGAAAGGGAGAGGTAGAAAAGAAGGGAACGAAAAGGTACACAGATGCTTTTAGTGTGATATTAGCTGCTGTTGTGGAGTTGTTCCTGCCCGCCAGCAAAATAGGACGAGAAGAAAAATGAGAAGATAAACAGAGAATTGGCAAAGGATGGAAGAAAAACCCCAAGAAATGGGAAAAAAGAGAGAAAAATATTCCAAGATACTCAAGGGGAAAAAACTTACATTTGAAACCATTTATCACTAGTCTTGATTATGTATACATATATATTATAAATTATACATTATATATATATATATTATCTCTCCATTAAAAAATTTTGAGCCACAAAATTGATTTTTTATTATTGAACTATAGTTGATATACAATGTTTTATTCATTTCAAGTGTGCGACATAGTGACTCAACAATTCTATACATTACTTAGTGCTCACCACAATATATGTAGTTACTGTCTGTCACCATACAACATTACTACAATATTATTGACTATACCCCTTATGCATCCAAAATTGATTTTTGAAAATAATACAACTCCCATGAAGTCACACAGATTTGAGTTATAAAAGACTTTAATCAAAGTGCCTTAACAATTCTTAAACTTCAAATCCTAATAATCTTTAAAACCATTTCTCATACATCAAAAAACAAATTTACTATATTAGTCAGAATTCTCTTCTGCAGAAATGGATCTTAAATTCTATCTATGCCCACTGCAGGTCCTACTTGTAAGACCAACATCATCTCTACCTGAACAACAGTTTTTATTACTTTTAAAAGTGTATCATTATATTACGTATCTCTAAGAAAAAATACTGCCAATTAATTATAACTTCCATAATTTTAAGATGCATCCCAACTCATAAATGGGGTGATGGGGCAAGAATGTTCATTTCAGAATGGACGAAATCTCCCAACTGGCTGGCTGACTTCTATCTCATCTCCCAACTTCCCCTCCATTCCTCACTCTGCCACATGAATTATCTGCAGGTACCAGCACCATCTTGCTAAAAAGCCATTGTATCTCCCTTCTGCCTGCATAAGTAAAAGCTAAACTTGATATTAAGAGCATAAACAGATTTTCACAAACCGAACCCACTTAGCTCTCCAATCACACCTCTGCCTCTCCCACAATAAAACTCTATCCTAAAGTCACAATGAGGATCTCTACTTTCCATAAATACAAAGTGCTCTTTTCAAGACTTTTTAAGTATTATATGCACTATTCCTTTCCATGAGCTGACTCCCCTCCCCACTTTCTTCATCAAGGGTAATCCTACTCACACTTAGTAACCTATGGTTTATGAAGCATTCTCAAAACACAAAGTCATTCAGAGTGCACTTGGGTATGACTACTTTTATAATAATCAATTCTAGATCTTCAATTCCCAAAACTCCTCTTTCTTAAAACTATCTCCTTGAGAACACTCTAGTTCTTCTTTCCCAACCCCCCAACACACACACACACACACACACACACACACACACACACCTTTTCTTTCATAAATGTTGTTCTCCACTTTACAAATCTTAAAATGATGCATTACCAGGTCTAAAAATCTCCAGAGCACCTGGCAACTGGAGACAACTCAGAGCTCTAGGCGGGAGGGAGAGTCCTATAAGAGGAAAGCAAGAAATGTGGAAGGCAGAATCTCCATTCATCTGGCCACTAACTCATGGCCAGACTCATGTCTCTAACATCTTGTAGGCTGGACTATTTATCTATTGGTCCATCTATCTTAGAATTAGAAATTATAAATGAGATGCTTGGGGAAGGGGATACAGTTTATTTAAACTAAAAAATCAAGTTATACTTTTTCTTACCAAGAGTTGAGTCTGATTTGGCCTATTGGCTTGACAAATAAAGACTTGTTTTTCTTATAAGATAATGTGGTGGATATTTTCCAACTCTAACACACTATAAGCAAGAACTTATATCCTTTACAGATACATCCTACTTCTCATATCTTGCTCTAAATACTTGTTATATGTCTGTCTCCCTCCACTGGACTGTGACTTATTTAAGAAAACTTAAATGGTGTGTTAGTTTACCTCTTATTCTCTTAAGTATCTCTTTTATTCTAGGTTTAAAATAAATTTTTGATGGATTATTGGATCAATGAGAGCTCCAAATCTCCTTGCTAAAAATTCCTATGAGAACACAGTAGCAGTCACGCTATCGAATAAACAAAAGCCCTCCCAACCAGAAGCACTCATTCCCTCTCTGAACTCCTGTTTCATTCTACCTGTAACTCACTCAGCATTCCATAGTTAAAAAAAAAAAAATCACTGCAGTATATTTCATATTTTCTAGAAGATCAAAAGCTCCCCAAGGTTAAGACCCATATCAGACTGACCTCTGCACCTGGCCGAACATTTTTGAGTAAATTACTTATTTAAAATAAATCTATCAACCTTTGCTCTTTGGAACACTGATATCTAATTTAATCTTACTGCTATGTGCTTTGGCTCAGGATAGAGAGGATAGAGAGGGTAATTCCTAAAAAGAAAAAAGTGCTGTCAGTATATGAATATGATGCCACTGACTCACCATGAGCAGGGCAGGCATGCTGAGTTATTTTTTCCAGTACTCATGATGAATTGTGCTGACTGAGCCATTCAGTTCCTCTTGGGACCAATGGCACACATTTTTTATGTAGCCTGCCAGGACCTAAGATATAATTTTTGGAGTAGGGTTGACATTTTTTTTTCTTAAAGAAAATTGTAGCCAGTTCACTCAAAGTGACAAAACAAAGAGCAAAAAAAAGTAACCAAGAGCATATGTAGAAGCAATCAACGCTTCATCTCTTGTTCAGAGCCCTTAGACTTTCTGAGCCTTTCTAATTCTTTTGTACCTGAGTCAGTTTTTGATCTCAACATCTCATGACTGACCACATGTAAACAAAGTACTCATGAGCTGAACTGTACACGTTTTCCTCTCAGTTGCGTACTGGTCATACCACAGATCAGCTTCATAGAACAAAGGGATATCTCAGCGCTTTCCAATTTTTACATAAAATCTCCTGCCTAATATTCTTGAGTTTTAAACTGGTTTCATGACTTTAAATAAAAGTACCATTATTATTTTGGTTCATGTATTCTCAAAACGTCATTTTCAAAAACACGCTATTTCATTTTTTAGTAGCATATAGTCTGCTACTCCAACAACAGAAAAGAAATCCTCAGGAATATACGAAAAATACTATTCATGTCTACTAATGTTTATTAAAATACTTGAAACCTACCAATGAAATAAAATCTGCCTGTTCTCTTCATATTTATTTAAAGGATTTCAGCGTGTACTGATCATGCTTCCATGCAAGGTCATCAACATGAGATACCATTATGATGATTTCAGTTACTAGTGCCTCACTTATCTCTCATGTTCTTATTTCTTATAAAATTTTTCACACATTAGGCTCCCCTCTCCTAAAATTAATTATCTAGACTTTATGTGAGTTAACAAAAATGAGATTTGGGTTTTAGTCTTCTTTTTGCTTATTTAGTCTATGTCTAACTTTCAAAGGAAATGCTATTCTCCTCATAAGTAAACTTGAAGAGGACACCCTGCTTTTTAAAGTATAAATGAGCCTCTGAAGTTATATTAGAAAGAATTTTTAAGTATACAGGCATAAAGAATGGCTATCTAGAAACATGAATGGAACAGTATATAAGTAAGAAGGATTTTAAGCTTGACATTGGAGTAGCCAACCATCCTTACTGGCCTGGAATTGGGGAGGAATATTCTCTGGTACTGGTCATTCAGTGATAAAGCCAGAAAAGTTTCTGGCCCACTGGGACCAACTGGTCTTTCTACCCGACACAGCCTGCAGAAACTGAGATGTTCAGTTTCTCTTTATACAACAGTGAACTAAAAGGAATTCATAAACATTTTAAAGAGAAAATATATGTTTTTAACAATTTGATTTTGTTATAACATTTGAGAATAATGATTGTTTTGTTTGTATTTTAAAGGAAAATGTAAATAAACCTTAAAAGGCTTTTGAAAATCTACTTTATAAATTAGAGAATTTAGTGAACAATGTTCACTTTTTACTTTTTATTATCCAGTTAACTGGCCCTTTTGTGAGTCTAAAAGTATAAATAAATAAATACATAAATACATAAATAAAATATTAAGTATTTAACTGAAATGAAAACTTTCAGAAGTCTTATCTAGGACTTTTCAAGTCCTTTTTTATTAAATGATTTATGTTAAGTAAAGTACTTAATTAATCAATAGTTGATTTCTTATATCACAAAGTGGTAATAAAGAGCTGGGCAAATTATTAAAAGTTATAGAAAGCCCATCCATTTTCATATGAGTTAAGGCAGTGAGAAATGCACATGTTCAACTGAAAAATGTACAAAGATAAATACTAGGGTGGTATGATTACCTTTTATTGAGTCATAGCTTTTTGCCTAAAGATGAAATTCTCTGGTTCATTTTCTAACCATGAACTTGCAGTTTGAATATTATTCTAAAATTCTTAGAGAAGCAAAAGACTAATCTGCTTAAAAGAAATGAGAAGACTTCAATAGAGTTGTTCAGAAATAATAACTGCAAACAGGCTTCCTTTACAACAAGTTTTCCAATCATATGTATACATTTCAATCATAAAACACAGCATGGATAGTGGGCTTTTTAACATATAAATTATTAATGCATGAAAGATAGACATTACTTCAAACTAAGAAAACTTTTAAAAAACTATATACTTGAATTGAAGCTGCCCCAGTTATATATAACTTGTATAGTTTAAGAAACTAAACCATGTTTTGTTTTATTTTGTTAATGTTCAAAGTTAGTTTATTACAGTGAAAGGCTATGAATTGAATCCAGCAAAAGCAAAAGGTAAACAGACCACAGTCCAGTAAAGAATGGGTACAGATTTCCAAAAGCCCTCTCTCAGTGGAGTGGTACAGACAGCACCTAATTTTCCCAGAAACAATGTGTGACAGCATGTATCGGGTTATTGCCCACCAGGAAAGCTCACCCAGGCCTTGGTGTCCAGTGTTTTTATTGTTGTGGGGGCTGTCATGTGGGCATGGAGAGCTCATGAGGCTGATCTTAGTTACTTCAGACTGCATCCCTTTTAGAAGTCAAACTGATTTGGTGAAGCCCAGGTCTCTCACCATAAATCACACTGTCAATATAAACCATCTGGTAGTTTACCTGGTAGACCTCCACATATACAAAAACATTTTTATCAGGCAAGATATTTTAAGGGCTTAGATATTTTCTGCCAGGATTCAGTCAAGGGCTAGACCATTCTTTGGAATGCAGAAGTCCCCTAGACCTGTGGGTTAATCTTTACTAGACAGGCTATAAGAATGAAGGTGATGTCCTGATGTTTATAGTGGCATTATCAACAGTACCCAAATTATGGAACGATCCTAGGTGTCCACTGACTGATGAATGGATAAAGAAGAAGTGGTAGGTATATACAATGGAATATTACTGAGCCATAAAAAAGAATGAAAGCTTGACATTTGTGAAGACATGGATGGAGCTAGACAGTATTATGCTAACCAAAGTAAGTCAGAAAAAGGCAAATACCATAGGATTTCACTCATCTGTAGACTTTAAGATAGAAAACAAATGAACATGGCGGGGACAGAGAGCAAACTGAAAAAAAGACTCTTAACCATAAAGAACAAGCTGATAGTGACTGGGGGAGAGGCGGGTGGGAAGATGGGTTAAGCAGGTGATGGGGATTAAGGAGGGCACTTGTGATGAGCGCCAGGTTTTGTAGGGGAAGTGTTAAATCACTATATAATACATCTGAAACTATCATTACACTGCGTGTTAACTAACTGAAATTCAAATAAAAACTTGGGGGGGAAAAAGGAATGAAGATGATGTCATGAGAAAGGTAAAATGAAGTGTTTGATTATCTTATTGGGAATATATGTCAATGAAACCAAACCCCTTTTACAAGGTAAGTCTATCTACCTTAGAGAGGGGCTGAATTGCTTCAGAAGAAAATGTAAGTGAAATGTAAATGAAAATAACTTTTACAGGCGTCTCATTCAGCACTCAACGAACATTACTGAGGTTGACTATTCTCCCCATCAGTCAGCTTTAATTCATGTCACTTCAGACTTTTGAGAAAGTTACCAGACCAATATGTAGAGAAATAATAATAATAATACTCACATACTATGGTTATATATATTTGTATCGGTGTTGGCACTGATATAAATGTAAAATTATGTAGGATAGAAAATGGTTATTAATTGAAACATTCCTCTCCTTACTAGACTATACACTTCATGAGGACAAGGGTTGCTTATGTTTTCCTGCCATATCCTTACAGCTTAAAAAAGTTCCCAGGCACATAGTCGATGCTCAGTAAACATGTTTAAATAATATAGCAAATTACGGTCATTAAAATCTTATCTTTTGGAACCATCATGAATGATAAACACTTTAGAACCGTACTGAACAAGTACTTGAAAAAATCAGACTTTTTTATGGCCTCAATTTCCCATATAAATAATATTTAACTCAAAACAACACATACAATCTTTTGACAGCCAACTTCTCTAAAATTGTTTTACCTCATATTCAGAAAGATGCTTCCTCCATCGGTGTTAGAGAAGGTAATACATATACTTTTAACTAAATGAATATTAACTCTTAACAGTAACACACCCTTTGCACTATGTAGGTCCCATATGACTTTCCAATAAAAGTGACCATGTTTTCTGTATTTAAATTTAAATCTATGTTCTACCTTTAAAGGCTCTAAAAAAAGGAAGAGCAAATACAAAAGTCAAATTCACCATGGCCTGACTAAAAGACCATTACATTACCACAGATGATGATTCATTCAAACAACACAAACATGGACTCTGCCAGGCTCTGAGACAACAAAGCTAAGAGACAGATACCAGCCCTGAAGTCCCAGAATTTGTAGCACTGTAGAGGACCACAGATAATAAATAACCAAAGGAACAAATGAAATAATCACCATTTATGGCAAGTACTACAAAGGAAATGGAGTGCAAAGATAGAGAGTAAAAGGGGAAACCAACCTTAAATAATATGGTCAGGACAGGCTCTGCTGAGGAAGTGATATTTCAGTCAAGATCTGAAGACTGAGTAAAACTCAGTCATGTGAAAAGCAGAAGGAAACACATTCTAGGCATAGAAGACAGCAAGTGCAAAAGCCTGAGCAGGGAAAGAGCTTAGCATTTAGAAGAACTGAGAGAAACCTTGCTGACATGGGCCAAGTTGAAGGGGGTAGGAGTAGGGGACGGCATCTGTGGTGGAATGCGTCGGCACCAAAGAATGTAAATTCAAGTACACAGGAAGCCATAAATGGGATTTAGGTAGGGGAGTAATAAGATCCAACAGAAAATCTCTCTTTGCCATGTGGAGAATGGTAATGGGGAGCAAGTATAAGAACTGAGGATGGCCAAGGCTTTGCCTTGATACACTTACTAAATTCCACCATCTATATAAGGCAAGTGAGCCCCCCCTTTTTTTTAATTGACATAGAATGTATTATTTGCTTCAGGGGTGCAGGTCTGTGAATCATCAGTCTGACACAATTCACAGCACTTTTTAAAGTTGGTTGTTTTTTTTTTTCCCTCCAAATGGCTGACATTTATTTTTCAACCATCCCTGAATTTTCTACTACCAGTACATTATGTCAAATCAACATAATATGTCCCTAAGAGAAGCTCTGGGCTCAGATGGCCATTAAAAAAAATAATAATAAAATAAAATAATAAATAAATAAAAATCTTGACTCTTCTGCTTACTAGTTTCATGAAGACTCTAGTTTCAGTGTCCTCACCTATAAAGTGGGGATAATAATAGCATTTATTTCCTACTGATATTTTGAAGATTATATCATGTACTCTGTGTAAACTTCTTAGAACACTAGCCTAATAAGAATTAAATACCATAACCCATATAAAGCACTGAGCAATTAAATGATTACAATCAAGTCATGATTATTTTAATTATAATTATAATTATTATTGAAAAGTGGCCTCACCTATCTTTTTTCTTTTCATTTGAAGATACCATTTCTCCTGAAACCTCAGGTCCAGCAGAAAATGTCTCAACTGCAACTGTGATTTCCTAAGTCATCAACTCTAACATGCATACAGAAATGCTTTCCTGTGAATGGGTGAATGCAATATTATCATTGTGTCGGCTGAATGATCTGAATCAGATTTACCCAGCATTCCGGGGAGTAGAGGATTTGGGTGTTCCTGTGGAGTCTCAGTTACTTAGTTAAACAATGTCTCCACAAAAGAGTATGAAAAATATAATACAACATAAGCTTATAGTAGGGAAAGCTAATCAGTAATGAGCTTGCAAAAGGATTAGTTGACTGCCATCAATATACATTTGAAATGTATTTTAGCTGGGGCACCTAGGGGGTTCAGTTGGTTAAGAGATGGGCACTTGCTTGGTTTCAGCTCAGGTCATGAACTCCCAGTGGGGAAATGGAGCCCCACTCAGCAGGGAGTCTGCTTCCCCTTGCCTGCCATCCTCCAGCTGGCACACTCACTCTCTCTGTCTCTGCCTCTCTCTCTCTCTCAAATAAATAAATAAATTTTTAAAATAAGTTTTTTAAGTATTTTACCTATAGCTTCATAACAGATTCTTAACTTCTTACTGTAGGCTTTCCTAATACCAGGTATTAGCATCAATAACGACCATAAGTCTGCTTTATGTCATTTTATGTCCTTCCCTATTAGACATCAACTTCTTGAAAGAACAGAGCATGTCTGCTTTTGCATGTCCTCGGTGCCTACATAGCAGTCAGACTACTGGTGGGCAACTACAGTAGATGCTGCGATGTACCATGGAGATCCCCTGGTCAGGACTCCCTTTCAGAATCAAGGCTCACCTTCTGCCCCCCACTGCCCCACCTCTTCCAGGAGCACTGGCGAGTGGCTGCACATAAATGTATCACTCCTAGGTCACATCGCTTCCCTGGTCAATGCAGGACAGCAAAAACCCTGTCCCCTTGTCAGCATTCAGGACGATTGTGAAGGGCCATCCTAGTGGCAGGGCTCACTGTGGGACACTGTGGGACTGGTTCATACCCCCACCACAAGTGCATCACAGTTCAATCCTCATTACCATCAGACCTCATAGATGTTAGTCCTGAAGGTGCTCACCTGTTACACACAGTTCTCAGGCTCACCCAGCAACTCACCTAATAAATATTTGTAGAATATGTGCATGGTTTTGGACTAGATCCACACATGCCCTCTCTCAAAAAGAAAACACTCTTAGAGCATAAGGCACCAGTTACACTGATAATAAAATTATGTGAATAAGCCTCAAAAATAGTCAAAATATTTCATTTCATTACTTATGTTTTTTAAGATTTTGTTTATTTATTTGACAGAGAGAGCACAAGTAGCGAGAAAGGCAGGAAGAAGGAGAGGGAGAAGCAGACTCCCCAATGAGCTAGGAGCCTAATTTGGGACTTGATCCCAGGACCACAGGATCGTGACCTGAGCCCAAGGCAGATGCTTAACCAACTAAGCTACCCAGGTGCCCCTATTTCACTACTTATTTAATGTTAAGTTGTCAAACAGAAATAATTACTACCCCAGAAAAAAATAAATAAATATTTACTACCTGAACTGATTTAGTACCTTGCCCTTTGTTCTGAGACCAAAAACCAATTAAAAGGCCGATGGCATTAATTCTATAGGAATCTTAGAAAAGTTATTTTTTTTAATGGAGAAAATAATAAATGGTTAAAATAGATGTTTTGGACCAATCCATTTCTTTTAAACTTCCACACCCAACTACTTTTTTCCGTAAGTATGGACCTCATATTTACTTACAGGTAAAACTGATTTAATTCAATAAATAAAGAACTCAGTTTCTTTAAGAGAAATTAATATTACTTTTAAATTAAAAGAATAGCTTATAAACTTGAATGTAATTCCAGTTTTATTATGTAAAGTGATTAAAAAAAAGGAACACATCAGGAAAAAAAGTTTTAGCTTGAGGATCAACAAATAAAGGGAAATACTAAAAATGGAGGAGAGGAAAATACAGTCAAGCTTATTTTCCTCCATATAAAATACTAAACTCCCCTGAGGCTATTTATGGTCTTCGAGTCCATAGCTTAAAGAGTTGGGACTCAGAACTCATAGTTTTTCTACTTCAAAAATCAATATTTATCTCTGACCACAAGCTAGAATTTTAATTGTTTTGGTGGGAAGTTCTTCAATTTTAAAGGGTGTAAAACAAGAATGTACTCTGTTCACCAAAAACTAGAATTCTGTTCTCAAATATACCCTATCACCTATCCTTCAACTAGTCTTCTGAGACTTAATTCTCTCTCTGACCTAAGATGTTTTGAATGCCTCACACAATTATTGCTTTACTGGCACTTTGATGACTCATAATTATTTTTAGGATCAAAACTCTAACATAACCATCCTCCCTAGTATAAATGAAACACACACATCTATTGCTGACAATTAAATTGACTTCCTCTATCTACTAACACTATTATTCAAAGAAAGTTTAGTGAAGGCCAGGAAACAGATTGTGAGAAGTTACTGAATCCCAGAAGCAGAACTTAAAACAATAACAGCAAGAGGTTACATATGTAAGTAACTTAGATTGTTCTCTCCTCCCTTGGGCCTTATTCAATGCAAATGGAAACCTATCCCTCCCTCGCATGCATCAGAGACAAGTAAATAGTTTTCTCAAAATGCAATGGTCTCCCTGAATTCTACTTTATGACAAAACTTAAATGTTGTGTTCAATATTATTCCTTAAAGCACTAAAGCACTTTTGATGACTGTCACTGTTGATAACTCCCTTCCTCTTTCTCAATAACGTCAAAATCTCAACCGTCTTATTTAAAGCAAACACATCAAACACAAAATAAATTCAAAAGTGTCTTTACAAACAGAAGAAAAGAAATTCCAGAAGAAAACATTCCTATCAAGAAAAGGGAGAGAATTTAGAGAGTGAGGATATTTATTTATCACAATTTGGAAGCAAAAGAAGTAATGGAGAAAAGCAAGTACATAGGAAATATGAGAATAATTGTTAAATACAAATTCATAAGAAGATCGGAAAATGTTAAAAATGGTGATCATTTTAATGATTCACCTCTGCTTTCCTAACTCTTCTTCAATCATACCATTAAGGTAAAACTGAAGACATATTAAGGGTGCCATGGCCCTTGAATACACAATAGGCACTTCCTATGAGAAGATGATACGCCATTACTAGTTAGAACTGACTCCTCACTTAGACCTGTAGGGATTAGGTTGCAACAGGAATTCTATATGCATGTCAAGTCAAGCCAAAAATCTCACTCTTTAGCATAATAAGGTTAAAATGCAGCTCCCCTGTAGCAGTGGTAGAAGTCAGGGTTGTGGTGGTTTCAATGTTTTTCTTTTAAGGGCTTTATTTTTATTTATTTGACAGAGAGAGAGCACAAGCAGGGGGAGTGGCAGGCTCTCCGCTGAGCAGGGAGCACAACACAGGACTGGATCCTAGAACCTTGGGATCATGACCTGAGCCAAAGGCAGCCGCTTAATTGACTAAGCCACCTTGGCACCCCTTGGGTTCAAACACATTTTACTGCACACGGACAGCATCTAGATCATCAGTGAATTTAATCTACGACAGTTTTGATTAAGGATATTTAGGGTAAAAGAAAGTACAGCAAGCCTCTGGAACACAACAGCTGGTTTGCACATCATTTTACTCTATGCTTCTCTACGTACTTGTGGCCAGAAATACAGAAGAGGAAATCATCTCTGAGTGAGATTACAAGTAGAATCAAAGCAACGGTTAAGACTTCGAACACTCTGAAAGTCTTTTGGCCCTTTAAGGTTTATGAACACCATAGAGTTCTCCTCTCTCAAGAGAACAGCACCACATAAAACCAACAGCTACTGGGAATAACCAAATTATGTAAAATTAATGGGATGTGGCTCTTTGCAAGGAAAAAATGTATAGCTAAATGATGAGTGCCTTACGCTTTTTATTCCAGTGGGTGAGCTGCTAGAGTAATCAATTCAGTCAGGTCTATTAGAGAGGCCCATTACATGTCTGATGGGCAGTTTCACTTTTTTTCACTTCCTTCCAATTTCTGTCTCTGTTGAAAGAAAAATAAACAGGTTGATCTTTGAATTTAAATCTGGAGTGCTGGGAAGTCAGATGTGCAAAAGAGAAAAAAAATTTTAAAAGGAAATGAGGATTTGGATAAGCCAAAGACACAAAAGGATAAAAAGATACATCAGAATATTAAAATGGTTTGTGAATAAATCAAGTATTTTCAATTTATTTTAAAAATGTGAAATTTAGCGATATTCAGAAAAGCCTCCCAAAAGTTAAAAAAACAGTGACAAATAAACCTAAGGATGGAATTACTGTGGTCCAGCCTTAGAAGAACCAAACCAATATGGACACTTGCCCTAGGTCCACGGGATCCACAGAGAAACCTGCAGAGGCAACAGTAAGCTCCACGGGAGTGTGAGCGAGCGCATCCTCTGATGGTGTGGTAGAGTGAAGAGAACAATGACTTCGGTGTCTGGCTAGCTCAGTCGGTTAAGCCTCTGTCTTTGGCTGGGTCATGATCCCAGGGTTCTGGGATCAAATCCCACATCTGGCTCTCCATTCAGCAGGGAGTCTGCGTCTCTTTCTGCCTTTGCCTTCCCTCCTGCTCCTGATCTCTCTCAAATTTAAAAAAAAATAATAAAAAAGAGAGAGAGAGAGAGAGAGAGAGAACAATGGCCTAAGCCTTACTTCCTATAATGAGATACACTTTTGCATCTTTCCAAAAAGTTACCGCATCCATATACTGGCACTATCCTTTTTCTTAGCTACCTCCTAGTTTTGACAGGAAAGACAGACACGATACTACGTGGAAGGGCTTTGTAAATGTTAGTGCATGAAACAGATTAAACGTAGTGCTGATGTGAGAGTCAGTATGGTTGCTATCTCTAACACAAAGCAAGCAGTCACGAAACATCTGTTCAATGGAAGGATGAACATTTTAAAAAGACTTTTTAAAACCTAAAACCAAATCACCAAATGATGCCAAGAGACAACATTAGATTGACATTATATTCTGGGATCTCCCAGTTTTCTATAATTGTCAATATTAATCCAATGCTTACTATTATTGGCCAGGCCAGGTTCCAAAGACTTTAGAAATGTAACATGACAACAACTCCATGAGATTGAATCTACTATTAGAATCTAGTTATTATAAATACTTACTTACATGTGAAGAAAAATACCCAACCCAAAATACAGGGCCAAATAATTTATCAAAAAGCACAGAGTCTATAAGTGGAGGATTCAATTCAAACCTAAAAAAATCTGGCTCCACTAACCATGCTTTTAAACTAAAATGAATTCATTAACATGTATAATCAGTGGCAAATTGGTAAGTAAGTATAACTGAACAAATATCACAGTACATGACCAAAATAGTATTTTCAGATAAAATTCACTCAGGATCACTGTTAATTATGTGACACAGTCATAATTCTTTTATATTTCGAAGCTAACTCAATGGCATCATATCAATTATATGGTTTCCCTGTTTCTTCACTCTGCCTTCAAAATATTTCCTTTCCCTATCCCCAGATATATTCATAATTACATATCTTAAGTCATATCAGTTAAATGTGAAAATGTTTAGGGGCACCTGGGTGGCTCAGTGGGTTAAAGCCTCTGCCTTCAGCTCAGGTCATGATTCCAGGGTCCTGGGATCGAGCCCCGCATTGGGCTCTCTGCTCAGCAGGGGGCCTGCTTCCTTCTCTCTCTCTCTGCCTGCCTCTCTGCCTACTTGTGATCTTTGTCTGTCAAATAAATAAATAAAATCTTTAAAAAAATTAAAAAAATGTGAAAATGTTTAAACACAAGGGATTCTTAAAAACTCATAGTAGAAACGCCTAGATTAGGTGACTATTTACAGTCATTCATTCATTAACAATTTATTTACTACCAACTACAATAGGCATTACATTAGGTACTGAATGGAGATAGACTAGCAATTAAAGATACAACCTTAATCAATTATTTTAAAAATCTAACTAAGGCACAAAATTTACTTATGTGAGAAAGCCCAGAAATTATATTTAACACTCTCTCCAATTGAAGACAGATATGATACTAGTTGAATAAAAAAAAGTTCTGGAGAGAAATAAGAAAGGTCAAATCCTGGGGAGCCAAGTTCCAGAGAACAGAAATGATGTATAAATACTCCAGGGATGGGGCACCTGGGTGGCTCAGTGGGTTAAAGCCTCTGCCTTCAGCTCAGGTCATGGTGTCAGGGTCCTGGGATAGAGCCTGGGATAGAGCCCCACATCGGGCTCTCTGCTCAGCAGGGAGCCTGCTTCCCCCTCTCTCTCTGCCTGCCTCTCTGCCTACTTGAGATCTCTGTCTGTCAAATAAATAAATAAAATCTTAAAAAAAAAAATACTCCAGCGGTTTGAAAATTATTCAGTATGAAAAATAGAAGCTTAACAAACAATAGGAAAACTGGATTCTCCAGGGCACCTGGGTGGGTCAGTCAGTTATAAACATCTGCCTCCAGCTAAGATCAGGATCTCAGGGTCCTGGATTGAGCCTTGCATCAGGCTCTATGCTCAGTGGGAAGTTGGCTCCTTCCTTCCCTCTGCTCCTCCCCCCCCCCCCCATTCAGGCACTCTCTCTCTTATAAATAAATAAAATCTTTAAAAAAAAAAAACTAGGTTCTCCACCCATTCCTCATGTCATGGATTCACATGACTTCCAGGCTATCTGTATGTGTCATTACTAGAATTAAATTAAGAAATTGGTGTTTCTGAGCCCTTGAACGAGGGCTCCTGCTGCTGCTGAATCTATTGTCTATAATAACCTGCTAATATGGCAGCCACCCGTGCAGTGGAATATAAGTGGGTTGAAGTGAACAGAAAGGTTGATTGTGAGCATTGTGGTGGCTCTAAATCAGGAGTGGTTTCAAGAATCTGGAGAACATTTAAAACAAAACTATTTTCTCTTATACTTCAGCTTTCAATCTCCAAACTAGAAGAATCTTCCTTTTTCCACCTTCTGCTCATCTTCCCAAAACTGCCCAATTTTCACCCCTATCAATCTGTCACACAGCTGCCTCCATTACACAATACACGTGCATGTGCACACCCAAATCTGTGCACACATGCACACACATCCTCATAAACACAGCCCATGCTCTTACGGCACACCTAAGGATATAGAAAACCCTACCCATTCTCAGCCACCGATAGGCTCTAGGCCAAGAAATAACACACTGAGTTATAGAACAGGGCTATAAAAATAAAGATGGGGTTAATAATCCTCGGCCAGGAGTCAGACATCCTGAATCAAAGCCCAGTTCTTCTCTTCAGTTCTACGTGGTCTTGGGTGGTTATTTAATCTTTCCGACCCTCATTCTTCTCATTCATTGAATCCTGAATGAAGAAAAAGTTACTACACTTTCTAGTTCAAAACTCTTTTAATTCTTGAAAGAATAAAAGCAAAATCAAAGGGAGACCGAATAACTTTGATTTATATAATAAGGTTTTGGTATCTTTAGTATCTTTTTTCATAGGCTCAAAAATGTTCTGTCTCGTGATGGTTGGAACAAAGTCTCTTACTGAGTAGCATATTGGCTTCCCTATGCAAAAGGCAAGACTACATTTTCCAAATATTGGTAACATTTGAAATATTAGAGAAATATATCAATCACTCTCCTTTTAAGCCATCTGATTTTCAGTTCCAATGTGTTATTTGAAAACATACTTCCTGTATAAACTTTATTTCTTAAAATGCCTCTTGTAGAAAAGTCACAGCAGGACCAATGTCCAGTAATATGCATTTCTTCATTCTCCACCAGGCAATGTCTACTCTCCACCCCACAAAAGTAGGTTGGGGTCCATATACTGCCACAGAATCTGCTTTTTCCTTTCTTAGTCACTTTGTGTAAAGTTAACAAGGGAAAACTGAGACAGAAAGGCTCCATAATTAATCTCTTCAGCCTGCAAGATAGACAACTCGGAAACAGTGTATGAAAAAGCCAGCACATGGAGTATTCTACCGAGAACACATAACATGCTGATTTTAATCAAGTCCATGGAATAAGAGGAAGTGAGAAATAATTTCCTCACTGTAGTACTAACGAGGACTGACTAACACCACAATAAAAACTGTGCAGTCCCCAGGCAGATGAGAGAGAAACCAACAGCTCACATAGACAGGCACACACTAAAGTTACATGTGAAAACAGAGCAGAAGAGATTCTGTTGTTTGAGGTAACAGGAGTTTAGAGTATTTTACTAGTAGCTCCTTGAAGTTGTACCATCCATGATCCAGTGAAGTATGGAATCAGTTAATATGGAATTTCAAGTCAAATTGACACAAATCAAAGCACTCTATGCTGCACCACAGTGTCTGCCTACAAAATGTGTAGAGGTGCCCGATACATGGCTCTATAAGAAGGAGCTTAAAACACACACACACACACACACACACACACACACACACACACACATTTAAAATCATTTCCAAGCTATGCCATACGTTTCCACATGTCACTGATAAAAAAGAAAAGAAAAGGAAGAAAAATTGACTTTAGCTATGAAATTGGACTATCATATCTGTCGGCCTGCATATATTTCAAAGAAATCTAGTGAAATTTAATGAGATTGGTGAGTAGATTCTCTACACTTCTTCAAAGAGATTTTTTTAAAAAAATGCCTTCCCATCAAGGCTTTTAAAAAGATAACTCAAAAGCAATGCAACCTGATTACACAAAAGAGAAGGCTCGTAGACTGCACAAGACAATCTCTAGTCCTGAGCTGCCCACTCCCCTCCCAGTCTGACTATCCGACTACACTAGCTTACCTCATATTTGACCCATCATCTTCTTCCATTGAACACTAGCCCTGCTTCACTGCTGGCTTGGTCTTGTTAGTGGTGCCACCACACCTGCCAACTCCTCTAATGACACACCCAGGACCGGTTTCTGCTTTTTCACCGTTTTTAATCACTAAGAGTGACAAGAATTATATTCAATCGCTACACACCATACACTTTTACCATCACTTTATTTAATTCAATTCACCACTACAACCACTTTACCTCTTTACCATCACTTTATTTAATTCAATTCACCACTACAACCTTGTTTGAAAAGGTCCTGAATTTACCTCAGCCTCCAAAGTCACTGTTGTCACCCCAGACGAGGCCATCTTCAACCCTCTCCTGAAATAATTCAAGAGCTATTCTTTATTCCTCTATTTATCTAGTATCTTTGGAAGACTTATCTCCCTAAAACACTATTTAATATGTCCTCTAAAACCTATAGTGGTTTTATCTATTTTCTGTCACAGTATTTCCCAAACTGTATTTGTCACAAGAAAAATAAAAAGTACCCATGGCTAACCAGGTTTGAGATATTCTGCTTGCTATACACCCTGCTTTCAATTTCACCGTGTAAAGTAACATATTAAATTTCTTTAGTCTTGAGGTACAGAAATCAGCTTACCTGCTCTTAGTCTAGCATATTCCATAGCTGTTTGATCAAGGGACCCTTCCCTCCCCCAGAACAAGCATGAATGGAGCAACTGGGCAATACTAGTCTTATGGATCAATTCAAATACTTTCATTTCTTTGCCTTTCAATTCCCTCCTCCCTACTGGTAAGCCCATGGTCACACATTTCCATTGCTTTCCTCTGCCTCTGATGTAGACAGCCTCGTCTCTTGAAGTACATTACACTTACGTCTTTCCCAACCCACTTGCTCATGTTGTCTCTGACTATCTGTGCCTCCTCTTCTCTGTACAAGTAAATCCTACTTAGTCCTCAAAGCCTGGTGCAAGTCATTCCAGGTCGATGAACTCCTCCCCTCTGTCTTCCTCAGTTAGAGCATAATCTCCTTACAGGAAGGACCTATGTTTTATCTGACAGTATTTTCTTCAGTTCCTGCAAATATGCATGGTAGGGACGGAATGAGTTTGTTATGGTAGCTATATTTTTTAATTACCTGGCACAAAGAAATTCCTTATTAGAGTGAGATACCAACTGCAATCCACACACCAGAATACTGGTATGTTTTTAAGGAAGGAAGAGGCCAAAGAGATGCTCCTTTTTATTCTGATCCTCTTCAACCAGTCAAATCTAAAAAGCATGGCAATTCAAAATGAAGTGAAAACAAAGTTTTAGGTCATTTTGCATGGGAAAGTGAAAAGCACATCCAAGACCAAGAGGTGAAACTTTGAAAACAAGCAAGATCCCTATTTTCTAGTAAAAAAAATAATCAAATCTTAAGTAATTAGTAATACATTACAAATGTTTAGGTTATTTTAAGAGATTTCTCTTAAATCTTTATTTAAAAAAAAAGAAAACAACCCTATACATTATTCTACGTATAAAACAACTGCAAGTTGAATCAGTGTAGACAGTAATTGTGTATGTACATATGTGAGTATACATAACGCAAACATGTATGTGGTCATCCTGAGATCTCTTGCTACATGTTTAAGGGCTCTGTCTCTTGCGATTTATAAATATGTTTAGTAAACTGTGGTGCTAACGAGGCAAACTGAAAGGGGAAACTTCTCCTCAGCCAACTGGCTTAACCTTGACTTTCTAGCCTTCTCCTGTCACCCTCACCTTGGCCTTCCAGCTGCCCCACAGAATAACGGAATGAGAAAAGTTCACCAACCTTACCGGAAAAACAAAGTGTATATAATGAGGACAATATATGTTTCCTTTAAAGCAAAAATCAGTTTGCATTCAAACGCAAATCACATAGAAATTTACTAGCTAGAATAGAGTACTCCCTATCATAAAGCCAGTTTGTAAAAATTTGGATATTAAATATTTTTTAAAGCCTGGTTATTAGCTGTCATAATGTCCTTCTTATGGGCTGCTCAAGATGTATGGTCTTCATACGTGTCTGCCTCCTTGCCATCACTGGAGATCCTTCATCCCTAACCCTTTCTATGTCTTTTGTACTAAGCACAGCATGTGCATTCTCTCTGTAATTACCAGGAGCAAAGAATTCAAAAATTTTAAGCAAGATGGCTCATTTTCCCCATACATATTTAATATTTTTCACACAGTCTGTGATTTATTTTGTGTTGGGTCACAGTCCAGAAACTAGAAATCATAGCAAGTATGTCAACAAAAGAAATTTAATGTAAGAAATTGGTTACAGTTGTTGCAGGGTGGGAAGAGCAAAATGACAGCACTAAAGTAACAGAGACACAAAACAGCAGTGTTAAGCTGATCAATATGTATGGAGTGCTATGATCTGTATGCCACTTATTTGGGCACTGCCCAAAGAATAGGAAACTGTTCTGTCCTCACCACTTATACTGACTGGTGGACACAGAAGATTAACTGAATCAATGATGTTGATTTAACAAAGATACATGTTAGATTACTTACTAGCATTTCAAAGTACTGCCTGCCCTTCCCTCCACTAAAGGTACTAATGATGCCGATCTGGAGGTCCAACGGCCACAGACACAGAAAAAAACCATCAAACTTCTAATTAGTGAAATTCTATTGACTTTCACCTGTCTGTTCCTCATTAGTGACTATCTTTGTGATTCAAATCTAAACTGAAAAACCCTGAAGACATCTGTCAGAGATTCTTAAGTGTTAAGCAATGCTTAATAGGAAAAAAACTAGTTATTGCTTTTTAGGGTTTAATTATTTTAAAAGAATGTAGACATTGCTACAAAGTTAGATTATTTCAATTTTCTATTTCATAGATATTTTATCTACATCTGACATACTTTAACACACTATTAACAAAAATAAGACAAATAAATTTAGCTTTATATTTTTATTTTGTCATATACTATAAAATATTTCTTAAATAATGCATTTGTTATCATGTATCTTTATACTGAACTATTCATTAAAAAGCATAACAAATTATCTTGAAGATTGCTAGAAATTTTTCATTCACTGCAAGAGGAAAGATGAGTGTCTTTTTTTTTTTTTTACTACACTCAGTCCCTCTGAAATACCAAAATTAGACATAGAAAAGAAGAGAGAAACCACAGAAAGTTAAGGAGCTATTATTATTATTTTGTGAGAGGGCAATATGTTAACATTCTAATTTCTCTATATATTCATTTCAGTTATCAAAACTAACTGATTTTTAAGGACATGACAGAGGCCTTGCAGCAGACATTCCATTTTAATCTCATTTTATACAGATAGATCTTTAGAATTTTTACACGTATTTGCTTTATTTTTAATGTCAGACAAAGGTGACCTATTATCAACTTCTCTGTTCAACTGTGTGATGTATTAACAAACATGGCCTACACATGACAAAGCTAAATTACCATAAAGCAAAATAATTATAAATATTATATCATATTTCAAAGAGGATTCCCTCAGTACATTTACAACATAATACAAAATAGAAACAAACTAATTTTCTAGTTAGTTTTTTTAAAATTATATAGCATATTATGGTTTCTCTAGTTTTCTCCGTGCTAAAGTGTGAGCGAAGAACACTTTAACATTTGATTTGGGATGAATATAGACTGGGATTGTGAAATGCTATGTAAGTATCAAGGTAATAGTTTAATGAGTGTATGATTTAATGTGTAACTTCTGTAATACTTTAAGGTCCCAGTTTTAAAAACAAGGAAAAAAAAAACTAAGTTATCAGAATTTGAGAGGCAATGAGATTTCTGATATAAATTAATCTAAATCTTCTCTTTATAGATGAAGAAACAGTTCCCCAAATAATTAAGCCCCTTGGTCAAGGTGACACATCGTGGTATAGTGAGAAGACCTAAAATTTAGTCAGACCTATTACTCATCCAAGCTCTATCCCTTACTGTGTTACATTGTGGACGCTACTGTATCTTTCAATTAAGGATTTATTTATCTATGTTAGAGGGGGAGACAGTGAGCAAGTGCCAAGAGGCACAGAGGGAGAGGAAGAGAGAATCCTCAAGCAGACTCCCTGCTGAGTAAGGAGCCTCACACTGGGCTGGATCCCAGGACCCGATCTCAGGACCCGGAGATCATGACCTGAGCAGAAATCAAGAGCCAGCTGCTTACCCAACTGAGCCACCCAGGAACCCCTACTATATCTTTGAAGGCCTTAGTTTCTGCATCTGTAAAAAGGTGTAATAAGCAATTCACATGTTTCCATGATGATGAAATTGAATAGAGTATTATCATGGTATATACAAGGATGGTAAACATACATGACGTTCTGTCCTTATTAAAGAAATAGCTGCACATAATCCTTGTTTCTCTTGCCTTCTCATCTATAACTCATGAAGGTGATAGTCTGCTTAGCTTAGGAGTTGCTTAAAATTCAAAATACATATTTTTCCTATATAGTTTTAAAACTCGTCCCAATTATGCAAATCTCATAAATTCAGAACTGTACCTTTTGCCATCTACATATTAAATTAGCATAATTAGCTAATCTGAAGGGACTTTAACAAAGCTTTTCCATTCTACTCATTAGCCTCTGCTTTTTTCTCCCTAAGTGAGGTTAGTATTTTTTCCAACTGCAAAAATTTTAATAGGGTTAATGAGTGAGTACAATTCTCTTTGTAAATACAAGGGACTGTTAACCTTTATCCTTAGGGGAAATCAAAAATTTTAAGTCAAGTAAAATGTCTCAGCTGTGATTACCAAGTAGTCTTTTTCCTGAAAAAATTAATTTTAGTGCAATGATAACAAAGGGAAAAAAATTCCTTCTTTCAAAATAGGTATGTCTAACTACAGCCTATAAGAGAAGAATGGTCTCAATTTTATAAAAGAAACTGTATTTCCACTTCACCCAAAGAAAAATTTCACATTATTTACCTTTAAATTCTTTATTATACATTAATATTAATTTATGAGGAAAAACATTAGCAAGGATTTTTTTAGTTTTCCAAGTATTATAAAGTTATGTCTCTGTAGAGGCAAATGTCGCATAGTGAGGGAAAAATGACAAAGGAGAGCTGGAGAAAGTTCTTTGCTGTTTTGTTTATCAGAGAAAACATACATAATAATATATAGATCTATATACACACATACATGTACAAACATACACATACTCTTTTTTTAGTTCTCTGTATGTTCTCCCAAAGACAAATCTCTTTTATTATAAATGATACCTATAAAGGGCCTTAGACATTTTTACTTATATTTTGCTAACCACAAAACTCAATTTCAGAGACTTTTTTCTACTGTGTGAAAACGTGACTGACACCTTATCCCTAGTGCCTAAAAGTGAATGGAAATATCCACATTAAGCTACACAGGGTAAAAATTAAGTTGGATCCCACCGTGACTATTCCTTTGGAATACAGTGCACTGACATTGCCCTCTAGAATCAGACCGTTTGTTAAATGTCCTGTAATTGATAATCATGGAGATTTTCTAATGCTCCTCCTGAATAATAGAAAACAAAAATGTTGTAGAGATTAAAAGCAACACGGAAGTCCCAGATGAACTAAAGGTGTACAATAACAACAGCCACTTCAAGGAAAGGACATTCTAACACCCTCTGTCTTTCCTTTCCCAAGAGGTTCAAAGATGAAGTGTACGTCGATTTTAGCCAGCTGGAAGAAACATTTACCATTCCCAAAAGCAAAAAGCAAAACAGGATCTCATTCTCTGCCTATAAACAAGCATGAATATAAATACCAACGGTAGTGTCTGTGGAGGTAACAAGAGAGTTAAAGGACAGACGTAAGCCAGTTCTCCACCTCCTTGATCAAAGGATTAAACAGGTGTCCCTCTAGAAAGTCTAAACCAGATTCTCCCGCAAGAAAGGTGCTTGTTTCAGAGAGTCGTACCAGCTAAAAATGTGGATATCCATAGTCCTCACTTCTCATTCCTGACACTATGGTTTTAAGATAAAATCAGTTCTGAATATTAAACATTATCACCCCCAATTTTCAAATAAGGAAACTGCCTCCATGTCCAATTTTGAAGAAACTGCCTCCATGCAACCAGTGGCAACCAGAAATATGCAGCAGAACCCAGGCCCAAACTCCAGACATCCGTTCTGAAGTCCCTATCCTTAGCTGAAATTACCATACCAGTCTCCATGTTACTAATATACGGATATTATAAACTTTGCTTATTTTTCTACTACAATGTCAAAAGAGTTAAAGTAAACATGAATTATTTCTTGGTTTGTCTTTTGAATGACTAAATGCAGACATTGATAGGGCTGTAAACACAGTAGAGAATTACTACAGGAAAAAAAAAAGGAAAATTACTACAGGGATGTTGACAGAAACATCCACTCAATTAAAAATACAATTACTTTTCACCATTTATTTTCTGATTTATGTACGATTTCTTTTTTCCCGAGTTGGTCATAACTCAACAATGAAAACTAAGAAACCAGTGTGGAACCCACGAAAGAAAGGGTTTGCTGGAAATTCCTCTGCTCACATTTTAAATCGATGGCAATGGTTTTAAACCGTGTGCACCTATACCAAAAAAGGGCTCCATGGAAATCTGGTACTCCCAACCCTCTGAAGACCATTTTTTGGCTCTATACAGGTCCCCATAAAACTCAATTTTATGGGTACCTGAAAGTGTACAGCAAAATTATTTTTATTATTAACTCATTTCTTTAAAATCTGTAGTCTGGCTCAGAGGCTCAACCCCTTATGAGTTTTTCTTTCCCTCCTTTGAGGTACTTCTTGACAATTATCTGTCTTGATTGGCAATTGCTGTCCCATCAGTCTCATGCTACTCCTAGGAACACATTCAGGATCTGGGGAGGTAAAACCACACAAGAGCCAGGCTGAGACCTGCAGCTGGCTCCAGGAGTTTGCATCTTGCACCCTCTGCGCCAGTGCGAAACCAACTCTGATAAAGCTCGTGGAGTCCAAGAGTGAATCTAAGCTCTCCTTACTCATCCCCTTTTTCTGTAATAGGATGGCCTTGGGTTTATTCCCAATCAATTCTGATTTGTTCAGGAACTTCTACTGTTCTATTACATATTATGTATAAGAATTAAGTGTTGTTTGACCAAAACCCATCTTCCTTTCCACCCCAGCTTAAATGAAGCCTGGGGGTGGGGTGGGGGGAGATACTTGTTACTAGTTAAAGCAAAGACACTTTTTAATCTTTCATCTGGTCAAACTCAACAATCAAATATACTTTTCTAAGATTCCTGGTCCTATATCAAGTTTTGATCGAAAACAAGAACAAAGTCTCATACATGCAAATAACAGATAAAACCACACACTGAGATTGATCACTGAAATTTTTTTTTTGCTTATGTTTATTTAATGAAGTTATTTGTGTAGACATATGATCGCCCCAAATGGTACAGCTTCTCTAACCAACAACCACTACACAGAAGGTCCCTGCTATATTATTTTTTTAGCACACAATATTATATATGTGAGAAGCAGATGGTGAATGTCAGTTGGCACCATTCCACCATCTGCTCTTTGTATTGCTAGTCAAGTTCAGAGTGTTATAGAAGGAGGAAAGAAAGACAACGATATTATTGAAGCCAAAGATAGTCTCCTTCCTTGAGCTCTCTCAACATTTGCAGCCTATATGCCAAGTACTTCCAAGGGCAACAACTTCTCTGTGATATAGAAAATCTGTTTTAATTTAACTTTATTAAATAAAACCTAAATAATATTCATTTCTAAAGCTCCCTACAGACATTTTCCAGTCAAGAAAAAGAAAGAGTAACAGATCTTTAAAAAACCATACTTTAAAAAAAAAGAAAAGGATACAGAAAATAGATTCATATACCTTAGGAGGATACATAACAAACAAACAAACAAACAAAAACCAACAACAAAGCATAAATACTCTTGCTGAGTTTGGTTTTCACTTGCTGCTAGAAAACTTATATATTCATGAAGGAAAATCTTTGCAGCATGCTGGCTTCCCATCCAACTGTAGTACAAAAGTGGATATACTCTGCACCATCATATAACCTTCCTCTCACAGTTATTTTTTATAGTTATTGTACTGAAATTTCCAAAAATGAAATCTGTACTACTTAGTAGACTGCATGTATTTAAGAGTGATTACAGAGTATCCTTCCTTTTAAAATCTATTTCCATGTGAATGTGATACATAATATTCATGGCAACATGTACAAGAAAATTATTCAATTACCTCCTTTTATAAAATCATGCTATATCAATGTATTATAATACATATAGCTAGCACCAGTAAATTGACCAGATAATTTGCTAGATATATAAACATGCTGTATCAAATAAGAGCAAATCCATCTATACTGCCTGCTGTATACCAGGCATGGTTCCAGTTGCTTCCCATCTATTTGTTCTTCAGTCCTCCAAACACACTAGCCAGAGTTGGCTACATAATTTGTATAGCCCAAGATAATACAAAAATGCATGGTGTATCGTTAAAATTGGAGAACACAAGCTTTTTCCCTTCGTCCCTGCTCTCAACCCATCATGAGATATTTGCAGGGTGAAGGCAGATCTTCACAGGTGCCTAGGCCCTCCCCTGTCCCTAACACTCAGCACATGCATTACCTGCTGATCTGCCTCTGCCTGACCCTGGGCCCAGGCACCACTGAAAGCAAAAGGAGGCAGAGGAGTCAGCAGAAGGAGCAACCCAGAACCCCTCGAGAGAAGTGGGGAGGCAGCAGTAGACGGACCACATGTGAGCCAAAGCTCCAAGACCCCACTGTATGCTTTATTGTCCCATCTGACCTCATTACAAAACATAAATTCAAAGTAAAAATGGTTAAAAATGTCAAGATGGTGAATGCAGAGCATGAAATACCATGCCTGGGGCCGTATGTTGAGTTCCAGACCATTCATGATATCACTGGTTACATGGCTATGAAGCTGCCCCTGACCCCAAAACAACAATGCCATTATTATCTCCACTTTACGGATGAAGAAACTGAAGCACAGAGAAGATAATGAATTTCCCCAAAGGTACCCAATCATATAAATGGCAGAGTCAGGATTCAAACTCAGATAGGATTCAAATGAAATCCTGATTCTAAGTGTCTATGTTCTTTACACTGCCCTAAAAGGAAATTTTAAAAATATGTTTTTAGTCTCTCATTATCTATCTACTATTTCTAAATGATTATTTCTAGTCTATCCATATCTAGAAGTCACATACACTACTACTAGTTATAAAATCACATACAAAAATATGAGAAAAATTCTACACCTTGCCAATTTATATAAGACTCAGCTATAGAAAAGTGACTATTTGTTGATTTTCATTTCCACAAAAGAAGAAAGGAAGGAGGACTATATTATATGTATTAGTAATAAATACACATCTTATATACTGATATTTGTACTTCAAAGATCTGATAAGTTATATCTAATGTCATAATTACATGAATACCTGTTCCTTAGAACAGCATTCTAAGCATGATTCCAAGATTTTCAGAAACATGAGAATTACTGTCAGTACTTGAAGAACCCTAGGCAAGCCTATGACATCTCCCGAGCACACTCACATCTTTTTTTCTGTACATTTCTCTTCCTCCCTGCTCATTATCTCCTATGATCCCAAACACCTGGTATCATCATCCTATCTAATTATAAAGAGTTTTCTCTTCTATTTCCCCATCACTTACACCAATAAAAAAATTCCAATGACCCAATCAGCTCATTCATTTGTTCAATGAATATTTATTGGACAATTCTGATTTGCTCTATAGACTATAAATTGCATGCTTACAGATTACTCATTCACTGACAGATTATGATAACATTATGATTTTATTTATTTTGATTTTTGATTTTTGATAACATTATAATTTTGAAAAGAACTCTAGCATTTACTCATCCCCCACCCACCACACACTGTTCTGGGCTTTCCAATGAATGAATCACTCTTGTATCATATCAGTATGTATACGTGAAAGAAAGAGAGGGAAAGATAGCACCTGTCACCTAGGATCTACTTTAAAAAAAAGAGAAATCAATTCTAGTTTTCTTAGTGGGGATATGACAATGAACATGTCCTAGGAAATTAAAAAGTACAGGCAGTCACTTTATCTTGTAGTTGCTTTTTCCCTCCCACCATTTGACTTGTAACCATTAGACTTCATTTTTACAGTAACAAGGTGTTTTAAAGTTGTATCATATCCACACCAGATAAGATAAAAAAAATCATCCTATCTTTTAAGACAGGTATCCAAACTGACCTATTCTGCTTGATTCAGTATCCTTCAACTCTGGGTAGCATTTGTTCTTCTAGTTACAATTTAGCACTACAACTGTGAGGTCAAGGGCTGAGTCTCCATTATCTCTGCATTCAACTAGAAAATCTAACTAACACATATTAAGCACTTCAAGAGTAATGAAAGCAATAATTATCAGGTACAATTCATAAGTCCATCATTTCAGTTTGTATACTGGGTCCATACCTGTGATCAGCACATATGTTTATCACCATAAACATTTTCTTACTGGAAAAAATAGTTTTAGTTCCATGTTAAAAACCTAGCCATATTTTAAATTTTTAGGAAGAAAGAGTCATTGATTTGGTGATTGCTCTGTAACTTTCTTCAAACTCCAAAATGTTAATTATTACAATTGTTAATGCTGATAGTTCTTGATAAGATCTCTACAATTAAGGTCAAGATAAAATAATTTGTATTTAAAGGGGAAAGTATGCCCTCATACCATTACAAAAGGAGAACAGTGTTCATTGATGTCATTCATACAAAAGTGATCAGAGATAGTGCTGTCTAAACGGACTTTGCAGATCAACCTCATTAGGAAATTTAATAAGATAAATCAGTACATATTAACTGACTATTCTCTGTTAGGCTGTTAAATATTGAGTCTGGTTCTTTCTAAGTGTTGCTCTTGTAGTCTACAACTATGACCGTCTATAAATATTCTCCTTCAACCAACAAAATTTGGTCTGTTTCTTTCTCTAAACTACACCATTCTTAAAGACAGATCCTGCATCTAATTAATCTTTGTATTTTCCATCAGGCTAAATACAGAGCCTTATAAGTAATTAATAGGAAACGAGTAGTACGGGAATGAGCAGATCCTTCCATTCCACAATACTGTAAATATGAAAGGCATGAGGGGAAAAAATTAGTCCTAGGATCAAGATGTAAAGTTGTGCAGGATAATATTTCTTTCATTTTTTTACTCGAGGAAACAGAAACCTTCAAATTTTACAAAATTGAAATCACTGAAATGGAAAAGCCTATTGGGACTTCCAATTCTGTTTCTCCTTATGCCCCAGTCACCCTGCATTAACCCACAGCAAATCCACCTTCAGAGACCTATCCTCTAAGATATCTTACAACAAACTTCCTAAGACTTCCCACTTTTCACTTCTAATCAAAATATTCATTTCCTCAACATAGGACATGCCACTTCTGGAAAATAAGAACTAATTCACATCACATTGCAAAGCTTAATAACCAATTACCCCCCAGGTACTTGTATTTATTAACTCCTGTAAATTGTTGAGGCAGAATATCTTGGTCTACAAAAAAAGGGAGGGAGGAGATGTCAACAATCTAAAGAGTTGGCACTTTGGGGAAAATGAATCAGCACTTCAATCTAATTTCCAACTTGACACCTCTAATGTCCCTTCTCCCATCCTCCCCAACTTAGTTAAGTAGTTTTGATTCCTAATTTACCAGAAAGCAGAGGTTCCCTGCTGTCATTTTTTTTAAAGACAAAGATATAATGTGCCCACATTTATCAGCTGCCTTTAAGTGAAAATTCTGTTTTTCATTTTTTATTTATTACATTTTCAGTATAACATAAATAGTGCATTTCACACTTACAAAATGCAAATCCCTGCGTGATAAAGGCCACAGTAGACACACAAAACAGATTAAGATCCGGACCGTCTTCTCAACTATTTTATCACATTTATCATATTTATAATGATCAATCTTATTTTTAAGTTGATAAAAAAATTCTAAACTCTTATTAACAACTAAAAGTGACTGGATTCTGCAAACATTAAAGCAATCAATTATTTCAGTGTTAATCCTCTGAAGTAAAAGCACAATTTTAAAAATTTAAATTGCAAATTTCTTTATTCCCTCACTTTTTTTTTTTTTTTTTTTTTACACCTTATGCTTCTGTATGTTGCCACATGATGTCTTTGTTGTGATGACCACTGGGTGTTATATGTAAGTGATGACTCACTGAACTCCACCCTGAAACCAAAGTAAATAAACAACCAAACAAACAAATAAATAAATCCTTTAAAAATAGGAATACAAATTAAAATAAAACATATTCATAAAAAAATAAATTATTTGTTCTAAAGTGACACATTAGGGGTATGTTTAGCTTGTTCTTTGTTCTGTTGCTATAATCACTGGTGGTACTGTGTTAATGTTACTTTTTCATTAGGAAATCATAAAATAATCATCACATCTACTTTATCGTTTTATCTTTCTCTTCTATCTGTTTTGTTTTTAAGTGGGATAATGAATCCTTTGAATCATTTTCTTCTTTTTTTGTCTACACTACCATCATTGAATGGTTAAAATAATGGTAAATTACCAATATATCTAACACCGTATATTCTTTTCTGCCACTGGATCTGATATTTATCTTCTCCTCACTACTCTTGCTATAGTAATAGTTTTATTGAAAACATGTGTTACAAATTGTAACAAATACAGGTATGGCTTCTTAATAGAGATTTGTTATTAGCCCAGTATAACTACTGTATTACTTGGCCATCAAATCACAGTGAGAATTGATAGAGTTAACTTTTTAAAAATCATCTACTGTCAGAAGAGTTTGATACCAACCAGGAAAAAGGATGTTGTCTTTCAGGTTAAAATATTAAAGTCAGCAATGCGCAATCTCAGCTATTGTTCATTCTGGCAGATCACCAGTGGCTGGATGATTTACAACAGGTTACTAATTATATGATAGCACATACATATCGCTAGAAATTTCAAATGTCCACCTGCTAGAAGTGTAACTACATGAACTGTGAAAGTAGAGCAATCATGATCACTGGCTGACTCCAAAGGCAAATATTTGGTTAGCAAGGCGGCCTGTTCACTAGTGTTAGTATTCACTGATAGCAAATAAACCATATCCACAACAGAAATTTCCATTTAAATGACTGTTAACAAGTCTGATGAAGTTAAACTGAGATATGATGATTGCAGAATTTTAATGATGGAAGGAGTCAATAGACCTGTTATAAAACAGCTGCGTGTGTTGGGAATGTTTGCCAGTGGGACTGTCTGGTTCCATGAGTAGCATGGTAATCTTAGAGTTGAGTCCTAGGGTAGCAGAGTTAGTCAAGCAGAGGGACAAAGAAAAATTGGTGTTTACTGTGCACCTACTATGAACTAAAGCTTGAACTAGATACTTCCAAGTATATTAATTTGTTCAGTACTCTCATTAATGCTGTAAAGTTTATCACTGTCATCCTTTTTACACATGAATAAATAGAAGCTATGAAAGATTAATTTTGCCAAGGTCACTCACATAGGGGGAGGAGTGGGATACAGATCTAAATACTCACTATGGAACCCATCCCTGCCCTGTTGTGTGCCCTTCCAGAAGTCCCTTTATCCTTCTGAGACTGTCACCACATCTTTATAATGAGCCCTGAAGGTGCTTCCATGTTATTATTTACTCCTGATTTTTTCATTCTGTTGTCTTTTCTTATTCCTTTATAAACGCATGGGGGGGGTACTTAATAGAGATAAGATGTATTAATGTCCCAAAGGGAAAATCATTAGAGAAATGAGTTGGTTAGTTACTTTCATCCTAAGTTAGACAGTTAGGGGTCTCCATCTCCACAAAGAAGACATTTTGCAGTCTTCCAGATTCAGGGACTGAATCCAATGAACAAATCATAAGTCATTTTATTTGACATTTAGAACTTGTTATCAGTTTGTTGTAAAAAAACACAAATAGTTACTGTTTTGTGGGCTGTGTTTACCTTACCTATAATGTGCAAATCAGGGACTATCCCTTTACTATAGAAATAGTATTTATCCTACAAGACTTCTCTAATAATAATTAAATCAGTCAATATATATATAAAATACTTAGAACACTGTCTGGCATGCATCATGCTCTATAAAGTGCTGTTTATTTTTATAATGTTGGATAATTTACCCCTTCATCCATGAAACATACAGAACATTATATAATTCCTGACAGACAATATTAATGGCTATGTAAAAGGATTCATGTGTACCCATAAACATATCTTTTATATATTTGTTTACATTTGGTTTAAAAACATTAATTGCTGAATATGCATTACTTGTATTTAGAATGTATCTAGGAACATCTTCAACGTTTCTTCTCTATTTAGAAAATTCAAAATGTATTATCAAAAATTATCAAAAATTATCAAAATTCAAAATGTATTATCATTGTTTCCCAAAAATGACCAGAACTAACTTCAAACTTCAAACCTTCAAACTATCTAAAGAAATAAAACAGTGTTCAAAACAAACGTATTAATATTTTATGTCCTACTTGTTGTCTGGAGACAGGAAAGCATACAAAATTGGCTGCAGGCAAACAGTATCCAATAAATCTTTATCGTAGATCAAATTAATATATAAATAAGCAAGTAATTGCTTAAAAAGAAGGTATGATCATAGTGGTAGCGAAGCACTCAAGAGAATACAAAATCAGCTAGAAAAACAAAATCCCAACTTTAATCAAGAACATTAAATCTGAAGGACAACTAGTAAATTCCCATAGATTTACTGATGAAAAAAAAGCACTGTAGAAAATAGTAGCTAAGGAAAACGTCACAAAATTTCACTTAAGAAATTAGACACTGAAGAGGATACTTAAGGAACTACCCAAATGGATTATCACTTAAGTGAAGGAACTCTGGGTTACACCTCCACATGCAATTTGCCCAAAATTTCTGATGAACCAAAGAACCACTAGCAACCACAAGAAAGAGGAAGTAACACTGGAGAGGAGGGCTGCTGCCTTGTGCGCCCAAAAGTCTTCCTCTTGGATAGAGAAGTAATCTCTAAGATCCCTCAAATCTGTCAATGTTTCAGACACTAACTTTAAAGGTGGAAAGAGCAGATACCATCTAAATTCCTCTGCTTGGGTGGGAACTACCTGATTTTGTCACAAAGCTATAACCAGTTCTCTCTGGGAAACTGTCCCTTCCTTTGAAATTTCTCTCTTACTTACTTTCTGCAGGGCTCAAACATTTCTCTGCCACCACTCCCTTCCAGCTCTCCTGCTCATCCCTTCCCCACAGTCCTAGTGAGTCTTCCTTTGATAAAACTCAGAAAGGAGAAAACTTGCCTCTTTGAAGCTTGGCAAGGAATTCTTTAGTTTCCTTTCTTGAAAGAAATTCAATCTCTGAGAAATTAAGACTCTGAGAAGAACCCAGACAAGCATACTGTTGATTCTGGAAATCCAACAAACCACTCCAATTTAGAATTTCCACCAAGGTTTTCACAGAGCTGAGGGAAGTATCCAGTATATGCTGGAGTCAGAAGACCCGGCTTCTGTTTTTGAAACTTCAGTCGACTACATCTAGAGATAAGATTATACCTTTTAATCTCTGTTCTGGGTTTCCCCATCTACTGAAAACGGGAACCAGAGGTTTTCTTCAGTTTATATTTAAATATTTTTATTACTCTGAACACTTCCTTCTCATTACTCTGAAGAAAACAACACTACAAATTCTTCTGTCTTCCTCTATCATTGTTCTTTACCACCCCACATGCCAACTGTTTCCTCTCATGTGTCCCTGAGATAAATTCAACTTTGGAAACTCATCAGAACATGGGTCATGACCCCAGTTGTCACGAGCTTCACTGCTGAACCTTTTCTTTTCCATTTCATGTCTTCCTTCTTTCTCTCACAGTTGGCAAGTAGGCAATCATTCATTCAGCAAACATCCACAAATGAGCGTGGATGCCATTCTGACCAGGATCATCGGGGATCTCAATAAATGCCAGCAACTTCAATCCCTCCTCCACTCCCATAGACCAGTGTCTGCAGCGCAGACCGTGACTTTATAGCTGCAGGCTTTATTATACCAACTAAGAATTTTCTTTCATGGGAGCTAAAAATGATGTATCTCAGTACCAGCTTAACAAATGTACTCATTTGCTTGTATCTGTCATGAAAAAAAAAAAGTTACTTGGTTAGAATTATTAAACACGTCATTATAACACCAGATTTAGTCACAGCGCTACACTGAAATCATTATGCTCAAAACAACTTATAAATTCTGAAAGGTGTTTTCGATTGCTTGTATAAAAACTATCACACCATCCTAAAAGATGCTGACTTCTCAGGGCAGTGGATCTAAACTGCCAAACTGAATACGAATGTGAATCTTCTGTCAGATGCCCCCTTCTCTGAGATCCCTGCATTCTGTGAATGCTACTGGCCCTAGGATTTTCTCTGGTGTCTAAAGTGTATGCTAATAAAATGCTAAAAGCTGTCAGGGCACAGAACATAAGAAACTTCCTGACCAATTTGAATACTAATTACTCTCCTTGCAAGGCAGAAACTCTGCCTTTCAGCCTCATCCAGTTTTAGCTAGATGACCAGTTTAGAAAGCTCGACTGTAATAACGTAGTTTCATGGACGCCAGTTTCTCTTAATGACTCATCTGCAGCGGCACAGGCTTCTGAAGACATAGCAAATCATACCAACAAGAAAGGTGCGACATTTCTATTCTAATAAAGATCTTGGCATCACGTCTCATTTAAATATTCCCTTGGGTAATTCTGAGATGACACAGAAATTGTGGTGTGTGTGTGCCTATGTGTGTGTGTATAGGATTAGAGATGTAATAACTCAGAACTTGTTTAACACGTTGGCTTCCTCTCTGGTCTTACAAAGCAAATTCATGATTTAAAAAAAAAAGCGAGAGAGGGAGAGAATTCAAAGTTTAACACAAAATTTAAATGACCTAATAAACTCATCCCTCAAAATAGCATATGTGACTTCACAGGAAATCTTTTACTTTTCTAATACCATTCTGGTTCATGTAGGACTACCCAAGATCTTTCTAGAATGATAGATATGTCATTTAAATAAGCTTTTATATTAGTACTTTCAAGTGATCTTTCATGAAAGAGGCAAGTTCTGTTTCAACCTATAGGTATGACCCTGATGAGCCAAATTGCTAACTAAAAAATGAATGCCAGCAACACACTGTAACTCTCTCTCTCTCTCTTAAACTGCAAGTCCAAACTATCTGCCTCTTCCTCTGAAACAACAACCTCTGTTCATCTAAAGTGATTCATCCTATAAAATCCTCTTGATGATCTTACAATCACTTCTCAATTATTATCATCAGGTAAATTATCCTTATAAAAGATGTTAATTTCTGTTTCTAATTAACACTGTCACCTACTTTCTGATTATTCCCATCTAGAATAAGCTAGAAGGGAAGATCCATTAAAGTAAACCACTTAATTACTTTCAGTGTCCCAGGGATACATGAGCTCTTACAAGAAAGAATAAGAAAGGAAAAGGTTAGAGACATCACTTTCACAGAGAGAACACCAGCCAGCAGAACAAAAGAACCGATGATTTTTAGCTCACTGGCAAGATAACAACACACTCACTCACTTTTACTCAGTATTTACTACAGATCAGTCTCCAGCTAAATACTTTATATGTATTATCTTACTTAGTTTTCATGAAACTATATAAGGTAGGTACTATTAATACCTCCAATTTAGAGATAAGGAAGCTGAGGTCTAGCAACCCAAGTTCCTTAGATCAAAACAAGTAAAAATGTCGAAGTCAAGGCCCTCTTACAGCATAATGGGGTAACTCGTTCAGGAATGAGAAAAGTCCTATAGTCTGTTTTCAGTCATAGTGAAAGGATATTATAGAAAATTCCATAAAAGGAGGCAACAACATACATATTTAACCTTAAGCACTCCAGAAACAAATCTTTACATTTGAAACTATAGTATGCCTTTCTATACTCTGTATTATTTTTATAACAATATATTCTGTCTCTGAATGTCACATGATCATTCCATAATTTTTATAACTATTCCAAATTCTTAAATGAATATCTCAAATACCTGAAGTTCTTTCAAAGCATTTGCAAACATCACCCAGTAACTGCTTTTAGTACCTCAATCTGAAAAAAGCAGGCACTATCATTTATAAATTACTGAGGTAGTACAATTTTTTCACTTAAAAAATCAGAATTTTGTTTTCTTCAAAGGTATCAAATGGAAGATCCCATTGCAAAACACTGGCCAGAGATTTACATATCAGTTTAGAAATACCTAATTAATCATGGGCTCTCCAAATTCCTTCCTCTACAAGTTAATTATAGAATCATCATGACTTTTCTCATACATTCTTCTAAAGATCTCATAAAAATATTTTAACTATATGTGTGTGGTTAGACCCCCAAAAAAATTATTGAAAGAAGAATCAAGCATCAATGCTTATTCGCTGCAGAATTAAACTAATCTTAAACTAATCTACCCTATTTCCATTTCTCTGTAGGATTACAGTATGAAATATTCACAGATATTATTAACCTTGTTTTACAAAAAATGATTTTCAAAAATTTTTCTAAGAATCACTCAGTGAGTTACATATTGACCATGGGCTAAGGTCGAATATAAAGACTGGCTTTTTAACATAACAGTTTTTAGATTAAATTATTTTTCTCTAATAGAATAGGAGGAACTCACCAACCCCCTCCCTTTACTAATAACCACTTCACAAATAGGTAATCAAAGGGAATGTTATTTACATTTTATAGAGGCACTACAAGTGAAGTAAATAATAGGAGTACATGCATATCCCCATGGCCTTCATCCTCATTCAGATTATAAAAATATTCTAGACTGGTGTAGTGTTAATTTGTAACACTAAGATACATTCTAATTAAAATACTCCAAAATTAAGGGTAGATATGAAATCATATAAATTGTTGAAGCCATTAATTTTTATTTCATTTTTGGTTGTTGGGTTTCTTTTTAAGGTTTTATTTTTTTAGAGCAGTTTTAGGTTCACAGCAAAATTGAGAGGATACAGAAGTTTCTCATATGCTCCCTGCCCCCACACATGCATTACCAACATCACTCACCACAGGGCTATATTCAGCTGGATTTTTGTTTTGTTTTGTTTTGTTTTAGGTTGGGAAAATAGTGTTTAGCTACAAGTGGATGCTTATGTTTTCTTAAATCAATAATAAAAGAATTTTACATGTTAAGAGCTAGAAGGAAACTTAGTGTGTGCTTAAGTTGAGCTTCTCCTTTTACAGAAAGGAAATTGACAGAAAGGCAGGTAAATAAGTTTCTGAAAGTCACAAAGTTAGGGGCCCCCTAAACATCTGAGGCTACGATGCAGGTCTCCTGACTCTCAGAGTTTCAATTACCCAGGACTATAGCATGCTCCATAACTTTCAGCTATATATATTGCCTTAGAAGAATAATTAGAAAAATGCAAATCAGGCTGGTGTTAGCTGTAACTATCCACCTGACCACCCTATTCCCACAGTTAGTGGGCCAGCTACTTTGCTGAGAAGAAAATTTGCATTAAACTCTATGCCCATGGTTGACCCTGTGGCCCTGGTATGTTCTCTTAGGCAGTGGGGGCTCAGAGGGGCCAGAGGGAGGAGGGGGTGCCAGAAAGCAAGCAACTGAAGAGAAACAAGGCTGAGAATCACCCTATTTCACAGGTGAAGCTAAGCCACTTAGGACGCCCCGTGCGCGTGCACACACACACACTCAGGTGGGTTGTGTGTACGTCCTTGAGAAAATACATTTAAGTTGAAGCTTATGTCCCATAGCCATATGGATATTTTCATTTATTCAGCTCTCAGTCTTAACAAGCAAAGTCCTAGGACAAATATCCATCACTAAGCAAGACCTGTTGCAGAGTACATGAGCATATGCCAACTTCTGTCCATCTCAGACAATTTTAGACTTATAAACTGTTAGTCCCTAACCCCAGATGAATATCAAAATTATCTGAAGAGCTTCTACAAAACGCCAATGCCCAGACCCCAACTCAGATCAATTGTATCAGAATTTCAAGAGTGGGACCTTAGCACCAGCGCCATTCTCATCCCCATTACTCCAAAACACACGTTACATCGCATTCCGTGATTAATCAACGAACACATGTTTTAGAATATCTCATTCACAAAGGGCAAGATGACAGTTATCAAGAATATGAAAAATAAGAAGAAGACAGATTAGCTGTATTCTTTACCTTCAAGGAGGACAGCTTTCTAAAATTCTGGGTTCTTACATGTTCCACTCTCAACATTACATTTCTACTTTAATGCCATCCTGAGGTTTTGGGGTTTGTTGTTGTTGTTGTTGTTGCCATAATTAATGGTAAAATGTCAAACCTCCCACCCCATGCACACATAAAGGTCAGAGCCTTCTGCTCATCACCAGCAGCACCTCTCCAGACTGACAATATTCCATTAATGAAATCATCAGTTCCTTCCTTCAACCAGGGAAGAATCTGCCCAACCACATTATCATCTACTCCACACTAGCTATACTGTATATCGTGTCCATTAAGGTACCATTCCAGAGTTTTATTAAAGTAGAACAGAAATCTAGATCTGCTATGCAAACTCTCTCCTTTTATCACTCTCCCCACTTTACCAAATTTCTAAGTGAGGTCATTCGGGTTGACACAGATGATGTTGACAAGAGTCCTTTACTTGGTAAACAACAATTGCTAAGAAGCGTCTTCACCCAAAGCTATTTTTCCCCAAGATTATCTTAATGTACTGATTCTCCTACTAACTAGCAAATTTGCCCTTAAATAGCAAATTTGCCCTTAAATATAGAAATATTCAAATATTTCTGTTTGAATATTAAATATTAATTTAATTATTATATAAACATATATAATTATATCTTATATATTGCAATTATTAAATATTCAAAACAGGCAGAAAAATACTTCACTTAACGTATTTCATTCACATTTAATCAAATAAAACATAAACATATTTCCGTATTTTTTGTCCACAAAAATTCCTGCAAGAGAGGTATTGTTTCTGTTTATCTTGTTTTTTTTTAAATGACCCAGCACTCTAGTAGTAAAAAAAAAGTTACTGTAGTTAACAATCACATTTGAATTTTTACAGTTTTACATTTCAACAGGAATTGACTTGTTTAAATCTTTAAAACAAAAACTGAAATGACAGGGCAACTGAGTGGCTCAGTGGGTTAAAGCCTCTGCCTTCAACTCAGGTCATGATCTCAGGGTCCTGGGATCGAGCCCCGCATCGGGCTCTCTGCTCAGCAGGGAGCCTGCTTCCTTCTCTCTCTGCCTGCCTCTCTGCCTACTGTGATCTTTGTCTGTCAAATAAATAAAATAAAATCTTTAAAAAAAAAAAAAACTGAAATGACTATTGAGGGCTCTGAAGGAGAGCAAAAAATTTCCTCTCAAGCCTTCTTCATGAACTGTTTTTTGGAAACCAGTGAGCAGCTACTATTTAATATATGGAAAAATGCACATTGTACAAATGCACATAAAATTGAGTTTACTGGGGCACCTGGGTGGCTCAGTGAGTTAAGCCTCTGCCTTCGGCTCAGGTCATGATCCCAGAGTCTTGGGATCAAGCCCCGCATCTGGCACTCTGCTCAGCAGGGAGCCTGCTTCCCCCACCCCCATCTGCCTGCCTCTGCCTACTTGTGATTTCTGTCAAATAAATAAATAAATTTTTTTTTTAAAAATTGAGTTTACTGTGCTAACCTTGGTCTCTCAGTCTCAGAGTTAATCTAGATTCTAAACGCCCAGTTGCACAGGCCAGCAGTCCAATGACCCTTAATTTCTTACAGTGGTTTGTCAAATTCAAAAAAAATCATTAAGCAAATATCTCATTTAATCACCCGAGAAAGGGTAGCAAACTCAAATATCTATGGGTGCCAGGGGAGAAACGTAAATGTGTCTATGAAGGGAAGAGGAGATAAAGACACTGAGAAGAGGATCTGGCAACACATGCCCTTATTAAAGGAGGCAGCAGGAAAAAGTCCGATTTGATGTGAAAACTTCTGAATCCAGTATGTTAAAACGAATGTAAACTGTATAAATCTCTTTGGAGGCCAAATTATTCTATCTGAGCTGAAAGGCAGCCTTCATCTCTGATTTAGGTGATAAAGAGAAGCAATTCTGAAGAGGGCCCCAAAAATTCACATTACCACTGATTTCCATAAACATGCCACTGAACTTTGTTTCCCTACAGTCTAGTTTGTCAACCCACGTGCCAATGCATTAGGTCTGCTTTCTCCAAGATATTCAAGATATCCCATTTTGAGTTTTCCTAACTAGTTTGGCCTGAACCCCTAAGAGAGGGGGAAGCAGGCTCCCTGCTGAGCAGAGAGCCTGATGTGGGGCTTGATCCCAGGACCCCAAGATCATGACCTGAGCCAAAGGCAGAGGCTCAACCCACTGAGTCACCCAGGCGCCCCAAATGATTCTGTATTTTTTGTAATAAATACAGAACACAGACAGAAACAAGAGTGAAAGAGTGAACCTTTTTTTTTTTAATGAATGGTGATTCAGGCAATGGATAACTGAACATGAATCACTTGGAAACACGAATAAATATAAACAGTGAGTTTTTGCTCACTCATGCTCTCCCTCTGTTTTTGTCAACATTTGGTGGGGGGAGAAGCTGAATGAAAGGTAAGGAGTGGCTATATTCCAAAGTAAAACCATAAGCCAAATAAAAATCATACAAGAGTAACAAGAGATACACAAACACTGCCCTCAAACCCAACACAACCCATTTAACATGATTCCAAATGAGTAAAATGGAACTGACAAACCGCACTGGTCATTTGCTCAAAGGATAGAGAACTTAATTATGTAATACAGGTGAACAAATCAAGGAAAGGGATGTAGAAAATGTCTCTACAATAAATGCCATTTGCATGTTATACCTGGAAAAAAAATATTGTATTTTTACAAATGTATTTGTGACATCATACTAGAGGAAATACGGAATTTATATCTCTACTGAGGGATGAATTACCTTTACCTATACAAACAGAAAGTAGAATAACATTATACTTCAACAACTCTACTTTCTTACCAAGGGCCTTAGATGGAATAACAATTGGTAATTCCACATTGTTTTTAAAGCTTCTTTCTTCCTTATCAAATCTACTTTTCACCAAAACTCTACATTTTCTCTCATTCACCACATACTTATTCTTTTCCTAAATGCTGTCAAAATATGCAAAACTACTAATAACTAAAAAAAAAAAAATGGCTATGCACATCCCTATGCTTTTTATGATTTATGTGCAGCATCAGAAGTATAAACAGGTAAACAGAATTTAAAGTAAATATACTTTTTCAATGAGGTTATTAAATTCAGATATAGTCTTGGTTATGTGATGGCTGCTAATAAATTATAAAAATTAGTTTTCTTATTATAACTAAGGGACTATCTAATGTCTCTCATTTAAAATCATGGTGTTATTAACCCAGTCCACATGAGCCACAGCTTAAAAACAAAACTTTAAACCTACAACTAAGAATTATTTTGGGCGCCTGGGTGGCTCAGTGGGTTTAGCCTCTGCCTTCGGCTCAGGTCATGATCTTAGGGTCCTGGGATCAAGCCCCGCATCAGGCTCTCTGCTCAGTGGGAAGCCTGCTTCCCCCTCTCTCTCTGCCTGCCTTTCTGCCTACTTGTGATCTCTCACTGTCAAATAAATAAATAAAATCTTTTAAAGAAAGAATTACTAATAAAATTTCAAAGAGAAGTCAAGGTTGGGACCAACCTGAAGACAATGGCTTCACACTGACAGACTCAGAGACAATGTGATGACCAATAAGAGTAGAGTCTCCACGGCAATCTCCCAACTGAACCTGAGTTCAACTTGTGAAAGCATTTTAAGTAAATGTTTACTTGTATCACACACGAACACACAGAAGAAAGACACAAGAACAGAAATTCTGAGAGAACAGATAATAACTGCTCAATAATTGTTGATTACTGATGTTCTCTCCATCTATAGTATCAGACCAACTAATTCTTATCTACAGACAAGACAAATACTATAAGAGCATGAAACACTCCTGCACCAGATTACCACCCTGGCTTTTTCAAACAGCTGATAGAGCTATGTTGTAGTGAGATAGCTATCTTTTCACCAGTCTGCCTCTCCCCTGGGGCTTCATCAGTTACCTAGAAATGAAATAATATGTATGTATGGATTTCCATACCTTCATCCTGAGGGGGAGGACTCTATAAAATGGAACTCAGTTGCTTATTGCTAGAAAAAAATATATATTAGACCATACCTTTCTTACAATTTAGACTATAAATTCCTAAGGGCCCTGATTGTAGAATATTCTTCCAAAGCCCAGCAGCAATTATGCCACTATCTGGTTCTAAATCTTTACCAGCTCCACATTCACAAGTGAATTAGATGCAATCATTTTAGTTTGTTATGCAAGGCTTTGCACAGAATGGTCCCAAAGTGTCTCTATCAAATCTACCTTTAACTCATATTCTAGAGCTCAAAAAAACAATATTGTCATTCCCATCCATGAAGGCAGGGATAAAATGCTATTTACTTTTCCCTACTCCTGTCACACACAGAAGTGTCATTATTCCAAAAAAGTGTTGAATAATAATCATTCAGTGGACTATCCATTGAATTAATAGCCTAATCAGAAGGGAAAAAAAAAAAAAGAAGAAGAAGATAAGCTCCATGCAAAGAGGGAATTGTGTGTGTGTGTGTGTTTAACTGCTACATCCTTAAGATCCAGAATACTTCCTGGTTTTAAAAGGTGCTCATTAAAAAAATTAAAAAACAACAACAACAACAACAACAAAAAAAAAAACCACAGGCGCTTATTAAGTGAGATTCTTGGAAACATAGGCATGCCGTGGTACTATCCACTTTGTTTTACAGCTATGAAACACAGAAAGTGAACAGCCATCATAATTAAGCACTTAAATGTGAACATCATGGGGAAGATAACACACAAGTATTTGTAAGATAAGAGTCCAAATGTGGCAGTTCTCCAGGAATGTAATATTAGCAGAAGGAAGGCCTTTACTTAGCCAGCCTCCATAAGCTGGCCTAAGTCTCTCCCGGAACACGAAAACATTTCATCAACTTTCGTTTTTCCCATGGTAATATCTGTGGCAGAGATGGGCTGCAGGGGATTTCATTAAATGTTAGGAGGAGTTCTTACAAATGGACTTAAAGGCACATAACATATGAGATAGTAATGAAAATACACTTCACGTGCTTCAAAGTGTGCTACATTACAGTCAAGTTCTTGAGAATATTACACAAAGACAGCAATTTCCAAGAGGACAAAGTGAAAAAGAAGGTGCTGAGTTTTTGCATTTTCATTTCCTAACATCAGTAACTTTTAAAATGGCTCTAGCTATTGCATAAAAAGAAGCATCTATGAGATCCATTCACACATGTACATATGCACCCATGCCACCACAAGTTCTGAAAGTAAAAACTTCTTTAGTTCTAAATGTGTATCCCAGACTACTGTTCCATCCCAAGACAGAGAGGAATGTCTAACTTCGGGTAGCAGATAAGGTTGTTCAAACTAAGCTGACTTCAAACTCTGAGCTACAAAGGAAAGGCTCAGTGCATTAATACCATAAGTTCCTTAAAGTTTGTTCAGAGAAACAAAATGACTGCTTACCAGTTATCTGGGATGCACTATGCTACAGGAAATGAGGCACCAAAAGCTGTTTTCAAGTAGACCTTCTTGGTCTATATAAATGGTTCTATTACGGAATATCTTCTAGAAATGGCACTGCTTCTATACTAACTTTGTTTAACTGGAGTGGTTTTTATTTAATTTACAGGTTGGTTGGTCCAGACCTCGATTCCCTACATGAGCTTTAGCAACTGGATAAGATCCATTTTAAATTACCAGTGTCATCATGATTTGCATTCAAGTAAATCATGGTGTAGAAGTCCTGGTTGGAATTTTTCACTCCAAAATAGATTAAGTTTAGTGTGATTCTATGAAATTTTAAGAATAGTTCTATAATCTACATGTGGAAATCATTCTAATGATTTTGTGTTAGTCTACCACATTACATGGAATGCCAAGTTTCTGGCTTCCAAAACCAGCAAGACCTGTGGTCCTATCAAAGTTACTAGAAACTTACTCATTTTACCTACGTCAAGTCACACTTTCTTCTATAAGACATTATTTTGTAACTAAATTTATAAAATATAATGGGCATTATTATTATAAATATCAAACAAAGAAAACAATAAATTCTGTACCTAAAAGGTATGCAAATAGGGGGTGATTCTCTCAGGATAAGGGATGGTGACTAGTTTTACCTACTGACAAATACACCTCTTACTTCATATATGTGCTCCTCAAAAGTCCTAATGTCACACAGATGCTAGTCTCCATATATCTGTAGTCCCCACCCACCTTTCCAAGTCCTCTGGGTTTCTCTTTATAGGACTGCACATGTTTTCTAAACCATCTTAAGTAAAAAACAGCATTTAGTCATCAATTCATTAGAAATACTAATAATTCATGCATTCAGCTAGACAGTTAAATCTAGTATAATTAAAATCCATTCAACAATTCTTTCATTCAACCAATAACAATTTATTGGTGCCAAGCATAATTGATAAGTGCTAGCTCTCTAGTTTCCCACATACACATACCAGCAATTAGAAGTGTAAATATGATATTCTCTTTCCACCTTCTAATTGGAGAGAACAACCATAAATTTAAAAGGCAGTATGCATTGGCAATCGTTTACTCTTTGGTGAGCCAGTGGAACAAGAATGAAACACAAAGAAAAATGCAACAAGGACAAAACTTCTGACCTATGGGCTTATTTATCTATCACACATGTTGCTTTTAATTCTGGCTTGAATTCGTCTCCTTTTGGGGAAAGGGGATCTTATCCTTCCCCCTCTCGTCTTCAGACATTATTTCTCTTCCTGTTACTCCGTGAGTCAGCACCACCGGAAATGGACAGCTTCCTGCTGTTTATGAAGAGGCAAAGTCTTCTCCCATTGAAATTACACAATGTAGGTAAATCACAAACAAGGGTAGAAGATACACCAAAAAACATGGTGGGAAAAATTACACACACACAGACACACACACACACACACACACACGAAACACAGATAACAAAAATGCCATTGCTAAACAAAAGTCAATCTTTGATGCAATTCACCTTTTTAAAACAATTTAAAATATGACATACTGCTATTATCTTAGTCATTCCTAATAATAATATAATGATGTAACTATTTTAATTCACTTAATAATTGTGAATAATACCATTTTTTTAAATTAGTAGTTAGGCCTAATTTCCTTCAAAAAGACTTCCCTGACACCTTACTCCCCACACCTGCAAGTTAGGTTAAGGAATATGACCCGTGCTTGTGGACACTTCATTCACCACCCTTAGTCAATAATGTAGCACTGAAACTCTGATTTATCTTCTCTATGTCTTCCAGTTCTATCATTCTAGTTACACCATATAATAATGCTATATATCATTTAGTGAATGCCTTCAATATAGTTGGCCTGTTACATTCATTATCTAATTTAATACCATAATGACTTTATGGAATATTTAGTTCCATTTTATATTCAAAAACATCTACCCAATATAAATATTTACACAAATTATAACTAAGCAGCAGTCAGGATTTAAACCCAGTTCCTGAGTACCTTCCAGAGATGGACTTTCTCACCCTGTAATGCACAAGAAATGCAGGATATTATATAGTATAAAAGGTAATCATATTAAAACTCATTTGTCTATTCAATACAAATTTATAAAGATGTTTCCAACATTCCTGACCATTAGCATATTTCTCTTTGATACTAATATTTCTTTTATACTTAAAGGCAACAGTACAAAGCACACACAATCCAACAGCTAGGGCCTCAGTTTCCCCACCTACACCAGGTGGTTAATAATAACAGCAATCTATCTCATAAGACTAAGTGAGGTGGTATTTGGAAAGTACTTGAAATAGTACCTGGCAGAGTCAAGGACTAGGGAAGTGTTTGTTAAACAAAAGTACTCTCCCGTGGGTAGACTGTATCAAACCTGCTTAATGGCAAACTCTGTTGACAGCACAACATGTACTTTATTTACAGAGAAACAGCTTGTAACACAAATACTTTTCAACATTCCCTTAGGGCAAGGGCGCTCCTTGACAGGGTGGACAAAGAGCAAACTGTTCCCAGGTAGGAACGAAGAGTGAGCAGCTGGGGTGAAAGGATAGCAGAAGAGAAACTAAAATAGCTTCAGATCCTCTCCTGAATTACTCTTCCCAGGTAGATTTTACATCATTTGAAATAGTATCAGGCCTTAAGATCATCTGTACTTCAGAGTAGGTGAATTTTTTAAGTTTGATTATGATCCTCTAATTGGTAGCATAATTATCAATTTAAGAGTGGTATACATTAGTTGATATTTTCAAAATACAAACTGGTACCTGTTACTTTCTAAATCAAGGTTAGCTGTTTGTAACTTCCCAAAACCTGCACAAGGGTTTCTGTTACTCTTAAAGAATTAATGAGAATTAATGAGCATAATTTCTTCACCCTTAGATTCTATTTTGAACAGAGAATAATAATCATTAAAACTACTCATTTTATTAAGACACCTCACATTTATAAACCTGAATCCCAGATGTTAGTAGTTTTGTTTCTCATCTATTTAAAAATAAGCTTCTATATATCATATATATCATATATATAATATATTATATTATATAAGTTTCAATGTATATCATATATATTATATATTATTATATAGTATATATTATTAATATATAATATTCTTATATATTATATTATATTAATATTATATATTCTGACCCCATATATATATATACATATATATATGGGGTCAGAATGAGTGAAGGAACAGAGTGGAAGAATTCTTTCAGAAAAATGTCTAAGGGTGCTTCTACCTGTACAGAAATGACAATATCTGTAGACTAAAAGAAAAAAAAAAAAGATAAAATATGAAAACACACTGGACCAAAAAGCAATAGAAAGTTGACTATTATAACCTAAATTTTTAAAAATTTATTTGAGTAAATAGACACCTGAAAAAAAGCCTTATATAAAGAAACTACAGCATAACTCTCTAAATAGCACAAAGTAGATTAAAAGAAAACATTATAGATGAAAAACTATATTTAAATTTCAGCCTGTTTTACAGTCTTTACTCAATTATTATTGAGAAACATCCCAGCTATTGGGGTACCTGGGTGGCTCAGTCAGATAAGCATCTGCCTTTGGCTCAGATTATAACCCCTGTGTCCTGGGATGGAACTCCACATCAGGCTCCCTGCTCAGCAGGGAGCCTGCTTCTCCCTCTGCCTGCTGCTCCCCTTGCTTGCGCTTGCTCTCTCTCTCTCCCTCTGTCTGATAAATAAATAAATAAATAAGATCTTTAAAAAAAAAAAAAGGAAAAGAAAGAGATCTTATTTTTAAAAAATCATCCTAGCTATCATTTTGCTACAACTTCCAAACTCTTCAATTACTTTATTTCAACTAATGAGGCTGAAGATCTGTTGAATTATTTAGTAATTCAGGACAAAATTTATTCTGCGTAAATGTTAAACCAACATTAATTTCTGACTTCCCAATTTCTCTAAAGAAATGAGACACTTACAGTTCACAAGTATACCTCTTTTACTTAATCTTTTCTTCTACAGTATTATGGCATGAAAGTCATGGATCACATAAAAAGAACACCTGAAGCATCTTCCACATTAGTAAAATCTTTGGGACTTTCTCTGCCTTTAGAGAAAGCCCTCCTTCCCACAAGTCTAGTTTATATAATTCATTTAATGTTTCACTTCATAAAACACTTTAATCAAGTTGAAGTGAAGGTTCATTTAGATTATTACAAGTCTAAGAGGTGATTTATTATATTCCAAGCCATTTCGAGTAATAAGACAATTAGTATCAGATAAGATGTGTGAATAATAGCATTTAAAGCCTCTAAAAAATCAATCATAAATACATAATTTTTATTTCTTAATCACAAGACGTTCAAAAGTTCAAAAATAAAACTGAACGGTTTTCACTGACTGGGCTTCAAAGGTTAATTACTTAACACAGTTTGCAGGCCTTGCCTCTGACCCCACTTCCTCATTAGCCTCATTATTTCTTCATAACTCCTCACTTAACGATATATATTCCAGCCACTAAGAACATCTTTCTGTTCTTCAGACGCTTCTTTGCCTTGACTAACGTAAGCCTCTGCATAGGCTGGCTAGTCCTTCCCCTGCAGACCTTCCTCTCTTAGTAGCAGCTCCTCACTCAGCTAACTGTCACCTGTCTCTCAGGCCCTGTTCAGCTGTCACTTCCCCCAGGACACTTTTCCTGACTCCTCAGAGCTGCAGGTAAGCCTCCGACCCTGCCCCTACAGCATGTCATTGGGCTCTGTAATAGCCTACAGAAAGTCAGACTGCCTCCTGTGGCCAATCCTGCAGAAACATGACTGGCAACATGTTACCACCTTGCACCACCCACATGCCTATGGACCACTGCAAAGAAGACTTAAGGCTGGGGAAAATACATTTCTGCGAACGAGAAATCATTCCAAAGCTACTGCCACAATTATTTTCAAAGGCAACAAGAGGCTGATTTCAGTAAAACAGCAGTGCGCCTTCAACATATTTGCACTTGATATTCTCAAAGGTAAAACTAAAAAACCATGGTCTCTCCAAAATTCACCCAGATGTTATAAGTTTTCTTTAGACCAAAGACCAAAATTATAAGATATGATGCAAATGAAGTTCCCCTTCAAGCTTCTTTGGGGGAAGCTGATTATGTAAAAAGGTCACATTTACATCTTATCAAGGTTTTGTATCATGGTTATGGAAACCTGACCACATTAAACAATGAAGAAAACAAAAAATACCTCCAGAGACATGCCCCTCTGAAACTTATAACCAGAAACACTCAGAACATGACCAAATGTTAGAAGCAGTCACAAGGGTTCCTCTACTTCACACAATCCAGAAGCATAGCTATCAACTTCTATCCAAAGGAAACTGTACTCATTATTTTTTTTCTGAAGATTGACCTTTTTATAACAGTTTCAGTCTTTCAATCAAATTTCGGTTCCTCCTCGATCTTTTGCACTGAAGTTTTTCCACAATTACATTTTTTTCATTTTTCTTTTTTATTTTTCTCTGCATTTGTGAGGTTCTTTATAATTTACATGGTACTTCCACATCCATTATCACTTGGTTCATTACTTCATTCACCCCACCTTGCACTCATACTGTAATTAAACACCCACTGTGGACTAGAAGATGGGATTCGCCCTTTTTAAAAACAGATTAATAAACTTTTGTTTTTAGAGCGATTCTAGATCTACAAAAAATTGAACAGAAAGTACAAATTCCCATCTACCTCCTGACGCCCTGCCACAGTTCTCCCTATTATTAACATCTTCCATTAGTGTGATATATTTGTTACTGCTGAACTGACATTGACACATTAATTAAAGTCTATAGCTAATTTAAGGCTTACATTTGGTATTTTACACTTCTGTGGGTTTTGACAAATACATGATGTCATGTATCCACCACTACAATATCATACAGAATAGTTTCAATGACCTGAAAACACTCAGTGCTTTACCTATTCCTCCCTCCCGCTCTTTCATGCTTTCCTGGAATCTCTGGGGATCACTGGTGTTCTTGATACCTCCATGTTTTTGTCTTGTCAAGAAATTCATATAGCTGGAATCACAGAAACATAAACTTTCCACATTGGCTCCTTTCACTCTGCAACCAGCACTTAACGGTTGCTTCATCTCTTTCTGTAGCTTGATAGCTCCTTTATTTTTATCGTTGCATAATACTCCATTGTTACACATCTACTGGTTTGTTTATCCATTCACTTACTGAAGGACATCTTGGTTGCTTCCATGTTTGGCAATTATTAATTAATAAAGCTGCTTTAAACATGTGTGCACCGGCTTTTCTGTGGACAAAAGTTTCCAACTCTTTTTGGTAAATGCCAAGAAGCATAGTTGTATTTTTTTATTTTGTTACCTTTTTTTTAGTAACAAACCTAATGCCTACTTTTTAAAACATTTCCTAATTTCATAGGACTCTCTCTTTCACTTGCATTCACTTATCAATATTTAGATAACTAAGTATGCAAAGTTCCTAATGGCTCTTGTCTCCTCAGAAGTTTATGCACTCACTATCCACTCCAGGACAGAGTGGTGTACACATTCATTTCACACGGGCACACAAGTCCCATTAGACCAAAAAAAAAAAAAAAAATCAGCCACTGCATCTATAAAGATGTACACAGCCTTGCAAAAATGTTCACCAAAAATTAAAACGGATTGATAATGTTTTCCAAAGACAACCCTCAGCCAAATCAATTTAATGATATTTATTAAGTAGCTACTATTATAAGTCACTGACTGACTGCAAACTTGATCTCTAATTTTTGCTGCTCAATGGCTTAAGAGTGTTCAGAATTCTGTCTATTTCAATGACATAGAATGCACTCCTTAAACAGAAATTTTCATGAAAACTGAAGCAATTGGGTGCTGGGAGGCTCAGTGGGTTAAGCCTCTGCCTTCAGCTCAGGTCATGATCTCAGGGTCCTGGAATGGAGTTCTGCATCAAGCTCTCTGCTTGGCAGGGAGCCTGCTTCCTCCTCTCTCTCTCTCTGCCTACTTGATCTCTCTCTGTCAAATAAATAAATAAAATCTTAAAAAAAAAAACAAAACTGAAGCAAATAACTACTGGGTATTTACCCCAAAGATACAGATGTAGTGAAAAGAAGGGCCTTCTGTACCCCAATGTTCATAGCAACAATGGCCACAATCGCCAAACTGTGGAAAGAACCAAGATGCCCTTCAACAGACGAACGGATAAAAAAGATATGGTCCATATATACAATGGAATATTATGCCTCCATCAGAAAGGATGAATACCCAACTCCAGGACTGGAGGAGATTATGCTGAGTGAAATAAGTCAAGCAGAAAGAGTTAATTATCATATGGTGTCACTTACTTGTGGAGCATAAGCAATAACATGGAGGACATTAGGAGAAGGAAAGGAAAAGAAAATTGGGGGAAATCAGAGGGGGAGATGAAGCATGAGAGACTGTGGACTCTGAGAAACAAACCGAGGGTTTTGGAGGGGAGGGAAGTGGGGGTTGGGTGAGCCTGGTGGTGGGTATTATGGAGGGCACGTATTGCATGGAGCACTGGGTGTAGTGCATAAACAATGAATCTGGGTACACTGAAAAAATAAAATTAAATTTTAAAAAACTGAAGTATTATTAGTCATAATACTAAGAGACTTTATTGCAGTCTTTTAAGTTCTCTTCCTAATTTCAGGATCCTCTTAAAGCCTAAGTAAACCAGGAATTCTTCCTAAGTCACAATGTGGAACCTGCCTAGTAGATTAAAAAGGTATTTTTTTTAATATGTAGAGAAAACCACTTCTTTATTCTAACATGGCAACAAATATAAAATATGAATAATAAGTAAGAGCCATTACTGAAAAATTAAGACCAGTTCTTTTAACTATGACTGTAATATTCAGTGTTTCAAAACAAACAACACTGAATTTATTTTATCCTACACATTTTTAAAAGTACTATAGACTTACAATGCGGTCAGCATATTTTTCACATATTCTATTTGATTTAAAGGTTATTTTGTTTGTTGGTCTTCCTGGCATGTGTCAGCCCTTCACTATTACTCCATTACTCCAAATTTTGTCTCTTGCTAGCTCTCAGAATTAGGTCCATTAATGACCCAAAGAGACACTCAGTACACTCCCTCCACCAGGTTCCCATCTGCTGTGGTTTAAAAGGGATGCTCCTGCTCAACAACAGGTCTCTCCATACCGGTTCTTGAACTGTGCGCCTCCTGAGTCTCGGTCTTTGTTATAAGGTAGATCATGACGGTGGCCATAAAGGTGAGATATCAACTCCCACTGAGTCCTGAGATCCTGAAGGCCACCCAGGGCCACCCATAAGTTGACATGCATTAGCAATGTCATAGTCGGGTTTTTATAAGGCAGTCCCAGTTTTTGCCTGTTGTACTGGCATCTTCAAAGTACTCCAATTTCGACAATAAATCAAGCGATCACCCTGGTCATAAGCACTCCCTCTCCCTCTACCCACTCACTTTACATATTCCCAACCATCCCTTTAAACAAACACCTCTGTTGACACCTATCCCCTTCATGCCACTGGCTATCAAAACTTCCAGAGCTCTGAATACAAGAATTCGGCAGCCACTATTTTGCATATACACTCTATTCTATACAAGACTGTTTTTAAATATGACAGATTTGTTTTAAGAAACTTGAGTAGTTTTCCAACAAAGCTTTTCTCCCAACTAAAAAATGCAATGAAAAGGTCTTGCATCAGACTTAGGAGTATGATACTCTTCTTGAATAAAAGAATCTCAAGCCAATCACCTTCTCACTAAGAAAAGTTTGATCAATGTCCTGAAGTGAAAAATAGGAATTGTTGTTGGGACTCCAAGCTTAATAGTAGAGATGAGCACCTAGAATTCAAGTCAATTTGTAAAAAGGAGTAAGTTTGGGCAGAAACCACACAATCCAATTTCATTTTACAGATGACAAGGCCAAAAAAAAAAAAAAAAAAAAAATCCAGAAGGAGCAGAGTGATGAGTAAGAACAAGGTGGGAAATGAGTTTTGGGTAGTTTAATTAAGGGTCTGAGGAATGATACTTAGGAAGCGGAACAAAGGAATGAAGTCAGGGCAACAAACATGCATTAGGAGGTACTAGAGGGGTGGGGGCACAGAGAACCCATAAGCAGAATACCAGATGACCAGCAGCATTAGTTACCTGGCCATCCTGCATTCGTACAGAGAGCCAACAACCATTTTGACTTTCCATTAGTAAGGAGTGAAGAAATTCTTTCCCGTGATTTTCTGTGTGATGATTGCTAAAGGGTTGTTGCTGTATATGAGATGATGTTTTGTGTCAGAATGAGTCTGGCCCAGCAAAAGATAACTTGCAGAGTCATTCACCAGCTACAACTGTGCTCAGCCTGAAACCTGATTGAAACCAGCTGAGCCCATGACATCACCATAGGCTTTTTACTATAAAAAGGGCAAGCTCTGTGAGGTCAGGAAGCAGAACTAAGCTCCACGAACAGAAGCCAAGTTAGAAGAAGGAAGAGCCAAGTGAAGTTCAGAGGAGGAGAGATTCATTCCAAGAAGAAGCTAGGATGAGCAATCTGCTCAGAGACAGCTGCAGAGGAAAAAGGCACACGATGGAAATTGTCCTTTAAGAGCAAGGCACTGCTGTCTCCCGAAGACCCAAGTTATCTAAAGCAAAGCCTCAAAGGAGAACCTGATTTAAGCTATTTCAGATTTTCAGTTCCTGGAACTGAAGCAAGCTGTAGTATCATCATGGTTATAGTATTAATGTAGTCTCTCTCTCAACATAGATTAATTGAGCACCTACTGGGGATCAGGCACTGCCCTAGGAATGTGGAATACGATAGTGAATAAAGTGGAAAAAAGTCCTGGCCCTCATATAGCATATAGTCTCAGAATAGAAACTAATAAATATACAGCATGTCAAGTGAGGATTACAGGAAACATGAAGAGAAAGTGGTGGGGTTGAGAGTGGTGATTGTATGAGCAAAGACAAATGGAGGTGGGGAGAGGAGCTGTGTGCATGTCTCGAAGACGGGGCGTGGTGGGCAGAGATAACAGCAGATGCAGAAACCTTGAGCGAGGAGTGTGTTTTCTGCGTTGAAGGAACATCAAGAAGGCCAGTGCTACCAGTCAGAAGGAACAAAGGGAAGCAGGAGTTTGTCTGGGAACAAGTTAATTCAGAAAGCAAGTAGAGATGTCAAGCAGGCATTTGGCTATATGAGACTAGAGGCTCTGGGAAAAGAGTCAAACACTGAACAAAAATTAGAAACCATCACTGTACACATGGTGTTCAAACAATAGCCCTGCCCCACCAGTACATATAGATAGCAAAGAGAAGAGGGACATCCCAACAGTTAGAGGTTGGACAAAGGATGAAGAACCAGCAAAACAAGACTGAGAGAGAATAGTCTCAAAGGTAGGAGAAAAATCAAGAGAGTTTCGTGCTTTGAGACTTTAGCAAAAAAAGTGCTCCTTGGGACATGGGATGATCAACTGCGTAAGGCTGCTGCCATCTCAAGTTAGATGGACCTACCATTGGCCTTGACAACATGGAGGTTAGTAGACACCTAGTAGAGCAAGATCAGGTTCCGAGCAGAGTGAGAGGAAAAGCATTTGAGGGGAATCGAGAACGTTGGAGGAGACAGCCTTCTGAAGACAATGAATGTACACAACTCTTTTGAGAAGTTCTGCTAGTAGCTGGGTAAGAATGTGGGCTCAGGAGATGGTTTGTTATTTTAGGACCAAAAAATTATAGCATGTTTTTCTGCTAATGGGAATGATCCAGTACGGAGGATAAACGATGAAGCAGAGGAGAAAGGGACTTGCTGGGGGCAATGCCCTCAAATAGGCAAAGGGGGGTGGGATCTAGTGAAAAACACGTGGCCCTTCCCTGGTCTTGAATGTGTGCAGGTTTCAGGGTTATTTGGTTTGTTTAGTTTTTTTTAAATGAAATTATGTTGGCTATGAATGAGATTATGTCAAAAAGAACATGCCACTACTGTCTGAAATTCTTAAGTGGTATACCCAGCTGGGTTTTAAGTGAATCAAATGTAATAATCAGAATGTGGTAAAACACACAGTGTCCAACTCAGATAGGAAAAATAACTACTGTTTGTCTTTCAATTTCTTTTCCTTTTTTCTTCTTTTTCTGTAGTAAAATAATAATCTTTGGCTCAATTAGTGAAAATGCTTTGCTTAATATAACCAAGGTAGGCTTGCTAGTTATCGAGAGTGTCTCTTCCTTTATTAGGTTCCCAAATGACAAATAACTAACCGGGTTGGGGATGGGGGCAGGGCAACAGGAGAATTTGCATTCAATACACTCTCTGATCTTAGCCTGTAAGTACATCTTCACGGAGCTTTCCATAGCTACAATAACTGATATTTAACTTTGATAGCCCTTGCCCCATATCTTTTCCTGAGAAGAGCTACTCAAGATAACAAGAATATTTTAAAGAATAGTTTTAAAGTGGTTCGCAGTTATTGCTTACGAGCATAGATAATCCCACTACTAATACAAATTTTAAAAAAAAAATTATTTATTTATTTGACAGAGAGAGAGATCACAAGCAGGCAAAGAGGCAGGCAGAGGTGGAGGGGGGTAGGGAGCAGTCTCCCTGCTGAGCAGAGAACCCGATGCAGGGCTAGATCCCGGGACCTTGAGATCATGACCTGAGCCGATTGCCCCAAGACTAATACAATTTAGATCTGACTTAACTGCTAAAACCTACTCTGAGCAAGGGTGTTTTTGATAGTCTGAGCACTGATAGCCACTGACTGCTGTTAGCATAATTTACAATAGATATAGGTGCTCAGCGCCTTAGTAAGTTTCACTTCCTGGGCCTGAGGAGCTGCAAAGAGCAAAGAGAGGCTCTCACCAGCCCCCCCTCACTACAGAAATATGGCTAATGCACAGAGAAGATCTCTTCCCAGGAAGTCCTCAATGCACGTATCATGGGCTTTTAAACAGCTATTCAAACTCTAACTTCCCAAAAAATTAGCAATCACCGTAAGTGGGTACCTTTCCTTTCTAGTTGTTTCTAATTTACCTGAGACAAGTAATACTTGGTTCAAACGTATTAAGTAAGAAGAGGCGATTTTCTAAATTCACATGGCACACACATCACATTTTAATTTAAAAAAACTAAAAAGGGGGGCCGCCTGCGTGGCCCAGTGGTTTAAAGCCTCTGCCTTCAGCTCAGATCATGATCCCAGGGTCCTGGGATCAAACCCCCAATGGGGCTCTCTGCTCAGCAGGGAGCCTGCTTCCCCTGCCCTCTCTGCCTACCTGTGATCTCTGTCTGTCAAATAAATAAATAAACTCTTTATAAAAAAAAAAAAAAACTAAAAAAGGAAAACTATGAAAATTCAAAACATGCATGACTCTGCTTTCTCACAAATTCTTCACATTACCATTTTACCAAAAAAGAATATACAGGAAAGACCCAAATTTCCACAAGATGATTTTCAAACAGTTGGTTTTACTGTTGAACTGGCCAACAGCATGAGTTCAGATGAAAGTAAGCATCTGGCCCTAATGTGACAACTAATTCTGTAACTTGAGGGAGCACACCTAAGCCTTGGTTTCCTCATCTAGAAAAAAAGAGCGTTGACCCCTGTGACTCAGATTGTTGCCTGTAGCTGTAATAGCTATGATTTTCTTCCACATGATGTTACAAATCATTAGTCTCTCGGGTTAGTAAAGTTTTATCAACATACAGCAGGACTATTTTAATTTGCAATAAAAAGGTAAATATGTCAGGTGCAACAGAAGGGAATTAACAAAATTAGAGTATTTTGAATTTCAAAAAATCGGTGCCTGCAAGGAGAAAAGATTTAAGTAATGTGGTAGACAATTCTGAAGATGGCAGCCTGGAAAGCACTTCCTCTACCCCTGAGAACTGTCATCAACACTCCCATAAGAACACCCTCATTCATTCCGTAACCCAGCCCACAGCTGACTGATTTGGGGGTTGACGCCAGACCCAAGCTAAGACAATCAGGTTGTCACTCCCTGGAAGTTGTCCTTTGGATCTTATAAACACGGGCTGGGAGCCACGGGTATCTGAGTCACGGTAACTGTATCTCTAAAAAGTCCACTCCCCTCTTCTGACTATCCCAAAGCAGTCCCGAGTCCCCAGGGCCACCCTGGTTTCTTACTTTTATCAAGACTGAAGGCTGAACTATTCCCAGGATTCCTTTAAATATTGAAAAAAATTAAATCTACATTAATTATCACTAAATAAAATAAAAAATCCAGTTCCTCAGTTTAATCATATTTCAACATCGTGTATGTCTATTGGCTACCACAGAGGACAGCCCAGATTTAGAGTACCTTCGGCCGTCAAAGAAAGTTCTTTTGAATAATGCTGCCCATGACACTTCTAACAAACTTCCTCTTTGCTTAAGCTTCTAGGATCAGGATTTGGGGGGTGGGGGGGGCGGGTGTTGTTCATTTGTTTTATACTTGCACGGAGTAGATAAGAGTCTTAACAGGAGGTACAGGAGGCATAATGTTAACTTTTCGGAAATCACACTAGGGATTTCTGGGTACTCCCAAGGGTTCTAAGTCTTGGAGTTAATGTCCCTTCAAAACTTAAAAGTTTACTCACATCACTCCTGGACTCCTCCTGGGTCAGAGAATCACAGAATTTAAGAATTTAGGAAAATTTGATTAAATATCTAATAACCTCATGATTACCCAAGTAACCAGGCATAAAGTTTAAATATTTATTTACCCACCAGCCTGTTACTACACCAACTGCTTCCTACTCTTCTCCCACATCTCGCTCTTTCTTTTTTTTTTTTTTTTCATTTATTTTGTAAGGTACTTTCGCCATGGTTACCATTGTTTCCAGTGTCATAGTTCTCCATATCTAAATGGCACAGAAAACATTCTGTACTTTCAAATCAGGGAGCAAATACACTTTTGATTGTAATTTTATATTTTTCACTAGAACCTTTATGTTCAAATCTGCCACATGATTAGTCATCTGTACAGATTGGAGTCTGGATAGCTGGAGATGTTTTTACTCCATTGCTTTTAAACAAATAGTAACCAAACATCATTTAAACTATGTGGATTAAAATGTCATACCTACGCACCAATAGACTTAAACTTGCTAAAGCAAGCTCTCTCAGTATCTTCATAAAGCAATGTGTTACGTTTAACCAAAAAAAAAAAAAAAAAAGCAAAAATGACCATAAACAAGGATTCTAACCTCTGTCATATGCACTCTCACACCTAACTGTGGTGAAATCTGATCGTCAGCCTAGCAAAGAATTTACAGGTTGTTTTCAGGTAAACACAGAACTCAATATTCGTGCAATATTTATTTTGACATAAAGACTTTTTTTAGCTTTTAAAACTTTTTATTTTGGAAATGAATTATTTTTAAACAATCCTTATACTGTATTGCTTCATTGAAGTCAAATGCCATCAAATGTTAGAGGAATTTATGACCTCCCAACTATCCCTTCCATTAAAGATAAACAACTTACATTTGCCCCCATTCAGATTTGCATCTAATGTGACTGGTTTGTAATGAAATGCAGCAAAATGGTGATGACCCCTGCATGTAATAATAAATCATTATGGACCTATATTTTTGTATGTCTTCTCCTTATATGTAAATGAACAAAGAGTTCCCCATTCCTATCACATCCCATAAACCAATGTTCTAAAACTTCTGAAACAATGGTATACATTTCAAAGAATTAACCAAATCTATTTCCTTTTCCCTTCCCTTTCAAACATCTGTGTGTGTGTATACACACACAAACACACACATATATGCACATATATGTATATATAGATACATAACATATATAAACACACACACACACACACACGTTTCACAAACTTATCTAACACACAGGGTGTTGGCCATTCCTATCTTGAGGAAACACCTCCCCAGAATTACCAAGCATGACCCACAAAGTCAACAAAGGGAGTCCTGAATTTAGTGGCTGCTGCTTTGAAGCATGCCATTAATCACTGGTAGTGTGAATCATCAAGAAGTAGTCCAGAGAACACAGACCAAGAACTTGTACTCTTTCAACAAAGGTTTTGGCACATAAATTACACAACTAAACAAAAAAGCAAAACAGCATAAACTCCAACCCTCAACTGCATGGTAAAACATCTATTCTTTAGAGAAAATGTCAATAAATAGATCTTAAAGCAACTGAGCACAAATGCCAGCCACACTCCTGGCATAGTTTTCACCCAGACACCTGACTTCTTTGAAACATCTGCATATACCATGGCAGGGATCCCAAATTAGTTAAGTCATAAAGCACCTGAAAATATTTACTATACTAGTAAGTTATCAAGAAGGTAGAAAAGTCATAATGTCTTATGAATGAAAGTTATGGAATTGATTATTTTAATTAAAGTTAAACCCCTGATTAAAAGCCAAAAACTTCCTTAAACGGTGGAAAGGGCTCTATAACCAAACTCATAGCACTCACGAGCCCTATCTTCATTTCGAAATGGAACTCTAAATACTCTTAAAAGCTGCTCTATATGTCAGAATTTTGCCAAACGTTCATTTTTTTTTAAAGATTTTATACATTTATTTGACAGAGAGAGAGAGATCACAAGTAGGCAGAGAGGCAGGCCAGAGAGAGGAGGAAGCAGGCTCCCCGCTGAGCAGAGAGCCCGATGCAGGGCTTGATCCCAGGACCCTGAGATCATGACCTGAGCTGAAGGCAGAGGCTTAACCCACTGAACCACCCAGGGGCCCCTGCCAAACGTTCATTTTAACGAGGACTCCAACACTGACTGGTTACACTGAACCTATTAAAAAAAAAAAAAATTAAGTGTAAGAGATTCAGCATTAGCAGCCAGAGCTGGTGATGACAGGCCATCTAGGGAGAACTTGGGAGAACCTGGTCCTTTAGCAAAGTTTGAGTAAATATGACCTATGACCTATGACCAGCCAGGTTCGACCTCTCTAAGAAGAGTACATTAGCTGCAGCGGTCCAGGATCAATTTTGGCAGCTGAAACTTAAAACTTTAGGCTTTTAAGAGTAGTTAGTAATTTTTTTTTCTAGTAGAAAGTATATATTTTTTTTTCCAGGAGCTTTTAGATTATACACATGAGGAAAAACTTGTGTGTGTTTATGTGTAATATTAATATATCTTTTCTCTTAAAATTAGGCAAAAAAGCACTTTGAGGCTATGTTTATTAAACACTTATTATTTAAAGATTAAACAAAAAGATGATTCCAAAATCTGTATTTCATTTCTCAAACTGAGCAACTACAAGGGAAAAAAAAAAAAATCCCTACTAGCAGAAATACCCTAGCTAATTTATCTTGTTTTAATGACATTTAAAATTTTTGGAATAGCCATAAGCTTTATATCTTTTCAGTCTTTCAAACACATTTAAACATACTTAAGCATTAAAAACACAACTGAAAAGTCACACTCATTTATCTAAATTCCTTTTAATATATACATTTAGTACTGTACCACCAAAAGAAATAGAAAAGTCTTTGGAAAGAACTGATGTTGACCTTTTCTTTATGACAGAGATCTTGTTTTGAAAATATTCTGCATGGAAACACAAGGTTCTGGTCAAAACAGTGGCCAACCACTTTAATTTTCTTAGATATACAGTCTAGCTTTCAGCTTTGGAGTATGAAGCTCAGATGCTCTGGGCAGCCTTCCATTCATGTACGAAGTCTTCTGTTTAAAGGACCCACATCATTCTACATATAGGGCAAGAAGGGTGGGCACCATATCAATGAGAAGTGCATAGCATTTTTCTTTTTTTTTTTTTACCTTTCAAGATCTACACATCATGTGACATAAAAAAGGAAACATAATAGTAGCTAGTTGTCTATTAACTACCCTCCCTTTATTAATGAATGTGGAGAAAATGCCTAAATGTCTTTTCGGTAAATTTGTCCAAAGACAAACCTGACAAACCTTAAAGGAATTTTGCTAACCAATGGTTGTAACTTAAGCTCTATGCAATCTCTAAAAATGCAAATGAAAACAACAGTTTCCAATAACCCAGTTTCTGCTGCCTTATACTGTTTTTTCCCCTCCTTGACCAGACTGTTGAAGTCAGACAGGTTGAGGTCACCTTCAAGAAAGCCCTTTGCCCTGCCAGGTTAAAGTCATGCCAGCAACCAAAGTAGAATCTGATATAAAAATAGGAGCCGAAGGAATCCAGGGAAAGCAAAGCACGTTGTAAGGCCAATAGGTCACATGATGGCCAACAATGCAAAAGAGGTGATAGAAGCTTAAGGCTTTATCTATATGAGCGACAGAACCAACCACTCCTACCACATTAATCAATTAAAATAATAAATCTCCAAAATGGCCAGATGTTAGGCTGAAAAACTAAAGTTAAGTGGATTATTTGGTGTTGCAGAGTCACAAGTAAAAGACATTAATTAATCTTCTACATTTTTACATGTCTTAGTTATACATAAAAGCCATTGATTTCACTGAGGTTAAATAATGGCTAACTCCTCCCCTCCCCACCCCGGCAAGAAGACTGCAAGGCTGTCAATACAGGATACTAAATATGAAATTAATAACAATACAGGATACAAAACATGAAATTACTCTTATCTCATTTGAATTTGTAGGCACCCTAAGGTCAAACAAATTCATAGATAACAATCATTTTTAAAAAGGAAGAAGAAGGAGGAGGAGATTGATATCAAAACAGTGTTACCAAATGCAGAAATAAAGTTAAGGGGTTTACAGGAGTTGAAAGCATGCTAGTTACAAAGGCATGATAATGTCTGGGAGGTAGTAAAAATATTATCTGTATATTTAAAAAAATAAAGGAAGCAGCTGTCTAAACATTTTAGCTTTTTTCCAAAAAATGTTTATGCACTGGTCTGAGGATAGAAATAATCCAAGTTGAGGCAATGTTTTAAACTATTAGAACACACACACACATCCACACACACAATGGAGTGCCTTGTGTCCCTTTCTCCTTCCCCTTTTTGATTTGAGGCATTTCCTCTCAACTTGGCTATAAAAAGGAAATTCTGAAAGTGAGGGTTACCAACAATTATCTATCCCTCCAACTGTACGAGAGAAAAGGAAAAAAAAAGCTCTTTCTTTATGGTTTCAACTACAAAAAATGACATGGGAATTCTCTCTTTTATAAACCACCATTACGAACTTCATGTCAACCTCATTTTATATTAAAAATATATCTATATTAAAAAACACTTATAAAGTATGCCAAAATAGTTCCAAACTAAAATATGTATTTTTATTTTGCATATTTGCTTCATCTTTATATATCAGAATATCTTTTGGTTGCATAGTCGCAATCACGGTTCCCTTATAATTTTCCATTCTGCATTTTCACTTAACATTTCATCATAACATTTCCATATGCCTCCCATGTTTCTAGTTATGACTTCATTAGGAATTCCATAATATTCCAAAAAATTTAATGAGCTATTTATTCACTTCCTTACTTATTTCTACCCTGTCTTCTTACAGGATGGGCTTTGGTAGAATCACTGTTGTTTTGGGCAAACAATTGTGATTTCCATTGTTCTTTTTTTGGACACTTAAAGTGTTTCTAATTTTTTTTTCTCCCATTTTAACTAAACCTGCAATGAGCAACTTTGTGTAATGCAGCTCTTTTTCTCAGTTGAATTATTTCTTGGAATGAGTCAAGGGTTGTAAATAATTTTCTCAGTAATTATAATGCCTCATTGCCTTATACAGTGTTCATACCCATTTATAATACCTGGAGTGATAAAGCAAAACAAAATATCCAGTAATTATTGTAAGTATTAAAACTACTCTGGGTCAATTTTCTAAATGCTATTACATTTTTCTTGTAGTTTTCAGAATTAAATAAATAATGCACACTTCCAGATAAACTTGGAACATGTATCTGCTAGAGTCTAAAGTAAAATCAGTATTCTCCACACCCCTAAAACTCACTCTCTGATGTAAGCACTGGTAACAACTTGGTACAGATCTCTCCATACTTGTTTCTTTTGTATATATAAGCATATATGTATATATTTAGGCTTTATAAACCTTTCTTTTATTTTACAACACAAAATCTCTCCCTATTTTCAAATATGAGCTCATAATATGACTTCTCTGAAGTCATGATAGGACTTGTATAATATGATTTTGTCTCATTCAAATATCACTTTGTTCCAGTTACACATTTAGAAACATCACAAGCACTGTACCAATTTCTGGTTAACTGCAACTCATGAATCTAAAACAGAAGATAATCCTCAAATTACTTTAAACACTGGGGTGTGTGTGTGTGTGTGTGTGTGTGTGTGTGTGTGTGTGAATTACCTTCCTAATGATATTTAAGACCACTACCAAAATGGGTTTGCATGCCCTAATAAAATGCTTATTACCGTGATGCTAGGATGGTACAAGGAAGGAAGATAGCCTGACATCAGAGATGTGTCGCTCTCATGTGGATAACTAAGACCATATAACACCAAAATTTTACCTAGCGAGATAAAAAAAAGTTTCAAAAGAAATGAGTGACACAGAGTTAAAAGTCGACAGAAGTTCATGAGACTTGCCAGGAAGAAGCCAGCAAAAATTCTAGAATCGTGGTTTCTCTAAAGGGTATAACTGTATTCCTAATTTGATTAAACCATACGACAGCCTCTGTAAGGAATACTGTGTTTGTTATCTCCATATGGGTTTGACTCTTTCTGGAATGTCCATGGACGGCCCCGCCTCTCCTGTTATCAGCTATACAATCAAGGCAGAATTGACAGTCGAATTAAACCACGCCTCCTGCATTTGCTGTCCAACGGACAGGTTTTATTTATAACCATCCTTATCACTATCTAGAATTGTCTTGTTTGCTTACTAATGCAATATATGTTCTCTTCCAAAAGAATGTAGGCTTAAGAAAGTAAGGGCAGGGGCACCTGGGTGGCTCAGTGGGTTGTGCCTCCGCCTTGGACTCCCGTCGTGATCTCGGGGTCCTGGAATCGAGCCCCGCATCGGGCTCTCTGCTCAGAGGGGAGCCTGCTGCCCACCCCACCCCACCCCCGCCTGCCTCTCTGCCTGCTTGTGATCTCTGTCTGTCAAATAAATAAATAAAATCTTTAAAAATTAAAAAAAAAAAGAAAGTAAGGGCATTGTCTCTCCATCCTTTCACGTCAATGAATATTAATTGAGTTCTGCATATTCTGGACAAAAGGGATGGATTACTGACCGAAACAGGCAAAAATATGTGCCCTGATGAAGCTTACCTTCCAGTAAGGGGAGATAAACAGTCTACTACAGAATAAGATATATATTATATTAGAAGGTAGCGTGTGCAGTGGAGAAAAACAAAACAAGGAACACAGAGTATCAGGGTGAGAGCAGAAGTGCGTGGCTACAATTTAAACACCATCCCAGCACTAAAAACATGCAGCCAGTCAGTCGATAAATACTAGCTCGTGGGTTAAGACCAGATTGGTGAATGCCAAACAGCATATCCCGATTCCCTGGAAGCAGGGATTGGTTTTGAGATGTGCGGCTAACAAGATCACAGTCAGATGCAAGAGACATTAGAGCCATCAAGACCATGAGAGCTGGTGTTGCTTTATAAGGTTCGGAGCTACTACAGCCATTTTGCTAGTCATGAAAATAAAACCACCCAGTAGGAACGCAGAGCCCAGGAGAGTAAAACAACCACCACCTGAAACAGCATTTGATTAGCTCAAAGGATATCTGAAGATTTGCAGGCCATTCAGTTAGGCAGGGAGGTAAGAGCTTCTGTATTCACTAACTCAGCATTCTATGTGTGGCAAAATAATTCCTGCTTTGCAGTTTTCTTATGGACCATTTCCTCATTTGAAAAGTCAAAGTTACTGATGTCATGTTGTTTAAACCACTCGGAGCTGGGGTTCCTATGACTTGCAACCTAATGAGTCTGTACTGACATGCATTCTAGTGTATATGTAAATCTAACACCAATTACCTTCCCCCGCTCCTCATGCTCGTCAGTGTGACCTTGTTGGGATTTGGAATATTTCCTCCACTTCCTATTCCCAGCCTCAACTTTCCGTTGGTGCATAGCCATACCCTACCTCCCCATCTCTTTCACAAAGCTTCCCCTCTTAATCCATTCATTAAGCACTCAGTCATTAAATCTAGCATGTTTAGCAGGCACTGACAGGCACTAGAATAAGAACACTACTAAGGCACAGTCCTTGTTCTCAAGGACATCTCAAAAGGAATGGAAATGGTTGAGTAACAGCTGCAAAAGCAAAGGCAGACTAATGGGTGCTTGACCTTAATGATGTGTGGGAGACAATGACAGTGGGAAGGGTGAGGGGATCAAATACATGTTTTGGATGGTCCACAACTTCTCTTACCTCCTCTGAGCCCATTAATGGTATCAACTTACTGTCCTTTACACACACAGCCCCCAACATGGCGGTCCTCTCTCTTTTCCAAAAGGTCCTTGAGGCCAGGAATTGTGTCCAAAGCTGCTTTTCTATCTTCCCAACTTTCCAGCACAGAATACGGCATAAATGAATCTCCAATAAATGCTTATTAACTCAAATGTGGGTGTTTTGTACCCAAAATTCTGAAAAAGACCCTAGATGCTATATCTAGCCCTAGTTGAGTTTCATTGCTTTTTGACAGGCTACTAATTTCCTCTTACCTGTTTTGACAGCTGAAAGCTTATCACAATTGCTCATCCTAAATCCCACCAGTACAGTCTTCCCGTGGCATCTCCATGTGGCTTCTAAATCAGCCTCCTTTTCATGGGTTCCAATAACTTCCTGTTTTGCTTTCGTTAACAGGAGTTCTCTTAGGAGCCAAGGAGATAATTGCTTTAGAGCATTTTGGTTTTGAGCCCTGTATACAGGAGCCACTATACTGGGGCAATGAATTAGCGAATTTTTACTGCCACAATACTCCTTAATCAGGCTGTTCTCAATTTAGAAAGAAAAAAAAATTAAAGAATGATGAACTAAGTGGAACTAAGTACAGCTTTTAGTACTTACTTACAATAGAGCAAACAACAATTAACCAAAAACTGAGGGGTGCGGGAAGGGGAGGGCACAGCATGTTCCTGAACAAAATTTTATGCATTCTTAAGAGCTGATATGATTCAAAGGGGAAAAGAAAATGTTTTTCTCATATGGGGAAGAGTGAATCTAGTTTGTACTGAAGTGTTTTTCCATACGATAATCTCAGGGATCAGATCAAAAATTTAAGTATTTTAAAAATCCTTTTCCAAATCTATATGGCCATTTTTAGGCCCTCATTTATACGTTTAGTAAGTCAACTTGCTAGCCGTATTGCCCAAATCATATCCACCATTTCAAAATGGTTTATTAAAATGTTGGTACTATAGAACCATTAGTGCTATAGTTAAAACGCATTATAGGTGAAGTAGGCTAGAGGGGGCTGGTCTAGAAACAAAATCCCCACCTACAATGTGGCCTATTGGCAAGTATGTTATGAAGCTCAAGGGTAGCAAAGGGTAGGCAACATGGAAAACACATTCTTGACTTTTCTCCATTATAATCCCACTGGCCTTTTCTCTTTTCCTCCCTTACATCCTGGCTTCACCACAGCAATATTACAATCCTCCTTTTCCATCCTCCCATGCTTCCCCCTTTGCATGAGACAATTTGGGCAGCTACTGACTGCCCAGAGCCTAGTACAAGGGAGGGGAACAGCTCAGAAAAGAACTCCTCATTCTTCAGACCTCCAAAGGATACCAACCAGCCCAGCTGTGGCTGGGTCCTCTTAAAAAAGGAAGAAGGGCTAGTCACTTTCTCTTTGAAGTACCTACTCCTTCTCCAGTATATTCCACCATATTTTTCCAGAGTTAGAAAATGCCCCTGTTCCCAACCTACATGTCCACTGGCACAGAGTGGGAAGGCAGAGCCCTTTGCCGAGGTCCATGCCCCCCTTCAAATTTCCATTGTCATTCTGATGTCATTAGGTGACCTTAAGCAAGTCACTTCAACTTCTTGGGTCTCAGATGATCCAGGTGTGGGGTAGGCCCCTCATTGTTCAATGTTTTTGTTCCCATTTTTACATACTCCTACTTTGCTTTTATTGCTTATCTGTTTTATTCTCTCTCCTGCTCCAGGAGGACGGGGACAATGTCTGTATCCTCACACATTAGCACTGGACTGGCAGGCACCTAGGAGGCATTCTATTAGTATAAGGAGAATGAACATAATAGATAAAAAGTATTTCAACATTTTAAAAGCAAGCCAACTAAAGCAATAGGAAAAAAACGATGATTGGCTTTTTTCCATTCAGCAGTCACCATGTTACCAATGGATGTCAGCATCTTTGAGCCTCCATGCAATATGGGATAGAAGAGAGCAATGGTTCTCAAGAGGGAGTGCCGGGGGGATGGCATAAGGTCATGACAACCACTTCCAAAAAGTACTTCTAAAAAGTGAGTGAGGTTATAAAAAGTTATTATCTCAGAGTAGGATTCTAAGCATTCTTTTTTTGAGCAAGACATCTCCTCAAGTAAAACTCTGAAGCATTGATGACTATCAAGACATCACCTCAGTTGGAACCAACAAATCAGATGACCACTATGATCCCTTCTGGCGTCACCAATATGAAATTTGAAAATACAAACTAATGTTTACCAAATCTCAATTTAAAATTTTTCTAGGTATACTTCAGTATTATAATTTTATATCCACACATTAACCAGATGCTACAATTTTATTCCCTATACATAGCTAATTTAACTATCAATTTCATTAAGGGCTAAATTTTAGGGTCTAATACTACTACATGCTAGGAGTATTTTTGTGAGTTTTAATAACAAAAAAAAATACATTTTATATGGCAAGGAAGAGAGAAACTATCCCTTCCATCTAGAATAGGGTTTCTAAACCTCAGCACTATTCACATTTTGGGCTGGATGATTCTTTGTTACAGGAAATTGTCCTGTGTGTTATGGGATATTTAGTAGCATCACTGACCTCTGCTCACTAGGTATCAGTACCTGATCCCTACCCCAGTTATGACAGTAAAAAATGTCTCCAGACATTGCAAACAGCCCCTACCCCCAAACCCTTGCCACACTGGGAACCACTAGGGGAATAACATTAATAATTTAATTATCTAGCATCTTGGAATACAAAACATCCATTATACACAAGGTAGAGCTATGGTACCAACAGGTAATTACTTAAGGGAAAGAGCAACTTATTTGAAAAAACACTCGCTCATTTGTTAGTAGTGTAAAGACCTTTAGGAATAATGAGACATGAGTTTTATCAAAATAGGCATCTATTTTCTAATTTATTCATAAAGCACACACAGGTGAAAAACCTCAAACATGAGCACATGTACAGTCTACAACTATTAAGGAATTCTAAATAACATTTCTTGAACACTTCTGGAAATTTCCTTTTGGAAAATTCAAAATCTCATTGTAGATCTCATGATGTAAGGCCACATCTAGAATAGAATAAAACAAAATGGAGATTTGGCAATTTTCTTGATGTGCTTACTTTGCTTCAAACTTTTATCTTTGGGATTTAAATTCTAGTTTTTTGCTGTCAAACATGAATAAAATTTAACCAGATAATTAGCAAATCTACAATGACTGTTTGCCAGGTAGGCATTACCTACTGTAATGATTTATAGATGTTAACACCTTACATTCTTGACTGGTTCTTAAGTACTGAGCAAAGTATAAAAGAAAAACATTTGAATGCTCCAAGTCTCACATGGACAGCGTGATCTTTCACTTCAATGGACCAGACCCAACACCTTATGAACATTAGATAAACTTTTTTTTGCATTTTAAGTCTTCAAGAAAGGTTTCTTGTCATTGAGTTTTCCTTTGTAATAGATTTTAAAATAGGCAAAGTTTTTTTTTTCTAATTTCTTAAGGAATATTCTATGTCTTTCAAGAAAAAGTGTCACATGGAGAGACACATTGGACACTTAACCTTAAAAAAAATTATACATTTTAAAGATATATTTACATGGTAGCATGAGAAGAATTTTCAACATTGTTAAAGTGTGGGTAACTTATTATTCAAATAAAATTCAACTGATTTTAATTACAGTAACCTTTAAATCATTTTTAATTCTATTTGCATCTCATTCACAGTGTAAAATAAGAATTAACCATTACCTATAGACTAGTATGTTTGTTTCTACAATTAATATAGGTATTATATATGCAAATTTTTATTTATTATGCATCTAGAGTCTAACATAGTTCATATTTCTCCAAGTGCCTATTTTTGTTTATTTTACTGCTCCTTCATAGATGTATGAAAAAGCTAAGAGGAATAAAAGGAAGATGAATGAATTATTTTCATTACAATCTATGTTTTGATAAACCAGTTCACTTTTTTTTTTTTCTTTAAGGTATTCTCAAAAATAATCAGGAGGTAATTAGGAGAATATACAATATTTGCTCTTAAAAGATAGAGTCCCACCTGTCCCCATTATTCTCATAGATTCTGGTAACTATGTCATTTTATTTAAAGGTTTTAGTGACAGGTTTATTTTTCTGAGGGTTTCAAATAGATGCCTCTGTTTCTGTTTCCCAAAAACTTTTTTTTAATAAGGGATAGTTTTTCTGAAGATTATTTATTATTGAAAATATATGCAAAAATTTCCATTTATGCATACAGGACTACCACTGGTAAAGTAAACAATTATAGATATAAAACTTAAGAGACATAAAATTACAGCTGAAGTTAATGAATCATAGCAAAACAATGCCACCCTATTTAATGTGCCCTTAACGGTCCCTTCTATAACACCAACCTGCGGCCAAGCCACTGTAGAAACATTCTGAACTTAAATAAGAATACTTGAAATCAGAATATATTTAAAACACTGAGAGTTTCTTTAGAAAAATTTTAATATTTGCACATTTGGATACAACACCATCCTGGGAACTGATAAAGTTCATACCAAAATATGACTGGTTCAGAGGTGACAGCAAACTGAATACTAAGTAATGTCAAAAAAGGAAATATTTATACATCTCTGCCTTCCTCATTTTCTCTTATCTGTTCTTTTTACTGAAGTTTGGTTGTGCCTGTCAATGATACTGGCAAGTGACAAGTTCCTTGATTCTCCTTAATCTTCTCTGAACGACTTCTTTTAGAACTGCAATGGGATTTATTCCAGATCATAAACAGTATCTATAACACAGAGTCAGTTTAAGAGTAACTATGAGCTTCCATTTCAAAATAATAACCTATGGCATGGAGCAAAACTAATCATCATCACACTCATTTACCATGTCCTAGGTAATTATTATATGGACCTCATGAGTTGGCTTCATAATACAAGTCACTGCTTAACTTAACTAGGATACCATCGATATAAGGGGACTGAAGCTGGCCCAAGGTCTTTCAGAACCATGTAGTTTGACTATGCAGAGTGTGTCCTGGTCAATTACCTACTGCCAGGAAGGAGAACCCACTGGTGACCCATCCTGGAAAAGGGTCAACCACGCCAGCCCCCACATACATGGTCAGATGTTAGCAGAAAACTCAAAATGCAACATACCATAACAGAAACGCCTAGCTTTCCCCGTTGTTCTGTGCAGGAATATTGGTCTTGGCAATGAGGATCCCCCGCCCTAAATCTCAGGCTGAAGCTATACAGCATACTGTTTTCGTCATTTTTAAGTAAAACCGTGAAGGTAGCTTTGTTTGATTGGTTTTCATGCCTTATCATAATGTTTTGATTATAGCTCCTTTTGTTTGAATAGTTCAGCTGTTTTTACTTTTATCACCACCACTTCAGGAGTAAAAACACACCGCTGATGCAAAGCCATTGGACCAGGAATCAGAGAACCTGCTCTTAAAGGGACTGGCTCTGCCCAGACATCGCTGTGGGCCACAGCAAATCCCTGCTGGGCTTTCTCAGCAGGGAGAGGCCAACTCTAATGAATGACTCCAGAGGTTGCTCTCAGTTCCAAAAATCTAGTATTTCCCCTGTAAGTCTTGGAATCAGCACAAGCCAGTAGGTCTCACAGCAACTTCTATGCCACCTTCACAGACAGTGCTCCCACCAGTTAGATCAAGAGTCCCTAAGGGGCAACCGGAAGTCTCATATTCCCTTCTAAACCGGGCGGAGGCAAAGAAACTTTCATTTGTGGTCACCGGAAAAGCTGGCTGTCAAAACCTAGACCTACAAGGGATCTTTTTTACTGTTTTTTTTTAATAAATTTTACATACCGGACTTTTATAATTTTGTCCTCTATATCTCTGCAATGCTAGAAAACAGAGACTTACCTTTTTTTTAAAATCTTAATATCCCATTGTAATAAACACATAGTAAGCATCAATAAATGATACCAAGAAATGATTTATAATTTCTATTACGAAATGTCTAACTTATTTTCATCAAGTCATAAACATTAGGCGGCAGAAAAACATTTATACTACCAGCTCTCATTATCATCAAGGACTGGCATCTTGCACATTCCTACAACTACTTTAAAAGGCATTCTTGCAACACACTTTTATTGAATGCCCAGTTCTAAGCCTGGCACTAGGTTTGTAAAGTGGATTAAATGATCTTTGCCCTCCAGGAACATAGTCTACTGAGGAGGAGGAAAAAAGGTAAAGTAAAAAGACAAATAATAGACTAACACACCAACTGCTCTTTCAGAGAGACAAATAATTTGGGTCATAAGGACAAATAAGCTAAAATAGTATCAGCTTTATTTAACAGAGACAAACTAAAAATTAGTGCACATACATGTTAAATAAGCACATTAAGCTGTCAAGTCTAACTACCCATATAAACACTTTGTATCCAGAAGATGTGAATCATAATAACATAATAAAACATGTTTAGTCAGAAAACCTGTTTGAATAAAAGACTGGCAAAGTCACACATCTTGGCTTCGGTTTTCCTGACACATAAAGAACAAAGATCAGATCAAAAACATAAACTGTGATGACAATCTACTAGGGAAAAGGCATTAGGGTTACCATAGTGATGAAACAATTTTTGTCACTACTTTTTAAGTTAATAGTTTAATCACTTTATGCCACAAAAGATAATATTTCATGCAGAGGTTTTAAATGTTATCCCAGAAGGTAATGTATATCCACATCCCAGAAGCAATGCATCCTTGAGAAATTCTAAGTTCTCTCTATATTAAGAATACCATTGTTTCTATCACTATTCATGGATAATCTGGTGGTAAATGGAGAGAGAAAATAAGGGGGAAAATCATTAAACTAAAAAAGTACTTCAATCTCACCAAATAATTTAAGATATAGGATTTTACTTTAAACTACTTCAAAGGTCCTTAACAGAAGTCACCATCATTCATCACAAACAGAATCATCTAAAAGGCCAACAAACAAATTTATACACATTCTTATCTATAAGTTCACATATATACACACATTTCTATATAAAATACCTCTCCCTTATATGAGTATACATACACACAAACCCTAATGACATATAAAGCAAGCATTCAAATCTTCAAATGTCCAAAATTTATTAAGACTACAAAACTCAACTCATTTAATATCAAAAACATGATATACTTGTTCTTACACATTAGGCCTTCCCTGCTCAAATATTTCCAATGAAATTAATACGTGAGTCACTAATTCTCTTGACCATTCTTTGCCCAAGTAATACAATAATCATGCTCACTTCCAGGAAAAGTAATCCTGCTTACATTTGTAAAGATTGGTTTACATATTTTTTTAATTACCTTGTACTTAAGTACATACTTAATGAGATGGTGTTTATTCCGAACAGCAAGTTTCTTTAAAAAAAAATTATATATATTTTTAAATCACACATGAACTCAGAGAAAACCACCAAATAATGGCCCATTTAAAAGAAAACGCTCTAGGGGCGCCTGGGTGGATCAGTGGGTTAAAGCCGCTGCCTTTGGCTCAGGTCAGGATCTCAGGGTCCTGGGATCAAGCCCCGCATCAGGCTCTCTGCTCAGCAGGGAGCCTGCTTCCTCCTCTCTCTCTCTGCCTGCCTCTCTGCTTACTAGTGATCTGTCTGTCAAATAAATAAATAAAATCTTTAAAAAAAAAAAAAAAAGATTGCCTTTAAAAAAATAATAAAAAAATAAAAGAAAACGCTCTAATTAGTAAATATTACCTATACATATTTTCTGCAACAATTAGTCCATTTAATATAGTTTCTTGAATATCCTAAAGAAATCTTGGTTTGAAAGGGGGAAAAAAAAAGTAAAATTGGAAGCAAAGCTACCCAGCTTCCTGGGTATAACAGGGTATAACTTTTCTTTTAGATATAGGGTATAACTTTTCTTTTAGATAGTAATCTCATTGGTAGTACTTTCACTAGGTAAACCTCTTACCTAGATTTCTTTATAATACTCCTTCCATGCATTACAATGAGGAAACATTAAGCAAAATGTATAAATGCTAAAGAAAGAGCTCTAAAGAGTAAGAGTAAGAAGATGACTTTATTGATTCATATATGCAAGAAATAGTTCCCAGCATGTTCCTGGGACAAAGGATGTCCCGGCTCTGTGACCATGGACAAGGAAGTCACCTCAGTATGATGATCATCTTTAAAATGTAGTGGCAGTCACAATCTTCAAGGTCCCTTCTGGCTCTAACACCATGAGAAGATCAGGCTGCAGGGGGTATTATCATGAGCATCTTAGTATCACATAATCCCATAAGCAAGGACAAACTTTTCTAAGTTAGCTTACTGCCAGAGAGTAGTAATTCTTGATCTATAATGTCAGCTTGTTACAGCACCCACTAAGAAGAAGACAAGTAACAGAACGTGCCATCTCCAAGTCTGCCATTACCATACGTTTTTATACCGAGCTCCAAATAACCTAAAAGCACTCAACTAATTCTCAATATAATCATCCCCATTTGACAGAAGGAGAAACTGAGTCTTCGCCACAGTGATAATCTAGCCCTGCCTCAGCAAGGCAGAGCCTGACATGACACGTCAAAACTTCCCGGCTCTCAACCTCTACCTTTTAGGAGAAATACGGTATGATCTTTCTGAGTCATTTTCTTTTTAACAGATTTATTTATTCACTTCTGAGAGAGAGCGCACAGCCTGTGTGCATGAGCAGAGGGAAGGGGCAGAGGGAGAAGCAGACTCCCTGCCGAGCAGGGAGCCAGATGGGGGACTCCATTCTTGGGACCCTGAGATCAAGACCTGAGCCTAAGGGACGTGAGCTGAAGGCAGACGCTTAGCCAACTGAGCGATCCAGGTGCCTTTCCTAAGTCATTCCAAAGCAGTTATAAACTAAGGGCAGGAACCAAGTTGAAAAGTTGAAGGCAAATTTATGTCTCACTTAAAACTTGGGAAGGGCCATTATATTTATTTTGAATGCTTTTAACATTACTAATGCAGGATATTTGTATTCCTTTTACCTCCTCCTCCCTAACAATCTTACAGTTAAGGAGCCCTTCCGGGCCAGGGAAATATCCGTATTTTGACTATGTGTACACAAAGATATACAAATGTATGCAATTTATAGGCTATTTTTATTAACAAGAATGACATAAAATATATGATCATATATTCACATATACATACATATGTACAATTTCCTTTATTCCCTTAAAAAAGATCACTCACATTTTCCCAAGAATACAGCTATCTACCGATTGTTTTTAATATAGCTGCATTATATTCTATAGAATGAACATATTGTATTTGACTTAAAAGTTTTAACTGATTTTTTAATTGCTAAAAATACATCTTTAACAACTTAGATTAACAACATGTAGATTATTAACAATAGACATCATATACTTTATCTCTATGTATTGGTATTTTCTGAAGGATGGATTTCTAGAAGAATAGGATCAGTGAGACAAATAAAAAATGTATTTTAGGTGTTAAAAATTCACAGTCTTATCAACAGGCTGTAAAAATGTCAATTACCCCATATCCTTATTGGCATTAGATATTATAAGTCTGTTTAAGTTAACTAATCTGATGGGATAAAAATAACATCTTATTGTTTTCAGCTATATTATCCTGACTGGTCATGAGGCTGAGCACATTTCTAAATCTTCACTGGTCATATTTGCATGTTGCTTATGGTTCATACCCTCTCTAAACTGTTTTTTCTTTTGATTAAGGTGGTAAAACCCTTTACATAATAACTGTATTAATTTTCTACCATTTTTTTGCAAATATCTTCCTGCCTTTTTTTATGGTGCCTTTGCAAATAAGAATGTTTTACTTTTTATGTAACCAAATCCATCAATTTTTGCTTTTTGGATCAAAGTTTATTAGCGAGCTTAAGAAGACATTCTTCACCAGGATATTTTCTTAGTAGTCTATGTTTTCTCCTAATATTTTTATTTAGATTGCTTTTTGGTTTTTGTTTATTTTTTTATTTTTGGTTTTTATTTATGTTTTTAATATATTTGAAATTGATTTCTTTTTTCTTTAATTTTAAAGTAATTTTAAAATAATTTAAAGTGATTTTCTTTAATTTTTTTAAAGTAATCTCTATATCCAATGTGGGGCTCCGACTCATGACCCTGATACTAAGAATCACATGCTCTACCGACTGAGACGCCAGGAGGCATAGAATTTATTTCTATATATAAAATTGAATAAGGCTAAAAGCTATGCCATATAACTTTCTGAATATTCCATGCTCTTTCTTTTTAATTGAAATGTCACTTTATCATGTAAGCAAGTTTTACTATGTACTAGAACCTGTTTCATGATTTTGTATAATGATGCCCATTTCTGTGCCCATATTGCTATGTAGTTTTAAGTTTCAATTCTTAGTATAAAGACAACATTCTCCTGTAGTTTCATTTTTAGTTTCATTTCTACAGATGAAAAAGGTTTTTATAGTTTTTAAAATTAAAGTAATAAAAATCTAAACATAAAATACTGTATAGAGTGTTCAAATTTGATCATCCAGATAAGGAAGCCATTGATCTATCTTCTGAATTCCTCGTGTAAAGATTCGTAAAAGTATTTCAATCCAAAATAAATAAAAATGTAGAATATTTACATAGCTAGTAGGTTTTAATATAAAAACTTACAATTTCTCCAGGTTCTAAACTCTATATCCATTTATTTAATTTACCAACACAAGTAATTAAAGAATGCAAGAAAAATACTCTCTTTGACCTTACATTTTTTAAGTAGGAAAACAAATTCAAAAATCTCTAATAAAGGTTCCTTATTTTTATATGCTACAGTTTATATGAGACTGTCTCACTTTAAACAGGCCCATCAGCCTGGCCTAATTTAAGGAAAAACATTGAGGCCATTGAAAATTAGCTGAAATGTCAACCCACTTTAGAAGAAAGCTATTAGTAAAACAAGGGTGAAGTAACCAGCACTTGTGAAAAGCACAATAAATAAACAATGAGACCCATTCAAAGATACTGGGGAGACATTCAGGCTTTGCAGAGTTAGAACAAGAGACAGCAGAACCAGTTCCCACATGGGCAAGAGTTTATTTTATTTTGCTTATCTGAAATCAGAGTAAATGATCCCAGTGGTTTGGAATGGCTCAAAAATGTTTCTCAGCATCTAGGCAAGGAAAAACTGCCTGGTTTTCAAGTAGCTTAACTGCTTTGTAGGAACTCTTTTGCTCATGTGGACCACCATAAAGCTCATGTTTGAAAACTGAACCATTTAAGACCACAAAAGGCATTATTCTTTCTTTCTGTCATCCGTCATTTTTTAGTCCTACTTTAAGAAGTGATCAAAAGAAACATAGGATACTATCTAAATAACTTTGGAAGTACTGTAGTCTGCACCCATGAATTATGGTTTATGAAAGTGCATTTCTAGAATTAGTATTTCATATCTCAAGAACAGTGAAATGAACTTAAATGGCTAATCATAATTGAAGTTTACTAGCAAACCAACAAATATTTAGAACGAGAATTATAATGGTCTGTTCTCATAATTTAATTTGGGGTCAAGCTAATTGATGAGAAAGCCTAGAGCGAACTTCTTTTAGAGTGCAAGTATGGAGAGAAAGTGATAACAATCATCCTTTTTTTCACATAAAAGACAAAAGATGACTATATTCTTTGAATAGAAATAAAATGAGATTAGTAACATGAAAACGTTTTACTCAAGTCTAACTTCAGAATGAAATCAATTGTCATAAATTTTCTGCTTTAAAAGCAGAAAACAGCAGGTTAGCTAAGATTTTGGTGTAGGGGGAGCAGTTTAGAAAAATCAATGATGACATGTGTTCTACTAGCTTCTAATAGTATAAAAATATTTCTAAGAACATATACTTAATTATCACTAAATTATATATAGCCTAAAACCAGTTTTCTAAGTGTTTTTCATAGCTCACAAAAGTGATTATATATTCAGTGAATCTTAAATGATGGAAATACACCCATCTCTAGTATCTAAGAACTCTATTACCAATTAAACCAGTGAATTTCAGCTTTACACAAGGCTTTGAGAGCATAGGATTTACCAAAAAGGTAGATTTAAGCAATAGGCTTTTTTTTCCCCCAAGAAGACATCTCAGAAGAAAGAAGTTTTATGTCTACCTCCCAAAAATAAGAACCTGTTTCACCTTTATAAGTTGATGATGAGTCCACCACAAATACACGAGGTAAAGCTACAAATTCTTTAGTGCAGGAAAATTGGCTCTCTGTCATATCCTTGGAACATCTATTGTTTGGTTAGCTTACTCTGGAAGAGGTCTCTAAAGCAGTTGGCTGTCATTAATCTAATTACCTATTGGGCCAGCTAATTAGAGAGGGCACTTTTCTATTTAAAAAGTACTGCCTCAGGTAAGGCTTGAATTAGTAGCCAACTTTCACCCCGCACCCCTAGTCACTCCAGAATCATCACTCTGTCTGGAACACCTACTATTCCACTGTTGGAATGCAGTCTCCCTCCTCTACCTGACCACGGAGGTTCCCTCTCCGGAAAGCCACAAATTACAGTGCTAAACTTCAGCCAACAGAAGAAGGCATTTGGAGGTAAAGCCAAAATGAGGTTGAAAGAAAAATTTCCACTAAGAAATCAGCAGTAATGGTTGATACACAGAGCTACATAAAAAGCAAACAAACATGGGCTATATACCATTACAATTCTCACTTATCAGGAAAATGAGAGAACACCAAAAGACTGGTATCCTAACCCCAAAGCAAAGATATTCAGCAAAAGTAAATAAGATACACTAACAAATTTTCTGAAAAAGAAATAAATCAGCCCCATTTATAATAACATCAAAAACAACAAAATCTTAGGAATAAGGAGGTGAAAAATCTCTGTTCCAAAAATTATAAAACATCACTGAAAGAAATAGAAGAAGACACAAATAAATGGAAAGGTATCCCGTGTTCATGGATTGGGAAAATTAATATTGTTAAAATGTCAATACTACCAAAAGCCATTTATAGATTCAATGCAATCCTTACCAAGAGTCCAATGGCATTTTTTACAGAAGCAGAAAAAGCATTCCTAATCTGTGTATAGAACATAAAAGATCCCAAAGAGCCAAAGGAATCTTGAGAAATAAGAACAAAGGAGGAGGCATCACGCTTCCTGATTTTAAGCAACACCATAAATCTAGAGTCATCAAAACAGTATATAGTACTGGCTTAAAAACAAACAGATCAATGGTACATAATCAAAAGGAACCCAAGCATATATAATCAACTAATATTTAATGAGCCAAGAATACTCAATGGAAAAAAGACAAGTCTCTTCAATAAATACTTATTGGGATAATTGGGTATTCACATGTAAAAGAATGAAATGGACCCATATATAATACCACTCACCAAAATTACCTCAAAATGGATTAAAGACTTAAGTGTATGACCATAAACCATGAAACTCCTAGAAGAAAACATAGAAATAAAGTTCTTTGACATGGGTCTTAAAATCATTTTTTGAAAATGAAACCTAAAATATAAGCAACAAAATCAAAAACAACTGAAACTACATCAAACTAAAAAGCTTCCACACAGCATGAGAAACCATCAGCAAAGTGAAAAGATAACGTATGAAATGGGAAAAAATATTTGCAAACCATATATCTGATAATGAAATTATTGTCCAAAATATATACAGAACTCAATAAAACTTTATAGGAAAAAAAAAAAAACCACAAATAACCTAATTTAAAAATGGGCAAAAGACCTGAATAGACATTTCTCCAAAGAAGATATACAAAAGGCCAACAGGTATAGGAAAAGATGCTCAACATCATTAAAATCACCAAGAAAAAGCAAATCAGAAGCACAATGAGATATTATCTCACACCTGGTAGAATGGTTATCATCAAAAAGATAAGAATAACAAATGTGGATAGAAGAAAAAGGAACCCTTGCATACTGTTGGTGGGATTGTGAATTGGTGCAGCCATCCTTTAAAGCAGTTATAGAGGGTCCTCAAAAAATTAAAAATAGAACTACCATATGATCCAGCAATTCCACTTCTGGGAATATATCCAAAGGAAACAAAAACAGTACCTCAAAAAGATACCTGCACCCCCATGTTCATAGCAGCATTATTTATATCAGCCAAGACATGGAAACAAACCTTAGTGTCGACTGATGGATGAACGGATAATGAAGTTGTGGCATATATAATCAATGGAATATTACTCAGCCATAAAAATGAGGAACTCCTAGCATTTGTGACAGCATGGTAGGACTGTGAAGGCACCATGCTAAGTTAAATAAGACAGAGAAATACAAATACTGTATGATCTTATTTATATATGGAATCCAAAGACAAACAAAAAAACCCTGAACTCATAGAAAAAGAGATTAAACTTGTGGTTACTAGAAGGAAAGAAGGGGGAGGAGTGGGGGGGATTGGAGGAAGGTGGTCAAAGATACAAACTTCCAGTCATAAAATAAGTTAAGTATGACGGCTATAACGTACAACACGTGAACTACAGCTCACACTCCTACATGATATATAGGAAAATCATTAAGAGAGTAAGTCCTATGTCTTTTCATCAAAAGGAAGTTTTCTTTCTTTCTTTTTCTTTTCTTTTCTTTTTATTGTATCTATACGAGAAGATGGATGTTCGTTGAACCTACCATGGTAATCATTTCACAACATAAGTGAGTCAAACCATCACACTGTGTGACTTAAATTTATCTAAGTCCCTTACTTCATATGGATTGCTTATTTTATGAAGGTGCACTCTCATTTTCTTTCTTTTTTGTTTTGTTGTGGTACGGTTGTCTCCTTTAGTTTAACATGTGAGGCTTAGGGCCCAGATAAGCAAGACAAACACGGTGCACACAAGGTCTCCGAGCTAGACCAGAAGCATGAGTTAAGGACTTAGCCCTTTCCCTTCCTGGAAGACCTCCACTCCGTAAGCATTTGTGGAATATCTCAGCCAATACACTACCTCTTCGCGCCTTCCCTGAAGATCTGACACCGGAGATGGCCTTTGCAAATATTACAGCTCTATCAAATGACCAAAGAATTTTTCTCAGCAAAACACACTAAACCTAGAGCATGGGGTACACTCCAAGATCTGAAGTGGAGCTAAAAGAAATTACGGCCCTAATTCCATTCTGATTCGAAGAAAACCAGATTTTGTTGGCACACTGTTTGTATTTACATAAACAATGCCACATTATGTGGAAAACAAGAGCATCTGAGGGTAGATTTCTGCCTAGTCAACTTTTGCCCCAGTCAGTGATGTGATTACAGCTTTACTTTTCCTGCTCCGTGGGAACCTGAACACAGAGTGTGTTGAAATGAGGACAAATAATTGCCATATTTCCAGTGTTTCAGGACTTTTACCTCGGTGAAACAATTCTGAGAATGTAGTCTGGCAGCAACAACCTAGGAAAACCAGCGAGGCTACCATAGTTAGCTGACTTATCAGCTGAAAATGAACCTCCTTGAGTCCAGCTCTAATGGCCACAGAGAGAGATGTGAATTCCCAAAAAGAAAGTCCTCTCCTAACAAATGACTTGTCTAGATTATGTGACTAATAGGTACTACAGCTTGATTATAAAATGTAGTTATAATTGGTCCAGTGTTAAAACACGGTAAACTACGTGATATTTTTTGGTTGGAATTTCCTCTATATTTTTAAGTCTACCAGATGTACCTTGTGGCTGACACTTGGACAATTGCTGGCTGGCATGTGAAATCTTTCTTTGGAGCAAATACTATGCTCCGTGTTTTTTCCCAGACGACAGTAACCAGTGAGATTATAACTGAAGTATTTATATTGCTTTTTTAAGGGTATACTTCTCTTCTTTAAAAATCTTATTGATTTGTACTCCAATTCTATGATGTTTGTTAAAAGGATACAAACTGCCACTGCATAATATGAATTCTTACTATGAATCTATTGAATCTGTTATCCAAAAATAATAATAATAAAGAAAGCACAATGGTAACTGAGTAATCAAGGGAGAATTTCCTAATTACATCTTACACATTTTTTAGCCTTTTCATCTATTGGGTGTGTCCCAAATAACTTAACAATACATCTTGTAATGACTCATGTCTACAGTTACAAGGACTCCTATTTGTACTCTTAAAGATCCGTACGCTTGAAGTCTGGCCTGGGATGAGAAAGTAAAAGTAATTTATCAACACTTTTATGTATTTTTCACATTCAAAAATTCTTTGTGCTATGCATGTGGAATTTTTAAAAATTATTTTCTTCCAAGATGACTCTACCTGAGCCAAAGTAATTCTAGATTTTAAAACTAGATGGAGAAAACTGCTCTATAGAAACCTAATGTTTTGTGTTGTTATCACTGCACGATATATATAGTATACTTACTTGCAGTTTTGTTATCCTGATACCCAACATAAAGAATGTTCACAAAATCCCTTGAATTTAATATTTCAGAATAATTTTTAACAAAAAATTTATTAGTAAAAACTTTTATATTCACACAATCCTGCATTATTCAACTAAAGCATGCTTTCTGAAATGTGAAATTTTGTACACAAACACGAGATTGAAACTTCTAATAGCGAAAGGAAGTTACTTCCTAGAAAAGGGAAAGCAGGGTTTCATATAAAGAGCTCTCCCAGCTGTGGCCCCACCTTCTCCTGCCATTGCCTTTCTGCACTTTGAGAGCAAGGCCTTTGTCATCTATGATTTATTAAAGCTAAGGGAGCAGAAAAGGAAAAAAGACAGTACACATCAGGTGTAACCTTGGTACTTCCTGTGGCTTCCCGTTGTAAGGGGCTTTACTCCTACAGATATTATAAGATGAGAAAGCTTTCTACTTGACAATAATGCATAAATAATAGAGTATAAGAAACAAGCCTTCTGAAGTAGGCGCATCCAGGCTCTGAAGTAGTTATGTTCTGATATAGGTCTCACGTAAACATTTGAGACCCCAAAGGCAAAATACTGGGGAGCAGAGGGAAAGACGCAGTCCCATAAACTTCATCTTGCTCTAGGGGCTCAGGGAAAACTTTCTTAAATACGGCAAACTGAAACACTAACTTCAAAGAAAGAAATGCAGCCTTGCCTAAGGATAAAATAAAGCCATACACACACACACACATATACACACACACATAGCATATATATAATATATGCACCATGTAGGGCCCTGGGAAAATTCCAGTTGTATACTTTTTAAAAAAGAAATCCAGATGTACCTGCACAAGAAAAACAGACTATATTCTGTTAATTAATTCTCTTCATACATCATACAAGGATGGTTAGCAGTCAGAATTAACCAGAAGAGATACAGTCTGTAAGGTGTGAGGCAACTGAGTGTTTCTATAGAATATTCTTACACTGGACTAGTAAGAAAAAATAATTTTAAAAAGTATGCTGTATATTACTCTATTTAAAAGTATATGTTTATCGACTTACCTTGATGATTCAATAGACACAAACACTTTAACACTCTAATTCTGTATTCTGTCTCTTATATGAAAAAAAGATCAATATATAAAAAAGATATTAAAAAGGTCAATATTTAAAGATTTGCTAAGCCAAGTACGATTATGAAAACTCAATGAATTATCAGGTTACACACCTAATATCTACTCCGCCATTTAACAAAAGTATGCCGGTTATACTTTCTTCAACTGTAGTATTACTGATAATTGTGTTTGTATAAGTAAAAAGAAAAGTTTTCACTGATTAACTTCCTGTTTTTCTACATAGTAATTTTCACCTGCGAAGGTTTTTTAAATCTCTCACAACTAATACAAATCTACAAAAATAAAAATAGGCTTAAATTTAAAAAAAAAACATAAATTCTCAGTAGCCAATAAATGATTATTAAGCTCTATTTTAATACTGATCCACTTAGCTCATGGAATTATTAATCACACAAGCCCTCAAACTTTTCCAAAAAGTGACACTTGTCTTGCAAGAATAATAAGGAAACTAACTGTAGAACTTTATTTTAAAAGAAAAAAAGGATTTATGTTTGATTTTGTAAATTAACATTATTTACTTCAATCAAACAAAATTACTTGGGAATAATATATAAAATCCATGAAAAAGTTCAGCAGAGTAAAGGCATGCATAAACCTTTTTTGATCCAAGGATCTTATCAAATTAAATAAAAATTATATACTTGGCTAGATACAATTTATATTAATGTATTTGAGATGAAAGAGCAAATTACTTGAAATTCATCATCCTAAAGATATGAGTAGAAAATTTAATTGAAACTAAATGGAATAGTGAGAAATGTAAAAATCTTTTTCTAAGAAAGAACAAAATCACCAAAAAAATTAAGCTTTATGAAAGGAGACTCATTTAAAAATCAAGAATTAGTCAATTCTCACGATGTTAAGTAAGTCATAGAAACAAAACAGATAATCTATCATTTCAAGATTTCTTATTTGCCAATGAACCCAGCTATAGCTAAAATCCTAAGGGAACAGTTTTGTTTTGTTTTTTAATTATGAAAGTACAGTGCTCTGTATTCCATTTTCCTCTATTACATTCCTGCCATTTTTCTCTTCTCTGCCCAGGAAAAAGAGAATTAAAGTTTGCAGGGCACCTGGTGTGAGACAAGGCACAGTGCCTGTTTTTTACCAATGCTATCTCATTTAGTCTTTACAACCAGCCCTATCAGTTTATTGGTATTAATCCTATTTCTCCAACCAAAAATTTGGAAATCATAAAGATTGAGTAAGTTACCTGAGGCCACACAGCTATCCATTGGGTGTTCTGGTCCCCAAGCCATGCTCCATTTCTATATTATAAAATAGTATATGGTCTCATCTCTCAGAACACTGCTGTATTTTTTCTGTTGGTAAAGCTCGGGTTCCGAACAAACACATACATTAACAACTTGCCTAAGCCAGCCAATTTATTATTTTTTTAAGTTAATCTCTTTCAAATCAATGTAGGGATAGAGATATGGAGAAAATCCATTCATGGGGCACCTGGGTGGCTCACTCTGTTAAGCATCTGCCTTCGGCTCAGGTCACGATCCCAGGGTCCTGGGATCAAGCCCTGCATCTGGCTCCCTGTTCAGTGGAGAGCCTGCTTCTCCCTCTCTCTCTACCTGCTGCTCTGCCTACTTGTGCTCTCTCTCTATATCTCTCTGTCAAATGAATAAATAAAAGCTCTTAAAAAAAAAGATAACATATAATTTTGAGTTAAACTATACTCTCTTGAACTAAATACATGATAAAGGAGATAAACGTCTATATAGCATATTTATTGTTTGATGCAAATATTGCAATTATATAACATGGGTCTTTATAATTCAATTCCATTTTCATTATGAGTACATGAATATAACTTAAACTTATGGGATATGAGGCATACAAAAGAAATCTCGAACTTATCCAATATTATTTTGTGAATAAATAGTTAATAGAAAAATTCGCCTTGGAGAAAAGACTTTAAGAAGAAAAAACAAGGGTGCCTGGGTGGCTCAGTGGGTTAAGCCTCTGCCTTCAGCTCAGGTCATGATCTCAGAGTCCTGGGATCGAGCCCCACATTGGGCTCTCTGCTCAGCGGGGAACCTGCTTCCTCCTCTCTCTCTGCCTGCCTCTCTGCCTACTTGTGATCTCTGTCTGTCAAATAAATAAATAAAAATCTTAAAAAAAAAAAAGAAGAAGAAAAAACAAATGTCTGAAATAAAATATCTATAATCCAATTTTTACATTATTATGTAACTAAAATTCATAAATTATTTTAGTTATATTGGATGAATGACCATTTAGTTAATGTACAGAGAGTTCGTGTAAGATGAAAAAATTAACATAGCCTTTGAGTAAAATTTTGTTTGGACAACTGTACAATACTTTTCTGAAGAAATTTCTAGTAATCCCTAATTAGGTTTTTTACAAAAAGGAACTGTGTAGATTAGTACTATAGGGTCAAATAACAAATGCAGGACAGAATGCATAAATGAAACAAGATGGGATCAGGATGGAGGCAAACTAAAGAGACTCTTAATCTCACAAAATAAACTGAGGGTTGCCGGTTTGGGGGGTGGTTAGGGAGAGGGTGGTTGGGTTATAGACACTGGGGAGGGTATAATGTGCTATGGTGAGTGCTGTGAAGTGTGTAAGCCTGACAATTCGCAGACCTGTACTCCTGGGGCAAATAATACATTATATGTAAATTAAAATAATTAATAATAAAAAAAAATTTTTAAAGACAATCAAAACATGTAACAATCAGGGCATGAACGCAATGCTTCCAGCCGAGCACTGCACCTAGCAACCGATGTCTTTGACATATTAACATTTTGGATACAAAAGACAAAAGAAATACATAAAAAGAACTTTGAAAATGGAACCCAAAAAATAAGGCAAGTTATGAAGAAGAGCATTCTAATACATTTTCAAAAGTTTATTTCTTTCCTTCTCTATCTAACCAAATTCTTCACCTTAGACCTTTCAAATTCTTGCATTTTCCTGAAGCTACGTCATTCTTTATTACGAAAGACCACATAAGTGGAAATGAATTTTTTTCTATTATAAACATCTCTCTTTGAGTTTTAATACCAAGAAATTCGGAGTTCTTAGAGAATCCCATTTATGGACTTCATCTCTGGGACAAACCAATGAGAATCTGACTTAAAGCCATTGGAGAGTCATCTTCTTGTCCAAGATGTACTACATTTTAGAAGGGTCACTTTCTGAAGTTTCCAATTAATGTTCTCATTTGCATGGCTGACATCTGCAAACATGGCAGACATGGAGATTTTACACAATATTGTCTTCATTTCAGTTTATGTTCTGTTTTGTGTTGCAAGAGAACATCCCAGCCCTAACTTTCCCAACCAACCTCTAACAGCATATGTGGAGATCAGCACTCACATTGGTAGAAACTTTCATCTGAAATGTCTGGAGTCTGAGGCAATTCAGACCTCACAGCTATTACTCAGGAGCCCCATTAAACAGACTTTTAAAATTCCTAGAAGAAGGCATGATTTATTATAAGCAAATCCCCATGCTGGCTTTTTTAGTAACAGAATTTTAAGTGAAAATAAAATTATATAAGATACACCTTGTATGGATACTTTAAAACTCTATTAAACTTAACTTTTAAATGGCTATGAATACAAAGGTTGGCATAATTAAATGTCAACCAGAGCTGATTAATGAACACATGAAAAAAATGGGGGAACTGATCCTATTCTAAGAAGCACTTTAACTGAGGGACAAACACTAGGAGAATAGAGTCATTACTGTACAATAGGAAAAAGGAGTCAGAGGCTGTCAAGCAATTGTGAGAGAAAATAGAACGCATTTGCAATGTTTAAGTCCATCTAATGCCCAGCAATTTCATCACCTACCCTACATCTAAAACTGGGACACAATCCAGAAACTAAAGAGAATCAGATATTTGCAAAAATATGTTTGCACTACACTATCCAACAATTGTCCTGGCAACATTACTGTATGTATTTCAACATATGTTGATTTTAAAGAATAAGTTTTGGAATTAGTCTTCTAATGCATCACATTTTAATTAAGGAGATATTACCAGCCAAGTGACCAAAAGATGTAATTTTCAAAACAATAATTCTTAGGTTGCTTGTTGCTCTGCTATGAAAACTACGTGGCATTATAATACTCCTGACACCATTTATCATTTTAAATAATTTAATAAAAAGGACCTGACTCAATATATTTAAAAGAATAAAAATAATCCTTATGAGATGCTTTCTACATTTTTTCATCTGAACCACAAAGAAAATACTGGAAACAAAATTTAAAAAAAAAATCAATCCTCCAAACTATTTCTTCGTTACCTGAATGGCCACCTTCCTTCATTCTAAGATTGTAAGAGTCACTGTTTAGTTTCTTCTCATAAAAACCATTCTGCAGCAGGACGATATACAGTTGACTCTTGAAAACATGGGTCTGAATGGTATGAATCTACTTATACATGGTTTTTTTTCAATAAATACAGTCCAGTACTATCATGCATTTTCTCTTCCTTATGATTTTCTCAACAACATTTGCTTTTCTCTAGCTTAACAGTATTGTGAGCATACGACACAAAAAATATGTGTTAATCTACTATTTATGTTATCGGTAAGGGTTTGGTCAACATGGGCTATTAGCAGTTAAGGTTTTGGAGAGTCAAAAGTCATACGAAGGGGCGCCTGGGTGGCTGAGAGCTGCCTTCAGCTCAGGTCATCATCTCAGGGTCCTGGGATAGAGCCCCACATCGGGCTCTCTGCTCAGCAGGGAGCCTGCTTCCCCCTCTTTCTCTGCCTGCCTCTCTGCCTACTTGTGGACTCTGTCAAATAAATAAATAAATAAATAAAACAAAAGTTACATGAAGATTTTTGACTGTGGTAGATCAGCATTCCTAACCCCTGCATTGTTCACAGGTCAACTATATTTTATTTGTATTTTTTTTTTTCAAAATAATTAGAAACAACTAGTTCTTGATTCGACTGTTTTTTCATTTAAGCATTATAATACGAACTTACCCATTAAGTCTCTGTTCTCTGTATATAAAATCCTGAAATTAGCCTTAACACATAAATACCAACTCCTAACAACCCAATTTCCATTTCACAACCTGATGAATTCTTGTTAGCCTCTTTTGTGTTGGTAGTCTCCTCTGATTGTCCTTTAGTGGAGGCCCTCCTACCTGTCATAAGTTTCCTTCACTTTTTTTTTTTCTACCAATAGCCTCAACATGGTCCATTTTTCTGCTTTTTTATTTCCTCAGTGCCATTAAAGGAATATGCCATTTGACATGATCTCAGATCCTTTAATATAATGGAATAACGGGAATTAACAAATGTAAATTCTAAGCTTAGTAAGTGCTAAACACTGAACTAAGTATTTATATTTTCCTCAACAATAATCTTTGGAAAACATTACAATCTTAGTTTTACAGAAAAAGAAACTGAGACTCAGTGTGGTTAAATAACTAATCCAGGATCACATAATTAGCAGAATTTCAAGTCAAGTTCATGCTCTTCTCCCTAGATGTACTTTGCTGCTTCTGATTATTCACTAATATTTACATGTAGGAATCAGAGTCTCTCATTTAGGATGCAAAATATGCCCATGAGAATAAAGCCAATAAATAAAGTATCCAAAAAAATCCTATTCACTGATTTTTTTGTATGGAAAAGGAATTACATCTGCTAGAATTAGATTCAGCTGCATATGAAAAACCCAAAATAACAATGACTTAAATAAGACAGAAGTTGAATTCTCTCTCACAGAAAAGAAATCAAACTGGGTAATCCAGATTTAGTATGGCAATTCCAAAAAGTCATCAAGGACCCAGACTTCTTTTAGCTGACTACTTCCTATTATCTAGTGTATGATTCTCATCCCAAATGGCTGTCAGAGCTCCAGCCATTGCAACTGCATTCCAGGAAGCAGAATAAAGGAATGGGGGTGGAGGGATGTGTTACCTCTCTTTTTTTAAGTTTGCATCTCAAAACACTACTCAATACTCAAACTTCCTACTGGACGGAACTTAGTCACAGGCACTCACCTAACTATAAAGGGGGCTGGGAAATGTGTTTTCTGGCTTGACAGCAAGCTGCTCAACTAAAAACCAGAGTTTTATTATTACTAAAATGTAAGATAATAGTGAATATTTTCAGGAACCTAGGGAAAAAATAAATCTTTTTTTTTTCCCCCTCCTGTGTTTGAATACAGGACATTGGATTAGGTGATAAATTCTACCAATGGGGGTATCACTGAGTTTAAATGGTCCTTCGTGTTCCAAAATTCTTCCAGTATCCAGAAGTCCTGGACAAATAACGAGAGAACACAGGAGAAAATGTAAATGTTGATAAGTAATCAAATATGACATTGGGGAGAGTATGTGCTATGGTGAGTGCTGTGAAATGTGTAAGCCTGATGATTCACAGACCTGTACCCCTGGGGCAAATAATATATTATATGTTAATAAAAATAATTTTTAAAAAATTAAAAAAAATCTGAAATGGTGCTTCAATAAGTAATCTAGGCCCACCTATCCTCAAACATGTTACAGTACCATTAGTATTTAAAAACAATTTGTCCATCTGTAACTTGAATGTGAATAGACTTCCTTAGTCTCTGATGCCATGTACCAGACAGTCTTTTTTCTTTCATGATGAAGCATTTGAGAAAAACAGATGTATAACTTCAAAAGCACTAACCCCCGCAAAAGTCACTTTTTACAAAAGGTTTTTGGGAAGATAGAAGAAGGAGTCATTTCACTGACAAAACAAAAAAGTCTTTGAAAATCTCTTTAAATATTTTTTCTTTAATGTTCCACTCCTCATGGCATTTACCCTCCCCTCCTCTCTCTCAGAAACCTTCCCAACTTCCCACAATCATTTCCTAGAATCCATCTGACGGCACTCAGTGAGACAAAGCCAGCCAATAATCCTCCATCAAGCAAAACCAGATCACGTGTTGTCCCTGAAACATGGACTTGGGGCCCCTCGTCTCAGCACTCCCAACCCATCCATGCACATGCATACACACACACAGGCAACCCTGCAATTTCTTTGTGAAGTGACGTACTTTCAACTAATTCAATCCATAATCAAGATAGCGAAGTGTATCCTTAAATTCTATGTATTTCCAAAAAGTTAGCAGACAAATGAATTTCCCTATCTCCCCATAATCTTAAATGTTAGACTAAACATTCCCTGCCTTTGTAAGATCTCTTTATGTGCTCCCATTCTACGCATGTCAGTGTGTTCAGTCGTTCTTTATGTTAGATTTACAAGGATTGTAGCTCAAAATTAGACACAGAAATAATGTCCTATCAAAATACAGATGATACAATGGTATTACTTGTCAGAGCAAATAATACTTAGAGACTGGCAATATTACCTGTCTACTTCTTTCAGAATCAGAGAATCCTATTTAATCAACTGATTTTTTGTGGATTTAGGTCCACCTGATGGTCCACTTCATGACAGTCCAGTATTCTTACAGTCCTTGGGGAGGCATAATGCAGAACAAATAGAGGACTTTGGAACCACGTCTCTAGGTTGAGTCTCCATGTTGACATTTACAAACCGTGTAACATTGGGCAAATGATTCCTTCTGTGACTCAGTTTCTATAACTATAAAATGGGGATAATAATAGTATATACCTCTTGGAGTTGCTCTGAAAATTAAATAAATTACTACATGAGAAATAGGTTGGAATAATACCTAATCCATACAACCACTCAACGAGTGTTACCTACTACTATTTCTTACTTTCTAATAAAAGTTTACTGTAGTAAATAACACATTTAAAGCCACTTTGGAATATAAATCACCCACTAGAAGTAATAACATACATTCAAGCTTTAGAATGAATACTGAACCTGTATTTTTAAGAAATGGATTCAGAAAAAATTTAAACCACTGAATGGTATGAAAAAAAGTTCAACTACTGAACTAACCTACTAACATTTGTTTATAAAAGGCCTGGCCTCAGAAAACCCCCATACCAACTAAATCATTCCTCTTAAATAAGTTTATAGCACATTTAACAAAAGTAATTTCAACTATTAAGTATTTTTTAAGTAAAAATGATATTTCATGAAAGAAAATCCTTAAATAATGAAATATTTTTGAAAGAAATCAAGGAGGTGGTAAGCAAACAGTCTTCATTAATGATGGGCTTAGATTAAGGTCAACTTGATAAGAGGCAGGCATCATACTTGCTTATCCAATCTTAAAATAAATCATTAATCGAGGAGCTTTATTGAAATTATAAGGCTTATTTTTAAATATTATATTTTTAGGATCACATATATATAGTACTGTAATACTTGCTCTGTTCATATATCAGTACACAGCACTAAAATAGGAATATGAAGTAGAGGTCAAGAAGGGAAATAAAATAGATATCTATTTTATTTTATCAGCAACAGTCATTAAAGGATAGTTTAAGACTTGACAGTACTCTTAAAGTTAGGGTCTACAGCCTTATGCTTGAGTATAACTTAATAGTCAGTATTCTCTGTTTTTAATGTGAATATAAAATCCACTATAAATTCCAAAAGAATTCTAATGGTCCAATGTACTGTCCACTATATATTATCACTTGCACGCAACTTTTAACAAAAAGACCTAAAATCTAAGGAATGCACAATGGTAATTTGTTTGGAGATTCTCACTTTGCCCAAACCATCCCCATTGCTAAATTTTTCTACACAGGCTTCCATACTTCTCAAGGTATACTGGGTCCATTTCTGCTGGACAAGCAATCTCTAGACTAAAAAGTAAAATTAATTAATTAATTAATTAATTTAAAGTGATAGCAAATAGAATATAATAAAGAGAAAAAAATTATTTTAAAAGAAGGCAGACATTGAGAGACTTTCTTATGAGCTACTAAGCTTTGGAAAGCAAAGAATTCTTTCTCAGAATTATATCAGATTGAAAAAAGCTGCCTGGCTTGAAAAGGAAGAACAGAAGAGAAAATTATCTTACCCTCCTTTAGTAATGGGTGGCCCCCAAAAAGAATGAAGAACAAATTACATTATTATTTTTAAAAGCTAGTGGTATGTTATTTAAAAAGTGACTAAGATTATGGTATGACTACTGAGACTTAGCTTGTTTGGCATGTCTCCAAGGAAAGACTACTAATTAGGGGAGGTGCCTCATGTAAGAGTAACTCTCACTCATGAGCATCTGTTTAGTGTTCATTAATTTCAACAAGTTTCTACATCAGCTACAAGTTGTGTGAACGAGTCTTACTTTTCAAAAGTACATAAAAATCAACAAGCCTAATAGCAAAACTAGGAAATATTGGGTTTTATAGAAACCACTGAGAATTTACACATACAACATTTGTAGTACATTAAAAAAAAAAAAATCGAAAAGTAACCTATCTTAAATGCGATTAAAAGAGTTTACATTTGAGATTAGGTATTAGCATTAGGGAGGCATTCTGTATAAGCTACCCAAAAACAGTTACCTTGAGATGTAATCAGTTAAAACTTACTTGTTGACTTATATTATTTTTTGATATCAAAACAGTCTAGCTGCTAAAAGATGTTATAAAAACAGATCAGCACAGCCACAGAATATCTTCAATGGCATATTTTTTTAAAAAGATAGAATATTTCAATGTGTTTCCTACAGTGGAGAGGGCTCAGATTCCAAGCAATTGGTCACGGTTTTTGGAAAGAAATATACTTGTAGTAGAAAAAGGACAATGTTTCAGACTATAAGAGCTTGACCAAAACAGGACACATCACAGCTATTCCTTCATTCTAAGCTTGAGTTCAACAAGCAATATTCTAATTTGTAATTAGGCTGTCATTACTTTATCAGTAGGCAGACCTGGACATAAAGACTGATTCAAGACAGGGAGAGGCATAGGATTTCATCAGAATCCTTTTAGAGGGAGCATATGGATTTTGATGTATACTGGGTCAGCCCTACTTTGAGACCTCTAGTGAAAGACCATGTAAGCCTAGATCTCCTGGTGGGCATCCTTCCCCCAACATAGCAAAAGCCTGCATGATTTTAAAGCCAACAAAAAGGAGAGCATCACAGAGGGGTGAGGAGGAGAACCCTGATGTGCGTTGAAGCCAAATCCAGGCCTTAGACTTCCAATTCCAATACCAGCTATTTTTGATGGGATTTATGCTATTTCTATCAAAAGACTCTTATACAGCGGGTATGATCTGTGTTTCTATATCCACCCCTGATCCATGAGATTCAAAAGATTCCATTTTCTCACCTCCATGTTACAAATGACAAGGCTTATAAACAAACTCCAGGACAGCACAGCTATGGAGATGAACATGTCCATACATATTTATCTTTTGTGCATTTGTAACTCAGAATTAAAAAGTAGAAACATTAATCCACTAGTACAATTGACTTAAAGAATTACAATAAAAAAACAGAATTCATAAACTACATGTATTTCTTTGAGAAAACAAACAGAAGAGTATTTCATAGGTAAATCAGTGCTGAGTGTGACTTTGGCAGCACTATAACGTCACTAAAGCAAGGAAAAGCAACCCTTAGCCTACAGGCTTAGAAATACCATCAGGGACCAAAAAGTCCATTAGTGGGAGTGAATGTCATTCCATCTTCAGTGTTAAATACAATTTATTTTTTATTCCTTTCTCTAAATTTTCTTCCCAAAGAAACTAACTATAAAAGGACCAAGGAGCTGCGATCATTTGTTGTTGTCATCTGGCATGAAAACGAGGGAACCCTTCCAAGGATACCAAGTACCAGTGAACTGGCCCCCAAGATGGGAATAACACAACGAAAACAAAGGCAAGCAGCCTGGTACCAAGGCTGCACAAAGCTTCAAAAGTAAAACCAAGAAAATTTAATTTTATGCAGGATACAAGAGAAAATTGAAGAGTCAAATGGCAGAGTTCAAGTGCCAAGAGAAAGGTGTTTTTAGCAGCAATACTCTGTGAAGAAAGGGGAAAACCAGGCCAACCAGAAAGGCAGCTGTTGCAACAGAGGATGTCTTAACTGCAAAGACCATTTATAGTCATTTCCCCTGCAGAAGGTTGGCCCTCTCCCCCAACCCTGATTAAGAATAAGAAATCCTTGTTTCATTCGTCCTTTAATACTCCTGACTCAGAACCCTTGTCAAATGAACTCTTTTGAACACATTTCGACTTTCAGGTTAAATGTTAAATAAATAATAAAATAGTCACTCTTTTCACATAGCAACTTTTCCTATGCCAATAAAAACATGTCTAATCTTGCCCATAAAAAAAAATAGATACCATAGTCTATTCCAAATGCCTGCAATAAAGAAGTAATATATTTAGTTGATATCACAACTCTGAAGAGGGAGGACATAAAAAGACACAAAAACATTTTATTGTGGAAAACTTTCAATGTTGCTATTACATGATTTCTGCTACACTTGCCGTATGTATGTACATATATGCCCATAATATATTTAACTAATGAAAAAAGTACCAAAAAATAAGTTAAAATAGAACATGCATTTCCCCTTAAGACCACTAAAACTCACATTTCTGCCACAATTTGGTCATCTGTGAAATAAAGGCACTGGGCAAAAATGTAATCTTTAGCTCCCTTAAAGTATCCACTTCTGATGGTTCTAATATTGCAGTGACTCCAGGCCCACTGTGCTGGCCTCCTAATCTGTCTGCCACATTTCCTCCATGTCTAAAGCCATTCCTCAAATGAAGCCAAACCGTAAAATGCCACTAATCTAATGAATAGCTTTAAAAATACTCAAACGTGCTACTACGGGGCTTTTGGGAAAGCAATTATTTTAAAGACTAAAATGTGATTTTCTTCAATGCCTCGTATTCAAGGAATGTAAAGTGCTTCCACAAACTCAGGTTAATTGTGTCTGTGTGATGAGTGTCACCTGCCAGCCCCCCATCACGTGCCACCCACCCCCCACCTTCAGTCCAGGGTGGACTGATTAACCCACTTACCCAACGTAGTAAGGAATAAATGAAGACAGAATATGTCCCTGAACATCTTGTGCCCCTGATCTAAACATGGATGCAATATCCCGGAACAAAAATCCTGCTTTAACCTAAAGAATCTCTCAAATGTTAAAACCATTAGGATAGGGGTCTATGCTTTCATTCATAGGCCACCTCTACTCTTTGAGGTATGTAATATTTGTAACAGTAATAGCACCAGCAAAAACTTACACAGCGCTTACTACATGCATGCCAGACATTCTTTCAGGGGTTTTAACAAATATATTGATTCATTTAATCATGTCAGCAACTCTACAGGTAGGTGCCGTTATTACCCTGTTTCACAGGTTTCAAAAAACAAACTACTGAGGCACGTAATAAACTTGGCCCCAGTCACAGAGCAAGGAAGCAGCAGAGCGAGGACGCAACACAGACGGTTTGGCTCCAGTAGTCCAGGCTCTAAACCACTCAGGGTGAGAGCACAAAAATATCCATCTCTCTCCATTGTTCAGTTTCCTACTACTACTTTGTTTGGTTGCATTTACTAAGCACTCCGTAACTGCAGCTGAGTGAACAAAATTTATGCCTGGAACTGAAGACATGGACAAAGAAAAGCAAACATCCATGTCCCAACACAGGGAAAAAAAAAAAAATTAAGAACAAAATCAAAATATTTAGAATCCTATCTACAGTAACCCCATGAGTTTATTTAATGATCTTGGTCCGGCTTTTATACATTTAGTATTTCATATCTCCCTGCCTCCCTCTGCATAATTCTTCACCTGAAGGAAAAAAATGGAACAAAAATAGACAATGTATTTTGGCAGTATTTTCATTCCCTAGTGCCAAGGAAGGATAAGAAGCGTGAAGATGTTCAGTCCTGCATCAAAGGGAATTATTTCCTATGGAGTGATCAATGAATTACTATCACCAAAAAAAGAGTAAGTGTAAGCCCAGAATTTCTTTCATCTTCAACTCTCATTTACATTAATGGCATCATTTTCAATATATGATTTGCGAGATGAAATTCTTTGTTCAGAGTAGCTGACACAGAATGGAAAGATACTCTAGTTCTATTAAACCAGTGCATTTTAAAGCCTGGCCTAACAAAAGAACCACCTGGGAGACTTTAAAAAAAAAAAAAAAAAAAAAAGTGATGCTGCGGGCCTCACCTGAAGAGTCTAATTTAATTGGTCAGGGATAGGACTGAGCATTGGTCACTGTAAAAGTTTTCTGGGTGACTGGAAAGTGCAGCCACGCTTGGGAGGCACTATTTAAATGCTACCCTGGGCTTGCCAAGCTTTAATATGCATCTACATCACCTAAGGACCTTATTTAAAATGCAGTTGGAGGGGCTTCTGCCTTTGGCCCAGGTCACTATCTCAGGGTCCTGGGATAGAGCACCACATGGGGCTCTCTGCTCAGTAGGGAGCCTGCTTACCCCTCTCTGTCTGCCTGCCTTTCTGCCTATTTGTGATCTCTCTTTCTCTCTCTCTGTTAAATAAATCAATAAAATCTTTAAAAAAAAAAATGCAGTTCTAATCCAAAGGTTCTGGGGTATGGCTTGAGGTTGTAATTCTCCCGTGCTCCCCGGCCCTGCAGAGGCTGCTGGTGTATAGTCCCCACTTGGAGCAACAGCCTCCTATTCCTCCATCAATACATTATTATAATTAGTATTAAAGGTGAGATGGGGTACAACAGATATTGCAATTTAAGGTAATTTGTATATTTTACTTCTATGTAAAAAGATACTTAAAAAATTATTTTTAAAAAGTAACTTGAAGCCACAAGAAATGATTATATAGCACACGGTTCCTGGGAACTAAATGAACTGCAATGCGTGAGGCATAAGGGGGCTGTTCCGAGCCCAGAATTGGTACTCGGTAGGTAGTATCTGTTTTATTATGATCTTATTAATAAATGAGCAGCAAACGATGATGACCCATATCAAAAAAATTCAACGCAGATATTTAACTTGTTTTCTGGAAAAATATGGCTTCCACTAGTTCACAGTTTTCATACTATGTCATTCTCTCCTATACTTAGAACATCTGGTACAGAGATAAAACATTTGCTCTCGAGTTGAAATCTGCACTGTCGATAACATGATATCTGGGATCAGCTTTAAAATATTTCAGCCAAGAAAAAGAAAAGAAAAAAGGTATAGGTAAACCAAATGTAGTGAAATGTGGGACCTCGATGCTTAACCTGTGGAACAGGTACATGGGGTTAATGGCTCTCTTCTTCCAACTTCTATGTATGCTTGCATATCCTTCAAAATAAGTTTTAAATGTTCTGTTTTTGGATCTTGGCTTCACCACTGATTAGTTCTGTGATAATGAAGAAATAACTTCTCTGACCCCCACTGTCCTCTTCAGTCGAACAGGATGCCACATTAACTGCCTTATGAGGATGACTACAGGAATTAAAGGAAACGGCATTTAAAAAATAAATAAATAACTGACACCAAGCAGGCCACATCATGAATATAAATTTAATTTTAACCCAATGGGTCAGTTTAAAGAGAAGTAAAGAGAATGATAAAATGTTTCTAAAATAGAGACAAGCGGGGCTGTGAAGACTGAAGAGAGTGTCTTCACCCTACCATACCAGTCCTTTCCATTACCTCTTTCTTAACATTCTAGACCAGATTCCTTCAGAAATGGCAATGAGTATGGGGTGCCTGACTGGTTCAGTTGGGGTAGGGTGCAACTTTTGATCTTGGAGTAGTGAGTTCGAGCCCCACAATGGGTGTAGAGATTACTTAAATAATTAAGACTTTAAAAAGGAAGGAAGGTGGAAGGAGAGTGGGAGGGAGGGAGGGAGGGAAGGAGGAAAGGGGGAAGGGAAAGGAAAGGCAAGGGAGAAAGGGCAAGCAACAAGTAGCATCTAGTGAATTCTTCAGAATGTGTGTCCTGAGATAAATACATAAAAAAGTTTCTTGCATGACACCACACATCAACTAAGGGTGACCTATAGACAGACACCACTTCTAACTGCTTCACTATTGCCCCGAATACAAGTAACACAGCTTTTCCTCCCCCTCACTCCCTTCATTTATGAAAATCTCTGAACAGTAGCTGGGGATAGCAGTGCAGGAGGAAGGCAATGTCTTGAATACATGCTAAATAATCAAAAGCAAAATATCACTTCTGGTGCCATCTCTTCATAGGACAGAAGTTCAAATAAAAGCAGATGGTAGCTTTATTATCTGTAATGTAATTACAAATGATTATATAATAATTTTAAAATATCCATTATTGGAGACAACTCCATCATTCCAGAAAGAAGCCATTCACAGAACCTCATAGTTGGACACCTTGCACAGAAGGAAAATGCACAATTTCATACTATACAATTTAGCACAAGAGTAAAAGGAGAAATTATTAAAAATAGTGGCCATACTGAAAATAATTTATGCACATTTCCATTTTTTCAGAATATGAAGAAGCAAGGCCATACTGAGTCTCACTTTCGTCTATTCCAATTGAGTTGTAATCAAATATTGTGACTGAATGGGACTCCGAGAGACCTGCTCTCCTCCGCAAGAAAAAAACTTTACAATCTGGAATGTACTACAAATATGTTAGCCTCCTTCATTAGTTCAAGAAAAAGCAAAAATAGGTGAGTTCAGAAGTTGCAATTACTACGGGAATTCTCAAAAGAGGCACCCTCTAAGTTAATCCTCTATTTCATAATTGCAGTGTTAGGATACAAATGAAAGCCATATATATGTATTTATTTTTTTCTTTTGGCTTCCACTTTCTTTTTTTTTTTAATTTTATATAAGCAATGAATCTTGGAACACTGAAAAGATAAAATGAAAGCCGTATTTAAAAAGCATATTTCTTACATATTGCTCATATTGTTCACATAAGGCACAAACAGAATGCTTAGTCATTGGTTATTTTACTTAGATATTCCTTTCTAAATACGGACTTACCTGGTATTTTTTCCTATACTAATAACATTCTAACTATCTATGTGTACAATAATAAGCCCTAGGTATAATCATATCTCAGTACCAACTTCCTTAAAAGGTAAAGCTTATTTCAGTCAAGGTCTAGGCCAAGGATTAAAATAAACACACACAGCAAAAAGTTGTAATATGTATTTTGTTTTTTCAGGCCATGAAATGTCTTACACTACAATATGTATAAATTAACAAAACAAGAATTGTCAATAAAACACCCTTGTTGTACTGGTATCTAAGAATCAAAGTTATTCAATTTTTTTTTCCTTCTACGTGTTAATGAACACCTTTAAACAACCATCAAATAAAGGTCATATTTGAAGTCCAAGGTTCACAAAAATGTCACAGGGGGAAATACGGACAGGAAAAGGAAATATGAACCCAAGCTGATTCCAGCAGGGAAGAAATTTTCCCACATACAGGGGTATTATAATGCGATGAAGCAAAGGAAACCCAGAGGCCTCAGAATGAAATTGAAGCTCCCTGAATTTACAGACTCAGGGAATCAAGGCAGGGTGCTAAATCTTTTCCACCCAAGCCTGTGACTGCAACTATTTGAATCACAGGACTTTTCAAAATCCGTCAAACCAGGTTCAGTTGGATCAGAAATCTGTTTAGCAATCACGTGAAAAAAGAAATAAATTTACTTAACTGCCTCAGAGAAGCATCAAAATTCTGGATCTGAATCATCACCCTTGCCTTTAAATAATTACAACATCAGTTGAAAAGTGTAACTAGGCTAGTCCCAAACATTCGTCATAGTACAGAAGAGTTATAAGTGGTAAATGAAAAAATTCTGATCTCCAAACAATTTGCATTTTCATCTAAAATGTCACAATGAAACCACATAACTCCCTCCTCAAAATGTTTCATGTGACGTCTCCTTGAAGTGGCTTTCACTTTAGCTATGTGTGGCTTCCTTTATTTGCTTTAGTGACAAAAATATGAAAATGAATATGAAGAAGCAAAGTCTCTACAACAAAGGCCAACAGTACCTACAATAGCTGGATCTTTCACTTTTTTTTTTTTTTCCCATAGTTTTAACTTGGACAAAAAACCTTGTCAAGGTCTAATAAAAATACCTTCCTTATGTAACTCACAACATCTCCTATGTTTTATATTAGTTTGTTCTGTAACACCACGATTAAGTCAGTAATGCCAAGTAAAGACTAGCTAACAGTCTAGTCCCGTTGTTTGTGAGCCCTGGCTATCTATTCCTAAAAAGGAAGCAGAAATACTTGCCCCACAAAAGTGCAAGATTTTCTCTCACAGAACAATCCAATGATAATCTACTAAAATGACGGCCAGCAGTGACAGTATTTTATATAAAAACAAATCCTTAATAAAGACTATTTTCTATCAATTCGTTGATGCTACCTAATGAATTTGACCTTCTGTGCAAGTCAATGCAGTGTTATGGTGGTAAAAGCCTAGGATCTGGAGTCAAGACTGTTGGAACCCAAATACTGGCTCCACTATTTACTTGCTGTGTGACCTTCAAAAGGTACGGCATCTCTCCCAGCCTCAGAGTTATTGGAAGGATAAAATTATGTAATGCATGTGCAGGCCATATACATTAATATTAATGTTTTTAGAATAAAAATCTCAAAAATAGATAAAGGTGCTTGATTACTTATTTATTTACTTTGAGTAAGATTCTGTGAAGAAGCAAAGTAGCTAACAAGTTAAAGTATTTCCTTCAAATATAATTGCAATGTAATATATTACAAAACAAATGCCAGCAATAAAGACACCAAGCCTCTAATCATTATCCCTGAAAAATTCATTTCTTCTACTGCCTAAAATGACAAAAGATTAAAATACATCTGAGAGTAGGCAAAAGCATTAGACATTTTCTAAAAATTTATCATTCCAAAGTACAGTCATAGAAAAATGTACTAATTAGGTAAGAAAAAGATCAAGGACAATCAATTATTCAAGCATTTCCCTTTTTTGGTACAGAAGCCACAAGCTTCTTTATTAACACAGGTAGGATTTTTTCCCATGTTACATATGCAGAACCTAAAATAAAGATTTGTGAACTTACTCATCTAAACTGAATGGCTCCAAAAATTCATTTGGTTGCCAGGTTTATGTATAAGACCTAGGAAAATCCACTAAGGACATTAATTGGGGCAAAAAACTAAAAAGAAGTAAGAGAATCCAAATGTTTAAATAAGAGATCTAAAAAGGCTAGAACCAAGGGCAAGGTAAGCAAGATTTAAATCAAACCAAGGTATTCCTTTAACTGTTGTGCTTACAATTGCATGAAATAATGACAAAATCCAGACTGAAGGAGACTTGGCTTAATAGATTTACATGAACATGCCTGGGGAGGAGGAAGAGGAGGTCAGGTATTCCAGAAGTGAAGAGTACTAGGAAAAATAATCCAACTTGAACTACATTAATAAAAAATATATTAGAAGGGGGGAGAAAATGGAAGTACTAGAATCATTACGGATTTGTGATGCACAGATATATCTTTTCCAATCAATTTGTTTGCTGGGAAAGGGGAGGGATGGAATAATATGATTAATTATGTGCCAGGCATCATACTAAGCACTGGGGAGATGAAGTAGATAAGGCCTTCCTGGGTAATTTCACAAAGAGAAAATTTTGTTACAAATGTTTATGATATATTGTATATACAAAGTATAAGAAGTATAGCAGACAGCTGTGCCTGAGATCAGAGAAGTTTTACACAGAAGGACACAATAACGAAATAGACTGGTCCATACAGAGGTAAAGCAAATACAAGGCCATGGAAAGTATCATTGGGATTTTGAAGTAGTTCAGTTTAGCTCAATTAACCTGATATAGACCAAAACACAGATAAGCATTCCGAATACACCTATAAACAAAAAAATGTTCTCTCTCAAGAATTTATATTCTAATAAATTGCAGAGACTTAAATGCAATACAACATTAACACATGCTATATTAAACCTATTTTCAAATTTCACGCAATAGGGGTCAAATTCCATAATCCATAAAGAGTTGCTACAAACCACTAAGAAAAAGGTCAACAACCAAATAGGGGATTAGCATAATCAAATGTTCATTTTTATTTTTTTCCAGATGTACATTTTTAAATGATTCCTCTAGTGCCAATATGGGAAAGTTAATTTATGAGAAGGGACAAGTTTGAAAGCAAGAACACTAATGTTGGAAAGCTACTGCAGCACTAGGTGAAATATTTAGAAGACCTGAACTTAATGACAGGTTTAATTAGCCTGGATGGACGATGGTAACATCAACCAGGCTAGAAAACACAGGCGAAGAAATACCCCACTTTATGTTCACCATACCCATCCACAGCAACTGTTCTGTATAGAGTTTGAGAGAATGCTCCAGAGAAAAGATTAGGTTACAAATATAGAGGTGTTACTCATCAGCCTAGAAGCAGTAGTCAATCCCATGTGTGTAAGGAGATGAAATTGCCTGGAAGAACTTGCAAAAAGAAAAGGAACATCAACATTTAGGATTCAGTGGAGAGGAGCTGGCAAACAAGTCAGAGGAAATCCATGAAAGCCAATGAAGACAACATTTTAAGAATGAAGAGAAGGCCCATTATATCAAATTCCAGAGAAGCCAGCAACTGGACAGTCATTGGTGACCTTTGCTAGCCTCAACGGCAGAGGACCTAAAACTGCAGTTGATTTGACAATGGGTAGGAGGTGAGGAATACATTAATGCATATTATTTCTAGAAGTGAAAAGCTTTGCTTTCAAAGGAGCTCTCCAACAATTAAAACACACAAACAAACAAAAAAACACCCACAATGCCTAACATGTATTGAGGACTTCTTTTGAGCAGGCAGTAAGCCATGCATTTCAAATACAATTCCTCTCATAGTAACAATAACCTTGCAAAGTTAATACTACCGTTTCCACTTTTCAGTAAGAAAAATGGGTTCAGGGTTGTTACATGACTTTCCCGTAGACACACAACAGGCACACAGAGAAAGCAGGATGTAAGCGCAGGTTTTATCAAACTGTAAGACAATGTTCTTTTCACACCTGTGCTGCCTATTCATCACTGTAAATATTCTGGGACGGGGGGGGGGGGGGGGGGGCTATTAACCATTTAAAAGGAAGGGTATTTTGTTTTTTGTTTTGTTTTGATTTGGAAGATAGTTGAACTAGTTGACTTTTATAGCCTCTTCCACCTTCTACAACTCATGATTCTTTCTCTTACACCTTGCTCACAGGTAACCTGTAAGAGCTGCAGAATTCCACATATACTCATTATTCCTTTTGTAGTTTCTTTGATGCCATCCTCATTTACAAATAAGCTCATGTCCTGACATTGTGCTTATATTTAATACATACAGGAAAAAATTAACATGGCTTCCACTTATTTTTGCCAAAAAATAAAAGCACAATCTAGGAAGACAGACAGTTAATCACTCCTTTCCCTGCACTCCACAGCACATTGCGTCTTCTGCTATTACAGTAATTACCACTTACGTTGTGATTTGCTCCCCCTTCCCCCCAACACACATACACACACACATACACACACACACACACACACTGGACAGCCACCTCAGAGTCCCCCTACTTGAAGCACCGAGCACACAGCACAGAGCTAGGCAAGCAGTGATACATGCATGGACAGGTTGGAAGGATGGATGGGGAGATGAATGGCCCGATAAGTGAAGGAAATAATATTTTTAACAGCCATTTGATACTCAATAATGGATTATTTAATCCATTTGCCAACTGGGATGTTACAATTCTATCACCCTTGAGGTGAGCAGATAGAAAATTGAGTGATATAAGAAGCATGGGATATGAATTCTTCAAAAGGAGACATGAGCGTTTACTCAAAAAGTCTTCTGAAACACAGGAATCTTCTTGAATTCAGTACCACCCAAAGGCCAAGAAAAATTTAGTCCATTCACCAAATTATTTTTTATTTTATTTTATTTTTTTTAAAGATTTTATTTATTTATTTGACAGACAGAGATTACAATTAGGCAGAGAGGCAGGCAGAGAGAGAGAAGGAGGAAACAGGCTCCCTGCTAAGCAGAGAGCCCGATGCGGGGCTCGATCCCAGGACCCTGGGATCATGACCTGAGCTGAAGGCAGAGGCTTTAACCCACTGAGCCACCCAGGTGCCCCCAAATTATTTTTTAAAGATCAGTTACTTATGAAACGTCTTTCAAAGAAGGCCAAGCTCATCCTAAATAATCATAGTATTTTGGGTATGGCCCCTGGGAGATGTTGGAGGAGACAAGGCTGCATAGAGCATGCTGAAATCACCCCAGAGGTGCCTCCCCATGTGTTTCAAGATCTATCCAATCGACAGATGTGGCTAGTGAAGGTACAATCTCTGACCGTGCGTGCCAGCCTTTCTGTCGAGATGCATAGGACATGACATTCCCTTGCACAAAACACAAGCATGCATGAATGAATGCAGACTCAGAATGAATGCATGAATGAATGCATGCATGAATCCAGACTCTAAGAAACTTTCCTCAAAAATGTTCATTGGAACAGAGCAAACACTTTAAGGATTATAGGGATGCAGAAGTCCCACTGTGATCAGAGGTGCATCAGAAGATCAAGAAGACTACAGGTAATGCAAGATCCCCATGACAGCTGCAGCTCTGTCCCTTCCTCTCCTGCATGAGGAAACATATTAGAATGCAAGGGGATAGCAGTATCTTAGGGTTGAGCATGAATCCAGCCTCGTTTATATATAGGTATTTTAAAATAAGTCATTTGCAAACTTTTGTACGTTGTTGTCAGGAGCTGTTAATACCTCACAGCTGAGTGTAACACAGAAATGTGCTGTGACACCATAGTTGGAAGGCACTGGCCTCTTTTAGGCCTCAGTGAAACTTTAGCGAGTTATCCAATTACAATTGAACTCACTGGGTTAGCCAAACTCAATGACCATAGGAGCCGTTTATCGCCCACCTTCAAAAACTGGGTGGCAGAGGAGGCAGTTTTGGCTCTGGGGTGCTAAGCTGCCTTCATGGTGGTGTGACCTGCAAAGTAAACAAGGGACCTGGCCTGTCCTCCGTTACCGCACTAACGGCACCGTGGTGTCAAGCTATCATGCTGTCTTTATTATTGGTTTGTATTACAAATAAAAGCAAGTAAAATGAAAGCAACACCTCCAGAAAGTCATGCATCTGCTACGCAGGTTTTCTGGAAAGCTCTACTTATGGAGCAGGTTAGGTATTTGACACCTGAAAGCTGCAGTCCTGGGAGAGGATACAATGGAGGGGAATTTCAATAGAAAGGACAGGAGTAGGAGCATCCTGGCAGTGGCAGTCTGCACCCAGCCAACAGGCATCAGGGGATGCATACGAGACTGGGACCACCAGTGAAGGGCTAGAGTTTCAGAAAACTTAAGGGTTTTCTGAAGAGCAGAGCAGAGGGCTTAGGCAACCAAGCTCAAGGTGATGGAGGTTCAATGAAAATAGATTAGCTAAGATATATCTTATCACACTTCTCCATTTTCCAAAGACCTTAACAACCTGCATGGTTTTAAAGAAGGGCTACTGGGCTGGGGAAAGACCCAGAAATGATGCCACATGGGGTACAGCTAGAAGACTTAAGAACGTGAAAGTTGTTTTTAATATCAAATAAGCTCTCTTATGAAAAACAGATAAGGCCCATTTCATGGAACTCTGTGGGGCAATGCTAGGAATAATGACTGTGTACTCCAGAGCATTAGACTGCTATCAACCCTAAGGAAATACTCTGGCAAGCAGAAAGGAGAGCAGGTCTTAGTAAGTAGGAGCTCCTTACAACATGTGTTCATGAAACAGTGGGATTACCATCCACCACAGAGGCTGGACATTCCACAATGGGGATGGCCTGGGCGAGATCACTATCGTACCTTCAAAATCTCAGTTTGGCTTGTTTTCTTTGGTTCTGACACAGCAAGTGTATGAGATAAAAGTTTTCCTTCTCCGTCCCTCTCACCCTACAGAATTGGGAGGACTGGCTTCAAGTCAGATGAGTGGATTTCCAAAGTTTCTTCCAGCTTCAGAATTTCATAATTTCAGATTCAGATCACATTTACAACCCAAATAAATGAGAATCCTTTATTCTCTCCATTCAGAAGATTCCCCCATAATCCGTGCCAGTCTTAAATGTCCATGACTGCTCTCAAAAAAAAAAAAAAAAAGGTCACCTAAATCCTGGCTGCTTCCCAATCATGTTTCCTCTTATTCAATTGCTAGTGGTAATAATGTATGAGTGTGATCCACTGTAGAAAGAAATTTTAATACCTATAATCTATAGTTAAATTACCACTCAACCTCTTCTTATTCAGACTGAATAATGTCTCAGTTCCTGTCATAATTTTAAATTCTTTCATCACTTGGGAAAGGGGGAGGAAACTTTTTTTTTTAGATATTGTAAGTTTTCTACACCTGTTTCTGAAAGTGCATGTCGAATGAGACAGAGTACTCAGGTAGAGTTCTGACCAGAGGTAAAGGTACCAGAGGTATCACCTCCTGACTGTTGAAAGCAAATGGGCAGAAGTTGACAATGATGTGATTTTATGTGGGAAACTACCGTTTCCCTAGCCTTCAACTCCTTGAAAGAAAAGTATTTTTGCACTAGGGAAACAGATGAAATCCTAGCCCATAAATGAGAGCTTGGAAAGCTCTGGCAGCCTCCTTTAGCAGGGAGGCATTGGACCAAGTCTGGGCTAGCAGGTCCATGGTCTGTAAGGAACAGACTGAGAGCATATGTCTCATCATACCCCCTCCCAGCTGATGTGGACCCCAGGGCTGAGCCATCAGGAGAGCTGACTCACCAGCAGCCTGTACTCACGTGATGTGCCTGAAGATTTTGTATTAGTACTACATAGACATCTCTTTTGTAGGCCTACAAGAAGGTTTCACATCTCTGTTCTGATTCCTAAATGTATTAGCTCTTACTCATTTGCATTTGTGTATTTTTCTAAGCGAGCAATATAATCGTGCAGTCTAATCCAAGCCCCCCCAGAGGCTTGTCAGAGCAGTTCTCCTTCAACTTGGTATCATCACCAGCCTTCCTGTAGGAAGAAAAAATCACCCCTCCTGGAGAAACTTGACCTACACGCCCTGTAACTGACAATAAGCCCCTGAAAACCAAGCACATCCTGGGGGTAAACCGCTCCTGCTACTTATACGTCCGTTGGTTGTCTTTAGGGCAAAAACATACAAACTCAACGAAAGAAAGCATTTCAAAAACTCAGGCGAAAACACCCTTCTACAAGACTGGTGCTTGCGAATCAGGAAACTCACCAGAAGTTTGGGAGCTGCCCATGATTTGAGATCCACAAAATTTCAAAATAGAAAAGAACCCTATAATTTAGAAATTAAATCCCTCTTCCCCTTTATCGGTTATTTTGTTCATTTAGCAACCACGTATGGAGGGTCTAATTTACAGTAGGCATTGTACCAGGACTAAACATACTAAGGTAAGTAAAGCCAGGCCCCACTCTCCTGGGCTCTCCACTTCCTGGGAAGGAAGGAGATAGGTAAACAAATCTTCACAGAGCATGCTCTATTCAAGGTATCCTCTGTGACAATGAAGAGGCTGAGTCCCTTTACTCCAACTGAAGATATCAGATGTGGGTCCCAGAGGAGGCGACATCTGAACCAAGGCTAAATGATGAGAATTAAGTGATGACAACTGTTACCATGACAATAATCAAACCCACACAGAGAAGGGACGCATGTACTTTATTGACAATATGCACAGCAGACCAACAATGCCAGGTGTAATGAAAAAATTTTTTAATTCCTTTGTAAAAAGCAAAATAATAATAACAATAATAACACAAACTCGGAAGTCCTGACTCAGGTTCTGTCACTGTAAGAGAATATACTGTGTTTTTAATTTAATTTGATAAAATGGCATAGCTTACAGAATGTTTAAAAACAAATGTCAACGGATGGCTTAAAGCCCACTTAGCAGAATATAAGGAGTCAGCAGAGTCGGTGCCACATTTTTTTAACTTCTCATAGCCCATATATCTTCCTACCTGGATAGAATCCAATGACATTTGGGGGGCCAGAGGAGGGCAGGAGGAGAGCAGGAGGTTATGTTGAAGAAGGTTGCATTTCTAAATTATAAAAGCATTACAGAAAATGATAAATTGAGATGTAAACAAAGGAAGAGGGTTTTTTTCTGGTCTTGGTTTTGTTTGTTAGTTTTCATGGAATTTGCCAGGTCCTTTTCTCTTCAAGTCCAAATCTAAACAATAATTAAAAAATATTTATCACCCAATATGTCAAACACTAAGTGATTAACGTATTTCTTCTCACCTGTCAAAAACTGATCAGTCTATGGAGAAATACAACAAAAACTGAAAGAAAGCTTTCAAGTTCAAACTACTCTGTCACGGTGAAAAGGATTTAGCCTTTTAAACTCAACTGGCATAAAGCCAGTCCAAATGACCAAACAACAAAACTGCCCTCCACCTAATTATATCACCTTATTAATACCTCCTCCTCATACTGTATTTCCTGATATGGCTGGAGAACGAAGCATTCCAATTAGCCATACAGTCAACGTAAAGAACCATTTACAAAGAATCAGAATATAATGAGCTCAAAATAAACATATAATCTGTCTCCATTTATTGCTTTAGGAGGCACACGTGAGAACTGTGTAATGTCCAAAGTCATCTGACAAGAACTGATTCAGTGCATAAGAAGCAAGGCACTGAGCCAGGCCCCATTGGTTCAGTGACCATAGTTTTCAAACTAAAACTCTGAACAGACATATTAACAGATAATTTGATGTACCTTCCAAGCATATGCAGCATCCTGGAAGATACAGTTTAAACAATGACGTAGTAGAGCCTCCTAAACATTCGAATGCTACATAGAGACAAATGAACATTTTAAATCAGAAGTAGTAGCTCCTCCCCGAAAAGAGAAAAAAATAAAGTGGATCTAGACAGTTACTCTCAGAAGAGACTCCAAGTCTCAGAACCTTAGAGCTGGTGGGATTTTTTAAAATTTAGCTCCATATAAATAAAACTCTGTCTCAACATCAACCATCATTCTTCTGGTTTATAACTGTACAAAGGTACCCGAAACTGACAACACTGTAAGGTGGTATGTCATAATCTGAGGCAGTTGCGAACATAAATCTCTGGTATCTGTTTGTTATGCTTCTGCAGACATTCGCAGAATCTCCAGTTCCAGGAGATAGTTCATAGAAAGTCAGATAGACCATCATATTTTGCTGTGAGGCAAAAGCATGGATTAAGGAAGTAATAAGAAGATAAACAGAAAATTCTATTTTTCTCTAGGATGGTCTTAACAAAGAATACATCTAATTCCAAAAATGTAGTAATTTCATAACCGATTACTGCTTCCTTGGTGTTTGTTTTTAATTTCAAGGTCTTGGCTACTGCATGTACATCTGTGAAATGGATTTGAGATCCCAGCCATAGGTCTAAGTCCTCAAGCTGACAGTCCATCTGATTTAAGCCATTATTCAGAACACCTGACAGTAGAGAAATATGAAATGTTTTATTTGACTTCATGTGAAATATAATTGATGGCTTATCAATGGCCTGCGTGAAGATAGAAGATGAAAATACAGTAAAAAATGAGTTAAAAATACTGCAAATATCAAGACTACTAAAGACTTAGTTTATAAACTGAAATCGTGTTTCATTGTCTATATTCCCACCTGATGACTATTTTTTAAAAAGGAATAAAACCCTAAGAAGCGTTGGCTGGTATTTTCATTTGATTGTTCTCTAGAAATTAATAAAATCCTCAAACCAGACCAACAGTATGGGCCATTTATCTGTATTTCAGACAAAGAGGCTTATGATAACAACCTTCAAAATAAAAGTTAAAAAAAACTTTTTAGCAGGAGAATATGGTATTTCCTTGTACATATATGAACAGAAAATAATGTTTAACAGTTTTTGTTTTGTAAACCTCATGCCATGATCAAACCAGATTATAACATTTATCATCAGAATTTATATTTCTGCTAAATGCAGATACAAAAGCTTCTTCTATTACAGCTATTTTACATAGCTAGTAATTCAGTAAAATTAAGTTTGAAATAAAATGTGATAGCTTAAATACACCAAAAAAAGTCACAGTTTCAAACAGATTTTCAAGAGAGAAGAGCATCTCTGCTAAAGGAAAGAATGTGCTTACACTTACCTGCATTCTAGTCCCACCTGTGACCGACCATTCTATCTATTCTGTCTCCATTTCTTCAACTATAAAATAAATGCCACCATAAGCTACTGTTGCAGACCCAAGGCATTCACAGATTTCAATATTAATCGTTCTGACTATTCTTGAGTGACCCTGAAAATACATTAACACATTCTCATTTGTAATTCTGTGTCAGCAGTGACCAAATTGCCATTCCCAGGCAAGGGGAGCAAGCGTGACCACTTGGTCTCTCAAATTCCACTTGAGGATCCTCTGGTTCTCACAAGTGAACGGAGAATACAATTTTACATTTGAGGAAAATAGCCTATGACTTATCAAATATAACAGGGCAATTACAGAAAGATAGAATTCCAAATCTCACTGTATCTCTCTTGTATATCAAGAAAGTTGCTAAAAGAGTAACAATATGATTTCTTAGTATTTACCAAGGTTCCAGATCATGAATCACCATCATTCTCTATAGTTCTGGAGTGTCCAATATTTTCACAAAACTTTCCAAATTGTAATTTAACTGGATTTGCTAAAAGGAGGGTATATCTAGAAAAATGCTGTTTTCCAATGAGGTCACTCTAAATGGATTCTTTATTTGGTTTCATAATTAGTTCCAACTTTACACATGGCTGACACAGAAAAGATAAGGAAAAGTGTAAGAGTTCAATTACAAAAGTTATAAGTGTACAGTATATCAGAGTCATATTTCATATTTCTAAGATTATAAATAAAAACAGGTCATACTTATAGAAACAGAGACTTAAAACACAAAATAGACTTAAAAAGGCATATTTTTAAACTAATACAAACAAATGTTGGAGTAAACCTCTAACTAGATTCTAAGGTGTTACTTTTTTCACATTTTATACTGGATGTCTTAAAATACATGGCTCATTTAAAGTAGAGGTTCATTCCTCCAGTTTCCAAAAAATATTGTTTTTTACATGTTAATCTTCTAATAGATGGCATTTTAGAATCACTGGAATTTCCCTGAATCATAGTCTTAAGTTTACAAAATGCCTTAAGCCTTAAGTTTACAAAATGTATTGAAAACCATGCATTTTTGTTATATTTACTTTATAGTAGAAATCCTGAAAGAAAATACTAATGAATAGATTAATCTAATTTGTAATTAATAGCATTAATCGACATGCTATTCAGTATGTCCTGAAAAGAATCTGTTCTGTTAAGTATATTAACCATGCCCAAATCGTGTTGTTTGTAGTATTAATTAGATTAGCAGACCCCTTTCTTCACATCCAGTGCTGATATAAACTTTAGCCACCAAACGCTGACATTTAATAACACTGAATTAATGAGGTTTTACTGTACTCAAATGGAAAACCAGATACATAGAATATACACAGAATAACTGAACTGATAATAAATCTAAGTAAAATAAATTCACAAAGAGCTCTTCTTGACACACCACAAAGAAATGGCATTAGTTAATACTTTGTTTCAAAATCCAAAAATGATGATGATTACTGGTGTAGCATATTTTTATTTTCTTCTTAAGCAGTATTACTATCTCATTCAGCTAGAAACACTGGTGGCTTGAATCCTTATTTATTTAGTATTTTGCTTAGCTACCAGCTTCATGATTATATGATCTTATAATACCTTTCCAGAATTTCCCTATGTGTATTCTGTCTTCACAAATAGTATATAAGCTGGCAATACAGAAAAAGACAACATGTTTTGTTTTGTTTTGTTTTAATTCCCCACAGCCAAAAGTAACCTGACACACAGCACAAATTCCCTACCTACAGTTTTTGAGAAATTCCCCAAAATTCCTCCCAGGAATTTACCCCCCATCAACCTGCCATGGTATCTGGAATTTCTACCATCAAAATCAGTTTGGGTTAAGGTAAGAGGCCCATTGGAAAATACTTAGAGATGGGAACAAAGGGAAGGGAAAGCGATGCAACAAAGCAGACACTCATCACATACAATTTAATTTCCTCTAAGTGTATGACTTTTGTGTAGCGAAGTTCTATAGCCAATAAGCAGTGTTAGGGCCAGTCAAGGAGTTAAAGGCAGGAACAGGCAGGGAGAAATGAACAAAAGCCAAAGTTTGAAACCAGGCCTGTGGAGCACCGCTTCAGAGAAAATCCAGACTATGTGGTGTGCTGGCGGAAAGCCGGGAGAGTGGTTATTCTTCTATTTACTGCCCTCCATCTTTTGCCATATAGTTATACATATATTTTGTTTCCTTAAAAAAATGTAAAATAGTAAATGGATCAAATTATTCTGATTTCCAACAAAGGGCATTACCAAGATCTTGTCTATGAATTTTTATACTTTCCATTGTTTTTATCCAAGAACAGTCAAAATGAAACAGCACCAGTTTTGCTAAATGAAGTAACTTTTTTCCTGAGGTAACCTAAATGAATGCTTTTTGCCTCCAATGCTGCCATTCCCTTTCATTTTTAAGATTTGGAAAACTGATCACGGGCTCTGAACACACTCTAGAAGATGCTATGAACCTGAAAAATTGCATAGTTAGTTGAGACTTAAACTCAACCTACCTTTCTAAAGTTGCATTCTGGAAGTACAAATCAAGAAAGCCGTCACATCATGGTATTACTACAAACAAAACCACAAGCACAGCTTTATTTGTAAATAGCAATTTGTTATACAACAAAAGCCAGATGACACTAATGCAGATAACTGTAAATAAACACCATGGCATGCCACGGTAATAATGACCCAAATACTTATTTCTATATGTAACCAAATACTACTATCTGTACTTTGTAAAAGGAGAGAAAACTTAAGGAACACAAAATTTTCTCAAGGATAATCCTTTTCCTGCATTAAAGAGTCAATCTCAGACCACTGAGATTAAGTTCTAACAAAATTTCAAGTCATGGTTGCATGAACTATGTCTTATCTAATTTTGTAAATTCAAAAAAATCATTTGGTCATCTGTTTTCCATTCATTATACATGCACTCTCTACTCACTAAACATGTGTATAAGTGGGGAAATACTATTTCTTAGAGAACTGATAATCAAAATAGATTACCATTTCAAACAATTAGTTATAAAAATCATATATGAGACAAAATGTTGGATCCACCTTTCCATAATGCCTTTTAAGCCAACAATATAAAGTCTCTAAGAAAGCATAAGAAAAATAGCATCCCCACCTTAAAATTACGATTTATCAATAAAACTTTTTTCTATAAACAAAATTTCACATTCAAAATTCATATCAAGATCCTTATCAAAACAAATGCAAAATTACCTTTTCCTATTTTGAGACTTTCCTATGTTCCTATATTATCCACATGTGCATTTCAGTTCTGCAAAAATATGTAAATCATATTTTTGGAATTATGGGGTGTTTGTGTACTTACAATAAAGAGCCATTTATAAAAATGTTGTAATACAGCATTGGGAAAAAGCAAGATAAAATAGGCATGGAATAGATGAATGGGCTCCTTCACAATAATTGGTAAAGACACCAAGCCAGAAGGTATGGACAATTATTTTTACATTCTTCCCTGCTTGACAACTTTACATTTACAGGGAGAAACCACACTTTGTGATTTAAAACAGGGAACCTGAACTTATGTGTGCACATATGAATGTTTTTTATTTGTTGACACGTTTACTGCTATCTTTTGAATCGTAAGCTTTACATTACTTGTTTTGAAAACAGGCAATCTCAACATACAGATTGGAGTTACACCTAAACTTCACACATTAGGGAGATACTCCCATAGCTCAGCAAAAGGTCGTAATTTTTTAAAATGTCAACAGAAAACCTTAATACATAGCCTAGTTCTTTTGAATGAATTTGAATTCACTGTTTCAACCTGAGGAGCTATGCGGGCAGAAAGAACAGCTATGCATCTATAGCCCTACTTCCAGTCATTACTGCAAGGGTATTTCCTCCTTATTTTGATGAGTCTATGAATACTGCATTCAAGCAGGAATGATTCTAATACAACCAAAACAAGAAAAGATACTTTATTCTCTCTTTCTTAAAAAAACAGAACACAATATCCCCCCATCACCAGGAACACACACACACACACACACACACACACACACACACACACACACAAACTTTAAAACTGAGCAAATGTGCATGGAGCAATGAACAGATCGGACACCCCAGGCCTTCTGTCTCATGGTCTCAGGGCTGCTGAGTTACTTCACCTAAGTGCTCATGGGGCAAATGATTTATTGCCTTGCATTCTACTTGCATGGCCGCATTAAATACTATCTCAGTTTTACACAAAACGCGCACACACACAAGCCACACCAGACAGTGCTGTTTCCAATTTCAGCGGCCCCTTGCGCGCCTAGCCCAGACCCCATCCCCGCTCTGCTCCAGGTCCTAACACCAGGGACGAGGGACACTACTTAATCCTGGCGGATCTGCTCCGTTGTCCCACCCTTCCAGGATTCGTATGATGGTTCCTACCCCACTCCACCACGGAACACAACGAGGACGGCGGGTTTTCCCGGGCAAGAAAGACCAGTGGCGGTCCCCTTCCTCACCCCCACGCAACCCGGCTTCTCTCCGCCAGAAACCCCAGGGGCAGGAGTATACACGATCCCGGGGCTGGGAGAGGAGCCAATAATAGGAATCAAATAGCCCGTTAACAAGGGGGTGCCAGGGCATGGAAGAAGCGAGAGGGGTGAGGTTACCACGCGGGAGTTGTGCTCCAGCGGGGAACCATTCAAGAGCAATGACAGGTCGGCGGGGGAAGGCTCGGGTGGCGAGGGAGGCTGGAGAACTGCTTTTCGTGTCTTTCTCAGGGCCTGCGGGGGGAATCCCGGGGCGGCGGCAACGGGGCTCTCGGGTCGTTCCCCGCCTCCCGCGGCCCCCGCGCGTCCCCTCTGCCACCCGCTCAGCCTGCGGCCGCCCCCGCCCCGCGCGGAAGGAAGCGCCGGGCTCCCCCCACGCTCTCCCGCTCTCTCGCGAGTCCTGTGCAGGCCCTTTCAGGGGGAGGGGGAGGGGGCGCGGAGGGAATTGCTGCAATGGAGCGCCGAGAGAACCCTGCCCGAGCGAGGCAGTCGGTGGAAAGCCACGGCCACATAAAAATGCCATATTAATTTTTTAAAAGCCATAAATCACCCCTCCCTCTGCAAAAGAAAATCATAAACCCGATCCCATGCAAACCTGCGAGCAGCCACCCACTTCCTATTTCTGTCACAGCAGCTACACCCTGCCAGCAACCACCCCCCGGGCGCCCCCTCCCGCCACCGCCACCCCCGCCGCCGCCTCCCCGCTGCTCAGCCATTTGCCAACTGACGCCCCCGTAAATAAAAATGCCCCAAGTGGGGCCGGTTGGGAGGCTTGGGGGAAGGGCGCGCAAAAGAGGGGGGTTCGAGGGTTGCACAATATCCTAGAAGGTCCGTGGCTGGAGCAAGGAGAGAACCGGAGGCGGGGGGAGGGGAGGCAAGCCGTGAGGGTTCCTGCGGCACACGGTGCACCCGGGCGACCGCGGCGCGCCGCTTACCTTTCACCACCCTGTCGGTCGTCGACAACTTGGGATCAATTGCCTTGGGCTCGGACATCTCCAGCCGCCGGGGGACAGCGACGCGCTGCTCGTCCGTCCTACTGCACACCCCGACCGGACCGGCGGGCCAGACACTCAACGCCGCCGCCGCCGCGCTGCAAACCGCTCGGCTGGAGGTCTGGGCTCTGAGCTGGCTTTAAAGTTACTGCCTTCTCGCGCGTCCCTCCTCCTCCACCTCCTCCACCTCCTCCTCCTCCTCCTTCGCAGCCGCCGCCGCCGCCTTCACTCCTCCTCCGCCGCCGCCAGCCCCGCCGACTCCGCTCCGGGCTGCGCGTGTGTGGTGGTTATTTATTTATTTTCTAAGCACGCCTCTTGGTTCTTCTTTTATTCTTGGGGGAAGGGGGATGGGGAGGAGAAGCGCACACAGGAGCACCCACCCTGGCAAGGAGACCGGGCACCGCGGAATGGAGCCCCACGCGCGCACTCTGCCGGGATTAAGACCGATCACATGGGAGGGCCGGGGGCGAGAGAGAAGAGGCAGGGCCGCCGATGTCAGTGCCACCAGCCGTGCCTCGGCGTCCCCGGCGGCGGAAAGGCGGCCGCCGCTGCTGCTGCTGCTGCTGCCGCTGTTGCCGCCTCTGCTTCCCCACACCAAGCGCCACCGCTCGTCCGCGGCCGCCGGAGACGTCCCGCCGCTGCGCTCGCCCGCGCTCCTTTCTGCCTCCCCGCGCCGCTCCTTCACTCACACAGGCACAGCCGCGGAGCTCGGCAGACACAGTCCCGGGCGCAACCTACCCTCCGCCGCCGCCGCCGCCGCCGCCGCCTCCGCCACCGCGCCCGCCTCCGCCTCCTCCCCTTCCTCCTCCCGGCCCCCGCCTCCAGCGCCCCGGCAGCCTCCACCTCCCTGCGGAGCCAGCCCCCCCCCACTCCCCGCCCCGGCGTCGAAGCTCTTGGCACCCATTGGCTGAGGTGCGCGTCACTCACTGCTAGGTAGGGCCTCCCCGCTCGCCCCGCCTCCCGCTCCTCCTTGCCGTCCCCGCCCCCCGCTGTTTTCTCCCAGCTGCCAGTCCACTGGGCCTGCTGCCGCTGCCGACCAGTCCCCGCTCAGGTGTCACTGTTGCTGGCAGGCCCGGATAGGGAAAGAGAATGGGGAGGGGGTCGCGGCTGGGAGGAGAGGGGCTGTACTCTGCCCCCCGCAGCCCATTTGGCATCCGCCCCTGGACCCCGCACACTCCCCCGCGCAGCTTTGGCAGTTATGCGTTGTCGGCTGGGTTAAGCCGCAGTGTGAGTAGCCAAGCGCGGAGGGTGTCTCCGGGTGTGTGCGTGGCCCTCAAGAGGGCAAGAAGGAGGGAGGCAGGGAGAGGAGGGAAGGGGGTGGGGGTCAGACGCACCGAGGGAGGGCGGAGGAAGGAAGAGCTCGGGGAGCTCCGGGGCCCGCGGCACAGCTGCTGTCGCTGTCGCTGCCGCAGCTGTCCAGGGAGGATCGCCAAAACGGCGACGAATAAACAACTTACCTTGGGGAGTCGGGCTCCGCCTGTGATGGGTGTACGGTGGTTTTGTTACTGGGCTTTTTCTGTGGGCGGTGTGGTGGTTATCAGTGTTTCCCACCCGTGCATCCACACCTTCTGAGGAGGGGGCCGCTTCTGAGCGTCGCGAGTCAGGGACGTGGCTGAGTGTGCCGGGCGGGCTCGCCAAGGAGATTGGGGACGGGAGTCCAAGCGAGCCCCAGCAACTTTGAGTCACCCGGGACTGCCCTGCCCATCTCCAGGGAGAAATGAGGGGACGGGAGACACACCGCAGAGGGTCGCCTTTTCCCTGTTCACAGGCTCACGCAGTCAGTGGTCAGGACTGGTGGCACCACACCTCCCTTCCTGGCTCCTTCCAATCATCCGACGTCCACTTGGTTCTCCGGGTGTGTGTGCGGGGCGCTGAAGCCCAAGGCGGATCCCCACTGTGGTCCCTTCGGTTGGGAGAATACAGGAGAGAATGCTAGGCGTGGGAGGACAGCGTGACAATAGCCCAAGAGCTCCTTTCTGACCTGCCTGCCCCACCACAGAATGAAGAGCCAATCTCCCTCTGTCCGAAGGTCACCTCCGCTCACTACTGTCCTCTCTCTGACCAACCCGGCAAAGAGATTGGAGCTTGCTTCTCTGTGAACAACAGAGAGCTGAATAAATTTCTCACCCTCCATCCTTCCTCTTATATTTCTTAATTCCTTCAATATCAGGGTTTTTTCCCTACTTCCTGAATTGGACAATGAGCCCAGGAAAAAGCCTAATAAAAGATTGAGGGGAGCTAGGAGATGGAGCCAGGAGACAGATTAGATTAGAGTTCAAACTCGAAAATAAGCTTGAGAACTTGACTGATGGTGCTTTGAGTATGGCTTGAAGAGTATAGCCTGCAAGGAACAGGACCTCACAGTAAAAGGCAAGGAGCTTCTGTGGAAGCCTTCTAACAAAAGGAGACCATATAGGGTGTGTCCCACATATTTAGGGAGGCTGCCACCAGCTCCAAGATTCTGCTGCCCAATTCATAACCCCAGGATAGCATGTGGTGATTAGGCAGACAGTGCATTCAATAAATATGTATTGTGTCCCTTTTACATGCTAGGCACTGTGGTAGGTAATTTGTGTGGTGTGTGTGTGTGTGTGTGTGTGTGTGTGTGTGTGTGTGTGTGTGTGTGTATAGGGTGTTGGGGGGGCAGTTATTTGAAAATGGTCCTTGCTCTCAATAAAGCCTAGAGTCTAGTAAAACTGTCATAAAAATATGAGCTCTGAGAGGCCACTATATCGCCTCAGGAAGTGGTTGTTGAAAACAGTCTCCTGAGCACCAGCAGCCCTAGTTGCTAAGGCAGATTTGGGAAGTTGGTTCCTAGCCAGATGGCACAGAGTAAGGCAGGGATGCCAAGCCTATGGGTGAAGAAGAGAGCCTGCCTGAGGAAAGACCAGGAAACCATGTCCAGTGATGCTCACTTCCAAGGCCACAGTGTTTTTCACACAAGTTGCAAAGAGAGGTGCAGATCCCACCATTATTTGGACGCAGTTTTCAGGTTTAGAAATAACACCTCTGAACCAAGATCAGAGGGCTTAAAATGTCAGCACCATAGAAAAGTTTTATGATACGGATAGGAAATAAAGGCACACCTTGAGGCACACCCTTCAGTCCGCTACAAGTTTGGGACACCTCCTACCTGAGGTATGTGTGGGAAAAAAAGTTATGAATCATAATCACTTTACAACACATCTTATTTTCATCAGTCACCTTTAATACATGTGTATAGTCCCATACTGTTGCAACACAAACACCTCTTCTTGGACAAAACTGGACCCTCCTCAAAGGAAAACTACACAGCAGAAATTAACTAAGGACTAGTTACCTGCAAACCTGCATACTGGTATAGCCAAATCATCTTTCATATTGAGATACTTTTTCAGATGTCCTATGATCTGCTGCCATTTTTTAAAATCCTATTATACTGTCCAAGTAGTCCTTGATTATATTATCCCTTACATAAAATTACCTTACACTTAGAATTTACATTTTCAAGAAGTTATTTCAACAATGTCCCTTGTTTATGAAGAAAAAGAAAGGAGAAAAGAGGTGGGAGCCCAATGTGGCAGAAAACAACTTGCAGTCTGATAATAAATTGTATTTCCCTTTCCTTAGTATACTTCTGGAAAGCATCTGCCCAGCTAGGGATTCCACTCCCTTGCATCTGAGAGGGTGCGTGTGCTAGTTCTGGCCAGTGGATTCTGGGCTGAATGAGTGTTTGATCAGTTTCAGGTCAACGCAATTAGGCAGCAGTTATGCATTTTCTTCAGCCAATGAGCTCTACTCCTTTAGCTGAATGCAGAGGCTTCTAGGGCACAGGGGAAAGCATAACCCTAAATGGAAGGAGCTGAATGCCTAGATTACCACCTATAGGAATGCTGCCCACCTACAAGGAAAATCTGCTTTAGACTTTACAAAAGAAGAAATAGATTTTTACTGAGTGCTCCACTGGAATTTGAGGATATGTTTGTTAGGGTAGTTAGTATTCCCAAATTAATACACAAGAGTTATTTATTATGTTAGCTCAAAAAGTAAAATCCAGAATTATCGTGTATCTGTTATATAACAGCATGACCAGAATACGAAAAACATTCTTATTTCTTTTAATACACAAGCATCAAAATTGTATATTTTGTAGATGAATTATTCATTTACCAGGTGTGTTTTGAACACCTGTTCTGTGCAAGGTACTATACTAGGTGATGCAAAATGTATAAAGAATTCAAAGATTTAGTCCCTTCATTTGAGAATCTCAAAGTCTTGTAATATAAGAATTATACACATATTTGTAAACATTTCGGTGTAAGGTGCAACTTCCTCTCACTATTGAGAACTCAAACTAATTTTACTATTCACTTCATTTAAATGAATTATGAAGATATGTGTGCAAAAAAATACTGAAGATTCGGAATAATCAATGCATTCAAGTGTTCCATGTCACAGTTTACTTCCCTTGGTGTAAATCACAGTAAATGAACAATATTTTAGTTTGCTGACAAGTGTTCTGCTAGATCTAGAGGCATTTTCGTTCTGCAGAAAAGAAATAAAGATGTATTTTATATCCTGTTTTGAGAATAACCTGCTTTCGAAAATGTGGACTTTCCGTTCTTGGATGAACATTCTATCATTTGACATTAAGAGTTGCATAATAACGTCTGGTTTTGGCTCTTGTGAGGCATGCACTTCGTTCTGAGTAGCTGATGGTCGACAGCAATATGTCTGACCTGTTCTCACCTGCACTGGTGGAGCACAGCACTGAAGAACTTGCACTGGCGTAGACAGCCAGTCCTGATGGGGCCATGAATGTGTGCGAGAATTTGATTTATTACCGTAAAGCTAATTCCTCTGACACTCCCTTCTAACTTGTGAACTTCTACCCTCTTCACAACAGAGACTCTACAAAATATATGATCCAACATGGATTTTACTCAAGATTTAAACTAAAAGGGCTTTTATTTTTTATCTTTTGGATTGCTCTTGAAATTTTGTTGAACCTTACATTTTTCAGAAGGCAATTTTACTCATTTTAGAAAAGTTATTTCCCTAAGAACATAAAAAATTGTTATGCCAAATGTATTCAGGAATAAATTAATTTTTTTCTATTAGGGGCCAAACTATAACTTACAGAATTATATGCTAAGTTTAAAACGGAGTGGGCATATTTTACATGAAATTTGACCAAGACTTCAGGTGATCATATTCGTGCAGATTTAATAAACATATTATTGTTTATTTATATTTGTATCTTCATCTTATATCCCAGTTCTGAGCACAGACCATGTGCTCCACCAATTTTATTGATTTAAAAAAGTATTTTAAAATGTATTGGCATCCAATATGTGAAGCCCTAGGCTTAATACCACAGTATCTGCTCTCAGGGATATTTCAATATTACTAATATACATACATATATGTGTGTGTATATATATGTATCTCTCTCTCCATATATATGAGTGTGTATGTGTATATATATACATACACACTCACACACTCATTGGTAAGAAGTCTTATTAGCCCTTTCTCCTAGATAGTTTAAATTCTAATTTTATGATTAATTTAAAAATTATGAATAGGTTGGGGCGCCTGGGTGGCTCAGTGGGCTAAAGCCTCTGCCTTCGGCTCAGGTCATGATCCCAGGGTCCTGGGATAGAGCCCCGCATTGGACTCTCTGCTCAGCAGGGAGCCTGCTTCCCCCTCCCTCTCTCTGCCTGCCTCTCTGCCTACTTGTGATCTTGTCAAATAAATAAATTAAATCTTTTTAAAAAAGGGGCGCCTGGGTGGCTCAGTGGGTTAAAGCCTTTGGTTTCGGCTTAGGTCATGATCCCAGCCTCCTGGGATCGAGCCCCGCATCGGGCACTCTGCTCAGCGGGGAGCTGCTTCCCTTCCTCTCTCTGCCTGCATCTCTCCCTATTTGTAATCTCTGTCTGTCAAATAAATAAATAAAATCTTAAAAAAATATATGAATAGGTTAATGGTGCCAAGTCATAAATGTTTACATTTTAAATAGATATATGTGTGCCATTACATTGACAATCTAAGAAATAGTCATGCCATAAAACTTTATGTATTCTGGCTTTCCTAAACTCAGAATTTCAGAATATTTGACCAGAAATGAGCTGAAGTTGATATTTGAAGTGCTTTGAAAACAATGTCAGCAACAACAGCAAAAGACTTAGTATTCAAACTAAAGGTACTATCAAATTGTAGGAGATTTGATAAATCAATTTAGGAGAAAGCTCATCAGCCCTTTAAAAGTATACTTGCATACACAAGATCAATATAGTATTATAAATGAATTTCACTCATCAAAACCAACAGATATTTAACTTTACTGGGACTAAGTTTTGCCCATTATCAATTGAAAATTCATGAATTTGCAAGAAAATCATCTATTATGAAAAAAGAATCTTGATCCCGGAGTCCTGGAATCGAACCCCACATTTGGCTCCCAGCTCAGCAGGGAGACTTCTGTTCCTACCCCACAATTCATGTTCTCACACACTCTGCTCTCTCTCTCTCTCTCTCAAATAAATAAATAAATAAATAATCTAAAAAAAAATCTTGTACTCAGACTAGCAATCTTTCCATTTATTTCTAGTCAGTGAGGTTTTACTCTATTAGTATTTATGATTATTGGAAAGCATATATTCAATAGATATTTATTGAACACTTACACATATCAAGCACTAGGAATATAATGTGGAAAAAAAAGTCTCTCCCCTCATAAAACTTACATTCTAACAGAGAGACAAATGATTAAAAAAAAAAAAAAAAAGAACAATTACAAACAATTGCACACTCAGGGCACCTGAGTTGAGTATCTGCCTTCAGTTCAGGTCATGATCCCAGGGTGGTAGGATCAAGGCCTACGTTAGGCTCCCTGCTCGGTGAGGAACCTGATTCTCTCTCTCCCTCCTGCCAATTGCTCCCCCTGCTTGTGCTTATTCTCTCTTTCTTTTTTTTTAATCCTTTTAAAAAATTATAGACACTATATTAAAATTACAGACACTATATTAAAAAATATACAGACACTTAGGTGGCCTAAGTGATAAACAAAAATAATGTACGCTGGTAAGGGCACTGAAAGACATGATGGGCAAAGGGGTGTTACTCACTGCTGCAGGCAAATTATTGAGGGGAGACTTCTCTGAAAGGTGATATTTCAGTAAAGATTAAAATGAACTGATGGTAATATTTATGCAGCTCTCTGGAGGAAAAAAAAAATATTCCAGGTAAGGGAATAGCATATGCAAAGGCCCTGAAGTAAGAGTCTGACATTTTTAAAGAAATGTGAAAGGAGACCAGTGTAGCTAGAGCATTGGTAAATCAGAGAAAGCAGTACAAGATGAGATCAGAAAGATGATGTAGGGTTAGATCATATAGGACCTTATAGACCATAGAAAAAGTTCTGTCATTCTGGTAAAATGAAACATATTTGTTAGGAAAGTGGTAAACGATAGGATTTTTGCATAAAGAAAACTGTCACTCTTTTGTAATTACTGACACTCTACATAGTTGTGGGAAGGGAGCAGGGGTAGGAATGCCAACAGCACGTAAGAGAGTGTCGTCTGAATCCACGCTAGAAATAAAGTGGTTTGGATACAGAGTTTAAGAAGTGGTGAGAAGTTTCTAATTCCAAACATATTTTAAAAGTAAGGTTAACAGATTTGCTGTTAGATTGAAGATGCAGGAAAGTTAGAGTCAAGAACTGCAAGGTTTGGAGTCTGAGCTAATGCGAGATGGAGTTACCACTCACCAAGGAAAGGAACATTGGAAATAGAGCATAGTTTGTGGAGAAGACCTAAAACTGGACTTTGATATGTTAACTTTGAGATGCATATTATACGCAGAGGTGGAAAAGGCGTGCAGGTAGTTGGATATATGAGTCTATGGAGAGGAGACAGCCAAGCTGGTGATGTACAAATCAGCAGGTCATGGCATCGTAGCCATACTTCATTTCAGTTAAGGGGTGGAAAGAAGAGGAGGGACCAGCAAAGCTGATGGACGGGAGGAGGTTCTGGAGGAGAAGGAGGGTGTCTGTGAGGTCAAGCAAATGAAATGAATTGTGTCAACAATGCTGGTGGGTTTAATAAAATGACAACTGAGAATGGACTACTGATTTTGGAAAAAAAGGGAGTTCACTGGTTATTGTAGCTGGGCAGTCTTTACACCTACCTAAAATAGCACCTCATCAGCCTCTGCCTCTCCATACTGAGGTAGCTCCTTTTTCATGTCTATAATTACTTGACATTACATGGGTGGGTGTGCTATGTGTGTGATTTGTTTGCCCATCTTTCGTCTTTCTGCAGTTAGACAATATGATTTTTGAGAGCAGGGACCTTACTCCCATTTGAATTTCCAGTGCCCGTAGATCATATGCCTGGTACATCCTAGGTGCTTAATAAATGTTTGTTGAAATAAAGAATATTCACTTGCAATGTTATGCCAGGTTAGTTTTTCTGCTTTTCTCAAAAGTTGAAATAAGCATTTCAGTGGGGTGGGGTATGGGGGAACGAGGTGAAGGGAGTCAAAGGTACAAACTTCTGATGTAAGATAAATAAGCTTTGGGAATGTAATGTACAACATCATGACTATAGTTAACAATACCGTATTGAATATTTGAAAGTTACTAAGAGTATATGTCCTAAAAGTTCTAATCATAAAGAAAAAATTGTAACTATGTGAGATGATGGATGTTAATTAATTTTATCATGGTAATCGCCTTGCAATATATATATATACCAAATCATGTTGTACACCTTAAATTTATACAATTTTCTATGTCAATTATATCTCATTAAAACTGGGGAGAAGAAGAAATAAACATTTCAAAGCATTTGTAGGGGAAAAAATTCACGTTTAGATTTTTTTAAGTTACAAAATCAACTTTCATAGATTAAAAAGAGTTGACTCAGGCCTTGAAGATGAGAAATGGAATGGGAATTCAGGAGTTTAGTTTTAACATGAGGCGTGTCTCTCACATGTCCCCGCTGTAAGAATAATTATGTGTGTAAATCCAGGGGAGGGCACAGTATTACTCACAGCTCCTCTTTCTCCAAATACACAAAGAGTTCTATTGTTTGCAGCATCTAAGCTATTCCCTGGTGATAAGTTAGGCCAGACATTAGCAATTCTCAGGGAGGAAGTGAGCAGGGTGTGGGTAATGGTTGTTTAGAAACAGTCCCTCAAAAGAGGTTTGTTGTTTTTTTTTTTTCCTCCTCTTTCAGGGTGTCCCTAATGTCCAACCCCGAGAAATCTAGACAGTCAGGGAAATTGTGCTAGATATGCTTTAGGGTACCTGTTCCACCCATACCCATCTTTAAAAATGCCCCAGCCATAGAACCTGCTGAGTGAGCATCAGAACACAGGTTCACCTGCTACTACCACAGAAGATTGGACCAGGATAGTTGAACATCTAACTAAAAGATACCTAAGGACTAGTGACCTTTAATTTCCCTGACCTAATTGGCAAAAGTGAGCTGGGCTAATAAGATACCTTCTGGGAAGAGCTGGACATTCAGAAGAAAGTTGGTGGTGGTTGCTTGAATGAAAGATCCTACAGCCTGGGACTGAGATGGCCACCAGCAAATGAGACATGTGCCAGGTGAATAAACACATGAAGCCATTTGGGCTGGAAGGACCATAGGTCAGATTCAGCAAGGGTGAAGAGAGGAAAGGATTAGGGGGAGGGAGGGAGGAGAGGGGGACAGGGACCCTATTCTAAAACTGTTTTCTTTTTTGTCCTTCCTGAGGCCTGGTTGTTTAAATTTTTTCTGGATTTATGAGACCCCTCATTGCCCTCATAATAAACCGTGTTTTCTAGAGCTGGTTTGAGAGTTATGTTCCTTATAATCCAAAGACCCATCACTAAATCATATGGAAGATACAAAGAACAGCTGAGATTGTTAGTCCATGGCTCTGTAAGTTTTCAAAAGTTAACACCTTCTGATTCTGGGGCTTACAGAAATCCTCTCCATTCAAAAAATGACTATAAACTGCTCCCACCCTTGTCCATCCCAGTTGTTTCTCTAGCACACCCAATGCCAAAAATAAACAGAGCAAAACAGTAGATGTAAAGGTGGGGCAGGGACTGACTGGGGAGTCTTGATAAGTTTTGGAGCTATTCCACTGAATATTCTCTATGCCTGTTTTCATGTCCCCATCAGTCAGGTTACAGGGTATGCTGCAGTACAAATGGAAAAATCTTAGTAGCTTAACAAAGTTTAAAGTCATCTGCAGGTCTGAGCCACTCCTCAGGGCAGCCATCCTCCGGGTGCTGACTCAGCATTCCAGCCTGCTTCAGGCTGTCAGAGGGTACCCTATTAGCAGGTGCTTTCACAGTAACTCAAGGGGAGGAGAGCCCTGGACAGCTGGCCTCCAGCAATCAAGAGCTTTGGCCTGGAAATAACACTCACCCATGGCTACACTCACATTCATTGGCCTGAGCTCCTCCTTTGGCTACACCTAATTTCAAGAAGGACAAAGGTATGTGATCCTCCCACATATCTAATAGTAGAGGGAGATCAAATATTTATAAAGAGTAGTGATGCCAATCAGCATTTCTAAATAATCCATCTAACCCTGTAGGACCTCCAGGCTACTGTTTGACACCCAGAGATGATGGCTTGTGTCTTACTGCTCTTACATACCAAGATACTTCTGAATGACTGTGCATTCTGATCTGTTTCTTGTATTGAACCTCTCCTTCTGTCCCTGCTGCGTGGCCTCTACTAGACTGAATGGGATACACTCCACTTGGACCAGTTTTGATATTACTGCATCTACCCCGGGCCTGCAGTCCCACAGCAGAGTCCTGGTATCACTACCACTTCGTGTAACCTCCCCAGCTCCCTTTTCGGCCAAGGCTTGGTTCCTCCCTCATGTTCTCCACTCTGCTGCCTCTGTAGGTGGGCAGCATTAAACAAGAATGGACAGTTACTAGTATTATACAAGCTGGACTTGAAAAAGAATGCCTTCTTTTTTATGTTTAAGATTTTATTTATTTATTTGACAGAGAGCACAACTAGGCAGAGCGGCAGGCAGAGGGAGAGGGAGAAGCAGATTCTCCCCAGAGCAGAAAGCCTAATGCAGGACTTGATCCCAGAACCCAGGGATCACAACCTGAGCCAAAGGCAGCCATGTAATCCACTGAGTCCCCCAGGTGCCCCAAAAGAATGCCTTCTTTAATGTGTCTTAGGTACACCTAGAAATACTGAGTTCTTTTCTGATTTTCAAAGATGTGAACAGATTACTTGGAAATATGAATGTATCTATACACAGACATACATAGAGTTGTTTATGAGTCACTGTCTTTTGTAAAAAGTTAATATGATCAGGGGTGCCTGGGTGGCTCAGTCGGTTAAGCGGCTGCCTTAGGCTCAGGTCATGATCCCAGGGTCCTGGGATAGAGCCCCAAGTCAGGCTCTCTGCTCAGCAGTGAGCCTGTTTCTCCCTCTCCCTCTGCCTGCCTCTCTGCGTACTTGTGTTCTGTCTGTCAAATAAATAAATAAAATCTTTAAAAAAAAAGTTAATATGATCAGTTTAATAATATGCAAATTCATTATACTGCATAAATGCTAAGCAGTTTTTGTGAATGTTATGTTTTGGTACTGTTTGATACAGGAAAAAAACTTTTTTTTTTCTCTTCTTACTTTGTTAGTCCTACAGTGTGATAGGTAGTCCTTTATGTCAACTGACTAGTCTGTAATACCCAGTTACTTAACTAAACCCTGGTCTAGATGTTGCTGTGAAGGTATTTGGTAGACGTAATTTACATCTACAATTGACTTGACATAAGGAGATAACCCTTGATAATATGGGTGGGCCTCATCCTATCAGTTAAAGGCCTTAAGAGCAAAAACTGAGATCTCCTGGAGAAGAAGGAATTCTGCTTCAAGAGGAGTATTGGCTCTTGCCTGAGTTTCTAGCCTGCCAGCTGCCCTATGGATTTCAGACTCACCAGCCTATGAGTGTGTGAGCCAATTCCTTAAATCTCTTTATATGCACATAACACATAGAGTTATATATATGTGTGTATAATTTCATATATATATGATATATACATATATAATTTCAGGTTCTGTTTCAAACCCCTATTTATATTCACAGTGTGTAATTGTTTTCTGATTCAAGGTCAGCAGTTATTCTAAATATCATTAATATTTATGCATCCATATCTCTCTGTCTCTCTGGCTGTCTCTGTCTCCTACACATGCATGCAAACAAGTGCATACACACACACACACACACACACACACACACAACATGTCACGTAGAAACACATCATATATTGATTAAGAAATAAAACTTCTGTTTTAATTTTCTAGGGTAAAAATTCACTTTGCTTTTCTCACTCATGGCCTGGATAAAGAATTTCTATTTTCCCAAATATACCAAATTCCCAGGTAATTCTAATGGTTTGTCAGTTACCTAAGGTTGGGGTACCCAGATGTAGACCCTGAGTTGAAAATTCATCTAAAATTGATTTATTAAAGAGTGTCTCAAGGGGGAAAAAAAAACTAAAAAAAAAACTAAAAACAAAGGAAAGTAGGGCAAATGACAGGTAAGGGAAGGAAACAAGGCAAGGATGAGATGTCAAACAAAGACCGAGGGATGGTAACTTTGTTAACTTCTGCAGGGGACCTCTGCAGACCCTTAAGTCACAGAATGTCACACCTAAGTCAGACCCCTAAGTCACACCTCCAGGCTGTTCCCAACAGGGAGCAGGCAGGGAGCTGAGTGTATTTCACACCACAAGTCAGTGGTGGAGATGCAAATTCCGAGGCAATCCTGGTTCTCATGGCATTGAGGGCAGGTGCTGGGGAAGTATGAGGAACGCACTGAGACAGAGATGTAGGTGAAAGCACGCAGGGAGCTGTTATATATGGAAATGGAAAAGGTTTGGAGAGGATATGGGTGGATAGGAGAATCTGCTTGTCAGGATTGTGTAGAGGGATGGTATAGGAAAACAATCATATCACTTCACTGCATACCTTAAAAAAAAAAAAAAACCACTCTTTTTATATCACTTCACATTAGTCTCCTTTCCCCACCTTCACAATGGACATCCTAGGAGTAAATGTGATGTGATTTCATTGGCAGATGGTCTCACTCTTGCTCCATTTCCAATCTCCAAATAATGTCCCTTGTCTTGTACGAAATTCTTAAGTCTCAGAACATAGAATGTAGTCCCTTTATGGATAGATTAATGTGAAAATATTCCCAAGGCTGGAAACACATTAACTCAGCTCAGAACTGACTTGTCCAGGGTATTTGTGGCTAGGTCCTCTGCCCAGCCTTGGAAAGCATTTGGTGTATGCTGGCTGTTTTATCTGTTTAGAAGCCACATCTCAAATCTGACTCATTCCCATCTCCTACATGAATTCTGGGGCCATAGTTCTATGGATTAAGATTGGGTACATGATGCCATCTTCCCCCATCAGATTCCTTTATTTGCAGAATTTTGGGTTCAATCTTTCTCTAGAACACAGGTGGTATTTATACAAAGGCAATTTCAGTAGCTACATCATTCTGTCCTATAAGATCAGGAAAGCAGAAAAAGGGTTTCTACAGAAAGAGAGAAAGAAATACATATTAGGCATACAGAGAAGAACATAGCTGAAAGACATAGCTGAAAGCTGCTAGTATTCCCTTCCCTGACTCCACCATGTTCCTGAGGCCCAGATGCATGACGGTTCTTGGAGCACCCGAGACCCCAGTATATTCTTAGCATTCATTCCCATTTTGTGTTGAAGTTGGGTTGAAATTTAGTTATATGCAACCAAAGAGTAATAAATAAGGAGGGGAAACCAACAGTAACAACTTTTCTGAGCTATGGACTCTGCCTGGGAGAAATTCTGAGTAGAGACCAGAGGGCGTCCCTTATCTCCAGGCATCTGGATGAGCATGGGGTGGTCCAGAGGCTAGGGTGGCAAAATGCACAATCCGGGGGTTTAAAAGTCTTTCCAGAAGTTACCGGATGGGAACACTTTTTAGAGGATCATTTTCCAGATCCTCAAAGTTCATGCTTACTTTTTCTTAAAGTTGATCTGTTAGGCGATCTCCTGGGACCTGCCCCTTCTCCTTTGCCACGTCTCTCTTCACAGACTCTCATGCCCTGCCCCTTCATCTGCAATTGGTATGGTAGTTATCCCAAGCTGTGAAACCTCTTGGGTGCCAAACAAAGGAACAATTTGAGAAGTGAAGCTGAGAGAGCATCACATGGTAAAGCTAGAAAGGCATGAACGAAAATATCGGAAGAAAGTATTCTGTCTTATCTAAGTGAGAGACTCACGGCTATGTTCCTGTCACTTTATCTATCTCCCCAAAACCACACATTAGTTATGTCTTCACATTCAGAAGTTAGATGATAGTGGGGATGCATATTTATGTGTTTATTGGGATTGAAAAAAAAATCAGGTTTTGGATTTTTTTTTTCCTCACAGAAAGCCTAGTTTAGATTATTGGTTTCACAATTAAGAACTGATTTTGCCAACTAAATTCCTTGGCAGATATTTTTCTTCTAAATAAGTTAAATTTGTCACTCTAATGGTTTAATAGAAAATATTTAACACACAAATACAATACACAATTTGCTAGAACTTACAGTCATGTGCAGCTATTAAACTTCAATATAAAATTTTACCTTACAACTGAAAATATAATTTTTAAAAATTATTTTAGGAGATACCCAAGCAAAAACTGTATGATACGTCTAGATTACCAAAATGTATCCATCCAGATTAAGTCACTGTGATCAAGTCAAACTGACTAGACACATTTTTTTTTCCTTTTTATACTCTTGAAAACCTTGTGACCCTAAGACTACAACACTTTGATTAGCTGAATCACCAAGGTATAAAAGCATTCACTCATTTCTTTTTTGAACATATGAGAGTAAACCAAGTATACTAGGTACCTGAAAGGTGGTAGTTTTTGATATTCAAGGGAAAAGGAATAAAAATAAACTTTTTTAGTTGTTTTATAATTCTACATGTTATTAACATCAAACTTTAATAGTATAGTTAATAGAATATCTCCTATATATTTATTTTTTCACACTGTTCGAGTAGGTATTTTTGTCTATCTAAGTTTATCTAAGAGCAAAGTCCGAGATAGAGATCCTCTTCAAATGATTTAGTGAAAAAGTGCCCTCAAAAGAAAGAAGATTAAGGAAAGCAGGAAGGACAGGAAATAAAAACTAAGCAAGAGAGAGGTCCTAACTGGTCATTAGCTTCAGGCTAATCCCACTGAAAAGCTCTGAGCCTGAACCACACCACAGAATGAGACACCCAAGTTGCAGAGAGATGGCCTTTTGGGCCCACATTAACCAAGATCTCTGGGCAAGTGGCAGTTCCTGTGTGACCGACACTCTGGGGGCAATTCTCTGGAGAAGAGGGCCACTGTCAGTCAAAACTCACAGCTGATGGGGAATTGGGAGCTCTGGATGGTAAAGGGGATCTGGGAGGGACACCAACAACCTCTCTAGCTTTCTATTTAGGAATAAGGAAACCAAGGCTCAGAACGTTTAAGGATCATGAGCCACTGTTCCACAGGTGAATGATGGAGTTATGCCCCAAGTTCGGTCTTTTGACCTTGAAGCCACACAGTGAAGTTCAAATCTTTTCTGTGTCAAACTGTTTCATGTCCTATAGTGTATATAGTCTATGGAGCTAAACAATTTGATATGAAATCAGACTAGCTATACTGTTGTACTAGCTACGTTCTTGGAAATATATCCTTTGGATCCATGACCTAGGGAGGTTACTTAACATTTCTGAGTCTCAACTTCTTAATCTGAAAAATGTGAACAATAATAACTAGCAGGGTATTCTGATGATGAATGAAAACAAACATGTAAAGCACCTAGTGTTCTTCCTTATGTCATACATGTGTTCCAAAATATCCATTTTCTTTCCTTTTCTTTTACCTATAAGTAGACCCATTAAAATAGTGTAGAGAATATACTGGGTAACACATAAATAATATATTGGTCAGCACATAAATACATACACATGTTGCCAAGAGGGAACATTGTCAAAAGAGACTAGATTTTCTAGAAAGTCCTTGTCTAAGTTGCTACCACAAAAGCTTTAAAATTGACTACTACAATTTAATGATCACTTTATCCCTGTTTGAATCTGTATGATTTTTTTAAAAGCCTTCAAAGCATAACATACATATAAAAAATGAAAAAGTCATTTTCCAGTTTGAGGTTTATGCAAACAGAGTCAATATTAACATGATGATCTTTCTTTTACTTAAGTGTTACTGTCTTTTTAAAATTTTCACTCATGAATAGTATTATGATGTGTATGTGTGTATGTACATACACACATATATATACCTATATATTTATATACACACACAGTTCTTTAAGTATTTCATTGCTGATGAACATTTAGTTGTTTCCAGTTTTGGACTATGATTAATAACACTTGGTGAATATTACTGAACTTCTCATGTGGTGCACATGTGTGCATTTCTTTTGGGTCCAAAAGGTAAGAGTTCAGTTGCAGGATTATGAAATATGTTTATGATCAGCTTGAGTAAATACTAACAAATAGCTTTCCAAAGTGGCTGTTACAATTTATACTCCATTCTCCCACAATTTATAGCACTTCCGGTTGCTCCGTATTTTCACCAACACTTGGTTTTCTCTGTTTTGTTTCTCTTTTTACCATTCCAATGGCATGCTGCTACATACCTATTAAAATTACATTTTACTTTCCATTTCCCTGATGCCTTATGATACTGAGTACCTTTGCATACTTTTTTTTTTTTTTAAAGATTTTATTTATTTATTTGACAGGCAGAGATCACAAGTAGGCCGAGAGGCGGGCAGAGACAGAGGAAGGGAAGCAGGCTCCCTGCTGAGCAGAGAGCCCGATGCAGGGCTCGATTCCAGGACCCTGGGATCATGACCTGAGCTGAAGGCAGAGGCTTTAACCCACTGAGCCACCCAGGTGCCCCCTTTGCATACGTTTTTAGCTATTTTGGTATTCTTTTTTTGTGAGTCACTTTTCAAGTCTATTGCCATATTTCTTTCTTTTCTTTTAAAGATTTTATTATTTTATTTGATGGAGAGAGAGAAAGAGAGCATGAGCAGGGGGAGGGGCAGTGGGAGATGGAGAAGCAGACTCCCCGCTGAGCAGGGAGCCTGACGTGGGGCTCAATCCCAGGACTACAGGATCATGACCTGAGCCGAAGGCAGACACTTAACTGACTGAGCCACTCAGGCGCCCTCATTGCCATATTCCTATTGGGTTGGCCTTTTTAATTTTTTTTATTTTTAAGTGTTTACTTAAATTATAAATATTTAACATACAGTGTAATATTAATTCCGGGTGTACAATATTGTAATTCAGCACTTCCAGACATCACCCAGTGCTTATCACAAGTGCACTCCTTAATCCCCATCACCTGTGTAACCCATACATACCCCTACCCAAGGTCCCTCTTGTTCTCTACACTTAAGAGTCTGTTTCTTTTTTTTTTTTTTTAATTTAATGATTCATCACTTACATAGAATAGCCAGTGCTTATCGTAACAATCACTCTCCTTAAAGGGATGGTGGATTTTATTTTTTTCTTATTGATTTTTAGAACTTGTCTCTGTATTTTGGATACCAGACCTTTGTTGGTTGTATTTTCTCTCCCTCTGTAGCTTACCTTTTTGCTTTATTTTTTTTTTATTTTTAAAAGATTATTTATGTATACATTTACTTAAGAGAGAGAGTGAGTGTCAGGGGTGGGGGGAGGAAGAGAGAATCCCAAGCAGACTCTGAACTCTACATGGAGCCCAACATGGCTGTTTCATGACCCTGAGATCATGACCTGAGCTGAAATCAAGAGTAAGATACTCAACCAACTGAGCCACCCAGGCTCCCCTCCATTTTGCTCTATTAATGGTGTTTTTCGATATTCTTATTATAGTGTACTCCAATTTGTCAGTCCTTTCTCTTATGGTCAGCACATTTTATGTTTTCAGAAATCTTTACTAACCTCATATTTAAAATGTAATTTCCATGTTATCTCTTAGATACTATCTTTTAGATACTTCCTTCTTTTACATTTCATATTTTGTTCTATTGGCCATCTGGAATTGATTTTTATTTATTTATTGTAAGATGTAGTAGTTAAGCTTTATTTTTTTCACATGGATATCTAGTTAATGTAACATCATTTATTGAAAGGATTGTGCTTTGCCATTGTTCTGCAGTGTCCCATTAGACATAAATCAAGTGTCCAGATATTTGGGTCTGTTTCTGAACTCTGTTCTGGTCCTTTAGTTTATCTGTCCTTACATCTAAACTGTACTTTCCTTATTATTGTAGCTCTGTAATTATTTTTATATTAAGTAGAACAGGTTTCTCCAATTTCTCCTTCAAGCTTGCCTTGGATATTTGTATTTTAACATACATTTCTACAAAAAAAATCTACTGGGATTTTAATTAGGATTGCATTCTATTTTTAGATTTACTTTGGCAAAATATTTACAAAACTGAGCCTTCCAATCTATGAACATGGTATATTTTCCCACATATTTAGGTCTTTAATTTTTTCAATATTATTAATATTTTGGGAGAAGAGGTATTGTATGGATTTCTCTAGATTTTTAAAAACTGGGTCGTTTAAAGTTTTTGGCAAATCTGTGTCCTTTTGAAGAAAAATTAATTGACTCAGAATTTGACTCTGATTTTCTGAGAACGCCAATACTTCAGGCTGATGTTCATTTGCACACAAGCATCAGGTAATAAGGCTACTGTGAATATCCCAGGCTAATTCCCTCAGATATATTATTTTAATTTTCTATAGTAATAACTTTGATGAATTTTAATTCAGTATTAGTTCAGTATTATGAAAGGTTTCCAGAGAAATGGCCATATTAAAAAAATAGTTCACATAGTCAGTCTATCATATTCTATGTATTTTAAGTGAGAATTTATTCATGTAGTAAGTTGTGTTTAGAATGTAGTTTAAGGAAAATATTCATTTTGGTTATGACATGATATACCACTTATGGAATTCAGGGTCACTTTAGGAAACAGATAGTAAATTTAATTTGAGTACTTTGAAGAAAGTTTAATAAGGAAATATTTTACAGTAGAATAAGCAGTATATATGCTGTATCATGAAGCTGGTAACAGCAAAGCATTCTTTGCTACTCTTTCACCTACACTGACAAAAAGAGGGAGAAATTACCAAACCCTGAGACATGGGATCCTTGAAGGCCTTGGGACCTTCAGAGCAGGCACACATAAACCCCAAATGAAGGAATCCTTTTGGCTCATAATTCGTCTTCCAGTGATCCTACTGACCTGACCCAATCAAAAGCCAAAGATAAGAGAATATTTGACACAGTTCATGCATTTCAGCTTCCAGGACATAACAGCTCAAAGCAGAGAACAATACAGAATGGCTCCAGAGGGCCAAACAGAAGACATCCAACATATTACTTTTATAAATCAAGAAAAACTTTAAAATTCTATTCTTCTCAACTTCCAGAAAGCTAAACTATTAAACCATCAATTTCATTAAAAATAGTACCTCTAGACCTTTTAAATATAGCTTCACTTTCTGCCGTATAGTGCATGCTGTTGGCATCCTACTGAGGTCTTTACCTATCTCTACCCATCACCCTGTTACTGGATTTGACTAACAATAGTAATAATAATAATAATAATAACTATTATTATTATCATTCACCATCAGCCCTTCTCTAGAGAATCACTCTTGGCTGATAAGGAGTTTCTTTCTTAGGGGGCTGCTTTCTCTCTCTGCCCTCAAGAAGTCAACCAATGTCAGGCTGACAATGGTTGGCTCACTTGCCATGATGAGGGATTAACTCTTGTGCAACTTGTGTTTTCAGATTTTCCCAAGGGATCAGATTGACGCTAGTGTCTAACTAGGACTACATTCTTTTTTTTTTTTTTTTTAAAGATTTTTATTTATTTATTTGACAGAGATCACAAGCAGTCAGAGAGGCAGGCAGAGAGAGAGAGAGGAGGAAGCAGGCTCCCTGCTGAGCACAGAGCCCCATGCAGGGCTAGATCCCAGGACCCCGAGATCATGACCTGAGCCAAAGGCAGAGGCCCAACCCACTGAGCCACGCAGGTGCCCCAGGACTACATTCTTGATTAGTTTTTTACACACTACCCTATCTAGTTTCCCTCCCTTTGTTCCACTGAGAGCACTTCCCCAATAAACCACTGGAACAAGAAGCCCTGTCTTGGGCTCTACCTTTAAGATACCTGATCTAAGATGTTCTGTAATATGATACATATGTGTACATGTTGTTAATAACAGCATATTTTTGTATCTTCAATTGTTTATTTTAAAATAGCTGGCATTTATTAAACACTAAAAATAGACTTGGATTTTAATAAGTATTTTACAATATTTTATAGTTTTATCATCTCAAGAAAACAAAGAAACACTCATAATTCTCACCATATAAATGAGGATATATTTAAAGGTTAAGGAATATCCTGAGGACACAGAAATATGAAACAGCAAAGCTGATATTCAAAAAGGACCTGTTCAACTCCAAAAACAATCCTGTTAACCACTAAAATATATTATCAACTTTTTAAAATTAAAACATACGGTATTTTTTGAGAACTCACTAATCACTTTACCTATATTATATTATTAAATTCTCATAATGTTCTATAAAGTGGCTGCTAAAATTATCCTTATTTTATAAAACAGAAAAACTGAGAAAGATAATATATAAAAGATATATAATCTAGAAATAAAATTCTCCATCTCCAGGTGAAGGCCTCCTTCCTCAGCACCTCCTCTAGAGGTAGGTGGGCGGTCTATATTACCATATCACATCAATATGGTCTTTTTTTTTTTTTTCCACAATGACTGGTCCCACTGAATATGCAGAGGGCTAATAATTATTTCCATATTTCTAGCACCTCCTAGAAATATACTGAGCACACAGTAGGTATTCATTAATCTTACATAAATGAACAGCTGAAGAGTCAATAGATTGGGAGAATTCACTTTTGCCCTAGTTTGGGCTACTATAACGGAATACCATGGACTGGGTGGCTTAAGCAACACATATTTATTTCTCACTGTCCTGAAGCTAGGTAGTCCCAGTTCAAGGTGCCAGCAGACTGAGTGTCTGGTTAGGACTTGCTTTCTGGTTTGCAAATGGAGGTCTTCTCTTTGTATCCTCCTATGATAAAGGGCAGAGAGAGGGAGCAAGCTCTAGTGTGTCTTCTTATAGAAGGACTAATTCTATTCATGATGGCTCTACCCTCCTGGCCTAGTCACTTTCCAAAGACCCCTTCCCTCCACCTCCTAATACCATTATGTTGGTGGTCAGGATTCCAAAAACCGGATTTTGGAGAAAACAAACATTCAGTCCATAACAACTCTTTTTCAATTATATTAAAATCTATTGAGTTCTTATCACTCATTGAATTTGGCAAGAGAAAGCCTCTTCAGCTTTTTGTTTTTCTCTCTTGAGAATAACTTTAATCTGTGAGTCCACATATTCCTACTTGTTACTGTAGGTGTACTCTGAAAAAAGAATCATCAACTATCAGGGCTGGATTAGAATCATAAAAATCCTCTCTCATGTAAACTCTCATTTTATAAATGGGGAAAGTGAGAAGATGTGGAGAAGCCGAATTCACCAAGTCACAAAACATCTGGTCAGCAAGGCAGCCTGGACTTTGTCCAGTGCAATTTCTGTTCGTCTGGGTTGCCTCCTTAACCCAAACGGTAAGATGTATATAGGCATATATATTTATATTTAAACCTTCATCATCTGTGATGGCCTATGTCATTTAAGAATAAGAAGAGCTAGCAATTATTCATTTTTAAAATATGTGCAGCATTATGTTGGGAGCGCTACGTACTTCATCTCATTCAGATCTCCAAACACTCCCGTGAATTAAGTATGGTTACATTCTCCTGTTAGAGATAAGTAATTTGAGGTACAAAGAATGTAAGCAGCTTACCCAAGTGGTGGTTTTAAATCAAAGTATTGAGCCCAGAGACTTCCACTAAACACTAATACTAAGGAGGTTTGTTCTGGCTTTTACCTTCCATGAAATTCCTGATAGAAGATATATGTTTTTACTGTTTGGGTAAAAAAGTCATTAAAACCAAGAATTTTCAGTTTCAATTTTCTCATCCTCTCACTGAAAACCACCACTGGCATAATATAGCTCAAGACAGTTTTCATTCCAGCAAGGAATAAAAAAGGAACACATATTATGTATAAAAACAAAAATCACTAAAATGTTGGTGCTTAATAATAAGAAAATCATATTTTTAGTGTAGTACAGTTCTTACTACTTGAAATTAAAGAAATTTTATTTATTCTGTAACTCTTTCATAGTTCTTTTTCTAGTACAGGTACTTTTTAGGTTTAAAATAAAGTAGAATTATTTTTATAGATTAAACAGTTCACAAGAGAATAAATGAAGGCAAAGAAATTGTTTTCATAAAAGTGATCATCAATGCATATGCTTAATGTTGAGATATTATAAGTGTGAAAAGTAAAAGAAAATGTTTAGTAAACAAGTCTTCTCAAGTGTTACATGCTTTATTTACAGATTGTTACCTTGATTAGGAATCATGCAAGCATTACTGTTTACATTTTTTTAAGGAGAGAGGCAAAAACATATGTCTATTTGCCAAAAGGCATTGAGGCAGTCTCAGTACATATCTAGATGTAAAAAATGAAATTGACATGTGAATTTGTCTTTAATTCACATTTTTCTCTAAGAAGACATTACCATTTTTCTTTAATTAGGCATAAACAGAATATATGCAATTAAACATATCATTTGATTCATTCATGGCTTTGCATAGTTTGATAGCTCTTTCAATTTTATCACATGAGAGCATCATATTACATGCATGTACCACATTTGGGTATCCTTTCCTTTAGTGAAGGTTGTCTTTGTTCATTCAACTTTGAATTTGAATTTGGTTGCTCTGAAAATAAGCACTGTATTTCAATTATATTTACAAACTTCATTGAAGGGGATGGAAACAGGTCCTGTTTTAAATATTTGTTAATGCAATGGACATATCAACACTGACGACCACTTGCCATTGGATATCTGAGTAATCATGGCCTGGTTTTGAGCTGGAGGTCTCAAAACAGCTCCAAGCTCTCTTTAAAATTTGTGTGCTGCCTTGCTGTATTTTTCATATTTCTCTATGCCTTTGTGCACTTGTCCATGTGTGCTATTCTAGTTTTCTGCCATGTCAAACCCAGATGTGACTACCCTCTCCTTAACTACTTCCTCAAAATTTCAATCTCAGTCAGCACTCTGTGATTTAGTGATCTAACTGAATATTTGAGGCATTCTGAGGAAGGACCGTTTCACACAATCCACAACATTCTACCATCTTGCTTACTCCTTTGTTTCTTCCTTTCCATTCTATTAGCTTCCAAAGTCTGGACACCCCCTCTTTGGTCCTCCTTTTCTATCACAGCCCCCTTGTCCAATGGATTCTATCAAGTGGAGCAGCCCTGCCAGGTCACTCTACTCTCTCAGTCACCACCTAAAATTCCAATGAACAAATATTCTCAAAAATTTTTTAAAGATTTTATCTATTTATTTGACAGAGAGAGAGAGATATCACAAGTAGTCAGAGAGGCAGGCAGAGGGTGAGGGGGCAGCAGCCCCTCCTGCTGAGCAGAGAGCCCAATGTAGGGCTTGATCCCAGGACCCTGAGATCATGACCTGAGCTGAAGGCAGAGGCTTAACCCACTGAGCCAGCCAGGCACCCCTATTCTCAAATTTTTAATATGAAGTACAAATCCTCTAAATCCTTTTGAGTAAATTCCCTTTTCTTTTTATTTAAATCAATTCCAAAATAACCTTCTTTACCTGTGTAAAGAAAAATATATTAAATGGAACCAAATTTATTTAACAATGTAAAAGTCACAAAGAGAGATGGTATTATCTAGCTTTAAAAATTTAGACCTGAGCCTTAACGCCGTAACCATCCCTTAAAAATATCTAACATATCTAAATATCTATGATTAATTTTACATAAAAGAAAGACAAATATTTGAACACAGAGGGAAAAGAATTAAGGCATGGAAGATGCTGGCCAGCGGAGTACATGAAGATTATTGACTACTTTTATGAGCAGGTGGGATGGAATATACTTGGCAAGATCAAGTTTCTCTTTACAGCAATTAAGAAATAAATTTAGAGAGACAGAAAAGCATAGGGAGAATAAAATCAGAACCCAAGCAGCCAACACTAAGCATAAGAAATAAATCATTACATGTACAATTGAAGCCTTCTGTGAACTGTCTCTTACTGCATTCCCCTGAATTTTGTATCACACTGCTGAATATTTCATATTTTTACTACATATGTATGAATTCCATAAATAGATATGTTATTTTGCGTATTTTAAAAATTTTAGAAGTGCTATTATACACTATATGTTCTTTAGCAGTTTGCTTTCTCAATTTGTTTTTAAGTTCTATTCATGCCCATATATTTAGTTTGAGTTCTTTCATTTTAACTACTGTATGGTTTGTTGTTGTTGCATGAATAAATAGATGTTTATGTAGAGTTCCACTAGAAGACATTTAATTTTCTCTCTTCTTCCTCTCTTTCTTTTCCTTCCTTCCTTCCTTTTTTTCTTATTTTAATTTTTTATTGATGATGATGATGGATTTTTTTTTTTTTTTTTTTGGCTACTAAACCAATGCTGCTATGAGCATTTGGTTAGCTTCCTTTATTTGTGTGCACATGTGAATAGTGTACATCTAGTAGTAGAATTACTGGGTTAGAAGGTGTGCTTATCTTTAATTTTATTTGATATTCCAAATCGTTTGTTAATGTGGCTAAACCAATTTATATTCTTCCAGGAATACATGATCTTCACTAACACTTAATTTTATCGAGTCAGATGCATGGGAAAGAGTACCTTATTGTGTTTTCAATTTGCATTTTTCTCAGTAAATGTGAAGTTCAGCATCTTTTAGTATGTTTACTGGTAATCTGTTTCCTTGTGGGTAAATTGTTTGTCATAACTCTGGTAGTTTTGTTTTTTTTTTTAATTTTTTATTTCTTTTCAGCGTCACAGTATTCATTGTTTTTTCACCACACCCAGTGCTCCATGCAATCCGTGCCCTCCCTAATATCCACCACCTGGTTCCTCCAACCTACCACCCCCCACCCCTTCAAAACCCTCAGGTTGTTTTTCAGAGTCCATAGTCTCTCATGGTTCACCACTCTAGTAGTTTTATACTGTGTCAGCTTGACTAGGCTAGACTTGTTTCCCAGAATCCCTTTCCTTTTATAGTTTCAGGTAGAGTTGGCCAAAGAGAAATTTGTGTGAGATTTGGAAGCAGTTCCCATTTTGCTTTGAAAGTGTCATGATCACATATGTTGAGAAATAAATGTAGAGATGTTCACGGTTTCCACTTTGCCCTTTCTTTTCCGCACTACATTTAGCTCCTTTTCATATAGCCAGCCCTGGCCAGTCATGTTCCCAAGCTCCCCAGCAGACTCAGAAGCCACAGCCTTCAACAGGCTTCTCCACCAACACTCCTTTGTGTTGTCATGCTAAGTCATTGGAAGCTCCTGACTTCAGGAGAGCTAGTTAGTAATTTGTCTCTTGTTCTCTAATTTCTGCCTTTGGAATCTTCATTTCCCAGTTTTGCCTAACTGTGTAACTTCTTATTACTATAATAAGATTCTCAAACAAAACAAAAACACAGTAAAGTTGGAAGCTTTGAAGAGCTTATAAATTCATGAAAACCTAACTAAGGCTGAGATCAGAGAGAGAAGGCAGGGACTGAAATGAAATCAACACTGGCATAATTTTTGCCTTGAAGCATTTGTCAAATCTTAAGTACCTCTCCAGATTCCAAGAGGATGAGTGTAATAAAAGTAGACTGAAGGGTAGGCCAGGTGGAAAAAAACCAAGAGGGTAAGAATTAAACAAAGCTTTAGGCAGTCTCACAGAGCTAGGGAGGGCAGGAGGGAGAAAAAGAAATTAGAGTGTCAAGCTCTCCAAAGCAAAGAGGTCTGGTAGAAACTTTGGTTTCTAATTGGATGACTGAAGAGGTACATTTTATGAGTGATTGATAACCAATAATAGAACAGAATTTACAAACTGAAGCCCAGATTCAAATCAATTTAAATCCAGACTGTATAAAGGTAATCTGCCCCACATTCCTTAATGATAGAAGCAAAATAAATTTTTTATAGAGAAAGAAAGCATCATTCTGCTCTTTAAATTATTTCTAGAAATTTTCATATAAAGTATCTTGCATTCAATAAAATTACTGTATGTTCATTCAATAAAAATACTGTACAAAAATAAAACATATACTGAGAAATACATTCAAATGAGCAGAAAACAACAGATAAAAAAGTAGAAATAAACACACAGGAAATACATATATTGGAATTTTCAGACAGGGGCTTTAAAATGACTGTGATTAAGATATTTTAGAAAAATGAAACAAAAGGAGAATTTTACCAGAAAATTAAAATCCATTAAAAGATATCTAAAGGAAATTTTATAACTAAAAAGTTTAATACTTAAATTTTAGAACTTAGTAGATAAATTTAAAGCTGGTTAACACAGAAGAGGAGGCCTAGTGAACTGAAGCACCAAGAAAAAATTATGGAAAAGCATATTAAGAGACACATGGGGACATAGTGAAAAGTTATACATGCAATTGATACTCCAGAAGGAAATAAGAGAAAATTGGGAAAGAATCATTATTTGAAGAGATAATGGATTAAAAAATTGCAAAAATTGATGAAAAATCTATAGCCACATATTTAAGAAGTACAACAGACACAACATAGGATAAATATAAAGAATATCACATGAAGAGTCATCATAGTAAATGTCCTTAAAATCAAAGGAAAAAAATTCTTAAAACTATCCAATAAAAATATCAGAAGATATTTTTTTGTTGTTGTTTTTTTGAGCAAGAGAGAGGGCACATGTGTGCATGTGCACGCATGAGTTGGGGGAGGGGCAGAGGGAGGAGAGAGAATCTTAGGTAGACTCCAAGCCCAGCATGGAGCCCATGGTAGGGCTCCATTTCAGGACCCTGAGATCATGACCTGAGCTGAAATCAAGAGTTGGACACGTAACCAACTGAACCACGCAGGCACTCCTCAGGAGATATTTTGAAATGTAATTTAACAAGGTGAGTTTAAATCTGTGCACAGATACCAAGGGCCAAAAATAGCCAAGTCATTCTTGAAGGGGAAAATCTCTTGAGGACTTTGAATGTAGAGGAACATTTTTAAAACAGGATACAAAAAAATATGAATAAGTATCACTATATTAAAATGTTCAATATATGCCATTAAGAGAGTGACACAAAGGTGGGACTATTACTATGTAAAATGACTAGTAAGACAAATACAGACAAAGCAATAGAAAAATGGGGGCGAGATGTTAACTGACACTTTTAAAACTTAGAATGGCCAAGTGACCAATGTACATATAAGAAGGCTCTTCTCCACATTGATTAGCGGGAAAATTGGAATTGTGCAATTTCTCTACACTTACCAGCATTATAAAGTATCCTAAAGCCTTGTAATGGAGACATGTAGATCCATCATATACGGTTGAAAAAGGACTGGTATAAGGACTTTGGAAAACTATTTAGCATAGCCTACTCAATTTGAATGTACATATTCCTGAAAACCAGCAATTTCACATCTAAATTCACGCTCAATAGAACACATTAAAAGCCCTCTTCAAAAACATTCCTGCCTACCTTAATTTTATTAGCCAATGGAACCAATCCAAATGTCCACTAAACAAAATGAGCAAAATTTGATATATTCATAAAATAGAATACTTGACAGCAAAGAACATGAATGAACCCCCCCTAAAAGTAATTTCAAAAGGAAATATATATGGGCACTTTTTCTGCCAACACCTGAAATCTGGCTTTAAGTGGGAGCTGGCCTGAGAATCACCTGCTCACACCTGGGCAAGGCTTTGCTAAGAGCTGGGTAGGGCTAGGGAAGTTCTACTTCCACGGAAGTTGTAGAAAGCTACAAAGAGTGGTGGTTTAACCCTAACAATCAGCTTTCTGATTTAGTTCTTAGATGCTGCAGAGAGCATCAGGGAGTTCTCTTTAGCAAAAAGCCACAGAAATGCCAATTTGGCCCCGGGCAGTTCCTTTCTTTCAAAATTTGAGATTGCTCCAAATCTCTCTGTTTCTCATCTCTCTTCAAAAATGAGTTGTTGTCGTTGTTTTTCTTAAATTTCTAGAATTTATATTTGTTATAAGCAGAAGGACTAATCCAATAAAAGCAAGTATATCATGATTAGGAAGTTGTAATTAAAGTTTTATCTTAATCTTATATCAAACAGCTTTGCTTCTTTGATAAATACTCTTGTTATCTAAATACTTTTTAAAAATACATTTTCATATTTAAAATGTATAATGCATAATGTCTGAGAAGGAAAATAATTGTAGCTTCTCCTTTTTAAGTTGCATGCCTTATTTTTATTTTTATTTTTATATTATATTGGCTAGAATCTCTGATAAAGTAAAAATTGTCACTGAAGGCAGATGTCCTTGTCATGTTCCTGATTGAAAACAAAATTCTAAGTTCTCACCAATCAATATTATGTATGCTGTAAAATTTGATACTGTTTATTAAATTATGGAAATCTCCTTTTATTCCTAGTTTGCTAATAATTTATTTATTATCATATATGGAATATTGAATTTTATTATTTGATCTTTATCTAATTGTGATATTTATGTGATTTTTCTTCTTGAAATTATTATTATAATAATTCAGTTATTAAATGGATAGCTTAAATGAATTATCTACTATTAAAACAACACTGTATCCCAGGGATAAATCTAAATTTGTCATATATATAAATACATGTATGTGAGTAAGTATAGTAATATATATCTTCTGGATTCAACTGACTAATTTCTTAAAGTATTTTTATATTTATGTTATAGAAACACTAAGTTATAATTTTATTTTTTATTATCTTTTTTCTAATTTTGACATCAAGATTATTATAGTCTCATAAAATAATTGGGAATTTATTTTCCTTTATTTATTTTTTTTTATTTTCCCTTTTTAAAAAAGTTTTTATTTAAATTCCAGCCAGATAACATATAGTGTATCCCTTATTTTTATTATATGGAACACAGTACATAGGATAAAGATTAGCTCTTATGTAATTATGCAAAGAACACCGCTCTAAAATTACATTTTATTTGTAAATGTTTAACTCCTCTTTCAATTACTTTCATTGTTCTATGCTCATTCTCTTATAATCCTATGTTTTCTTGAAACAATTCTGGTAAGATACTTTCTTTTTCCTAGCAATTTGCCCATTTTTTGTAAATTTGCAATATATTGGCATAAAATATATATTATTAAATCTTGTATATGTATAGTTCTGTCTCTTTTTAATGTATCATAGTTTTTATTTGTGCCTCCTGTTTTCTTGACTTATCTTGCTGTAAATAATATCTTTCCCCATTGTTTTTTTCTCTTCCTTTGCAACGTTTTGTTAGATTTATGTTGGTTCTTTCATTTTATGTTTCACGTTACTTTTTTCTCTTTCCCATTTCCTATTTCTTTTTCTTCATGTGGTGCATTCTTACTAATTTCTCCAAATATATATTTTGCTTCATTCTTTTCTTTTCAATCTGCTTTATAACCGAATATTCTCCTGTAAGTTTTTTTTTTTTTTTTAACAGCCTTTACAGTTTTCATTTCTCACATTTGTACTTGTTTATTATTGCAAACTGCCTGGTCTTTTTGGATAATGTTTGTTTCCCATGTGTTTAATTTCTTATTTTATCTCTTCCACAAGTTTAAACATTATCTAACTTACATCTATCAGTCTTTCATCTAAATATTTTAGGAATATATGTGTCTGTCCTTTTTTTAAAAAAAAATTTTGCTGACTTTGGCTCATTGTGGGTGTTTTCCTCATGTGTTTTATAATTTTGAATGCAGAAATCATGTTCAACTGACTTTCTCTATCAGGATCCTAGAAGGATGATGACATGTTTTATCTTTATAAGAAAGTCTTGGGTTTGCATCTGCCAGGCTTAAACATTACCACTTTGAGAAACACAGTTTATATTAATTTTCCAGACCATGAAAACTGTGTTAATTTAAATCCCTAACCTTCCTAAGGCAGACCTATGAATACAATGTTTTAAGGGACGTGTTTTTTCCCTACCTAGAGCCAAGGATGATACAAAGTTCCTTTGTCATATCCGTTTTCAAGTGGAGAGATTTTAATGAAGTTCACACTTTCATTGTGGATGATGTCCTTCAAGGGTCGTAGTTGTATGAGTCATCTTCATTCCAAATTATCAACTCACAGGTGCCCAGGGCTTCATGTGGCCTTTAAAGGCCAAGCCTCTTGATTACTCAGCCTAGCAAAACCTCTAAGACTGCCAAATTGTTAGTGCCTGATTATAACACTGGTTTTCAATTTCTCCTACATTTGGAGACACTAGAGGTATCCTTTAGTTACTTGTGAAGTCAAACGTTTATGTTAAGGACGTTTGTCCAGGATTTTGACAGATTTCCCTAAGAGGGCTTTTATCTTTTCACCATATAATACACAAAATTCTTGGAAAGAAAAGCTGACCTTCTCCAAACTCTTCATTTCAAAACCCTACATTAGTTTTTTCAGTGGCTGATGATCACTTCTGAGAAATATAAAGGATTGCTCAGTTAAGAAAATGGCTCAATACCTTAAACTATACTAAACTAACTATTGTTTCCATTGAACGGCATGAAAAAAATAACAAAATATAATTTATGAAGAAATTATACACGGTTCAAAATTATCAAGGACTTCAAGGACATTTTATTTTGGGGGATTATAGCTATCTACTATGTTATAAATTAAAACTAAGAGCTTAAAAATTTTTAAATTTTTAAATAGTCATAATTACATTACATTTTAATATAAATAAGATAGTTTCATGAAAATTATATTTTCCAAAACAAAAAATGAGGAAAGTGGCATTGTTTTATATTTTTGCATAGGTCCTTAATAGAAAAAGAGCTGCATTCTTATATGTTTCTGCATTCAATGTGTCATAATATTTCACTGCATTTATTGAAGAATTGGTTGCCTATAGTACAAATATAAGCAGAAAATCTAGTCTATTAAGGACAGGTAGTTGGAACAGGGAGGAGTTATTTTAATAAATTTTTCAGATCTCTATGAATATTCTTTGAGTCAACCATCTTTCTAGCCCACTAAATACAAAGGAGGATGGCCAAACAGTTGGCTAGTTACTTGGAACAGTGTGGAGTTGGAATGCCATTGTGTTGTGTGTCCCCATAGTCCTAAAGTTACAGAAACAATCGGTATTGCATAAGTTTACAATGCTCCTTCCTCATCTTAAATCTTTTTCTCTGCCATTTCTCTGCCTTTTTCTCTGCCTTTCCATTCCTCACCCACCAACTCTCCTTCCCTTAAGAGTTTCCAAAACATCAAATTTCAAGGGTTGAGAAAAAGATGAGTGAAAAAGAAGAGGCAGTAAGACTAGAACACTAGAGACAGAAGAAATTATGCAGAGTATAAATGAGAGAGAAAGTGATCAAAGAGGCCCAGAATATATCGCTGTGGAACAGAAAATAAAGCTCAATGGGGAGACAAGAGAAGAAAGACAAGCAGTAGGATAGGAGAGAAATCAGCTAGGAGACAGGTATAAATACCTCAAGGACAGGAGTGGAGGACTGAGGCTCATATAAGGGGAATTTTTCTGTAATTTATCAGGAAGAGAGCTACTTTTACAGAACATTAAGAACAGTAAGAATATAATTAGCATGGTATATCCAACCTCATATTTGGTAACAAAGGCCCCTGGAGACTGTGGGTGTCCTCCATGGCTATCTTCATTCCGAAGACTGAGGAACTGCCAATAAAAAGCCATCCTTCCCCATATTTCCTTAGAAGGAAAGTCATTATGTGACCACAACCCATGGTATCAAAAAACTTTCAGGTTGTTTTCATTTTCTTGCAGCTTGTTCTAACTCTCAGGATATAATAATTAATTTATTACTCCAGTGTCTAAAATGACTCTTTTCTCCACCTCCACCTTGTATATTACTTATTTCACATTTCAAAGAGTTCCATCTCATGCCAGTATCTCATTTTTGCAGGTGGAAGATTTCATCTTCAGGTTCTAATCTAATTAAACAGTTTGCCAGCCCCTTCGTGCTCTCAGATTGTCATCGTTGGGCTTCATTTCTAATGTGTCCTTGTTTATGACTTTGTGCAATACCCAGATAAGTTTTATCCTTTGATTTTCTTTGAAGGATAACTAACTTTTGAATTCTTCCCCCTGAGATTCCCAGAAAAACAATGTTCTCAGAAAAACATTTATAATGATTGCCTAGTCCTTTATCTGGATTGTTGGTGTCTCTGCCATTCCATGAGCAAAGTCTGGATTATCTTTCCATAAGCAACTTTCTGGATTTTGTTATATAGAGACTCACTTGCCATTCTTATGCCCTCTCATGTCAAAAGAGATTTCTGTAGTTTATCTGTTTTAGGTCAGAATCTCACTGCAGTAAAAAGCCTACACCATTTATAGACTTAGAGATTTGACTACAGACTGCTTCCTCCAAATTATTTATACATCTATAAAAGAAGATGCAAAGATAAGGGTTTTTTTATCATTATCCTGTAATTCCTATTCAAGTCCACTGAAAACCATGCCTCCCATTACTAGATAACACAATGCATTTTAATAGTTAAAATTTTAAAAATCTGAAAATCTAAATAGATTATAAAACTACTGGTTCTCATTTTTCTCATATTATTCCAAATAAGTTTTCTTAAAGAAGCCATGTTAGCTTTTGTACAAGATATACATGTATGTGTATATAATACATAGATAATAAAATATGTAACATACATATCCTTATATTTTCTAAACTCCAGTGCTTTATTGTAAATTGTAACAACCTCTGTGAAATGGGAACGAGATTTAGGTAAATAGTAGTTCCCAGTAACCCCTCTGGAGCCCTGATAGAAATGATTATCACACTGCACAATCACCAGCTGTCTTATATAAAAGCCTGAACATTCTGGGAAATATTCCATAATTGTACACCTCAAAATTTTCCAATCTTACATGCCAGTGACAACCAGGTGAATTATTTATATTTTCCTAGTAATTTGGTATAGAATATCCTGTAGTTTTACTTTTCTACAACTTAGAAATTGCAAAATATCAATTTCTAAAACAATTTGGGAGTGAGAAGCTTCCTAAACTTTTCCTCAGTAAAGACCCAGACAAATAATGTATTATCCTCTCATTGTTCTCTCTTTCCAATCCCAAATTCTCCTTGTATTCCATGAGACTCAAGGAATTCCATGATTTTCTTAATTGAATTTTTCCCTTTATTCTATTATTACTTCCATTTAGAAGGCCATTTAATAAACACTTCAAAATATATTTTGCCCCACCCTGTTTTTAATTGTGACCACTTCATTTAATAAGGAACAAAAATTATTCTATGAAACTACTGTACTAGATGAAACAACAGTTTAGATATCAGATTGACGGCAGGGGTCTCAGGTATGCATCCCCATTTCTCCACCTTATATATGCCACCTCTCATCAGCCTAAAATTTCTTCTCAGATCATAATAGCTTTGTAGAACAATTTCAGGTCTGAATCACTAAGGGGGAATGTTCTCCCTAACGTGACATAGGCAGAACTCACAACTTTCTAGAGAAGTTATGAACACAGAAGAGGAGAGAGTTCAGGAAGAGTTAGAGTCGTGGCTTTCAAAGTGTAGTTAGTTCACAGGTGGGCAGCAGCCACATCTGGGAGCTTGTTAGAAATGTTTACTCCCCCTATTCCAGACCTACTGAATCAGACATTATGTAAGTGGGATCCAGAAATTTGTGTTTTAATCTCCAAGGAATTCTAATGCCCACTAGAGTTTGTAAACCACTGCAATAGAGATTTAGGTGCATTTATCAAAGGACAGACAATGTCCAGGAGTAGTGCTTCTCAAATGTGACATGTACAAGAATTGTAGATCTTTGGTGGGACTGCAGAGTTTGCATGTCTAAGAACCTTCCGGGTAATGCTGCTGGTATTGCTGTTGCTGTTTTATAGACTTCATTTGACAGTAAGGCCACTGATAAAAGGGAGGAGAGACCATATGAGGAGGTGCCAAGAAAAACAGGCAAAGTGGAGTAACCTTGATGAGTTTGGCCTAATACTGAGGGAGAGTGACTAGATTTGGCATTATTGGGAATCTTGACAGCTGACACAAAGGAAGGCCTTATCTTGGGTCCAAGATTTTAAGAAAGGTGATCTGACATGAAAGGTCAGTAGGCAAAGAAAAAGGAGCGTCAAGGTTTAAGCTTGTGCCAGGCTAGCTTATCTGGTTTGGGACTTCATGCTGTACTATACTCAATTCTTTATGGTACTCTTTGGCAGAAATATATGCTTGAACTTGCCAGGACCAATACTAACTAGACACAGTGGGGCAAAGTGTACTCATAAAGGACGGGAACCAGGTTTAAGTCATGTTGGTGAAACCCAGTTTAGAAAGCCTACAGTTTGGGGGGCAGGGGATGATGTATGACATTGGGCAATTTACTTAATATCTCTGTTCCTCTGTTTTATCATGTCTAAAATATGAAGAAATTAGAATCTATCTTACAGAATTCTTGTGAAGTTTAAATGAATGAAGATACTTGCAAGGCATCCAGGAGAGTGCCTAGCACATAAGAAAACTCAATAAACCCTTCCTCATCTTTATCTTTGTTTTCACTTTATTATTTTCATTATTATTATTACATCTGCCACATTCATCTTTCCTAGCGAATGGGGAAACAATGGGGCTGAAGAAATTATGGGCATATAACGATAATAAAATGGTAAGTGGTTTGAGACCAATCAAGGTGATTGAGAAAGAACCCTTTTCCAAAGGGGGATATTAACCAAAACAACATATCCTGTATTAAATCTTTTCATATGAAAAAACTGAAAATATCTTTATTTTATGACAAGACCCTAAAGGATAAATAGTTAATACAAAGCTGTTGTTATTTGACTTACTTCAAAAATGTCAGGGTAGGGTGCCTGGGTGGCTCAGTCATTGGGTGTCTGCCTTCGGCTCAGGTCGTGATCCCAGGGCCCTGGGATCAAGCCTGGTATCAGGCTCCTTGCTTGGCAGGGGGTGGTGGGGTGGTGGGGTGAGGGTTGTGAGGTGGGGGGAGGGGGCTGCTTCTCCCTCTCCCACTCCCCCTGCTTCTGTTCCCTCTCTCACTGCATCTCTCTCCGTCAAAAAAATAAGTAAAATCTTGAAAAAAAAAAGTCAAGGTAGCAATGTCTTAGTGACATGTAAGAGAAGTAGCCAAGTCCTAGCATTAGGTCACGTTCTTTTAGCTCTTCTGAGGTCACTCATAGGTCAGATTTCCCGACCAATAAATCTTTTGACATGTTGAGCTGCTGAAGAAAATCAAGTGTTCCTCTGGGGAGCAGATCTCTGAGGTTTGAGTATTTTTTTTCTTTTTCTTTTTCTTTTTCCTTCTGGTTTTCTTTTTCTTTTCATTTTCTTCAAGCAAAGTCATCACTGTATCAGTCTGCTATAGAAAAGAATTGGTGAAATAATTTCTGCAACCTCTCAGAATATGAGATTAGTATTTTGGGATAAGAGGAAGAGAAAAAGAGTTTCTCCTAAAATTTTGCACTGATCATTTCATGTATCTCTGTGATTACTTATTTAGTATTGGAATAATTTGTTTTCATTTCTAAGAACATAGATATTACCACAGAATAAAACTGAGGATTTTTTAAATGTATTGATCTTAACTCTTTTGTGTTATTCAGAAAACACTTACGATCTAAAAATGATAAGCTAATTTGAAATACCTTAATACGTGTGTATGTGACTCTACCTCTCTCTCTCTCTCTCTCACACACACACACACACACAGTAATACTGATGATTCTTGGCAGTAATTCTGATTGGCATAAATTTTTCAAGTATTTTCAACACACTACACGTTCAAATTCTTGGCAAAATAAAACAAACAACCCTGAAAAAATATAAATCAGTTAAGATTTTTCAGGCTTTACTGAGTTCTCCGAAAAAGAGGCCTTTTTTTTTAAGGTTTTATTTATTTGACACAGAGCAGCAGGCAGAAGGAGAAGGAGAAGCAGGCTTTCCGCTGAGCAGAGAGACTGATGTGGGGCTTGATCCCAAGACCCTGGGATCATGACCTGAGCCAAAGGCAGCCACTTAACCGACTGAACCACCCAGGCATCCCCAAAAAGCAGGCCTTTAAAAATAATTTTCCGTATTTAATGTTTTCAAGAAATGTGTCTGTTTGCTGCGTGATTAAGAAGAATTTCCTTACAGCCCTCAATGAAGGCAGTGTGAGGTAACAATGTACATGAATCTTTCTTACTCAAGCAAAGCTGTTGTTGTGTTTCCCAGTGGTCAAACAGCCAATAATATTTAACTTGTATGCTTCATGTAACAATAAAACAAATAAATGGACCTCTCAAAAGTTACATCCTGCATTATATAAATATTCCTCTTTAGCACATTATAACCTGCCTTGCCACAAAGTATTGTAGCCCTTCCTAGCCACAAAGTAAGTACTCTCCTTATTGAGGCCTAGACATTTTCATTGATTTTCCTCACATTGCAGTGAAATAATCTGTGCCAACAAATTATGTAACAATATTTAATGAAGCTCCCCAAAGCATCTTATTATCAATTAGTATCCAACATAGCCACTAGTAGCAAATGGAATGGATCTTCCTAATGGATTAATTATTTTGTACTTCAAAAGTTACATGGGGGTGGAATAGTGATCAAAGAATTTGCTTTGGTGGGTCCATGTTTATCCAGCTGATGTACAAAGCTCCCACAGATTTGGCTGAGGAATTTTGAGATTCATAGCAACCTGGCTATGGGAAGCAAGCTGCCTTCTACCTCCTGTCAGTCATCTTACAGAGCATGCAGAAGTGAGCCCACAAAGCTCAAAACCAAAAGACTGTGGTCTGTTTTTCTCTCAGCCCAGAGGCCAGTGAGAGTGAAAGTGTTCAGGAGATTCTCCACATGGATAATAACAGTATAATCTGGTGACAAAAAGAAAAGGAGGGGTAATATCCTGCCTATAGTGTTGACCTTTTTTGTATCTCACTTTTTTTTTTAATCTTCAGATTAAATAAACAAACATCCTCCCATTCTGAGAGAAGGTAGAAAGTAAAACACTTTACCATCTCTTTCTGTGGTAAATAACAAATAAATATACTATAAATAAAATAGTTTGAACTTCTCAGAATACAGGGAAAACATGGAATAAGCCTGGATTCTAGAACTGATCTCTGAGTTACAAATATAACATGGTTTGTTCAAACCCAAATACAGATGGCTTTTGATTTACAATAAAAAGGTGCCAGTTAGAATAATAACCCCAATTCCAGAACATTGAGAGCACATGCAATTTTATTTACCTAGGGTAGAATCAAATGACCCGAGTCTTTAAAAAATCACTGAAAATGAGAGAATTAAAGTGTGTAGTTATTAATTCACCAGGTGTGGTGTGATCATAAAGCCTTCAACCCTAATACCTACCTGCAGGCTTAGGCTTACCCCTAGACCTCCCAGATGCCACTTGACAATGATGACAATGACTCCTCCTCATGATAGGCTGTCATACTCCATCCTGAAAATGGGGCTTCTGACTTCTTCCCAAGGCTCATCTCTGCATATTTCTCAGCTACCATTTGTGTTAAGACTGATGTCACTAGGGATTATAAAATGTCTTTAGGCTGTCACTAGCTTCAGAGTTGGAGCCACACGTTGGCTTCATTTTTTTCTTTCAAGATGTCCCTTACTTTCTAGCCACTTTGGGAATGAATTTTAAGTTGTCAAAATATTTTGCCCATAATTTTTAGAAGCTTTGTGGTGGATCAAACTGTGGCAGGCCAAAGTGCTGGTTTGCAAGGACACTGTAAACTCAGAATACCTTCTCAATTCTCTACAGTACATACACATAATTTATATGATTATTTATTTTAACCTCATTTTTTTAATTACCTGGCCAATTACTGTTTCTAATCTTATCCGGTAAGCATTTTTTCCTGTACTCACTATGTTAGTATGAAGCCTTTTTCCCTTTTCTTGCCTCCTCCTACTTGTCCCTCTTCCTCTTTTTCCTTCTCTTACTCTTCCTCTTCTTCCCCCTCCTCCTCATCCTCCTTCTCTTTAAATCCTTCTTCTAATAGGCGTGAGAAGGAATTCAGATTATTTCAAGTGTTTCTTTTTTTCTTTTTCTTTTTTTTTAACATTTATTTATTATAAAGAGAGAGAGTGCATGAGCAGCTGGTGGGAGGGGCAGAGAGAGAGAGAATCTCAAGTGGACTCCCTGCTGAGTGTGGAGCCTGATGCTGGGTTTGATCAGCAGTTGAGCATCTGACTCTTGATTTAGGCTCAGGTCATGATCTTAGGGTCCTGGGATCCAGCACTCCATGTAGGGCTCCACTCACAGTGGGGAGTCTGCTCAAGGATTCTCTCTCTCCCTCTGCTTGTTTCCCCCTCAAATAAAGAAATCTTAAAACACACACACACACACAAAAAAAAAAACCAAGTTGAGTGCCTGGGTGGCTCAGTCATTAAATGTCTGACACTTGATTGTGGCTCAGGTTATGATCTTAGGGTACTGAGATCAAGCACTGGGTCTGGCTCCATAGTCAGCATGGAGTCTGCTTCAGATTCTCTCTCCCTCTCCCTCTGCTTCTCCCCCCATTCATGTTCTTGCTGTCTCTAAGATAAATAAATAAATAAATAAATAAAATCTTAAAAAAACACAAAACATTGTTGAGTGCTCGCCACTTATGGAAATTGATTCTCTAAATTTACTTGAGAAGATTTTTATTTTTCCAGAGGTGAAGACTTTAATTGCACTTGTGTAATTATTAGGTCGATGAAGATGAGATATCATGAAAAACACAAGGGAGGATTGATAAAATGTTTTGAAGTTTAAAAGTCCAATTATAGTATAGATGACATAAATTATTTTCTCAAAAAATCTGTGAAAATGAATGCAAGCGGGGAGTATTTTTATATACTAAACAGTGTAACTTTAATTGACATGGATAGTTACATTTTGACCTTACTTTGCCATCTTCCAAACTTTTGTACCCAAATTACTTTTTTTTGTAAAGACTTTATATTTATTTATTTGAGAGAGAGAGCATGAGAGAGCAAGCCTGAGCTGGGGCAGGGACAGAGGGAGAAGCAGACTCCCTGCTCAGCAGGGAGCCCCATGCTGGGCTTAATCCCCCGACCCTGGGATCATGACTTGAGCTAAAGGAAGATACTTAACTGACTGAGTCACTCAGGTGCCCTTTTATATCCAAATCACTTTTTTTTTTTAAGATTTTATTTATTTATTTGTCAGAGAGATAGAGCACAGGCAGGCAGAGTGATAGGCAGAGGCAGAGGGAGAAGCAGGCTCCCTGCGGAGAAAGGAGACCGATGTAGGACTCGATCCCAGGACCCTGGGATCATAACCTGAGCTGAAGGCAGCCACTCAACTGACTGAGTCACCCAGGCATCCCTCCAAATCACTTTTGAAGACTTTCTTGGAAAATTATTTGAGAGGATACTTTCTTTAAAAAGTCATCTTTTGAGAAATACACACTTCAAAATATAATTTCTTCTTATGCCATAACATTTATTTTCTCATTTTCCTCAGTCTCCAATCTTTGAACATCGCCTACCACCCCATCCGCACCTGGTCTACTGTCACATTTTACCAACTTTTTTTTTCTAAAGATTTTACTTATTTATTTGAGAGACAGAGAGAGAGAGAGAGAGAGAGAGAGAGAGAGTGCGAGAAAGCACAAACCAGTGGAGGGGGACAGGCAGTGTAAGAGGGAGAAACAGACTCCCCACTGAGAAGGGAGTCGCACGTGGGGCTCAATCATGGGATCATGACCTGAGCTGAAGGCAGGCACTTAAGGGACTGAGCCATCCAGGTGCCCCTATCAACATTCTTTTAATCCTTCTTCTAAAACATTCACATTCCTTCTTTCCCTGGGAATTGGAGGTGGTTTTTCTAGAAAATTCCATCCTACTTTTATTTCGTTTACTTTTCTCTGCCTGCTCTATCAATTTCCAAGAGACAATGACATGGTAAAGAAATGGAGGGAAATTCTGGGTCTGTGACTGAAGAGTATGTCACTGAGAATAAGGTAGAACATGTTGGGTGTTGGTGAGAAGGATGAGTCTAACTTAGGAAAGTGAGACAGGTCAGAGAGTAAATATATTTGTCCAGGAAGATAAGCGTAGCCTTGTATTGTTCACAAAAGGTGGAATTATGGGAAATTTGAAGACTGTCACTTAGGTTGAAGCTGGAGAAACAAGGAAAGAGAAAATAGAAAGAGAGTAAAGAAAGTAGAGGGCCTGGTAAAGAATAGAATGCATAAGTGAATGTCATTTGAAAATTTGTGGTAGGTAAGACAAGTATTCAAAACCCATAGGTGTCCTACAAAATGAAGAAAATCTGGGTTACCTTAATGTCTGGGTCATTTGTGCAATATTTGCCCATGAAAATTGCCATCTTTTCTGTCTCATTAATCCATTCTGGCTCAATTTATAGGAATTCTGCTTAGTACTTTTTAACACTTATTTTTCATCTAGCTTTCTATTTCTTTTGAGTTTTTCCCTATGTCTTACCGGAAGCCCTTCCAATTTTTTTTTTTTTAATCTCCTTTCAGGAAATTCTCTAATTCAAATAGTGGTAATGGTTTTCAACTTTTAAGGATGGTTTAGGGAAAAGCAAAGGGCAGAACTTTGTGCAGTTCTCAACTAGTCTTTCATGTTCTTGGTTCTCTAACCTTGGGGAAGTCATGTTACCTCTTTAGTTTTGGTTTAAATACAATAATTTTAATAGTTCCTGTTCCCCCTCCCCAATATAATGCTCCCTAAAGGGAATGCAATTTTTAAACTATGTTTTACCTTATCTAAAGGTGTCAGTATTTTGAGATTAATTTAGTATATGACATCTGGGTAACAACTTAAGTATCAGGTGCATTACTTTTTTAAATAACAGCTTTATTGAGATCTAATTCACATCTCATACAATTCTCCTTTTTAAAGTATACATCTCAGTTTTTAAATATAATCACAGAATTGTGCAACTGTCACTACCACTATCTAATATAGGAAAATTTTTATCACCCAACATCCCCAAAAGAAACCTTGTACCTATTTGCTATGATGTTCTGTTTCCTCTTCCTTCCTCCAGGCCTTGGGAACCACTAATCTACTTTCTAACTCTATGTACTTGTCTCTTTGGGATATTTCATATAAATGCAATCATACAATAAGTAAATTTGTGTTAGTTCCTTTCAGTCAGCATGTTTCCAAGATTCATCCATATTTTAGTATGCATCAACACTTCATTCCTTTTTATTGATGAGCACTATTCCATGGCATGGAAAGTCACATTTGTTTATGTATTCCATCAGTTGATGGACATTTGGGTTATTGGCACTTTTTGACTATTATAAATAATGCCTTTATAAACTTTCACATTTTTGTGTGCACAGATATTTTCAATTCTTTTGAGTATATACCAAACAGTGGAATTGCTGGGCCATATAGTATATTAGTTTCCTATTGTCATTGTAAAAAAGTTACTGCAGACTTAGTTGCTTAGAACAATACAAATTTATTATTTTGAGTTCTGGAGGTCAGAAGTTTAGAACATGTTGCCAGGGGCCGCATTGTTTCTAGAGGCTCTAAAAGAGAATCATTTCTTTGCCTTTCCTAGCTTCTAGAGGCTGCCTGAACTCCTCGCTCATGGCCCCCATCCAACATCTTCAAAACCAGCAGTGTAGTATCTTCCAACTCTACCCTATGATTCCTGCTTCCTTTTTCACATCTATTTTACTGACTCTCCTGCCTCTTCCTTTCCCTATAAAGATGCTTATGATTACACCTCCCCAACCCTGATGTTCCAGAATAACCTTTACAGCTCAAGAACCTTAATTTAATCATATTTGCAAAATTCTTCTTGCCATGTAATGTAACATTCACAAATTATGGGATTAGTAGGTGGACATCTTTGTGGCCTATTATTCTGCTTATTGTATATGGTAATTCTATGCTTAACATTGTGAGGAACTGACAAACTGTTTTTTAAAGTGAGTACCAGGGATGTCTGGTGGCTCAGTCAGTTAAGTGTCTGCCTTTGGCTCAGGTAATGATGCCAGGGTCCTGGGATCAAGTCCTGCATTGGGCTCCCTGCCCAGCAGAGAGTCTGCTTCTCCCTCACCCCCATGCCTCCCTGCTGCTCGAGTTCTCTCTCTGTTTCTCTCTCTTGCTCTCTCAAATAAGTAAGTAAAATCTTTAAAAAAATAAAGTGAGTACCGTTTTACATTCCCACCGGCAATGTATAAGGGTTGCAAATTCTTCACATCTTTGTCAACACTTATTTTTAATCAATAAAATTTAGTTTTTAGGGCAGCTTGAAGTTTACAGAAAATTGGCCAGACTGTACAGAGTTCCTGTATACTTCCTGTGCAACACACACACACACACACACACACAATCTCCCCCAACTATCAACATCCCCTACAATGGTACCTTTGTTACAACCTATGAACTTAAAATGACACATCATTATCACTCTAAGTCCACAGTTTGCATTGGAGTTCATTCTTGGTATTGTATATTCTACTGGTTTTGACAAATATATAAAGCCAAGTATCTACCACTAGAGTATCATACAGAGTAGCTTTGTGTCTTAAAAATCCTCCGTACTCCATTTATTCATCCCTCTTTCCCCCAATCTTTATCAACCACGGACCCTTCTAATGTCTCTAATAGTTTTGTCTTTTCCAGAATGTCACATAGTTGAAATCATACAACGTTTTTGGATTGGCTTATTTCACTTAGCAATATGCATTTAAGTTTCTTCTAGGTCTCTTCATGGATTGATAGCTCCTTTTTATTATTTTTTCACTGCTGAATAATATCCTATTCCTGAATGTACTACAGCTTATCTCTTCACCTACTAAAGAACTTCTTGGTTTCTTCTAAGTTTGGCAATTATGAATAGAGCTGCTATAAACATCTGTGTGCAGATTTTGTGTGAGCATAAGTTTTCAATGCATTTGGGTAAATACCAAGGAGTGTGGTTCATCTGGTAAAAGAATGTTTAATTTTGTAAGAAACTGTCAAACTGTTTTCCAAAGAGGCTGTACCATTTTGTCTTCTCACCAGGAAGGACTAAGAGTTCCTGTTGCCCTAGTTCTCACCAGCATTTAGTGCTGTCATTGTTTTGGATTTGGGCATTCTAATCGGTATAGATATCTCACTGTTTCAATTTACAAATCCCCAATAACAGGTGATGTGGGAGGTCTTTTAATATGCTTATTTGGTATCTATATATCTTTTAATTATTTTTTTTTCTTGAAGAGTTTTAAAAGTTCTTTGTGTATTTTGGATAATAGTGTTTTATCAGGTGTCTCTTTGCAAGTATTTTCTCCCAGTCTATGGCTTGTCTTTTCATTCAGCTTATCAATTACTTCTTCCATTAATTGTGCTTTTGGTATTGCATTTTAAAAGTCATCACTTAACTCACAATCATTTAGGTTATCTCCTATATTATCTTGCAGACGTTTTATTGTTTTGTGTTTTACCTTTAGGTGTATGATTCATTTGGAATTAGTTTTTGTGAAGGGTGTAAGGTCTGTTTCTAGGTTCTTTTTTTTAAATGTCAATTACAGAGTTATTCCAGCATTATTTGTTGAAAAGATTATCTTCTTTCTATTTTATTTCCCTTGATATTTTGTCAAAGATCAGTTGACTATACTTCTGTGGTTCTATTCCTGAACTCTCTGTTCTGCTCTATTGATCTATTTGTCTATTCTTTCACCAATTCCACAGTCTTGATTACTATAACTTTATAATAAATTGAGGTTGGGTAGTATCATCAGACTTTGCTCTTCCTCAATATTGAGTTGGCTATTCTGGACCTTTTTGCCTCTGCATTAAATTTTAGAATCAGTTTGTCAATATCCACAAAATAACTTGCTGGGATTTTGATTGGCAATACCTTGAATCCATACATCAAGTTGGGAAGAACTGACATCTTGACAATATTGTGTCTTTCTGTCCATGAATATGGAATATCTCTCCATTTGCTTAGTTTTTTGATACCTTTCATCAGAATTTTAAAATTTTTATCATATACCAAAGTATGTCTCTCCTTTGGCTGCTAAATATGAGCAGTAATTTGTTTTTTTTTTATTTCAAATTCTACTTGTTCATTGCAGGTATATAGGAAAATAATTGACTTTTGTGTACTTACCTTGCATCTGCAACTTTGCTAAAATTGCTTATATGCACCAGAAAGGTTTTGTCTTTTTTTTCTATGTATTCAATCATGCCATCTGTGAACAAAGATAGTTTTATTTCTTCCTTCCAATCTGCATACTTTTTATTTCCTTTTATTTTTTGGTCCTTTTTTCATTAGCTTATACTTCCAGTACAACATTGACAAACAGTGGTGAAAGGAAACATCATTCCTGCTTTATTCCTGTTCTTAAGGTGGAAGTTTCTAGTTTCTCACCATTAAGCATGGTGTTACCTATAAATTTTTTTGTAGATGTTTTTTATGTAGTTGCATTTCTTCTTTATTAATAATTTGCTGGATTTTGTCAAATGCTTTCTTCATTTGTTGATAAGATTATGTGATTTTTCTTTGTTAGCTTATTGGTGGATGGATCACATTAACTGACTTTTGAATGTTGAACCAGTCTTGCTCACCTGGGATAAATCCCACTTGTTTGTGGTATATAATTTTTGTGTATATATATTGTTAGATTCAATTTGCTGATATTTTGTTGAGAATTACATCAGTGTTCATGAAAGATATTGGTCTGAGGGGTTTTGTTTTGTTTTGTTTTGTTTTGTTTTTTTCATTTGTAACATCTTTGTCTAGTTTTGGAATTAAGACCATCTTGACCTCATAGAGTTAGGAAATATTTTTCTCTGCTTCTAACCTCTGAAACAGACTATAGATAATTGGTGTATTTTTTCTTTAAATATTTTTCTTTAAATAGTTTAAATATTTTTTCTTTAAAAAGCTTTTTAAAATAGTTCTTTAAATAGTAGAATTAACCAGTGAACCCATCTGGGCCTGGTGCTTTCTGTTTTGGAAAGTTATAAATTTCTGATTCAGTTTTAAATAGACACAAGACATGGAGATTATTTCTTCTTTTGTGAGTTTTGGCAAATTGTGTCTTTCACAAATTGGTCCATTTCTCTTCAGTTAACAAATGTGTGTGCATAGAGGTATTCATAGTAGTCTTTTATTATCTCTTTAATGCCCATTAAAATCTGTACGCATTTTGCCACTTCCATTTCTGATATTAGTACATTCAAGCACATGATTTCATCTTGTTTTTTGAAGAACCCACTGAAGAAAGTATTATAATACTATCTTTATATGTTAGCAAACTGAGTTTCAATGATCTTAAATAAATTGATTAATCCTTTTCCTTATTATCAATGTCTCTAATTGCCAATCTATGAACAGAACAGGGCTGGTTTTGTGATACATCTGGTGAAATTTTTTATAATATAAATTCCAGGACACTCACTGTTGAAGATTCTAGTTTGATAGGTTTAGCTTGGAACATCTTTTCTATACTTTATGCCTTCAGATTAGTTCAGGAAGTTAACTAGGTTTCACCTCTTAGAACTACTGAAAGAGGTTGGAAAAATCTGCTCAGGAACCTGTGCTGGATTCTGAGGCTGATGGGAAAGTATTCTGTGATCCAAAAGTGATGGCTGTGATGGGGCCAGATGGAGGGTGTAGAATCCCACTGCCAAATACTGGCCAAGTGCGATCTAGATGGTGACAGTTGGTAGGTGGGTGAGAAGAAAAAAAAAAAAAGGAAATTAGAGAATATTAGTTATATTTTGATTAAAAATTGCTTGAGAACATACTAAATATTTTATACAGCTATATGTAACCCTCTTAGCTGTATCAGAAACTTAAATGTAGTCTCGGAAAAATACTACTGAATGACCACAGTGTAGAGAGCCAAATAAAAGAGAGGGGCCAAAATACTCTTGCAAGTTTCCAAAATAATTGGATTCCTGCACTGTCCCAGTCCTACCGGAATGCCTGTGCCAGGAATGCTAGGACTCTGTGTAAGAGCAGCTGCTGTGTGCCCATGTTCTTTCTGTTGCAATCTTACACCTTAAAGCAAAAAAAAAAATGTGGCTCTATGTATTTTAGCAATTGATGAAATATTTATTATTTCAAAACTTTCAGGGAGAAATCAAATGTATTTTTAAATTCTAAATTGCATATGCTTATTTGTCATGTCTTATTATTATATTTTAATATTTGATGTGTAGATTCTATTTGGAGAAACAGCTTGGAAGGTGGCTCTGATTAAAAACACACCGAAGTACATACAATGACTGTCATAGATATATTCATAGAAAGAGGTGATTAAGCTGTGCCACTTACAGACAAATGCCTCCTTTTGGGGTTTAATTTTCCATGATAATGTAGGCTTCTTTAAGGCGGAACTCCATACTTGGGATTCATTTAGGCTGGGAGCACTGTGCATATAGCTTCTTCCTGTCACACTAGCAACAGGTATCCTGCACTCCTCACTATTTCAGTGATTATCAGCAGGTAATTTGAGGCAGATTAAATAGACTCCTAGGATCCCCAACAAATTCTTACTTTGTCTTCCACTCTTGTGGACATTGTTAATTCCTCCATCCACTTAGAGTTGAAAGAAATTATAAGATCACTTCCCACAGTCAGTGTTAGGGAAGACCTTTGAACTGCTTAGCTACCTCTGTGTCTTTAGAAGGGTTGTAAAAAAGACATATAACAAATATAAAGAGAAAAATGTTACAGTTGATTGGAGACATCTATCATCAGGCCAGAAGTGGGAAGTTGCAACACATGATTAGTAATTTTTTCCTTTGATTCATATCAGTAACAGTGGCTAAGTGGGGAAAAAATAAAAATATGTTAGGTATGATGTTCCTATTATTAGCATGAAGGTGGGAAAAGAAAAGAACTAGACAAGAGGGCTGGCATGAAGGTCTGGATATAATTTCCATAAAATATAATTTCCATAAAACCTGAGCCCTCACAAATCTCTATTGTACTAAAATTATTAGAAAATTTTAAAAATCTGCAAAACTGTCTCAGATACAGATGTTAAATGCATTTAAAAATATAATTGACTTTGAATTATAAATGCAGTTTTGTGTCTATTAATAATACCATTCCCCATTCAAAATCCATAAGATGTCAGTTCTTAGAAATATCAAGTTGGAAAAATAGTTTATTATTTTGCCATTTAATCATTTGAAACTGGACATTGGTCATTACCTTGGTTCATAGTCTGAAGGTTTGGCATTTTCACTTGGTTCTACCATTGTAACAATTGAGACCCGGTGTTTTAAAGATAATTACATTTATTGTACAAGCTAACTGAAAAAGTGCTGAATAATTGTCACTGCCTCAGAGATTAGATTTTGTAGTGATAGTTTTCTGCTAGTACTGCACTAAGAAGCTTTTAATGGAAGGAGCTAAAGTAATATTTAAAAATCGTTGACAGCTACTTATGAGAGGGACTTTACATTTGTAAACAAAACTTGACTTTATCAAAAACAATATTAAAAGGTTATTTTACTCTCTGTTACACCTTATAATATAGCTCCAATATATTCTGGAGCAAGGATGGGGTGGATGGGAAAAGTTTAATATGGTAGAATATAGAGAAAAAATATAGAGAATATAGAGAATATAGAGAAAAAAATGTTAGGGAAGCCAAATGACAAGGAACTAACAAAGTTAGTCCAGATACTAAAAATGTGTTCATTATTTAATGATGCACTGAGATTTTAAAATAAAAGTTCCCATTTACCTCATACTCTGGGAAACATACTCAGCTGTCCATATTTCCTGAAGGCAATGAGAATTTTTTTACTTTTCTCTTTTTTTGTTCCTTTGAGGGCAATACCTTTAAGTCAATGAACAAAACAAGGAAACCCTCTAAACAACTAATTGGAAACCTAAGCTGGAGCTAAGATACATACTGAAATCAGGGCTATCATTACTTCACAGTGGCTCAATTTCTGGTTTTCTCATTAGATGCCATACATGTGTTTCCTGTTATGCTTACTAAAAACAAAAATATCTTATATCAGGTCACATTTCGTACAGATTCCAACCAAGAACTAATTTTCCAGCTTGCAGATTAGCTTTTAAATGTGATCATGCATCATATTTGAATAGGAAAAGGAATATTTATTAAATAAATGGTACTGGGTAATTAATTAACTACTTGGGCTTCACTTTACATTTTATGAACATTAAAGAAAGGAAAGAAAGAAAGAAGAGAGGAGGGAGCGAAAGAAGGAAGGAAAGGGGGAAGGAAGAAAGGAAGATAGAGAAAAGGGGGGAAAGGCAAGAAATTCCAGAATACTTAGGTAATCAAATACTAAGCTAAAACTGTAAGAGAAAAACTTGGGAAAACATTTAATTTTTGGACATGTATTTTCTAATGAAAGACAAAAAATCACAAAGAAAAAAGTGGACTTGGCTGCATAAAAATTGAAAAATCAAAACCACTCTGTCAAAAGCAGCCAAATTAATAAAGAAAAAACAATAAAGTGAAAATATATCTATGGCAAATATGATTAACTAGGAATTCATATCCTAAAAATATGGTTTCTAGAAATACATAAGAAAAATCTTAAGATCTCAAAATCTTGAAAAAAAAAAAAAAACCCAGCCACAGAGCTTTGTTCATATTTCACTCAAATAAATATTGAAAATACAATGAAATACTTCACTTCACTGGTAGTGAAAGAAATATAAATTGAAATAAGATGTTATGTTGACCAAATGCCTATAAAGCAAAATATACTAAGTAGCAAAAAGGACTTAGTAGAATAAAAGAATCCACATACAGTATAAATTGAGGCAGTTTTTCCAACTCAGTTTGGCCATATTGAGAGTCTCCAAAAAGTTAATAACTTTTTAGTCAGTAATTTCCATTATAAAAACCTATCTTATGGAGGGTGCCTGGGTGGCACAGTCAGTTAAGTGTCCAGCTCTTGGTTTTGGCTTAGGCCATGACCTTAGGATTGTAAGATCGATCCCCAAGTCAGGCTCTGTGCTCAACGTGGAGCGTGGAGTCTGCTTGGGTTTCTCTCTCCCTCTCCCTCTGCACCCCCCATGAGCACTCTCTCTTTAAATAAATAAATAAGTCTTAAAAAAAAAAAAAAGAAACCTATTTTATGGAAACTATTATGTACAGAAATTGTCACTCTACTGTTATTTATGAGGAACAATCTAAATATCCAATTATAAGAGAATGATTTATATGATCTAGTCAACCACTGTGTAGTTCCCAAACCAGCAAGATCAGCATCACTAGGAAAATTTTTAGAAATGCACATTCTTGGTTCTACTCAAAACCTATTTTCTCAGACACTTTGGGGGTGGGTCTAGCATTTATAAAGCCTTCAAAGATAATTTGATGCATACTAAAGCCTGAGAACCACTGATACAATGGAATATTACACAGACATTCAAAGTGTTCTTTAGGAACACTTAACATGGAAAAATCCTTATAACCCAACATAAAGTGAATAAAAGAGTAAAAATTGCTCATATTTAATATGACCATGGGAATTATGCATAATATGATTTCCATTTTATAAGTACATAGATATCATATATAAAATCAAAGACATTCATGTATATGCATAGTCATATCTACACACACACACACACACATATATATATATACTAGCAGAAAAAAATGCTATTCTCAATGTATCAGAGGAGTTGACTCTGAATTTCTTCTTTGAATCTTTACATATTTTTCCAAGTTCTCTTCTGTGATGGCATATTACTTTTTATTATCATTAAAGGATCTTGGCCACAAACATTTTCATATGCATATACAATGTTCAAAGCCCCAAATTTCTTATAACTAAATATTTATTAACCTTTCATGATTACATTGGTTTATTGCAAAGAGAGACCCCTTCTTCAACAACAGAGGGTGCTTCATCATTGAAGAAAATGGTAAGATGTGGGACTTGGGTTGTCCTAGCCACAGGCAGGATGTGGCTACCAGAGCAGAGCTGTAAGTCTTTGAGCAACTAGCCACATCCTCCTCCCACCAGTTCTTTTTTTAGCTGATGGCAACTCCCAGGATTCTGACATTAACCAAAATTCACATCTTCTTCCTATTGCTATCATACCCCCCTTCTTTCATCAGCAATTCTCACATTAAACTTAGCACAGAGAGCAGGGTATAGAAATTAAAGAAATATTAGGTATTTGACATTTCAAACAGCCAAGCTCATTTAGCCAAAATATTCTGGCGAGGGTGGGTGATAAACAACTGTTGTTTATCATCTCATGTCAAAAATTATCTGTTCTTTGTTATCTCAAAAAACCATCACAATTTCTTCTCTGGTTTACTTTATTTGTTTATTTTTATCTAAGCACACAGAAGGTTCAACCTGTTCTACTAGTACTCAGACAATGTGGTCAATCTAACATTGTTTACAATGGATTTTAAAGCACTTAAGTGTTGGAAACATTTTAAATACCATAGAAAATAAGTATTTTAGCATGTGTCTCTTTACTTGTCTAAACTACTGGAAAAAGATCACTTCACTTTTTCTTCCTGCTCATGTTAATATAGATAGTGAGAAGATTTGGGGACAGCCCCAACTGCTCGCGATTGACAACTGCCCTCAAGTATTTAGAGACTAAGAAAAGGCATCATTCAGTTTCTAGGCTATGATCTGCTTCGGCCTTCATAGCTTATGCTGGAGAAATTTCATGGGCAGAAATACAGTTCCACTCCTTAAGTAGGTGCAGAAGTTGCTATGATCTGGAGGAATCCATTTGCATTAAAGAACAGTGAAATATAAAAAAAAAAAACAAAACAACTCCAAATTCTCATAGAAAATGGAAATGAAAGAGTATAATTTAATGATCTTGAAAATTAAATCCAATTATCAAGCCTACTTAATAGCAATAAAGTCTTAGATATCCTTATACCTATTATCCATAATGTATGGATATATGAGTATGATCAGAGACTGGCTTTGAAAACCTAAAACCCCTCAGAAGATGGTTAATATTTTGTGGAGTGTAGATGCTGTCAGCTGAATGGTCATAGTCCTGTCCTGTCACCTGAATGTTATGTGTATTACCAAGGTGGTTTTTGTGACTTCCTACAAGTGTGCTTTGTGTTTCTGAGATACACTTACAGATACTTGTCTAAGTTTGGGACTCCTCCTCAGATTTTCAGAAGAAACCTGTGTGACATATGGAAATGGACTGGGACATGTAAATGCTGAAGATAAGGTGATCTTACAGAAAATAGAACAAAGGTAAATACAGCAAGGATCAGGATGGAAAGCTCAGTCAAAAATGAGAAATTTAAAACACCTGTGTTTTGTCAACAGTGGCTTGGCAGCTAGAATAGGGAGGACAGAGGAAGTTAAATCCATGCTGGCTTCCAGAACCCAGCTACAAAAAATGAACCTCTAGGACCAGATGGTTTTATGGCTTTAGTAAACAATAGATTTGCATAATGTTTCCTCAATAATTCTGTCAGGAAGAGTGTTTAGCTAGAAAACAATGTACAATTGTGTATGTGGTTTTTTTTTTTTTTTTTTTTTTTTTGAAAACCTGCTCTCTAAATGGCCAACGGATAATGGGGGAGAAGGTGACATGTTGGAAAGAACAGATTATATAAAGGACTATTATCAGATTGTCTTGACCGTAGAGTAATTATAAATGCCAACATGTTTGGAAGTATTAGGTCTCTCTTGGTGGCCACATTGTTAATTGATTCTCAAACAGGAATGAGGGCTTCTCTGATTTGGGGCACCCCCTCCCTAAGGTTTCCTTGTTTGTTCTGATTTGTAGCTTCCTTTGACTTTTCTTTCTAAGGCTTGGGTGACTGCCATTTGGTTTCTCTTCAAGAAGAATCAACAAACCACTTAATGTTGAATTCTTTTCTAGTATACACATGTATCACTACTCCCTATTGATCTCAGGATGTGGAATCCCCACACACCTTTTGAACAAAATCCTCTGTTTCAGCAAGTGGATAGGAACTCTCATCTACTTCACTCATTCAAATGATTTAATTGACAACAATTATTCCTAGAGGTGATTCCTCTGCATATAAATACAGATTTCTACTTTTAAACACCTGAGTCACAAAATAGGCCAGTGGTATATCACATTACTAAAATCCACCCTTTATACCCTGCCCCACACATGGTAACAATCCCCTCCCCACTTTTAAGTAGAATGCCAAATATTGGTGTTGGAGTTTACAAATTCAAAAGCCTACAGTGCTCAGGTAGGCAACATAACTAAATACTGCTCATGTTGAAGGGACAAAGACTAACAGTAGGGAAGGCTGGGGATTGTGGTGAAGTGGCAAGGCTGGTCTAAAAAGAATGCAGCAGCCCTTCAGCTCCAGACAATTACTGCCATAGAAATGCAAAAGTATCCCAAGAAAAGCCCAGTCTCCTGGATTTTAAAGTAAAATTAATTTTTAAAAAGCTCAACTTTATGATAATACTAATGATTTTTTTAAGTTAGCAACAAAGTTTAAATTTTTATGTTGTAGGGACAAAGCACTTTTGTGAACAATATTTATCTTATAAAGTACCAGGCTATGAACCTACCTAGTCTCTAAGCCCAGTTGTCCAACAGAAATCAGTATAAGTTACATGAGTGATTTAAAATTTTCCAGTAGCTCCCTTAAAAAGCAAAATGAAATGGGCAAAATTAATTTTATAATACATTTATTTAATTCAATTATCCAAAATATTGTCATTTTAGCATGTTATGATTATAAAAATTGTTAATGAGCTATCTTATACTCTTTGTGCTGAGTCTGAGATTCAGTACAGTAGCTCCCCCCCACCGCCCAGTTTCAGTTACCTATAGTCAACTGAAGTCCAGAAGCAGATGATCTTCCTTCTGACCTACTGTCAGAAGGCCAACAGTAGCTTAATGCTACGTCATGATTTACCTCACCTCCTTTTACCATATAGGCATTTTATCACCTTACATCACAAGAAGTGTGAGTACAGCACAGTAAGATATTTTGAGAGAGACAGAAACCACACTCACATTACCTTTATTACAGTATACTATTATAATTGATCTATTCTATTATTGTTGCTATTACCCTCTGACCATACCAAATTTATAAATTAAACTCTATTATAGGTATATATGTAAGGAAAAAACATAGTATATACAAGATTTAGTGCTATCCATGGTTTCAGGCATCCACTGCAGGTCTTGGAACACATCCTCCATGGATAAATGCGGGTGGGGGGGCACTACAGTATGTCTTTCACACAGACAGCACATTTCACTTTTTACTGGCACATTTCAAATGCTTAATAGTCATATGTGATTAGTGGCACCACATGGGATAGAATAGTATGCTCTATGGCTTAGAAAATCTGCTCTTATATACATACAAACAGTGAGCAAGTCCTTGATTAGATAAAGTGTCAGAGTCTTCCTGCACCAGTGCTCTTCCTGTTCCTACAATATCCAGTTGCAGCTGCCAGAGTAGATGCAGGAGAGCTCTGGTCATGGGATATGTTTTCCCAAGGAAAGAGTATAAGGAATCTTAAGCACTGCTTGAATTATGTGAAATGAGATCTTAGAAGTATCTTGGGAAATCATTTAATGCATATGAGGCACAAACAAGTCAGCTGCAAGACTGTCGTCCCCTGCTCCCATTCTCTTGCTGCCGACTTGTTTGTGCCTCATTTCTTCTCCCGTGCACCGTCAGGAGGCGGCACATATGACTTTCTATAATGTCATGAAATATGATAATTCATTCTCTCCTTGTGCACATCTAGTAGTAGACAACTACCTAAGTGAATTAATCTTTGTTATTACTGGATTATTTTAATTTATAAAGTTTTTTGTGTCATGTGAAAAGGGGGTTTGACTCATTCTAGAATGAAATTCAGGTGAAGAGAACAGTGGGAGGCAAATATTAATTTAAAAATGAAAAAAATTAGTCAAAAAACACGAAAAGCAAAAACTTTCTAACTCTGAGATGTTCAAAGATTAAATGGATTTCCTTGTATCTAGAGGTGTCTAAGCAATCATTGTACAAATAACTGGTGAACTTACTTGTGGTATATCCATTATATGACTGGATAATTTTTCTGCCCTGAGATTTGTGATAGGTATAATAATAATAATAATAATAATATGCACATATGTGTATATACATAATATATATTTTAAATACAGATATTTATCTGTATTGTGTTATTTTGAAATCTGTAATGTCATGTTATTTTTATCTGCAGTTTCTATTACTAGTGAAATTGAGCATATTTGCCTATTTCTAGCAATTTAGAATATTCCCTTTTGTGAATTCATTGTTCATAGTTTTTTCCCATTTTCCAATTTGATGTTTATCTTTTCCTTATTGAGTTTTATGTTTTTCTGACTCAAGCAAAAGTTGAATATATGTGCTATTCATATGTTCTCCCACGTTCAGTCTTAGTTTTACTCTTTTTAGTTGTCTTTTAAAGAATGAAGTTCTTAATTATAATTTAGTTTAAATTATCAACTTTTCTCTTTTATGATGATTGCTTCCTATACTTTTTTAAAAACTCCTTCCCTATTCTGAGGTCATGAAGATATATCCTATATTAATATTTATCTGATTCCTAACCTCAAAGGGAAAGCTTCTAATGTTTTACCATTAATTATGTTGATTACTGTAGATTTCTATAAATACCCTTTATCAAATTAAGAAAATCCTCCCTTGGGGCACCTTGGTGGCTTGGTGGGTTAAGTCTCTGCCTTTCGCTTGGGTCCTGGTCCCAGGGTCCTGGGATTAAGCCCCACATCAGGCTCTCTGTCCAGCAGGGAGCCTGCTTCCCCCCACTCTTTCTGCCTGCCTCTCTGCCTACTTGTGATTTCTGTCTGTCAAATAAATAAATTAAATCTTAAAAAAAAAAAAGAAACAGAAAAAAGAAAATCTTCCCTTATGATAAGATCATTTGATTTATTTTTCTGTTTCCTATTTGTATGGTGGTTTATATTAGTTGATTTTCAGATATTAACTAACCCTGAATCATGGGATGCATGAAATTTAGTCATGATGTATTATCCTTTTCTATGTTTCTGAGTTAAGTTTGCTAATATTTTGCTTAGAAAGCTTTTCATTCTCATTCATGTGCTTACTGTCCTTTTCCTTTTTTCTCCTGCCATTTCTGAAGTTTGAGATTTGAAGTTATGCACATCAAGATATAAAGTGATGCTAACACTGTTAACTCTTTCTTTCAGATTCATTTATGTAAAATTGGGATTCCCTTTTTTTTTTAACACTTTATTTTGAAATAAACTCAGACTTCCCAAAAAAACTATAGGAATAGAAAAAAGAAATCTTGCATATTTTCACTCAGTTTCAGTTTCACTCATTGTTAATATACAGTTAACATCTGAACAACATGGATTCGAACTGTGTGGGTCTAAGTGTGGATTTTCTTTAACAAATACAGTACAATACCATATATGTATTTCCTCATGATTTTCCTAACAAAATTTTCTTTTCTCTAGCTACTTTATTATAAGGATAAAATACTTAATATGTATAACATATAAAATATGTGTTTAACTATTGTTTATGTCATTAGTAAGTCTTCCAGCCAGGAGTAGGCTATTAGTAGTTAAGTTGTTGGGGAATCAAAGTTGTATGAAGATTTTTGACTGTGTGAAAGTTCAACACCCCTACCCCTATGTTGTTCAAAGGTCAACTGTATTATTGTAGTAGCTTTACCATTCTCTCCCTATTTTTTTGCTGAACTATTTCATAGGTTGCTGACAACATGCCTTTTACTCCAAAAAATTCCATCATACATTTATAAGAAGAGCATTTTGTTATGTTGCTAAAGTACAATTGGCAAAATTAGGAAAATTAACATTAATAAAATACTATTGTCTAATATATAGCCTGTAATCAATTTTAACCAATTATCTCAATAAAGTCTTTTGTAAGACATTTTATCTCTCTGATTCGGGATCTAATACAGTATTAGAAATTGTATTTATTTGTTATGTCTCTTTAGTCTTAATCTAGAACAGTCGCTCAGATTTTGTATGTGTTTTTTTTTTTTTTGTACTTTGTAACATTGATAGTTTTGTAGGGTAGTAGCCAATTATTTTATAGGATCCCCTCTAATTAAAACAGAAATTATTTCTCCCTTGAATGTCTATGGAATTCACTTAAGACCCACATCTGGGTTTAGAAGTTTCTTTCTGGGATGACTATTAATGACAGGCTTAATTAATTAATTAATTAATTTTCCTTAAGATTTATTTGTCTATTTTAGAGAGGAGGGGTGGGGGCACAGGGAGAAAGAGAGAGAATCTTAAGCAGATTCAGCACTGAGCACAGAGCCTGATGTGGGTCTCAATCCCAGGACCCTGAGATCATGACTTGAGCAGAAACCAAGAGTTAGATGCTTAACTGACTGTACCAGCCAGGTACTCCTCACTTTCTTTAAATATCACAAGACTACGAAAGATATTTCTCTCTGTTTTAGCCATTTTATTTAAATTTTCTAAATTCATTCATTTTAATTATATTTATTACTATAAAGTTGTTCATAATATTATTTTATTTTTAGTATCTATAGAATATGTAGTAATCCCCTTCAAATTTAGAATGATTACTGTGCTTCTTTTCCTGTTTTTTCTTAATCAATATTGCCAGTATTTTTCTATAATTTTTAGTTTTTTGAAAAGCTCAAATTTTAAATTTGCAATTCTATTTTTCATTTATTTTTTATTTAATTAGTTTCTCATGTTTATATTTTCCCTCTCCCCTTCTTGTCTGTATTTCTTTAAATGTTCTTATTTAAAATGTCTCTACAAAAAATTTTTTGTTTTATGTTAGTCACCATATAGTACATCATTACTTTTTTAAGTAGTGTTCTATGATTCACTGTTTGTATGTAACACCCAGTGCTCCATGCAATATGTGCCTTCCTTAACACCCATCATTGGGCTAACATATCCCCCTACCCGCCTCCCCTCTAAAACCCTCAATTTTTTTTCCCCAGAGTCCATAATATCTTATGGGTCATCTCCCCCTCTGATTTCCCACCTTCATCTTTCCCTTCCTTCTAATGTCCTCCATGCTACTCCTTATGTTCCACATATAAATGAAACCATATGATAATTGTCTTTCTCTGCTTGACTTATTTCACTTGGCATAACCCCCCCACCCAGTTCGATCCATGTATATGCAAATGGTGAGTATTCATCCTTTCTGATGGCTGAGTAATATTCCATTGTATATATGGACCACATCTTCTCTATCCATTCATCTGCTGAAGGGCTTCTCAGCTCCTTCCATAGTTTGGCTATTGTGGACATTGCTGCTATGAACATTGGAGTGCATATGGCCCTTCTTTTCACTACATCTGTATCTTTGAGGTAAATACCCAGTAGTGCAATTGATCAGTCACAGGGTAGCTCTATTTTTAACTTTTTGAGGAATCTCCATACTGTTTTCCAAAGTGGCTATACCAACTTGCATTCCCACCAACAGTGTAAGAGGATTCCTCTTTCTCCACATCCTCTCCAACATTTGTTGTTACTTGCCTTGTTAATTTTTGCCATTCTAACTGAAGTAAGGTGGTATCTCAATATGATTTTGATTTGAATTTCCCCGATGGCTAATGATGTTGAACATTTTTTCGCGTCTGTTAGCCATTTGTATGTCTTCTTTGGAGAAGTGTCTATTCATTTCTTATGACCATTTTTTGGCTTGATTATTTGTTTTTTGGGTGTTCAGCTTGAGAAGTTCTTTATAGATCTTGGATACCAGCCCTTTATCTGTAGTGTCATTTGTGAATATCTTCTCCCATTCTGTGGGTTGCCTCTTTGTTTCGTTGACTCTTTCCTGTGCTGTGCAGAAGTTTTTATCTTGATGAAGTCCCAAAAGTTCATTTTCACTTATTGCCTTTCTCCCTTTTGATACATGTAATTATAAGATAACATTTCCTTAAGCCATTATTTGTTTGTAACTGACAGGTCTTGATATAAATTATATTTATTAGCATTCTGTTCAAAATATTTCCTAATTTCTATTGTGATTTCTTTTTTGACTCATGGTTTACTAGCAAATGTTAATTTTCAGGTTATGTTTATGTTATTGATTTTTACCTCAGTTGCATTGTGGTTAAAGAAAAAATAATTTATATGTTTTCAATCATTTGAAACTTGTTGGGAATTGTCTTTTGGTTCCCAACTTGGTCAATGTTTGAAAAATTTCTCCATGTACTGGAAATAAATGCATATTCAGCAGGCATGTAATGTTTTATTTGTAACCCTCAAGTCAGGTGTGTTATATATACGGATAAGATATTTTATATTCTTATAATATTAGTTAAAATTTTAAAATCACAGAGTCAAATTATTTATATCTCCACTGATCTTTTGTACACTTGTTTTGTCAATTAGTAAAGTATTTTTAATATCTATTTCTCTCCCAGTTTTGTCAATTTTTGCTTTCTGTGTTTTGAAGCTATGTTATTAGGTGGGTTCAAATAGAAAATAAATATCTCTCTAGTGAATTAAACTTTTTATCAATATAAAGTGACTTTCTTTGTACATACTAATGCTTTATGCCTTCAATTCCATTTTATCTGTATTGCCATCTTCCTTTTCCAATGGTATTACATAGTATATATATTCTAATATTTTTACTTTCACTTTTCTTAATCCTTAGACTTTATCTGAAATATTTTAAATGAGAATTGGGTTTTTAAAAATCCAGCCTGACAACACTTGTTTTTTACTACAAATATGAGGCTCATTTATATTTAATATAATTACTGATGAATTTGCATTCTAATCTATCATTTGGTGGTGTGATTTCATTTTTTTTCTACTTGTTTTTATTTTCTTTTTCTTTCCTTTTTACCATCCTTGGATTGATTAGGAATTATCTAGCCATCATTTTTTTTCTCTCTTGACCACTTTGAAAATTATATACACTATTGCTTTATCTCTAGTAGATATTCTAGAAATTACAACATACATATCCAACATCACAATCTAAAATTAATCAATGCCTTCATCTTTTTTCTTTTATATAACCATATATTATCATTTTTTTAAAGATTTTTATTTATTTATTTGACAGAGAGAGATCACAGTAGACAGAGAGGCAGGCAGAGAGAGAGAGAGAGGGAAGCAGGCTCCCTGCTGAGCAGAGAGCCCGATGCAGGACTCGATCCCAAGACCATGAGATCATGACCTGAGCCGAAGGCAGCGGCTTAACCCACTGAGCCACCCAGGCGCCCCTATTATCATTATTTTATAAAGGCAAGTTATATTTGTATTTACCTTCATAGTCAATAATTACTTTATTCTTTCTTTTTGAATTCCGGACTTTCCATATAGGAGTACTTTATTTTTGCTTGAAGTATATCCTTCAGTATTTTCTTCAGGGAGACATCTTATTTAATTAACAGCAATATTATAATACTTGGAAAATATCTTTGCTGGATACAGAATTGTAGATTGACAATTATTTTATCCCTTGAAGGAATCTGCCCAAGGTTGACCCATTTGTTTTGTAGGGAGGCTAGGTCACATTGCACAGAGTGTTGTTCACATGTGCTTCTGAAAGACTGGCTATATCAGACCTTTGACCAATCTTGGATTATTGGTGATGCTTCACCACTATTGACATTTTTTCAGATTGACCTCCAAACAATTATGACCATTAAGCAAATCGATGCCATTTATATCCTGACAGTGGTGTGCTTATTGCAAAAGCTACTGAACAACAGGGTAATAGTCAAGATCTCTGATAAATCTTCCATAGCATCTTGTATTGTTGTCTTGGAAAGTTCTCCTCAAATTTTGACGCAGAAAGTTTTCTGACTATTCTTTTTATTTCTTCCTGCTCTGCATTTCCTTGGTCATTGAGTGAGGCTATTCTGAGAAAAGGATCATTTCCTCTGGTTTGCTTCCTGGTTAATGATCAGGATAAAAATTTGGGATTCTGCCTTGACTATTCTTTTTTTTTAAAGATTTATTTATTTATTTATTTATTTGACAGAGAGAGATCACAAGTAGGCAGAGAGGCAGGCAGAGAGAGAGAGACAGAGAAGCAGGCTCCCTGCGGAGCAGAGAGCCCGATGCGGGACTCAATCCCAGGACCCTGAGATCATGACCTGAGCCGAAGGCAGAGGCTTAACCCACTGAGCCACCCAGGCACCCTGCCTTGACTATTCTTGAGTGTGATATTTCTTTATTTCCCTGAATCGTAACCCCAACATCATGACATAATTGTGTACGTAACAATGCACAAATATTACAGATAAATTCCTAGAATTAATAAGGGATTTTGCAAAGTTGCTTGATATAAAGTGATATAGAAAAATCCCATTTCTGGAGTTTTACTACATAAATAAAATAACGTTTAAAAATCAAATAATACCCTGTATTGGTAGTACTACTGCTATATGCATAAATTGTATTTTCCTCTTTGGAAAACAGTTTGGCATTATCTACCAAAGTTGAAATTGTGCATACTATACAAAGTGCAATTGGACTCAGATGTATATACCCAAGGGAAACACATACACATGTGTACAAGGAGACATATGCAGTAATGTCCATAGTAGCACTGTTTATAATAGTCTCAAACTGATAACAAATCAAATTTCCATCAATAGGAAAATAAATTGTGCCATATTTCTACAGTAGAATAATAGCAATAAAAGTGAATGAAACTGTGGATACATAGAACATTGATGAATCTCTTAAAGGTAACCACACACAAAATAAGATATATTGGGTAATTCCATTTATGTTTGGTTCAAGAAGTAGGAAAAATTATAATGTTAAGTGCTACAAGCTTAGTTGGAAAAATTATAAAGAAAAGCATGGAAGTAATAATTATAAAAATGTAGATAGAAAAATGCTTTGAAGTGGAGCAAAAAGATAGTGATTGGAAGACAGCATAAGGACAGTTTCTGAAATATTGAAAATGTTCTATTTTTCATTTGAGAAATAGATGTTTTATTTATGTAAAAGCACTAAGCTATGCATTTTTGTCATGTGCACTTCCCCACATATATTTTGTATTTCATATAAAGGTCTATGGAAAATGACTATTGGCTAGGATTTTTTTGAACCAGAATTATAAACATTTTAAATTTTATAGATATTTCCAGATCATTCAGTTGAAAGATTGTAACAATTTACTTCCACCAGCAATGGTTTTGCACTGACATGTATTACTGTGTGAAACTCCTTTGACTTTTCTTTTTCATCCCACCAGGCTATCTTCCTAAGAGGAATGTTATTTTTACTAGCTCAGATTTTTCCTTGCTCCCTTATCTCACTTGTATAATAATGAATACAAATAGACCAATCCCCAAACCTCTGTGGTTTCACATCATGAAGTTTCCATTTGGATGTGGAAAGAATGGGAGCTACACACTCGTCACTGGTCTGTAGCAATTCTCAAATCCCACTAGGCATACATGGTAAAGTCTTATTTCTCTCTTAAGCAAAGTTCATTGTGGAATGAAATAATGGCCCTCCTTCATATTAAAGTTCAGCCTTTTAGAGCTTGGGGATTCCAGTATGGCTGCAACAGAGGAAAAGAGAATTTGAAGAGACACTCACTTCAATAAATATTTGTTAGGCAATTACTTTTTTCATCTCAAACAAAAGTTTTGTGGTATTCCTTGCACACATAGAAAATAGTTTAACACTTCTCCATGGGAGATAACCCAAAAATCTCATCCTGGCAGTGCATTTAGCTCAAAATAAAAGGTCTATAGATAATGTACAGTAATTACTATACCAGGATCAGACTATCTCCTCTGTGTCTGGAAATGTAAAATAAGAAAAGAGAATTCATCTCATCCCATACCTTCATACAATCTACAGGAAAAAGATACTGGTAATAAAGATTTTTTGTAGCCAGCTCTATCAGATCTTGAGTTAGGATATATCACCTGGGGAGGGTTTATCTATTGATTATTGTAAGACTGACTATCTTATTTCCACCATGACAGAATGCTCTTTATTGGAAATATTGTAAGCACTTGCAGTTATTTTTTATACTCTTCCCCCAAATAATATATTATTAAATATTATCTACTTTGATGAATATAATAGAGTTATATATAGCCAGAATCATTTAATTATAATTCTAAAATCCAAAATTTCAACAACAAAACAAAACCCTAAGTTCTTTGATATTTAGTGATAAAATCTACCTTGGACTGAAATGAGGGTATTCATAGTCCCTTTTTATCACACTACAGGTCAATATTCATATTTTTCACTGCAGATATATTAATGTATTGATTATAGACCATTGCTTCAGATCCCTACTAGGACTGCCTTATATCTTCTAATATATGCTACGTGTCTTGTATTAGGTTTCAAAAATTGGAAAACTTTCAAAACACATGTGCCCTAAGAATTTAAAATAAGGAGTTATGGATCTGTATTTACATTTTTGTTTAGTTTGTTTTTTTTTAACTTCTTTTTTTTTTAAACTTGCTAAGTATTTGACACCAGGACAAAGTGTTTAAATGCTGAACACTGCCTTTAAAATCTTAATATTTCATTGTGCAGCCACCAAAAAAACCCCCAAATCTTTCCATTTGCAGCAACGTGGATGGAACTGGAGGGTATTATGTTAAGCAAAATAAGTCAATCAGAGAAATATAATTACCATATGATCTCTCCGATATGAGGAATTTGAGAGGCAGGGCAGGGGGTCATGGGAGGTAGGGGGGGAAAAATGAAATAAGATGAGATCGGAGAGATACAAAGCATAAGAGACTCTTAATCTCAGGAAACAAACTGAAGGTTGCTGGGGGGGGTGGCGGGGGAGGGATAGGGTGGCTGGATGATGGACAATGGGGAGGGTATGTGCTATGGTGAAAGTTGTGAATAGTGTAAGACTGATGATTCACAGACCTGACCCCGGAAGCAAATAATACAATATATGTTTTTTTTTAAAAATACAATATATGTTAATTTAAAAAATTTTAATATTGATTTAATCTTTCAATCCACGCACTTTAGATACTTGTCATTTTTATAAAGTAAAGCCATTATTAAGAACCATCGCCAATATGTTACATAGTGTTCTCTCTCTGAGTAAGAGAGATTTATTTCTGGGGTTTAAGTAGGAAAAGCTATTATTCCTGAAGACTTAGCTTTGTGCAAATTTCCTTGTTTATTGCTAGAAGTTTATAGCCGTATTTGATTCCAACTATATGGATTACAATTTTTTTCTAATGGTCTCATTTTCTCATTTCTGACTCCATATTATAGTTTATAGATTTTTGCTTTTCCATTCTACTTTCTTCTTTGAATTTGGTTTGTCTTGGTTTTGTGCATTTTCCTGTTTCCTTATCTTAATTACAGAAGTAAAGTAGGAGCACAGATAAATAATATAAATGGATATTATAAAACTTACATGAAAGGTTAAGAGTAATTTAAACAGGCTAAATTCCTACAGAAAGGAACTCTCTGGTATGTTTATGTGTGTGCTTGGACAACTTCCTTATATATTATTCTGTCATTACCCATGTTTTGTGAATAGTTCTTTTATTGCCATCCTTAAGTGATTATAATTTTTTGTGTCATCTATTTTCTGCCAGGAATCTGATTGATAAAGTAATTGGTACCAGAAGTAGTCACAGAAAACAGACTGTTAAAATATTATCTGAGATTGAATTGCTCATAAAATTGAGAAATGCAGAGATAACTTTCTTGCAAAGAGAAAAAGAGTAACAGATAAATCTATGACATGCTGTGGTGTCACAATTACTCAAACTATCACCACTGGTAGTGCCTGAGGAAAGCAAGGAATTAGGACAGCACTTCTGAAATTTTTTTTATAAGATTTTATTTATTTATTTTACAGACAGAGATCACAAATAGGCAGAGAGGCAGGCAGAGAGAGGGGAAGCAGTCTCCCTGCTGAGCAGAGATCCCAATGCAGGGGCTTGATTCCAGGACCCTGAGATCATGACCTGAGCAGAAGGCAGAGGCTTAACCCACTGAGCCTCCCAGGTGCCCCTGAAATTTTAATAAACATACAAACCACTGCAGTTTTTTATTAAAATGCTGTTACTGGGGGCGCCTGGGTGGCTCAGTGGGTTAAAGCCTCTGCCTTCGGCTCAGGTCATGATCCCAGGGTCCTGGGATCGAGCCCCGCATTGGGCTCTCTGCTCTGCAGGGAGCCTGCTTCCTTCTCTCTCTGCCTGCCTCTCTGCCTGCTTGTGATCTTTGTCTGTCAAATAAATAAATAAATAAAATCTTTAAAAAAAATAAATAAAATGCTGTTACTGATAAAATAGGTATGTGACAGTGTTTAAGAAGTTGAATTTCTAACAAGCTCCCAGATGATGTTGAGGCAATTGGTATGATGCCACATATTAAGTAGTAAGAACTGGGAGATCAAATGGCTGTCGCACTCGGCTTCTATGACGAAGAATGAGGAGTCAACTAGATCCTTCCTATGTTCCTTTAGAGAAGTAAGGTAAATGGAAATATTAAAGCTATGAATATACATTTGAGAAGAAATAGGGAGACTCTCAGTCCTCCTTGCAGCTCTGAAATTATCTGTCATCTGCTGTAGGCTCAGGACAGATATGGCTCAGGACCACACCCAAGTTCTATCTGACAATAAGGATTACAGGATTGTAGCAACAATTAAATGCTAAGATTTTAAGTTAAAGTTAAGGCACTGGTGGGGAAGGAAGAGGCCTTGGAGATGGAGACATTTCAACAGACATGGATAAGGCTGAGAACTCTGAAACTTCAAAGTCCTTTGAAACTTCAAAGGCCATCCTGTTGGCAGAGGCCATCTCTGCTATCTGAGATAGCCAGTCCTTCTTACCATAAAAATCTTTCAATCACTCCCTTTGGGACAATTTTCTTACAAGGTGATGGCAATTCTCTTTCTGGCTTACCTTCACTTACTCTCTGGCTTCCAAGACAAGTGTAAGAATTAGATTCTAAGATAGCCTTGGCTGGGAAGTATAAGATCTTTAGGAGGAGATAAGTATACAACAAAATTAAAAGATATCATTGATCTTCATCAGAAAGTAAGTATATGTAAAGGTAAAAGTATAAGTTATAATAAAGGTATGTTTGGGAGTATTAAACCAGGGGGGTAGAAATATAAGGTTTGAATATAAGGTAGACTATAAGGTTTGATTAGACCAAATTCATTGGCAGGAGTGCACTTACCCTGGATTTTGAAAATCACTTGGGAGTAGTAATAAGGTTATGTTATCAAAAATTAACTTTCTTTCTTTCTTATGGTAAAAAACACATAATATAAAATATACTATCTTAACAATTTTTATTGTATAGTTCAGTAATATTAAGTACATACACATTGTTGTGAAACAGATCTCCAGAATTTTTTCTTGCAAAACTGAAATTATATATCCATTTAGTAATTCTTCATTTTCTCCTCTTCCCAATCCCTGTAAATACCATTCTAATTATTTCTATGAACTTAATTACTTTATATGATACCTCATGTAAATAGAATCAAATGGCTCATGAACATTCCTGGCATGGTGTCTCTAAAGGAAACAGTCCAAGCCTCAGAAACAGGTAAATGTTATAGTGGGTCTACCTGTGCAGCACCCACCTCCCTCAACCGTAATCTTGTGAGGGGCTGCAGGACTCAACTTTTATCAAAGTACTAAAAAAAAAAATGCATCAAGAGGACACCAGCAACCTTAAAGAACTTCGTAGTGACTAGTTTCTGTAGGTCAAGGATAAAGTTGTACTTGCATCACTGGAATTAAGTTTCCTGAATTCAGTGGGAATAAATGATTCAGGGTATTAGATGTTATATGGCAAAGCTTAATCATCATAGACTATGTGGTTCCCATTACCACAATAAGCCACAGAGATGGATTTAGTCAGTGTTTTGACTCACATAAATCTGTGACCTAGGCTAACTGATCATGGTGGACATGAAAGAATATATGTTATCTACAGAAATAAAGTATTAGTAACTTACACAAAATAACCTCTATGGCTGCTTCTAGAAAACTAACTTGCTGTAGGAGTAGGAGAATTATATAATGTACTCTTATATCCTATTTCCAGAACTATACCATTTCATAGATTCACACAGCCTTGACAGAGGGAGACTAAACATTCTGAAGAAAAGAGTGCAATGTATACTGTGATTCTTTGCCCAAGTTTTTTTCCAGAGGGACCTCAGCCATGAACTTAAGCAACTGAGCATTAGGTAAAAGAAAAAACCTTGAATCTCTAGGACTGATTAGATATTGGCTTTAAATTTTTGTTGATCCTCAAAGACCCAAATGTACCTATAAATAACTGGACACATAAATAACTGTATAACTGACACTTATACAGGTCAAGTGATGAATGGAAGTTTGGCTCTATTCCATCTCACAGAATGTCAAGACAGACTACAGACCAGTATTAATATTTTCTCTGCTCCAGAATGTACACATATATTTAATACCTGTTAGAATCACTACAGTGGCTCCCTGCTTCACTTGGAGTAAGGATATTAGAGCAGGAAGGGCCAAGTGGAAGCCCCTGCTGCTGGCTCTAACAACGCTCACCAAAACTGTGCATCAGGAACACTCTGTGGAATGCATCTCTGTGGAAATAACAAAGATTAGGCCCATTGCCAAAGACCTGAGATAGGCATATATCCTACCTATTTGACCATTAACTGAAAATTGAACTCAAAATCCAGATAGTCCATGGAAAACCAGATTAGATATGCATATAAGCAGGCAAACACAGGAACCAGAGTTGAAATTCCAAATGCAGTGTCTTTCCTGGAGTCAATTAACAGTCTGTGGAAATCGATATCCAGTTATTAATATGGCAAATGCTCTCCTGTCAGTTCCCAACAATTAATAAAATCAGAAGCAGTTTATATTTACATGGCAGAGACAACAGTATAATTTTACTGACTTGTCCCAGGATGTTGCCAAACTTTTATGTTCTCTCATGATAGTTTAGAATGTCCTTGATCATCTTGGTAACCAACAGAACATGGCACAGGTTTATTATGCTCATGGACAGAATGATAATTGGACCCAGCAAAAAAAAAAATAGCAAACATCTAAGATGTCTTAACAAAATTAATCTATGCCAGAGCGTGGGCAATAATCCTTGCAAAATATTGGAGGTCTGCCACATTGATGAGGTTTCTGGGATACAGGGTTCTGGGCCTTATCGAGGTATTCTTTATATGGACAGTATCTAAAGTGGCAGACTCATTCTATACTTTGTAGCACCTAGTATGAATTTGTGAGACATACCATTTCATGGATCTTTTTGCATTTTGGAGGCAACATATAAAATATTTGGACATTTTAGTTTAGTTTGAGTTTCTTAACTCATTTACTATATATCTAGTAATGTTGCTAGTTTCGAGTGCAGCCTGGATATATAAATAGGGACTCTGCATCAGTTCTAGTCTGTGCTGCATGCTGCCCCACAATCTACTCCTTATAAGCTAACAGATGCAATTTTATTTGAAATACCCGAGGCAAAAAAGATGCTGTAGAAAGCCATTAGAAAGCTCTGGAGGCGAATAACATCTCATGCCTTTAGGGTTTCGAGCAGACCTATGCTTTCTTTGGCCAACAACCATTCTCCACCTGAAAAGTGGCTCCTGGGCTGCTGCTGGGTCTGGGTAGAGACAGGACACCTGACACTGAGACACCAAGTAACAGTGGGGCCTGGACTTTCCATCATGAACTGGGTATTTTCTGCACTATTGAAACATACAACTGCATGTGCAGCAGCATTTCATTACACAACAGAAGCAGTTTATATAAGACTTGGCTTAAGTTGATCTTGACTATAGTGGTAAATGGCATGAATATTGGTTCAGACATCTGCTGTATCTGTTCTTTACCATCTCCTACTTAACTCACACCTAGAACTTCACAGGAAGTTTCCTGTTACCAGTTAATAGAGGAGAACGTATAATGGGTCTGGTTTATGAATGGCTGTGCATGACAGTTTTTGCCAGATAGAAGTGGACTGCTTCTGCATTATAAACCCTTTGTGAAGTGAGCCTGAAAGACTGTAGTGAAGTAAAATTCTTCAAGAATACAGTCTTTGGAGATACATCTGGATGTCCATTTTTTATGAAAAAAAGAAAAAAAGATGAACTGAGATTTGTATCTTGTTGATTTATGGGCATTGGCTAATTGGCTAAATATTTAGTCACCTGGAACAAACAATATTGGAATATTGGTGACCAGGAAATGTGAGGGATAATACTCCTTATAATAAGAAAAGTGAGCTTCTTTGTATTCTGTGTAGATGTTCATATGGTTATCGACAGTGAAGGAGATTTTGCATAATTAGCATCACAAATGACTTGGGGTCTTGTCAGTCACTTTCCCTCCCTCCCCAAGTTCCCCAGTACTTGCACAATGAGCGCATGAACAAAATGACCATAATGACAGGGGTGGAGGCTACGTATGGGCTCAACCCATGGTCTTTTCCGCACAAAATGTGATCTGACTACTGCCATTGTTCAGCCCCTAAACTGACAGCAATGGAGGCCAATGTTGTACCCCAAACAGGGACCATTTCTGGGATATGACAGCTAGTTGATGGCCATTGATTATGTTTGACTCTTCCCCTTAGAGAGACAAGCACTTTCCCTCATGGAATTAGACATTTTTCATATTTGCATTGGCCTTCTCTGCCTAGAGACTTTTCCCAGCACCCTGATTTGTAAACTGGCAGATGTCATTATATCCTAAAGAAATATGTCTCTAACCAAGACACACATATTGTCAGATATATATTGCAATGATGGAATATACCCACTGAATTGACTGGTCTTACTCTGTGCCACATCATCAAAAAGCAGTTGGCTTAATAAAATATTGCTATGGCCCACTGAAGGTTTATTTATGGCTCCTGCTGCTGATAAAAATTTGCAAATTTATGGTACATGCCTTAAACCTGCAGGCTCATAGATCATGCATGCAGTCTCTCCTATAGCCAGAAACAAGGGTTGGATATTAAAGTAGCCCTTCTCACAGTAATATTTAAAACCAGTTTTTAAAAATTTTACTTTCTGTCTCCAATGATCATAAGCATGGTAGATGTACAAAAACTAGTACTTAAGGAAATTATGGTTTTGAAGAAGGAAGCTTCTGGCCATTTTAAGGTCCTTCTGCCATTGCACTAATAGTCAGTCATAAAGTCACTAAAAGTCAGCCACAGTCAGCTGTGTACGAATTTAATCCCAAACACTGGGAGAAAGTACTTTCCACCCCCCTGTCTTCTTTCAGGGTTTTTTCTTTTTCTTTTTAAAATATTTTTTTAAAGATTTTATTTATTTATTTGAGAGAGAGAGAGAGAGCATGAGAGGGGAGGAGGTCAGAGGGAGAAGCAGACTCCCCGCTGAGCAGGGAGCCCAATGTGGAACTCAATCCCAGGACTCCAGGATCACAACCTGAGCCGAAGGCAGTTACCTAACCAACTGAGCCAACCAGGTGCCCCTGAGTTTTTTCTTTATCTTTGGTTTTCTGTGGTTTGAAAATGATATACTTAGGTACAGTTTTCATTTGTTTGTTTGTATGTGTTTGCTTGTGGTCTTTTTGACATTTATCCTACTTGGTATTCTCTGAGCTTCCTGGATCTGCGGCTTGGTGTCTAATATTAATTTGGGGGAAATTCTCAGTCATTACTGAATCAAATAATGTTTCTGTTCTTTTCTCTCTTTCTTCTCCTTTCTGGTATCCCCAATTACACATATGTTATACCTTTTCCAGTCCTACCCACAGTCCTTAGATATTCTGCTGTTGTTTTGTTGACTGTAAAAGCCTTTATTCTTTTTGTTTTTAAGTTTTTGAGGAGTCTATTGATATATTCTCTAGCTCATAGGCTCTTTCCTCATCTATGTCCAGTCTACTAGTGAGCCCATCAAAAGCATTATTCATTATTATTATAGTGTTTTTTATCTCTAGCATTTCTTTTTGATTCTTAGGATTTCCATTTCTCTGCTTATATTCCCCATCTGTTTTTCAATAATGTATACTTTGTCCACTAGAGCCCTCAGCATATTAACTATAGTTGTCTTAAATTCCCGGTCTGTTATCCCAACATCCCTGCCATGTCTAATTCTTCTGCTTGCTGAGTCTCTTCAAATAGTGTTTCTTTGGTTGTTTTTTAAACTTTTGTTATGCCTCATAATTTACCTGGTACCAGGTAAAAGAACCTACTGTAAAAAGGCCTTTAGAAATGTGGGGGCAACTATTCTATAGTCTTATGATTAGGTCTCATTCTTTTATTAAGCTTATGCCTCTGGATTGTCAACTTCACAAGTATTTCTCAGTTTGTTTGTTTGTTTTCTGAAGGGAGTAGGATGGCTAGAGTGGGCTGTAGTTGGGTCTTCCTTTCCTCAGGTCAGTTAGAGTTTGATAATATCCTAGCAGGCTAGGCTCTGGTTAATTAGTTTTTCTTGAGGGCAGTCCTTGTTAAGAAAATGAGTGTTCTGGAGTGTTTCAGAATGTTTCCTTTTCCCCACTTCTCCTAGAAACCCAAGAGAATATATCTTTAATATTTACTATGTGAGTTAAGCCTCACAATATTTTGAGAGCCTCCTATGACTGAGTCCTCTGGAGTTTTTAACTCTCAAGAGTTGTCCCCACCAAGCCTCTAGCAATTTGTTAATTACAGTTCAGGTTTCATGCTACTGGTTCCTGAGGCAGTTTTTGCTTGAGGGTCCCTGCTTCTCTGTAAATTATGATCACCTCTATTTACCTCTCTGACTCTCCACTCCTGGTGGGAGCAGTTTGCCTCTTGTTCTCTTCTCTCTCATGCATCTAAGAGGAATTGATTATTTTTCAGTCTGTTCAGCTTTTCACTTGCTGTTAGAATAGAGTGGTGTCCTTATATGAGGAATTGGGAACTGGAAGTTCCTCTCTAATCTACTTCTGGAATATGACAGTATTTTACACTTGATCTTAGCCAAAAGGCCAAGAAGTGATGGAATATGACACTATTTTAAACTTCAAAAAAATTTTTTTCATTTTATTGATATGTATGTCCATCATTGAAGATTATACAGTATTAGCACTTACATTAATTCCAATTTGGTCTTCCTTTCTGTTGGTTTTGTTTTTTGTGCTTTGACTGACTTTACCAGCTCATATTCTAAGGACAGAACTGCAGTCCATGTTTTAGTTGTAGAGTTTATTAAATCTATTGATTTAAGCTCAGTTATTGTATATTTGAATTTTATATGTTGTGGTTTATAATGTTTCTTATGATGTTTCTTAAATTCTGAAAGAGGTATGCTTGATAAATACATTTGGTAATCATTTTGTCAGTTTCTGTTTATAATTCTAGAAGCATTCCTTATTCCTTTCCTTGAGGCACAAAGGCTTACATTTGGTATGTCTTATTGGTTATATATAATTTATCATGAAAATTTCCCTCATTTTTCTAATTAAATGTTTTTGTTGTAAACCCTGTTTAATGAAATAGTATGTAGCTCTAATTCTTCTTGTTAGTATTTGTTTGAAATATTCTTGACTATTCCTACATTTTTGATCTTTCTTGATACTCTACTTTATGAATGCTTCTTATTTGTAGTAAAGAGCTGGATTTTCCTCATTTGAAGCAAACTGAAAGCACGTGTATTTTGAAAGGAAAAGTCAACTCAACTCAATTATGTTAACTGATTCAAATAGTTTTATTTTTCCACCTTATTTTATATATACAAATAGGCAGTTTGAATGTTTGCATCTCTCCTACTTTGGTTATTTGTATTTAAAAAATATTTTTAATTTTTAAATTAAATTTCACTGAATTTTTAGAAAGAGATCCGAATATGCATGCTTTCTTTTTAAAGATTGTATTTATTTACTTATTCTAGAGAAGGAGAAAGAGAAAGAGCAGTGGGAGAGGTAGAGGGAGATGGAGAGAGAGAATCTCAAACAGAATCCATGTTGTGTGTGGAGCCTGACATGGGGATTGATCTCATGACCCTGAGATCATGACCTGAGCCAAAACCAAGAGTTGTTTAACCAACTGAGCCACCCAGGTGCCCCAGAATATACATGCCTTTGTTCACCATCAGTAATTGGAAAGATTTAATAATAACTAAAAGGGGCATCAATACTATGATTTAATGCTTTAATAATTTTTCAAAAGATTTTATTTATTATTTGAGAGAGAGATGGAGAAAGCATGAGCAGAGGAGGGGCAGAAGGAGAGGGAGAGAGAAATAGAGAGGCATGGAACCCTATGTGAGGCAGGACACAGGGCTCAATCCCAGGACCTTGAAATCATGACCTGAGCTGAAGTCAGATGCTTAACAAATTAAGCCACCCAGGTGCCCTGAACATATATCTTTATTTAAAGATTTTATTTATTTATTTATTTGAGAGGAAGAGAGAAAGAGCATGAAAGGGGACAGGTTAGAGGGAGAAAGAGACTCCCTGTCAAGCAGGGATCCTGATGTGAGACTCGATCCAGGACTCTAGGACCTGAGCTGAAGGCAGTTGCTTAACCAACTGAGCCACCCAGGTGCCCTTTATCTTTATTTATACATAGAAAAATTATTGGCATTTATAAATCAGAGGCCATTTAATTAATGTTTAATAAATGTTAATGGTGGTTACTGCTATGTATTAGAATTTAGGGTGATTTTCTTACTTTTTAAAAATATATTTTTCCATCAACTATTTAAGGTTTATAGTGATGTTTTATAATCACAAAAAAGATAAAACTATTTTCTCTTTTTAAAGGTCTGGAGTATTCTTACTTAAGAGAGATGTTTTGCTTGGCCTAATGTTTCAGACCATTTTCTTAACTTATTTCTTGATACATAATTTCTGAGCTCTTTCTCAACTAGCTTCTTTCTTCTACTCTTGGTGGTATTATTACTCAGGTATACGCTATATTTGACATCTGTTGGTTAAAACAGGAAACTAACTGCTATCTTAAAATAGTTTTGAGGGTATATATATATATATCCCATATATCTATATCTATTTTATGTATTTCATTCAAAAATGTGTTTTAAGACATAGTTTATCCCTAATTGAGAGACTTCCTATTGAGCAAATTCAGTGAAAAGTATACAAAGACTTGTATTCCAAGTTAAATATTGTTGGTTTGATCTTGAAACTCAAAGAGGACATAATGATGTTTCACTAAGATAATCAAAAGTGTGAACTTCTAAGGTATTTAACTTAACCCTATTTTAAACACAAAAAGTTGTCGTTGTTGTTGTTGTTGTTGTTGTTGTTTGCAGTCAGTATCTAGATATTAAGGAAGTTTGTCAATATTTTTTTAAATTAAATTTTTTATTTATTTTCAGCGTAACAGTATTCATTGTTTTTTCACCACACCCAGTGCTCCATGCAATCTGTCAATATTTTAATTCACCATTTGTACTTATGGTTCTCAGTCCAAGCAGAAAAACATTTTTCCAAAACTACATCAGAGAATTTTTCTGATGAGCAAACTGCCATGTCTGTTTCCTCAGTACATATGGAAGGGAGAACAACCCTTCCTGGAACACTGAGGCTTCTTCTGCAACAGGAAGACTGTCTTGCAACCACTCCGGCTTTGACTGCCATACAAAATACCAATTGCTCTTTCACTACCTGTGCCAAAAAAAAGTGGAAGTTGCATAAACAAACTAATTCCTTTCTTGGCTCACTTTCATATCAAGGTCTCAAATGGGCATGTCTGAATAGTGGAGTCAAATATATATAACTGAATCCAAGCTTCAAGGCAGTCTGGGAATTTAAGTTCTGATCCCATTTGGAGGAGTTTTAACTTCTTATGTCTTTCTGCTCTGTTCTAGGCTCCTTAAGTTTTAGTCTAATACACTTGTTCTGCATTTAATTTTGTAACTGTTTTTTTTTTTTCTTTCCAAGATTTCCAAAGGCTAGTTTTCAGCTCTTCCATTCATTAAAGAAGAGAAGCTATTTTTATTTCAATTATATTGCTTCCTCATTATCTCTGAGTATTCTAAATCTACTTATTTTAAAAATCATTTTCAGACTATTTCATTATTTTCTGCTGGTGTGAATTCTTCTGTTTGAGGTATCTTCTGAGAGCTGCTCTGTTGCAGACTTGCTGATGGAACCACTGCCTCTCAGTCACTGGGATAATATGATGCTTTGGCTGCCCATGATCCTACAGGCCCATCATCCACATCATTCACCAAAGAGATTGTCTTAACATTCTAAACTGACAGAAGATGCTTTTCAGTGGAATACATTTGTTTTTATTTTTTTTTAAAGATTTATGTATTTATTTGACACAGAGAGAGAGAGAGAGAGAGCATGCAAGGGGGGGAAGTGGCAGAGGGAGAGCAAATCCTCAGGCTAACTCCCTGCTGAGCATGGAGCCTGATGTAGTGCTGGAACCCATGAACCTGAGACCACAACCTGAGCAGAAATTAAAAGTTGGCTGCTCAAACAACGGAGCCATCCAGGTGCCCCAGACATTTGCTATTTTTAAAAAATGATCTCTTTGTCTTGTAGAATGGAATTCAAAGAGATTCTATATGCCTCATTTCTTATTTATATTTATTTCTAATAATGTTACTAGAAAAGTGATTTTATTAATAATGTTACTTATTTCCTGAATGTAATACTTTCTGTGGGTCCTATTTTTGTAGGCTCTGAATTTCCATGCTTTAACTCTCCTTGCAATGACAGACATGTTTATAGCTTAGTTATTGGGGGTTTCTTTTGTAAGATTTTATTTATTTATTTTATTTTATTTTATTTTATTTATTTATTTGAGAGAGGAAGAGTGCACATGCACGTGCACATGAGTGGAGCAGAGGCAGAGGGAGAAGCAGACTCCTCACTGAGCTGGGAGTCCATCTCTCTAGACTCGATCCCAGGACCCTGACATCATGACCTGAGCTGAAGGCAGACACTTAACTGACTGAGCCACCCAGCTGCCCCTACAGCTTAGTTATTGTTAAATGATTGCCATATGATTGAACATGTGTGATACCTACTCACCATATAGTAATTAGGAAGGATAATCAGTTTACCTGAAATTCAGATGATGAAGTTCAGTATTGCACTGATTGAAGACAGTTTTTGTAACACCTCAGATAAGTATGCAGAAAGTTTAGGTTGATATGGTTAGGGCTACAGGAAACTCTGTTAAACCCTTCTGGGCTTTCTGCAGCCTGACAAGGGTTCTCTTTGAACTGGCAGAACCCTAAGCCAAGAATACTCAACATCTCCTAGCCTGACACTGCTTATTATTCTTTGCTTGAAAAAGATCATCATTCTTTTGTCTTATTGTAGGAAATCATCATCTTCTATAAGATTTATGGGATAGGGAAAGCTTTTTCACAAAGACCCAATCCAAGTCCTCTGCAGAACCACTGGAATCTCATGAGTTTGTAAGATAAAGATAATACATAAATGTATCACTGCTCTATTGCCTAGCAAAGGGTCTACTCAAGGTGAATGATTAATTTTTGTGTGTAAAGCTTTCATTTAACACAAAGTCTAGGAGGTGAGAATGGCAGAATGAATAAATTCTCCATGAATTTTGACCAAGCTGGAATTCTCTCTCTTTTTTTTTTTTAACCAAGCTGGAATTCTTAAATTTTTTTAATAACAAATAGACGACCAGAACAGAACATTTTAAGAACAGAATATTCTTTTAGAGACTACTTAGATTTTGGTGATTGAATCCAGTGGCATTTTTAGAATACTAACACTTTCTAATCAAAATGGAATGATTTTGTAAGTACTGCATATTGTGTTTTAGAAATAATTTAAACTGAGATGTAAAATTTAATCAGATCAAAAACTTAATCCTATAAATACATTTCCTCTAAAATTATCATCCTTAAAAGTTAAATGCCAACTAATTTATACTAAATTTATACTAAACTGTCCACCTCAAAAAAAAATCGCCATCATTGTTACATTTTTAGGTAATTGTTGTTAGTGACAACTCATAAATTTTACTTGTTAGACTACTCTTTTTATAGATTCCTCTTTTGAGTTGTCTGTGTTATGTGCAATGGGGTCTTTGAACCTTTGCTTTATCCATATAATGAGTAATGAAGAAATTTAAATTTGGGTCTCACATTTATCCTCAATTACAAATGTGGAATCATTAGGAATGAAAATACGGGATTGTGTAAAAGAATGTGTCAATGTTCTGATTTTTCAAACTCCTACTCTTTCCTCTTTACCTCTAGTTCATAGGCAAAAAATAAAAACAAAAAACTTTTTGATCCTCATTGTAGGCCTGTTACAAGTAGCACGTAGAGAGTAACACAAGAATTATTTTCTTAATAGACCTGGCAATGTTATATAGCAATCAGTAAAGACTACATAAAATAGATTTGTAAATGATAACTTGAAAAATAGAAAGCTCATTTATAAATGCATAAATACAGTTAAAATATATCTACTTATTGGGAGACCTATAGTGGCTTCATGATCCTTGTAGATTCTTATTCTGTGCCTGCCAGAAAGGGAGAATGCTCAGTCACTTTTTAAAATTTCCATCCCTAATTATTGGCTATTTTTTTCTTTTTCAGCTGAGTTTCAGGGCAGGCTATCCTGAAATTAAACCTAAAGGTGGAGGAGGAGTAGTTAAGGAGAGCAAGAAAGTTCTTATTTTGACTATGTTGACAACAGATGGCTCTATGCTCTCTGATCCAGCAGCTGTTTTAAGCGGATTCTTCTAATGGAGTGTTTTTATGGGTTATGTGAAAGTCCTCCTCCATTTTTGGATATTTCTTACCTGAAATACCTTCTTCAAACTTTATTATTTTATCTGGTTGCTTACTTCCTTTGTAGCTCCCAAGAGTTTTCTCCAAAAAACTTCCTCACAAATTCTTTACAACTGGTTCTTTCATCAACTCAATGTGGCTGACAAGTCTAAGGATCATGTAACGTTTTTCTTCCTTTTTTTTTTTTTTTTTTTTTTAAGTTTAACTGCTTTTAAACTTGGCATTTTATCTGACACTTCCTTGGGAAAACAGCATTTATTTTACTTTGGTGTCCCAGCCTAATCATATGCTCCCCATCATGAAAGTATATTTGAAATGCATATTGAGAAAGGGTTCTTTTGCAATTAGCACAGCTTTGAACCCATGGTGCCTCATAATTTCATTGAAGATCATAAGATTTCTTATGTTTTACCTTGGGGACTGCCAGAATCATAAAAAGTTCTACTTCCTGCTACCTAGAAAGTGATACAGGTGTCAGTTATGTTTACTTAATTTATTGCTTCTTCCCTGAGGTGGGAGGTGGTGAAAGGGGTTTAAGAATTGCCATTTATGGGGCACCTGGGTGGTTCAGTGGGTTAAAACCTCTGCCTTCGGCTCAGGTCATGATCCCAGGGTCCTGGGATCAAGCCCCGCATTGGGCTCTCTGCTCGGCAGTGAGTCTGCTTCTCCCTCTCCCCCTCTCTGCCTGCCTCTCTGCCTGCTTGTGATCTCTGTCTGTCAAATAAATAAATAAAATCTTTAAAAAAAAAAAAAGAATTGCCATTTATTCTTATCACATAAGGATATTTTTAACTGTTGAAAACAGAAACATGTTCAATTCTCCAAAAGGATAAAGTTCAAGGTTCCCTAAAATTAAAAAAGATATTTCCAATGAAAATATTTCTTTCAGGGTGTGTGGGTGACTCAGTTGGTTAAGTATCCAACTCTTGACTTTGGCTCAGGTCATATCTCAGGGTTATGAGATCAAGCCCCATGTCAGGCTCCATGCTAGAAATTCTCTCTCTCCCTCTCTGATTACTCCTCCCTATCCCTACTTGCCTGCTCTCTCTCCCAAATAAATAAAATCTTTAAAAAAATAAATTAAAAAACCCATTTTCTATAAAGTTAAACATAATTCTTTCATAATTTGGCTATTTTTCTTAGAACTTATTCCCTAGGTCTCCTCCCACTCCATTTCTTTCAAGTTGCCTGAATAATTACATTCTCAAAGGATCTTCAGTCATTCAGACTTTTGGTCTACACTGCATTTTGCCTCACGAGAACAGCACACTGACAAAAATGCAAGCCAACCATAGCTTTTGCCCTTTGTTTTAAAAAATGTCAAAATGACTTCCATTGTAAGACTAGAATGTTAAACATAAGATGCAAAAATAAAATTCTCATTCAACTGGTATATATGCTCAGTTTTCTCCCTGCTTCCCCAACTGAATGTTGATTTATATTTATACGGAATCACTTATTCTTTTCTTTTTTTTCAAGGTTATTTTGTATTTATTCTTCTGCTCTTTCAGCTTAAGGTATGAAAAAGGCCACAGAAATCTCTGAAATTAGAACCAAGAGTGTTGCTTACATGAGGATAGTTTCTACCAATTCTTTAGGCAGAGGCACTGTAGGTCAACTTTTCTACTTGTAACAACAATGGATTTGACTATAAAAAAAAAAAAAAAGAAAAGAAAAGAAAGAAATTTTATTGACCTCATACTACTTGAATTTTTCCCCTTGAATTTTTTTTATTGTTTTTTTAAAGATTTTATTTAATTATTTGACAGACGGAGATCACAAGTAGGCAGAGAGGCAGGCAGAAAGAGAGAGAGGGGGAAGCAGGCTCCGTGCTGAGGAGAGAGCCCAATGTGGGGCTAGAGCCCAATAGAGCTCAATCCCAGGAGCCTGGGATCATGACCTGAGCCAAAGGCAGGGGCTTTAACCCACTGAGCCACCCAGGTGCACCCCCCTTGAATATTTTAAATCTTCATTTTACTAAACTATATTGTGGGGACTTTCTTCTTCCTCCCTTCTTTCTTTTTATTCCTTCCTTCTTTCTTTTTCTTTATTTAGATTTACTCCAGTTTCAACACTTTTCAATAATGACTCAGTTCCCTTATCCATACAACAGGATAAATCAAACTTAGACATAAGTATAAAATGAAGCAATGCATATGAAGGGCTAACATGGCACAATGCTTTACAAGTATGACAATGTTACATAGAAAATTAGGAAAGCCACCAAAAACATTGGGTATGGTTAGTCTCATTTTAGGTTTATTTCTCCAGTCTATTATCTTTTGTTTCTTGCTGTCAGGGGAGTCTAGATGGTGTACTAATTTTCAGCTGGGTTCCTCATCAGTACTCCTATTTTCCATTTTATGTGGAGTCCAGTATTCTTTCCAGGGACCCTGACCAACCTGCTCAGCCTCTGTGACCACTGTTTACTAAATACCCTCAACTAGGGTCTGTCTCAAATTGGACAAAGCTCCTAGAATCATAAATGCATCATCATATTGAGGAGATGGATAAAAAATATTGGATGGCCCAGACAGAATCTTGTTATAGTATGTACTAACTCTGGTTCAGATCTGATCCAAGTTTACATGTTAATCTTGTCATTTTAAAAAAATAGCTTAAAATCAGTAATGTTTGAATTATAAGGAAGATCAAAGAGAATGAACAGCACATATTTCCTATAATCCAGACTTAACAAATGGTAAGATTTGTCCATTTATATTTAAAATTTGTAAAAAGATTATTAAAAGTACATATAAAATTCCTCCCTTCCCAACCTTTCCCTTCCTTTCTTAGCTCAAAGAAACTTCCCTTCTAAAGTTAGCATGTATCTCTTATCTGTTTTCTAATTTACCATAATCTCAAACCATTCTGTTTTTCTTTATTTTATTTTTATTTATTTTTTATTTTACTTTTTTCAGTGTTCCAAAACTCATTGTTTATGCACCACACCCAGTGCTCCATGCAATTCATGCCCTCCTTAGTACCCACTACCAGGCTCACTGAATCCCCCACCCCCCTCCCCTCCAAAACCCTCAGTTTGTTTCTCAGAGTCCATAGTTTCTCATGGTTTGTCTTCCCCTCCGATTTCCCCCAACTCACTTCTCTCCATCTCCCAATGTCCTCCATGTTATTCCTTATGCTCCACAAGTAAGTGAAACCATATGATAATTGACTCTCTCTGCTTGACTTATTTCACTCAGCATAATCTCCTCCAGTCCCATCCACGTTGACACAAAAGTTGGGTATTCATCCTTTCTGATGGAGGCATAATATTCCATTGTATATATGGACCATATCTTCTTTACCATTCATCTGTTGAAGGGCGTCTTGGTTCTTTCCACAGTTTGGCAATTGTGGCCATTGCTACTATGAACATTGGGGTACAGATGGCCCTTCTTTTCACTACATCTGTATATTTGGGGTAAACACCCAGTAATGCAATCGCAGAGTCTTAAGGTAGCTCTATTTTTAATTTCTTAAGGAATCTCCACACTGTTCTCCAAAGTAGCTGCAACAACTTGCATTCCCAATAACAGTGTAAGAGGGTTTCCCTTTATCTACATGCTCTCCAACACTTGTTGTTTACTGTCTTGTTGATTTTGGCCATTCTGACTGGTGTAAGGTGGTATCTCAATGTAGTTTTGATTTGAATGTCCCTGATGGCTAATGATGATGAACATTTTTTCATGTGTCTGTTAGCCATTTGTATGTCTTCATTGGAGAAGTGTCTGTTCATGTCTTCTGCCCATTTTTTGACATGATTATCTGTTTTGTGTGTGTTGAGTTTGAGGATTTCTTTATAGATCTTGGATATCAGCCCTTTGTCTGTGGTGTCATTTGTGAATATCTTCTCCCATTCTGTGGGTTGCCTCTTTGTTTTGTTGACTGTCTCCTTTGCTATGCAGAAACTTTTGATCTTGATGAAGTCCCAAAGTTTATTTTTGATTCTGTTTCCTTGGCCTTTGGAGACATGTCTTGAAAGAAGTTGCTGTGGTCGATGTCCAAGAGGTTACTGCCTATGTTCTCCTCTAGGATTTTGATAGTTTTCTGCCTCACGTTGAGGTCTTTTATCCATTTCGAGTTTATCTTTGTGTATGGTGTAAGAGAATGGCTGAGTTTCATTCTTCCATACATAGCTGTCCAATTTTCCTAGCACCATTTATTGAAGAGACTGTCATTTTTCCACTGTATCTCTTTTCCTGCTTTGTTGAAGATTATTTGACAATAGCATTGAGGGTCCATATCTGGGCTCTCTACTCTGTTCCACTGGACTATGTGTCTGTCTTTGTGCCAGTACCAAGCTGTCTTGGTGATCACAGATTTGTAGTAAAGCTTGAAATCAGGCAACATGATGCACCCAGTTTTGTTCTTCTTTTTCAACATTTCCTTAGCTGTTCAGGGTCTCTTCTGGCACTTGATTGTGAGGCTGATGAATCATAATTTTAGAAAAGAGCTTCTGAGGGCTAGGGAAGGTCCCTCAGAATAACATCAGATCTGTCCATAGAAACCTGGCAAGCCAGAAAGGGCTGTCAGGACACATTCAGGGCACTAAACATGCAGCCAAGAATACTTTATCCAGCAAGGTTGACATTTAAAATAGATGGAGAGATAAAGCACTTCAAAGACCCCCACAAGGTTTTTTTTTTTTGTTTTGTTTTGTTTTTTTAGATTTTGTTTATTTATTTGACAGACAGAGATCACAAGTAGGTAGAGAGGCAGGCAGAGAGAGAGGAGGAAGCAGGCTCCCCACTGAGCAGAGAGCCCAATGTGGGGCTCGATCCCAGGACCCTGAGATCATGACCTGAGCCGAAGGCAGAGGCTTTAACCCACTGAGCCACCCAGGCGCCCCCGAAGATCCACAAGGTTTAAAAGAGCATGTGCCCACCAAGCCTGCACTACAAGAAATATTAAGGGGGGTTCTATAAAAAAAGAGAGAACCCAAGAGGGACATAGAACAGAAATTTACAGAGACAATCTATAGAAACAAGGACTTCACAGGCAACATGACACCAATAAAAATGTATCTTTCAATAATCACTCTGAATGTGAATGGCCTAAATGTTTCCATAAAACAGCACAGGGTTGCATATTGGATAAAATGACAGGACCCGTCCATATGCTGTCTACAAGAGACCCATTTGGAACCTAAAGATACATCCAGACTGAAAGTGAAGGGATGGAGAAGCATCTTTCATGCCAATGGGCCTCAAAAGAAAGCTGGGGTGGTGATTCTCATATCAGGTAAGTTAGATTTAAACTAAAGACTATAATCAGAGATAAAGAAAGACACTACATCATTCTTAAAGGGTCTATCCACCAAGAAGATCTAACAGTTGTAAATATTTATATCCCTAATATGGGAGCAGCAAACTACATAAGACATTTGTTAATCAAGATAAAGAGTCATATTGATATGAATACATTAACAGTAGGGGATCTTAACATACCACTCTCAGTAACAGACAGATCATCCAAGCAGAAAATCAATAAAGAAACAAGAACATTGAATGACACATCAGAGCAGATGGACCTCATAGATATATACAGAACATTCCACCCTAAAACAACATAATACTCATTCTTCTTGAGCACACATGGAACTTTCTCCAGTATAGCCCACATACTGGATCACAAATCAGGGCTCAACCGATACCAAAAGATTAAAATTATTCCTTGCATATTCTCAGACCACAATGCTTTGAAACTGGAACTCAACCACAAGAAAAAGTTTGGAAGGAATTCAAACACTTGGAGGCTAAAGACCACCCTACTTAAGAATGTTTGAATCAACCAGGAAGTGAAAGAAGAACTTAAACAATTCATGGAAACCAATAAGAATGAAGACACATCAGTCCAAAACCTATGGAATATGGCAAAGGTGGTCCTAAGGGGGAAATACATAGCCATCTAAGCCTCACTCAAAAAAAAAAAAAAAAGGAAAAATCCAGAATATACCAGGTCTCTTTACACCTTAAGAACTGGAAACTCAGCAACAAATTAAGCCAACCCCATGCACAAGAAGGGAAATAATCAAGATTAGAGCAGAGATCAATGGGATAGAAACTAGAAACAGTAGAACACATTAATGAAACTAGAAGCTGGTTTTTTTTTTTTACAAAATCAATAAGATCAATAAACCACTGGCCAAACTAATCCAAATGAAAAGAGAGAGGACCCAAATTAATAAAATTATGAATGAAAAGGGAGAGATCACGACTAACACCAAGGGAATAGAAACAATCATCAGAAATTATTATCAACAGTTATATGCCAATAAGTTAAGCAACCTAGATGAAATGGATGCATTCCTGTAACCTATAAACTTCCAAAACTGAATCAGGAAGAAATTGACAACCTGAATAGACCAATATCTAGTAATGAGATTGAAGCAGTGATCAAAAACCTCCCAAAAAAAAAGAGCCCAGGACCTGATGGATTCCCTGGGGAATTCTACCAAACATTCAAAGAAGAAATAATACTTATTCTCTGAAGCCATTTCAAAAAGTAGAAACAGAAGGCAAACTTCCAGATTCTTTTTATGAAACCTGCATTACCCTGATCCCCAAACTAGGCAAAGATCCCATCAGAAAGGATAATTTCAGACCAATATCCCTGATGAATATGGATGCCAAGATTTTCAATAAGATCCTAGCTAATAGGATCTGACAGGACATTAAAAAGATTATCCACCATGACCAGCTGGGATTTATCCATGGGATGCAAGGGCGGTTCAACATTCACAAATCAATCAATGTGATAGAACAAATAAATAAGAGAAGAGGGAAGAACCACATGGTCCTCTCAAATGATGTAGAAAAAGCATTTGACAAGATACAACATCTGTTCCTGATTAAAACCTTTCAAAGTATAGGGATAGATGGCACATTCCTCAACTTCATAAAACCTATCTATGAAAAACCCACAGTGAATATCATTCTCAATGGGGAAAAGCTGACAGCCTTCCCTTTGAGATCAGGAACACAACAAGGATGTCCACTCTGGCCACTGTTGTTTAACATAGTACCAGAAGTCCTAGCAACAGCAATCAGACAACAAAAAGAAATAAAAGGTATTCAAATTGGCAAAGAAGAAGTCAAACTATCTCTCTTCGTAGATGGCATGATACTTTATGTGGAAATCCCAAAAGACTCCACCCCAAACTACTAGAACTCATATGGCAATTCAGTAGTGTGACAGGATACAAAATCAATGTACAGAATTCAGTTGTTTTCTTTTTCTTTTTCTTTTTTTAAGATTTTTATTTATTTTTATTTGGCACAGAGAGAGAGATCACAAGTAGGCAGAGAGGCAGGCAGGGGCGGGGCGGGGGGGGGGGAAGCAGGCTCCCTGCTGAGCCCGATGCAGGGCTCGATCCCATGACCCTGGGATCACGACCTGAGCTGAAGGCAGAGGCTTTAACCCACTGAGCCACCCAGGCGCCCCTCAGTTGTTTTCTTATACACTAACAATGAAAATACAGAAAGGGAAATTAGAGAATTAATTCTATTTACTATAGCACCAAGAATCATAAGATACCTGGGAATAAACCTAACCAAAGAGATAAAGGATCTGTACTTGAGGAACTACAGAATATGCATGAAAGAAATAAAAAAAGACACAAAAAGATGGAAGAGCATTCCATGCTCATGGATTGGAAGAATAAACATTATTAAAATGTCTATACTGTCTAGAGCAATCTATACTTTTAATGCCATCTCGATCAAAATTCCACCAGCATTTTTCAAGGAGCTGGAAAAGCACGCCTAAAATTTGTATGGAACCATTCTGTGTTTTTAAAATTTGTACATGTGGGGCGCCTGGGTGGCTCAGTGGGTTAAGTCTCTGCCTTCAGCTCAGGTCATGATCTCAGGGTCCTGGGATCAAGCCCCGCATCGGGCTCAGCAGGGAGCCTGCTTCCCCCCACTCTCTCTCTGCCTGCCTCTCTGCCTACTTGTGGTCTTTCTCTCTCTCTGTGTCAAATAAATAAATAAAATCTTTTAAAAAATAAAATTTGTACATGTGATATCATATTCTATATATCTCTCTGAATTATGCTTTTGTCTTTCAATAGTCAGATTTATGTTTAAGGATATATTTAAGTCTAGGTTATTCATTTTACAGTAGTCACAGAATAGAATCGTCTTATCCTCTGTGTGTGTGTGTGTGTGTGTGTGTGTGTTCGACATCTGAGTTCCTTCTAGCTTTTCTTTACAAATAATGGGGGAAGGAGCATCTTTACACATACAAGTTCTCTTGGCATATATGCAAGAATATATTTCCCAAAGTGAAACTGCTGTGTTGTAGGGTATGTATATCCTCAGATTCCCTTTGGCATATTTTTAGACCAGGATTTCTTTCTACCAACCTAGGCTGTCAGGCTTGGCTGCCATTCCAAAAAAAAAAAAAAAAAAAGAGAGAGAGAGAAATCATTTGGGATAAGGTGTGGCTGGCACCTTTTATTGGGCTAATAGTGTAGCATGAACCTTGTTCTTGGTCACCACTTTCGTAGCATATTGCTGAAGTACCCACAGAACCAGACATTATTAACATCCTACATGATTAGTTTACTTTGTAATGGTTTACATGTCTTGACTGGAAAATAATTCTACTAGATTAAAAACACGTTACTCAGCATGCTTTGAAAAGATAAAATATAATTTCTAATTTTCTTTGAGATTAGAAATCAGTGAGTGGCAGGTTATTACCTAAATTATGAATTTTGCCAAAGTCATGAAAGCAAGTCCTAAAAACAGACAAAAATCCACTTTATTTGGATTTTGTTATCTAGTTGTGGTTAATATTTACTTCATGTAACACAAGTGGATGATAGCTAATCATTCACTTGGATCTAGCTGTTAATTGTTTAACAGATAAAGCTTTCTCAGAATGAAAAGAGTACTTGAGTTTTTTCCAAAAAATAAAGAAAAAACCCACACAAATGACTTGTTAGATTTAAGTTTTTAGTGTCAGTTGGGCGAACATAATTAAAAAGCATTAGTCTTTGATTAAAGAGTTAATGAGTTATAGATCCATGGATGTTTGGAAGACAGAAAAGTATTCAAAAATAATCATTATTATTTTAAAATGTTAAGTGAATGAATATATAACATTAATATGATATCTCTGAATGACAAGTCCATGTCCAAATTATCTTTGTGTCCTTTGTGGTCTCAAGCACACTACTTTGTGCATGGAAAATTTTAAATAGCTATTGCTGAATGAATGAATGGACAAATGATGCTTGAAATGGTAACAGGAGATACACAGATTTGTTTGCTTTCCCATAAGAATATTAAATTAGACAATATCCTAGTGTCATGTTTGATTCTAGATTAAAGGGTTTTTTATGGTAGATGTTTTTATTAGTTCAAAATTAGAGAGGTTATCTATTCTGTTATTTTTAAAACCCAGTTCCCAAAGTAGTACTTCTTCATTCAATTTGAAACTTTTAGCAAATGACTCCTTGAAATCTATAGCATCATCTAAAAAATGTTATGGGGACTTAGCTATAACTATCTTTTAGGCTCTTTTTGTGCATAACTAAGACTCTCACCTAGTCTCTTGGGTCTTGCTACTACCTTGTACTAGTACCTGATAAGACATTTGGATAGCTGTGGTCAAGCAGGCTGGTCCCTTCAGAGTTTGAACCACATGCAAAAGATAACATAGTATTGAGACAGAATGCTGAAAAATGTGAAAACCAGAAAATTAAAAGGATAGTTAGGACCAACATTATTATTTTTATTGAGATAAGATAACTTTATCTGAATATACTTGCTTGTAGTAAGGAAATACTGTTTCACAAAATTGTATAAATATATATATATAAAATAAGTATATATATTATATATATATAATATATAACATATATATACACACACACACATTTTTATACACAGACACACATTTTTAAGATTTTTATTTGCAAGAGAGAGAACACAAGTGGGGGTAAGGGCAGAGGGAAACGGGGAAGCAGATGCCACACTGAGCATGGAGCCCAAAGCAGGGCTCCATCCCAGAACCTGAGATCATGACCTGAGCCAAAGGCAGATACTTAACCAACTGAGCCACCCAGCTGCTCCATATAAATATATTTTTGAATGCAGTTTTGTGGTTCAAAATATATTTCCTCCCATGGTACAATAAAAATACTTGGAATCCAAGTATTGGTTGGGCATCTGTCTTTGGCTCAGGTCATGATCTCCAGGTCTTGGAATCGGGCCCCATGTCAGGATCCCAGCTCAGTGGGGAGTCTGCTTCTCCCTCTTCCTCTGCCTCTCCCCCTGCTTGTGCTCTCTCTCTCTCCATCTCTGTCTCTGTATCTCTCTCAAATGAATAAATAAAGTCTTTTTTTTAAAAAAGTGACCACAATAAGTAGACAAAGGCAAAAATCAAAATAATATGGTATTATGGAAACAAAGGATAGAAAGCATTTTTAAAAAGGAGGGAGTGTTCAACAATATCACTTGCTATAGTAGAATTAAGTAAGATAAGGTAAGAAGGGTTCATTTAATTTAGTAATAATGAAGCCATAGAAGATTTTGTTTCATTTCAGCCAGGAGGTGGGGATTGATTAGATTAACAAGCCATGTTATTAAGGAATTAGTCAAGTAAACACATAATACTTTAAAAACTTGACTTTGAAGGCCTAAGAAAAAGGTAGAGGCAATTTACAAAACCTAAAACTCAGTTTTCTTTTCTACAAAATAGATACAGGAATACTATATCAAAAGGCTAATGTGTAGTTTGGGTACAGCAAATATCTGGATAATATATGGTACTCTGCAAACATGAGCCATCACCACCACTACCACCACCATCATCATCATCATTTTTGGAGGTAATTTTCAAAGGTTTTTTTTTGTTTGTTTGTTTATTTGTTTTTGAATGTTATCATCCTGTCAATCATAGGTAGCACTAGTTCCTTTTTTCTTATCTACTATTTTAGAGGTATATTAGATTTACTGACTTTATGTATAAGGAAAAAATGTGGCCAAGAATAGGGGGAATAGTGTAGTATAAATTACAGTCCACAAGAGGACCAAGGCTAGACTATGTTACATATCAATTCAAATCCTGTGTAAAGATTTCTAAGCACGGATAACAAATAGTGAATGACTACTATGTATCAGACACTCTTGTGAAAATTTCATGTTTGTTGATCTTTATAATCACCCTATAGAGTAAGGATTATGACTACATCCTTATTAGATGAGGCACAGAAAGGTACCAAGGAGTTAAATAAGCATGAGCACATATCTTTTTATGGTAACTGTGGTTTGGGTCTTTTTGGAGAAAAAAAGTTTTAAGAAAATTAAAACCAAAGAGAGAGTGGTAGGGAGAACAGAGAGTGAGAGAGTGAGAGACCACATTTGTATTCTTTCTCTCCTGTTTCTCTTTCCTCCTTCTGTCCACAGAGAAAAGTGAGGTTCATATGCTAAGTCTTAAGAATCAGTCCACTCCTATAGTGGTTATCAATCATCCTTTTTGAATGTTCTTCAGTAACACTTGGTGAAGACTGCACAATTCCTCTGTCAAATGTGTAGGGGGAAGAGATGTTGCAGCCTTGTTTTGAAATGAGTGAATCAGAAGTGGCTGGCTTACCCTCCACCATGCACTGTTGGTATAAATTGAAGTGACTGCTGTGAATGAACAGAGTTAGAAGCCATTGCATGTTTGGGAGAATGTGGAGGAGGTGGTTGTGACAGCTATTGGCTATGGAATTAGAAATACAATTTCACTGTGAAACATTTCCAAAGATACTGCAGGCTAAAATTTCAAAGGATCTCCAGAGGATTTGGTTTTATTACTCACACTGATGTCCATGGGCCTGGGAAGTTACAGTCTTGGCTGCTTTCTGGAACTTTGCCTGCCTACTTCTCTTTCAGCCATAAGAAATTATTTGTGTCACAGTCTCTCTCTGCCCCCCATCCAAATACACTAATCTCAAATAATTGATGTTAAGGTAACAGAATAAAAGTAGTCCCAAAGCACAGCTATTGGCTATGAACAGTCAGGTAGAGAATGCAGATGGCCGCTCTTTGAGAAACAAATATTGCCTATGAAAGCAATTCTCTACACATGAAAGCTGATCTTGTTGACTTCCATTATAAAATTGGAGCCTTGCTACCCCAGAAAATCTCTGACAGATAAAACAGAAACACATTTAAAGGCAACAAATTTAAAAAATATGTTTAAAACTGATTAATGCAATATATACAAATATATAAACAATGAGTTTAAAGTAAGAAGTTGTTTTTGTGTTTCTTAAATTGGCTTACATTAATACTAAATTAATCAGTTCAAACAGAAAAAAAAAACACTTTTGGCTCAAAGTTTTTTCAACTACTTTCAATCTTGATTTCCTTAGTATTCTGTAACAGAATGTTGTTGATAGCTCCCTTTGATTGAACAGATTAGGCTCCCTGGTAGTTTAAGACTATTCCAAGCTTATCATTATTGTTTTTTACAATAATAAGCATACTTATCTGGTTGTAGGGGAGGGAGAATATCCAGAAGCACAAAAGGAAGGACATTTAAGTTACAAGAAACTGAATTAATAATGTTCATATTCCATAGTTCATACTCTCTAAAGAAGACATTTTGCTAAACACCATATTTATTCTATGGGTTTTTGGGGTTTTTTTTTAGTTAATCTCAACTGAACTCCACTTTATGAATGAAGTGTTATCGTTTAGATTTAGAGAAGTCAGATCTTCCCTTCACTTACTCTCTGAACTCATCTCATTTTGAGCATCCACTTCCTTTGACTCCTTTTAATTCTGTATTCTTCCACTTGCAAATTCTGATACATATGTAATCAGTCAGCAATACGCAACTGCCCCCAACACCTAGCTGATTGACAATATTGGCCAATTAACATTACCTATTGCCGCTCAAGGTCAATAAATAAAAGATGTGCTTTTCTAGAGAGAACTCATGACTACCATCTGTACCACCACCTCACCACTGTCCCTTACTTCATTCTTGGGTATGTTGATAGGGATAGTTAATGTTCAAGAATTGTAGTGAAACACAAATGTTTGGGAATTCTATTTTAGTTTATTATACTTTCTCCTGAATCTGGGCCAGTCCTATGACTGCTTAACCAGCAGAAAGAGTTAGAAGTGACAGTGTGTCTGTTCTAGGCCTAGACTTTAAGAACTATTGGCTTGGGGTGCCTGGGTGGCTCGATCATTTAAGCAACTGACTTTCCATTTTGACTCAGGTCATGATCTCAGAGTCATGAGATCAAGCCCCATGTCAGGCTCCATGCTCATGGAGTCTGCTTGAAATTCTCTCTCTCCCTCTCCCTCTGCCCCTCCACTTGTTTGCATGTGCACATACTCTCTAAATAAATAAATAAAATCTTAAAGAGAACACTGGTGGTTTGAAGTATATTCTTCAAATACATGCTATTGGGATGCATTCTCTTGGACACCAGCTGACATGTTGTGAGAACCTCAGCCCTATGGAGAGGAGACATGCAGGTGTTCCAGACAACAGCTCCAGATGAACTCTCAGCCAATAGCTGGCATCAGCTGCCAGCTATGTGAGTGAACCATCTTGGATGTTCAAGACCAACTTAACCTTCAAATGACTGCAGCCCTATCCAACATCAGGTGGAGGAGAAGTGCCCAGCTACCTAGCTAGCTGCCTGACCTAGTCAACTTGCAGAATTGTGAGAGAAAATACAGTGGTGGCATTTTAAGCCATTAGGTTTTAGGGTGACTGATTACACAGCAATAGATAACAGAAACAGCAATGTTTATTTAGTTGTGGAATTAGTCACTAGAAATATCAAGATGAGGAGAATGGGGGATTACATCATGACACTGTCAGTGTAGCTCTTTTCCGGTTTGCTTTTGTCTAGCGAGTTCTGCCTAGTCTGGTGGTGTGATGAAGCACTGAACTCTACTTCCTTTTAGTTATTGGTAACTAACTACCCTGTCTCCCTCATTCCCTTTGAAAATCAGCCTAGGTACAAGAAAGACTTGTAGGCCTGCCCAGGCTGGGCAAAAGAACCTCATTGATCCTGATTTGCTTCTAAGGTTCTGCAATGGAGTTTGCTTGCCAAAGCTTTCAATAAGTTTGCTCCTCATCAGATGTTTTTTATCCATAACCCTTCCTCACAAAGCTTAAGAAAGGTACTTGTGGCAGAATCGGATTTAGATATTCATGATTTTCAGCCCTGGCTGTTTTCACACTCTTCCCATCTCATCACAACCATTTTCAATTTGGCTTTTTAGAGAAAAGGATTATGTGTTTATGTGCCCATTTCCTTCACTAAGCCCATAGACTCTTAGGAGGCAGTAAAAATGGCTTATACAGTTCTGCCCCTAGCTTCTGGAAAATAATGTCACATAGCCCTCAGAAGAAATGTATGGAGCTAAACTGGAGGCTGAAACATTGGAGAACACACTCAATTTATTTGTCTTCTAGGTTCAAGTAACTAGGAGCCTGGCTATGCTCTATCCTTTAACTTATGACTAAAACTCATTAATTAATTCACCTGAACAGATCTTTATATTGGCATCCTCCTTCCCATAACTTATATCACTTGGTGCTTACTTTTGGGTATATTTTAGATATAAGAACATTCACTTGCAAACACAAGAACGGAATCTATATAAAAATGTCTTCGTGTTAACTATCTTGTTCTTTTAATGTCCAATAATTTCTTGACTGTTCTGTGGCTGCCAATCAGTATTTTGATATTTCTTCATAAAGACTTGTTTCAGTGTTTCATCACCTTGCAAGTACTACATCTGGCTAAATTGGATGCAAATATATTATCAGTTTTCTAGCACTTTTGTTTTCTGGTCAGTTTTGGGATTATCGCAGTATTCTCTGTGGGACATTGGTTAATGTTCTCTCTGTGCCCATTCTATTCCAGTGTAATTTATTCTTACATCTAAATTTGCATTTTATGTCATTGTATTGTACAAAAATGAAAATGTCTCAACTTCCTCATTTCAGGGAGATCATATGATAATTGTCTTTCTCTGATTGACTTATTTCGCTAAGATAATACCCTCTAGTTCCATCCAAATCATTGCAAATGGCAAGATTTCATTTTTTGATGGCTGCATAGTATTTCATTGTATATATATACACCACATCTTCTTTATCCAAATCCATATTGTAAAATCCACATTCTTTTTAATAATCATTTTTATCCTTGAAGTGTTCAATCCTCCATTTAAAAAAATGCACTTACCATTTTTTTTTAAAATGTACTGCCAACCCAACTCTTTGATTATGTTGGTTGGTCATGAACAATGCACAAAAGAAATGATAGACTAAGTGAACCTTTTTTTTTTTTTTTGCCCAAATGTTTTCTTGATCCAGCAAACCACTGAAGGAACTTGATGATGTTTAGAATGGGGAATTTGTGTTAGATACTACTTTCCACTTGACTCTTTGGATCCACTTTACACTTTTGTTTCCCATCCTGCTCTGTCCCTGGGAGGTTGTCTTCTACTGACTGAAACATGGGCTCCATTGCCTGGTTTCCAGTAGGGTTCAGACATTGGGAAGTACTGGAAATAAATCAGGTGATGGAAAGATAAAGCTTTGGTTTATATCCATGTCCTATTTCCTTAATCCTTGTTTCAATATGGTTCTTCTTGTGGCTTTGTTCCTATACTAAGAGCCATAGCTATCCAAATGAGTTTCTCCCTATTACGAATCTTGCTAGTTTTGCTAAGCACATCTTTCACTTTTTAGGAGTTGGAATGGTTTCTTACAGTTACTGGTGTGGGATTTTTCACCATTCTTTTTTGTTTCCTTTAAGTTTGTCTATGATTCTAAATTGTTTCTTTGGTAAAACTTTGGTAAACTGTGCCATCTCCTTCTTGCCAGAAATTTTGAGGGTTAATGTCCCAGGTATTTGTAAGCCATCCTCAATTTTTAAGCTACAAGAACTTTGAATTGTATGTTCCATAAAAGTTAGAGCCATACCCAATAAATTCAGGCAAGATGTTGGAAAATATGTATGTCTGATAGTAAATATGAAAAAGTCATTAAATCACTTTTCTCCCAAATCACTATAACTACAAACCTAGGGATACTTCTTTTCTAATAAGTCTTTGAGGAACTTATTTCACTTGTGCCTGACAAATGAAACTATTTTTTTTTCCATGTGGCCAATCATGTTTATTCCTCTCTTCCATGTCCTTACCACTTCATTTACATTCTTCCTGTTCTCATATGTTCATGTTGTAATCCTAGCTTTGAAGATTCCATGTGAGATAACTACAAAATAAGACTTAAATTTTTCCCCTTTTAAAAAATGCTTAGGGCCTGCTATAGATTCCTAACATAATCCTCAACATTGTAAATCAGCCATTTGAACACCTAAATTATCTAAGCTTCTGAACTTCAATACTTATAGTCCGTGTTTAAGGAATTATTTCCTTTCCTTTCTCTTCTCTTCTTTTCTTTTCTTTTTCTTATGTTAGAGCCGTTCTTCTTTCACAAAGGCTTAACATGCTTTTATGGCAAGGTTGCACTTTACTTTGCTGTTTTTGTCACACCCTTACTTTTTTTCAGCTGTTAGCGGCCTTGTTACAATTTCTTTTATCAAAGTGTTTATATTCCTTTGCTATTTATTTTCAAATCTCAGTGTCTAGGGCTTGTAACAACTTATAACTAGATATACTACAATATATTTTACATGAGTTATAGGATAACTTTCATTACCCCTAACAGAAACCAGGCAATTATTAAAATTACATTATTTTTAAATTTCCATACAATTAATAGACAATGTTATATTACTTTCGGGTGTATAATATAGTGATTCAACAATACTATAAAATGCCCAGTGCTCATCATGATAAGTGTACTCTTAATCCCTATCATATGTTTCATCCATCTTCCCACTCCCACCTTCCCTCTGGTAACCACCAGTTTGTTCTCTATAGCTAAGAGTCTGTTTTTTTGTTTGTCTGTTTTATTCTTTCTTTCTTTGTTTTGTTTCTTAAATTCTACCTGAGTGAAATCATATGATATTTGTCTTTCTCTGACTGACTTATTTCACTTAGCATTTTACCCTCTACATCCATCCATGTTGTTGCAAATGGGAAAATTTCATCCTTATTTATGGCTTAGTAATAGTCCAGTGTATGTGTGTGTATGTGTGTGGGTATATCTCACAACTTCTCTACCCATTCATCTATTGATGGACATTTGGATTGAGAAGACAGGCCATTCTGTCCAACCTATATCATAACAAATGAAATTGATAGAAGAGGAATTTTAAGTACCATTTCTCTAGTTACAAAAAGAAATAAATTGCATATATATGAATTTATGCATTTCTCTATCTATATCTTGGTCAGCTTGTGGGCCATCTCTCTACTTAATGGAAGCCCAGATTTCCCTGTTTTGATTATGAACTTAAAAATAACACAGAATTCCCAGAGAGTTAAATATTGACAGAAACCTAGTTCTCCCTGTGTGTTACCTTTATGTTTCTTTTTTGATGAACTTCTAACACTTTTCTCGTCCTTTTTTTGTTTTTTAAGATTTTATTTATTTATTTGACTGAGAAAGACACAGCGAGAGAGGGAACACAAGGAAGGGGAGTGAGAGAGGGAGAAGCAGGCTTCCCGCTGAGTAGGGAGCATGATGCGGGGCTCGATCCCAGGGTCCTGGGATCATGACCTGAGCCCAAGGCAGATGCTTAACAACTGAGCCACCCAGGCACCCCTACTTTTCTGGTTCTTTGATGAGTTTCTCTAATTTAGACTCTTTACATCAGAAAAAGATATATATGTAGAAAAATACATACATACATACATATATGAAGAAAAATAAAAACTCCAACTTCTATTATTATCTTTAACATTGTTATTCTACTTTATTTCAGTAATTTATAAGGCTTGATTTTTTTCCTCCTCATTATGAGAAAAGAGATATTTTGGCTACCCTAAGGAAATGGTGAGTATTGGATGATATGCTATCTTTATAGTATTCTAAATTCTTTGTATGGTAGTCATTTCTAAATATTAAGGCTTATATTATTATTGCACCAGAATTATACAAATAATGTTTATTACAAGAAACCATTTTATAACTACTCTTCAAGTCAGAACTTCTTCCTAACAAAATGCTAGATGTATTTTAAAGCAATCCATTTAAACTGTATTTTCCCCAATCTTTGCATTTCCTCAACATAGCAGGCTTAACAGTAGAGTCAGTCCTACAAGAAAAATGTTTCTATGATGCAAGTGGGAGAAATCCATTTTACTATTCCAAGACAAAAACATAATGTCCATAGATTTCCTATTTTAGAAAACTAACAAGTCAATTAGCATACTTATCTCAATAAGAATCTCCTTTTCCTTCTCTTTCTCCTCCTTCTTCATCAAATGAAATGTATGAATTTTAATTTAGAATGCAAAAAAAAAAAAAAGGATGTTTATCGTCATTTTTACCCAGCACTTATAAGCTCTTCATAGGAACAACTCTGGACAACAGTTATTATTACTATGTTTAGTTCAAAGCTGTATTCCCAACCAAACTGATTGATTCCAAGATCAGTGCTCTTTCTAGGTCACCCTAGTGGATGGGTAAAGAAAGACTGATCTTTTCCATAAACTTTTCATTTTCACAGCTATTCTAAGGAGAATATCTTCCTAATTAAGGATCAGAGTATCTTCCTAATTAAGCATAATTTACAATGGAAACAATTTGGGTCATGGGCAATTGCACTTCTCTCCAAAAACTTTATTTTGGCACTTCCTAGAGATACAGGGTGTAGCAGGATTTTCCTGTGCTTTACTGCCAAGTCATGCTTTTGGTATGTAGTGATACTCCTGGAATACTTGTTTCACCCTGTTGATTTCTTCCTGATTCCAGTCTTAAGACATTGGCTTAAGCTGACTTTTTTCTAAGTATTTCCAAATTTTGCTATTACTTACACCTATATTTTAAAGTTAGAAAGATGCTGAAATATGATCCTCACTCTAAAGAGTAACTGTGAATCCTTCAATTACTTCTTTATAGCAGTCTTTATCTTCACTGAATCTTGCCTTTTCTATTGGCTTCTTCTTTACCAGTTCTGAATTGTCTCATTATATTTAATCACAGTCTCACTAAAAACCCACATAGAATATTAACTTTAGAGGACTATAATCCCAACCTCTTTAAAGATTTTTTTTTTTTTTTAATTTGAGAGAGAGGGAGATCACAAGTAGGCAGAGAGGGAGGGGGAAGCAGGCTCCCTGCTGAGCAGAGAGCCCGATGCGGGGCTCGATCCCAGGACTCTGGGATCATGACCCAAGCCAAAGGCAGAGGCTTTAACCCACTGAGCCACCCAGGTGCCCCTCCCAACCTCTTTAAAAGCCAAGTTATAAGCTTTGTATTGTAACATGTATTTATACCATGTATTACCATGCATCCATAAAATATGCTCTATATGCTTGATTTCCTAGAACACAAGAATTTTGTTCTCCAAAACATGATACTCAGTTGGTTACTAGTCTTCACAGTCCTTTTCTCACTTTAGTACCTACTTTTGATGCTGGTTTCAGCCTTATTTAATAATCCTCAGCTTTCATTTAATAACATCATGTCTTTAACCTAATTCCTACATGGAGGGTTTTAATCTTTACATCTATCACTGAATTATTAACTGCTTCCTTTTGAGTAATTTCTTTGGCACCTCTCATTCTCCAAGAATTTACTTTTCTTTCTAACTCTTTTAGAGAACAGAATATCAAAATCAAATGTTAGTAAAAAGTAGTTCTGAGCTCTTAGGCATTTGGTTTCTAGATAGAAGTAAAAGATAATATATTCTTACCATGATGTTTCTGGATAGAAGTAAAAATTAATATATTTTTACCAAAGACTCAGTTTCCTAAATTTTGGGTATGGGTAGAAAATGTAGTTTTGGGGTACCTAGGTGGCTCAGTTGGTTAAGCATCTGACTCTTGATTTCAGCTCAGGTCATGATATCAGCATTAGGAGATTAAGCCCAGCTGGGCACGGAGTCTGCTTGAGATTTGCTCTCCCTCTCTCCCTGCCCCTCCCCTGACTCATGATCTAAATAAATAAATAAAGTCTTAAAAAAACAAAAAAGATATGCAGTACCAAATCTATAAGTTGGTAGTGAGCAGCTCTTAGGAGATTAGCTCTTAGATTTGTCCAGTGCATAATATTAGGCAATACAAAGACATTTTATTGGTGATGATTTTTTATTCTCGGATAGGGAGCATCCTTTCCTTCTTCTAGCTCTGTTCTCCATTACCCAGGAATAAATCGTCTCCTCACCCCAGAGTACCTCTAACCAAAAAACAACTCTCTAAACCTGTTAAATGATTCAAGGATTGATTTTAAAGCATAAAATACATGATGAAAATCAAAGGAAAGTGATAAAGATATCTTCCAGGCCTCCTAAAAGTACTGAATGTAGGGAAGGGAAAACTGAAATTTAGTACATGACTTGAGATATATATCATACTCAGCCTGGCTCTGCTGGCTATTTGTCACTTTCTAGAGACCCAAAACTAGAAATTCAAAGCAAAGGGTGAAAAGGAAAAAGAGAGAGGATATGTGAAAATCATATAATGAGAAAAGCTAAGCTTGGCATACCACACAAACTGTTTCCCATCTCTTGTCTTGAAGAACTGAGGTTGGCAAATACCTCAATTCTCACTTTGATTTTTGAAAATGGAATTTGACGTTGTTAATGGTTGTTTTTTTTTTCCCCCTAAAATTTAGGCTTTTTTTTTCAATTTGATGTTCTCATAAATTTAGATACTGATTTTCGTATGTGCTCAAAAGAGAATATTCCTAATTCAACAAGATCCTTTGCTTTCAGAACTAGTAAGAACAACATACATCCTATGAAAACTTTCCAAAGATTTATTCTGCACAGGAATGGAGGTTTCTTTGGTGTAAAGACATGAACTCAGTCTTCAGTATCAGCAAGAATAAACCTATGGAATAGCAAGTGTTATTTGGTAGAAAATGTTTGAAAGCAGGTTCTGAGTAACAATGTAACATTTTTTGTGAGTGGGGTACAGTGAACCCAGGCATAACATGTGATGGCTAGAGCAACCTTGATGTCAAGTTTTGGGTCTTATTCAGCATTTGACACTCAGTTCTTGTATGGAACTTGATACAGAGTAGAAGTTTAGTGAATATTTGCTTGCCCTGTTTCAAGACTATCTAGTGCAGACACTTCATCTTCTGTTTCATTTGTATGTCCCATAAAGTCATATAAATTGTGGTGTCCCTGTAAATATTATGGGCCCAAAGAGTCTGACTAATGAGAGAATTGTTAATTTCTAATTAGCTGGACTAGGTAAAATGACTTGAGGGTGAAACGTTTTTCTCCTCTGTTTTCCAGTGCTATAAATTTACTTTGGCAATGGGGAAAAATATATTCTGAAATAGGTTTTCCTGTGAGGTTTAATTGCTTCAGTCATATCCTGGTAGTCCCCTTGGTCTTGCTTTTATATAAGAGCTTAGGTTCCTAAAGTCATATACTTAATGTTATTTTTGAAGGCATCCAAAGCCCTTCTTCCCTCAAATGTCTTTCAATTTCTGGGATTTTTCTCACAGGGTGTTTGAGCTTTATAAAACCTTAGGCATCATTTGGTTTAAGTTGATGAGGAAATTGAAATTCAGAGTAAAAAAGGGGAATACAGAAATATGTCTTTTATTGTAAATCATGTCCTAGACATTATGCTGTATTCCATGCATACATCATCAATTTCATATTTTCAAGGTGACTTTTATTTTGTAGATGGAAATTTATTTAACCTATTACTCTCCTGGCCAAGAAGAAAATACTTTAAAACTTATTGGCATAAAATTATTTTAATCACCAGAGGGATTAATACATGTTTTTAGAAACCATATACAAATTAAGGGTGATAAAAATTCAATTAAAAGAGTCAAATGTCAGGGGAGGAAGCAAGATGGCAGAGGAGTAGCAGACTTTTGAAACAGCATTAGGTCCCAGAAGTTCAGCTAGTTATCAAATCATTCCAAACACCTACAAACTCAACAGGAGATAGAAGAGAAGAAGAGCAGCAATTCTAGGAACAAAAAATTGACCACTTTTTGGAAGGTATGACGTGCGGAGAAGTGAATTTGAAGCGATGGAAAAATAGACTGTGGGGGGAGGGGCCAGCTCCCAGCAAGCGGTGGAGCAGCAGAGCACAAAACCAGAACTTTAAGAAGTCTGTTCCACTGAGGGACATCACTCCACAGGCAAAGTGGGGGTGGAGCCCTGACAGGGACAGTGTGGTCTCAGGACCCGTGGGGTCGCAGAAAGACCAGAGGTGTCTGAGTTCGGCAGAGCTGTCAGGTAGTGGAGCGAGGAAGCTGGTTACAGAGACAGAGATGGAGCTGAGGAGTGCGCTCTCATCTCGGGATTACCTTAAACCATGATTCAAGGCACAGTTGGGCCACTGCTCTTCGAGCAGGAACCCCACAAATGGCAGATACAGAGAGACCCTCTCTTTCCTCCTTCGGAAGAAGTGGTGGAGGAGCGTGCTGCAAGAATCTGCTTTGTTTGGAAACTCCAAATGGGGGCTGTGCACCAGAGACAGAAACGTTCGGTCACAGGCAGGGTGAGCATGGAGCACAGCCAGAAACCAAGGAGAAGGGAGGGATTGACTGCTTTTCTCTGAGGGCACACTGAGGAGTGGGGCCCTGAGCATTCAGCTCCTATGGCAGAGATTGGGAGGCTGCCACTTTCACTCTTGTCCCCCAGAGCTCTACGGACGTGTTCAGGGAACAAAAAGCTCCTGAGAGGGAACCTGAGCAGATTTCATAGCCTGGCCCCTGGCAAGGGTGGTACAGTTCTGCCTCAAGCAAAGACATCTGAGAATCACTACAACAGGCCCTTCTCCCAGAAGATCAGTAAGAACATCCAGCCAAGACCCAATTCACCAAGATCAATGAGAACTGCAAACTCCAGAGCTAGGGGAAAACAAAGCATAGAATTCATGTCATTTTTCCCATGATCCTTTAGTCTTGCAAAGTGAATTTTTTTTTATTTTTTTATTCTGTTTCTTTAACTCTTCCTCTTTGCTCTTTTAACGTTTTTAAACTATTTTATCTTAACACTACCTTTAAAAAAATCTTCTCAAATTTTCATTGTTATAGTCATATTTTATCCCTTCATTGTATTAAACCTTATTTTGGAAAACATAGGTTTTTTTCTTTAAAACGTTGGGATACAATGTCTCCTAATAGAACAAAATATACCCTAAGTCTAGCACATGGCATGGTTCTAGTCTCCAGTCTGATCACATTCTCCCTTTTTTTTTTCTTTTTCCAACCAACTTATCTTATCAATTCCTTTTTAGAATCTTTTTTAAATTTTCATCTCTATAATCATATCCCATCCCTTCATCATGTTTATCCTTATTTTGTATGTATATGTTTTTCTTTCTCTAAAATTTTTGGAGGCAGTTTCTTCTAAAGAGACCAGGGCCAGACAGCTTCCCAGGGGAATACACCCAAACTCAAGTAGGTGGCTCTATTCTATTCACCAGAGGAACAGATAGATATTAGACTGGTGAATATATATATAATATAATATATTATACTATTATATGATTAATAATATATCATATTATAATATATGATATAATATATATTATAAATATAATATATATTATATATAATACATAATAATAGTATAATTATAATATTTATAAATCACATATAAATATAATATATAAAAATCATATATAAATATATAATTAATTAAATTATATGTATAATTAAATAATATGTATAATATAAGTATAATTATATCAATATATAATATATATTATAATATATAATATATAATATATAATGATACAATTATTATTGTATCATAATATATTATATATTATATGTTAATAATTATATTATATATTATATTATACGTTAATAATTAACACAATTATTAAATATTTATAATATAATATTATAATACATATTTATAATAATTAAATATATTATTAAAAATAATATAATTATTTATAATAATTAAATTATTATTAAATATGTTAATAATGGCTTATTATTACAATATCCTTATAATATAATAATATGATTTATACTATATTATATTATAATGTAATATAATCTATGTATTTTATATTACATAATAAATATATAATATCACTATATTATTTTACCTATTATATAATTACATATTTATGTATAATTTATATGTATAAAGTATATTATGTATATAATATATATTTATTTATTATTATATTATATTATATATTATACATTTATTTTTATTTATTTATTATTTATTTATTTTATTATTACATTATTTACATATACTTATATTATTTACTAATTATTATATATATTTATATTGTATTTATATTTATATTTTATTTTTATATTTATATTTTATATTTGTACTTATAAATATATGATATAAAAATAAATATAATATGTACAGTATACTCATATAATTATAATATATATTATGTATATATACATATGTCATATTATGTATTTTATTATAATATAGATTATATATTATATATTAACCTATACATTATATATTATATATAACATATATGATAACATATTATATAATAAGTTATAACATAATATAATATCATAATACATTATATAACATATTACATATGATATAGTATATATACTATATTATAATAATATATAATAGAGTATATATGATAGTATATAACATAATATAGTATATAATAAATATATAATAGTATATAATATTATATATTATATATATTTATAATATATTATATATAATATATTACACATAATGTATTATATATTATGTATTTTACTATAACTTTATAATATGATATAATTTTATAATATGTAATATTAAATATATAATATATAAGAATATAATTATATATTATGTAATATTATGTATATTATATTATATATGATATATATTATACATTATGTATGTATATTAGACTGGTGAATAGAACAGAACCACATATTATATAAAATATATATATATTTTTTTTCCCCCTTTTCTTCTCTCCCCGGTTTCAGGTCTCCTCTGGTTTGGTTAGTGTATATTTTTCTGGGTTCTTCACCACCCTTTTAGTATTTTGTTTTCTCATTCATATATTCTTATCTGGATAAAATGACAAGGTGGAAAAACTCACCTTGAGAAAAAGAACAAGAGGCAGTATGGACAGCTAGGGACCTAATTAATATGGACATTGGCAATATGAACTAGAGGTCAGAATGATGATTATAAAGGTACTGGCTGGGCTCTAAAAAGGCATGGCAGATATTAGAGAAATGCTTTCTAGAAAAATAAAATCCCTTTCTGGAAAAAGAAAAGAACTAAAATCTAACCAAGTTGAAATCAAAAAAGCTATTAATGAGGTGCAATAAAAAATGAAGGCTCTTACTGCTAGGATAAATGAGTCAGAGGAGAGAATTAGTAATATAGAAGACCAAATGACGGAGAATAAAGAAGCTCAGCAAAAGAGAGACAAGCAACTACTAGACCATAAGGGGAGATAAGTGATACCACAAGATGAAACAATATTAGAATAATTGGTATCCCAGAAAAAGAAGAAAGAGAGAGAGGGGCAGAAGGTATATTGGAACAAATTATAGTAGAGAATTTCCCTAATATGGCAAAGGGAACATGCATCAAAATCCAGGAGGCACAGAGAAGCCCCCTAAAAGTCAGTAAAAATCGGTCCACACCCCGTCATCTAATGGTAAAACTTACAAGTCTTAGTGACAAAAAGAAAGTCCTGAAAGCAGCTCGGGACAAGAAGTCTGTAACATACAATGGTAGGAATATTAGATTGGCAGCAGATTTATCCACAGAGACCTGGCAGGCCAGAAAGAACTGGCATAATATATTCAGACCACTAAATGAAAAAAATATGCAGCCACAAATACTATATTCAGCTAGGCTGTCATTGAAAATAGAAGGAGAGACAAACCATGAGAGACTGTGGACTCTGAGAAAAAAACTGAGGGTTTCAGTCGGGTGTGGGGTTGGGTGAGCCTGGTGATGGGTATTATGGAGGACACGTATACATGGAGCACTGGGAGTGCTGCATAAACAATGAATTTTGGAACACTGAAAAGAAATAAAATAAAATAAAATGAAAAAAAAAAAAGCTTCTAGGACAAACCAAAATTTTAAAAAATTGCAAACACCAAACCAGCGCTATGGGAAATATTGAAAGGGGTCCTCTAAGCAAAGAGAGAGCCTAAAAATAGTAGACCAGAAAGGAAAAGAGACAATATACAGAGAGTCACCTTACAAGCAATATAATGGCACTAAATTCATATCATATGTAAATGGGCTAAATGCCCCTTTCAAAAGACACCGAGTGTCAGAAAGAATAAAAAAACAAGACCCATCATTATGCTGTCTACAGGAAACTCATTTTAGACCCAAAGACACCTCCAGATTTAAAGTGAGGGGGTGGAAAACAATTTACCATGCTAATGCATGTCAAAAGAAAGCTGGAGTGGCAATCCTTATATCAGATCAATTAGATTTTAAGCCAAAGACTATAATAAGAGATAAGGAAGGACACTATATCATACCTAAAGGGTCTGTCCAACAAAAAAAAAATCTAAAAGTTTTAAATATCTATGCCCCTAACACGGGAGCAGCCAAGTATATAAACCAATTATAAACAGAGTCAGAGAAACACATTGACAATTGTACAATAATAGTAGGAGGCTTTAACACCCCCCTCACTGAAATGGACAGATCACGCAAGCAAAAGATCAACACGGACCAGATGGACATCACAGATATATTCAGAACAATCCATCCCAAAGCAACAGGATACACATTCTTCTCTAGTGCACATGGAACGTCCTCCAGAATAGATCACATCCTGGGTCACAAATCAGGTCTCAACTGGTACCAAAAGATTGGGATCATTTCCTACATATTTTCAGACCATTAGGCTCTGAAGCTAGAAGTCAATCACAAGAGGAAATTTGGAAAGAAGTCAAATACATGGAGGCTAAAGAGCATCCTACTAAAGAAGGAATGGCTCAACCAGGAAATTAAAGAAGAATGGAAAAAATTCTTGGAAACAAATGAAAATGAAAACACAACTGTTCAAATCTGTGGGACAGAGGAAAGGCAATCCTGAGAGGAAAATATATAGCGGTACAAGCCTTTCTCAAGAAACAAGAAAGGTCTCAAGTACACAAGCTAACCCTACACCTAAAGGAGCTGGAGAAAGAACAACAAAGAAAGCCTAAACCCAGCAGGAGAAGAGAAATAATAGAGATCACAGCAGAAATCAATGACATAGAAACCAAAAGAACAGTAGAACAAATCAGTGATACTACAAGCTGGTTCTTTGAAAGAATTAATAAGATTGATAAACCCCTGGCCAGACTTATCAAAAAGAAAAGAGGAAGGCAAATAAATAAAACCATGAATGAAAGAGGAGAGATCACAACCAACACCAAAGAAATACAAATAATTATAAGAACATATCATGAGCAACTATGTGCCAGCAAATTTGACAATCTGGAAGAAACAGATGCATTTCTAGAGACATATAAACTACCACAACTGAACCAGGAAGAAATAGAAAACCTGAACAGACCCATAATCAGTAAGGAGATGGAAGCAGTTGTCAAACATCTCCCAACAAACAGGAGCCCAGGGCCAGACGGCTTCCCAGGGAAACTCTACCAAGCATTTAAAGAAGAATTAATTCCTGTTCTCCTGAAACTGTTCCAAAAAACAGAAATGGAAGGAAAACTTCCAAACTCATTTTATGAGGCCAGCATTACCTTGATCCCCAAACCAGACAAACATCCCCTCAAAAAGGAAAATCACAGACCAATATCCTTAATGAACTATCACTCTTTGCAGATGATATACTTTATGTGGAAAACCCAAAAGACTCCATTCCAAATCTGCTAGAACTTGTACAGGAATTCAGCAAAGTGTCAGGATATAAAATCAATGCACAGAAATCAGTTGCATTTCTATACACCAACAGAAGACAGAAGAAAGAGAAATTAAGGAGTCAATCCCATTTACAATTGCACCCAAAACTGTAAGATACCTAGGAATAAACCTAACCAAAGAGGCAAAGAATCTGTACTCAGAAAACTATAAAGTATTCATGAAAGAAATTGAGGAAGACACAAAGAAATGGAAAAACATTCCATGCTCATGGATTGGAAGAACAAATATTGTGAAAATGTCTATGCTACCTAAAGCATTCTACACATTTAATGCCATCCTTATCAAAATATCATCAAATTTTTTCAAAGAAATGGAACACATAATCCTCAAATTTATATGGAACCAGAAAAGACCCCAAATAGCCAGAGGAATGTTGAAAAAGAAAGTCAAAGTTGGTGGCATCACAATTCCAGACTTCAACTCTATCATGAAGCTGACATCATCAAGACATTATGGTACTGGCACAAAAACAGACACATAGATCAATGGAACAGAATAGAGACCCCAGAAATAGATCCTCAACTCTATGATCAACTAATATTCGACAAAGCAGGAAAGAATGTCCTTTGAAAAAAAGACAGTCTCTTCAACAAATGGTGTTGGGAAAATTGGACAGCCACATGCAGAAGAATGCAACTGGACCATTTACACCACACACAAAAATAGACTCAAAGTGGATGAAAGACCTCAATGTGAGACAGGAATCCATCAAAATCCTTGAGGAGAACATAGGTAGCAACCTCTTCGACCTTCTTCCTAGAAACATCTCCAAGGCAGGCAACCAAGGCAAAAATGAACTATTGGAACTTCATCAAGATGAAAAGCTTTTGCACAGCAAAGGAAAGAGTTAACAAAACCAAAAGACAACTGAAAGAATGGGAGAAGATATTCGGAAATGACCTATCAGATAAAGGGCTATTATCTAAAATCTATAAAGAACTTATCAAACTCAACACCCAAAGAACAAATAATCCAATGAAGAAATGGGCAGAAGATATGAACAGACATTTCTGCAAAGAAGACATCCAGATGGCCAACAGACACATGAAAAAATGCTCCACATCACTCAGCATCAGGGAAATACAAATCAAAACCACAATGAGGTACCACCTCACACCAGTCAGAATGGCTAAAATTAACAAGTCAGGAAACAACAGATGTTGGCAAGAATGAGGAGAAAGGGGAACCCTCTCACATTGTTGGTGGGAATGCAAGCTGGTGCAGCCACTCTGGAAAACAGCATGGAGGTTCCTCAAAACGTTGAAAATAAAGCTACCCTATGACCTAGCAATCGCACTACGGAGTATTTACCCCAAAGATACAAATGGACCCGAAGGGGCACCTGAATCCGAATATTTACAGCAGCAATGTCCACAATAGCCAAACTATGGAACGAACCTAGATGTCCATCAATAGATGAATGGATAAAGATGATGTGGTATATATATACAATGGAATATTATGCAGCCATCAAAAGAAATGAAATCTTGCCATTTGCAACGACGTGGATGAAACTAGATGGTATTATGCTGAGCAAAATAAGTCAATCAGAGAAAGACAATTATCATATGATCTCTCTGATATGAGGAATTTGAAAGGCAGGGTGGGGCGGCTGGGGGTTAGGGAAGGAAAAAATGAAACAAGATGGGATCGGGAGGGAGACAAACCATAAGAGACTCTTAATCTCACAAAACAAACTGAGGGTTGCTGGGGGTTGGGAAGGTAGAGAGAGGGTGGTTAGGTTATGGACATGGGGGAGGCTATGTGCTATGGTGAGTGCTGTGAAATGTGTAAGCCTGATGATTCACAGACCTGTACCCCTGGGGCAAATAATCCATTATATGTTAATTTAAAAAGGAGTCAGATTTTCACTGATGAACTATTCTTTTCTCAATTTCCTTGATCTAGGAGGCAACCTTAACATTCCCTTTACTCATAAAATGCAATGGTATTTTTAAATTAATATATAAAGGCATATCCTAGCATAACCCATTCTCTCCTTTGAGTCTCTCCTTACTTTATTTCAGGTAGACACATATCCAATTAAAAGATTCCACATACCCCTCCTTTGTATCTAAGGATAAAGGCTGAGATCTTCACAGAAGATACTAGAGAAGGCTTGTTAGAAAGCTATTTTTATCCCCTTTCTCCTTCCTATAGTTGTCTTTCTGGATCACGAAGATGATGACTGGGTCCCTAGAGGATAGAGAGAGCCTTGCTTTCTGATGGCATTAGAGAGCTTCCATATAAGCTGTAGCTGCCCACTGCTAAACTTCTTCTTCATAGAATAAATCCATATGTGTTTTATCCACTATTTTCAGAATACTATTACTAGCCACAACTCCCAACTGATACACAACCTATGACAGATTTGGAGGAGCTCATTACTGTTTTTAAACAGTGCTCCATCATTTTGTGGTTTCTTGATGTTATCCAGGGGTTCACCTGGGAAGGGCTGGAAAGATGTCAGGGCATGAATCTCAACTCATTTGTGTCTGTCCAATGAAAGCATTTCTAATTCCATGTTTTATTACTTAGATATTGATGTGGCATTTCATTTGAACCAAGGCCACGCACCTAAAAGTAATCTGAAAACCATCGAGTTTTAGATTGAAGTTTTCATCATATAATTGCTAAAACAATTACTGTGTTTCAGGCATTCTTCCATGTGCTTAACATATAATAAATCAGTTGACTTTCTCAGTAACCCCAGAAGTAAGTGCTACTGTTCCCATTCTGTACACAAGAAAACCAAGGCACAGAAATATTAACTCATGCAAGACTGCATATCCTGTATGTGACACAGCTGAGTCACACCTGGCAACTTCCTCCAAAATCCAAACTTTAATTACCATCCTGCCTCTACACATGTCACTAAATTAATGCTCATGGAGTGTCAGTGATTTTTTTCAAGTTCAAACAGAAAGTTTGTGGGAGACCTTAATCAAGCTCTTAGGTTACTTAAGCTTGCTCCAGAACATGAAGCAGAATCCCCCTTCTGGTCTTCATTATTTCTATATGACACAACAAAAAAACTGTAAAGTCACTTTTCTAGCTGATGCTTTTGTAAATGAATGACACCCATCACAAATAAATTCAACTTTCAGCTTTCTGCTTCTTCTTCTTTTTTTTTAAAGATTTTATTTATTTATTTGACAGAGAGAGATCACAAGGAGGCAAAGAGGCAGGCAGTGGGGTGGGGAGCAGGCTCCCTGCTGAGCAGAGAGCCCGATGTGGGCCTTGATCCCAAGACCCTGGGATTATGACCCGAACCGATGGCAGAGGCTTACCCCATTGAGCACCCAGGTGCCCTCTGCTTCTTTTTTAAACATAGTTCTCCTGAATAGTGTAGCAATGACACCACACTTGGCTGAAATCTTTTCTATTTCTACTCCCCAGCTTTCTTGCGAACATTAATGTCATTTCTCTCCTTATACTTCAAAAGTTCTATTAATCCCCAACTGAAAAGTTTTTTTTAATTTAATTTAGTGTGTGTGTGTGTGTTCCAAAATTCATTATTTATGCACCACACCCAGTGCTCCATGCAATTCATGCCCTCCTTAATACCCACCAGTAGGCTCACCCAACCCCTCATACCCCAACTCCAAGACCTTCAGTTTGTTTCTCAGAGTCCATAGTCTCTCATGGTTTGTCTCCCCCTCCAATATCCCCCAACTCACTTCTCTCCATCTCCCAATGTCCTCCGTGTCATCCCTTACGCTCCACAAGTAAGTGAAACCATATGATAATTGAGTCTCTCTGCTTGACTTATTTCACTCAGCATAATCTCCTCCAGTCCCATCCATGTTGACACAAAAGTTGGGTATTCATCCTTTCTGATGGAGGCATAATATTCCATTGTATATATGGACCATATCTTCTTTATGATTCGTCTGTTGAAGGGCATCTTGGTTCTTTCCACAGTTTGGCAATTGTGGCCATTTTTGCTATGAACATTGGGGTACAGATGGCCCTTCTTTTCACTACATCTGCATCTTTGGGGTAAATACCCAGTAGTGCAATTGCAGGGTCATAGTGTGGCTCTATTTTTAATTTCTTAAGGAATCTCCACACTGTTTTCCAAAGTGGCTGCACCAACTTGCATTCCCACCAACAGTGTAAGAGGGTTCCCCTTTCTCCACATCCTCTCCAACAGTTGTTGTTTACTGTCTTGTTGATTTTGGACATTCTGACTGGTGCAAGGTGGTATCTCAAAGTGGTTTTGATTTGAATCTACCAATCACATCAAAAAATGGGTAGAAGACATGAACAGACACTTCTCCAAAGATGACATACAAATGAAAAAAATGTTCATCATCATTACCCAACTGAAAAGTTTTAGGAACTCTAGAACACATGCTGTCTAGTCTTAGCTGGTAAAATCTGTGTTTGGGCCCTGCTGCCTGAGATCTAGTTAAATAAGCAACAACTAATTATGGCTCAACTGCTACCATTTCTTTTGTGAATGCATTAAAAAAATCTAGTTTCATGACTCTGTCCTTATAAAACCACCAATGCACAGAATTACATGGCATATTTTCTATTAGAATTTAGAATTCTAATTGTAAAGTTAGAAATTATGGCTGCATAGAAGGAAAAGAATTTGGTTTTCTGGGGGAATTGCATGCAAACATTTCTCCTAGGTGCACATACTGTGCTTCTTTTAATTAAAGCCCACAAAATTTTATAAACTCAACACAAATCATAATTTTTTCTTGATTCAGTGGTTAAGATTTTTCTTAGGTCTTTCATTCACACTAAATGTTGAATGTAATACAATAGAAAAAAATTCCATAATAAAGGGAAAAATGTACTTTTGGAGTAGTAGAGATGTCATCTCTTGGTTATTTTCTCCACTAATGGTCAAAGAGAGTCTTTGTTTACCACTTAGCTCTGTTCTAAGAATATGAAAGTAGGGTACTTCTTTATAGAACTTTTGTCAATGTGGATGGAGTTCGATTATCAACATAATTCTGCTGAGTAGCTTTGTAGAATGATGCAAGCTAGAAAGAGGACTTTCTAAGTTTCCTTTAAACGGACTTATTTTAAATTATGTCAATTTGCAAAGACACCTCACTTTTCAATTTGCCTAGTTTTACTGGTGTTATTATTCATAAGTGAAAGGTAAAAAAGGTTCATAGAGTGGAATTATTAGTCACCCAAAGCTGCGTTTCCCTGAACTGACTTAGTATGACAATCATCTGCGAACTTCTTTGAAGTATCTATTTCTAAATGGGCCCCAGGATTCCTGAGTTAGAATACCTGGATTGGGCCCAGGCCTTGTATAAAAGTTCTTCCAGTGATTCTGATGTGCAGTCAAGTTTGTGAACCCGGATTTAGAGGGGAAAAAAAAAAAAACCTGCCTTAGTCATAAGAAATATGAAATATTCTAAAATAGAAAAGATAAATTTTATTTAAAAAGTCATGCTTTAAAAGCCAGGAATTTGTGTTTTATAAATGTTAATACTATAGATAATTCATAAATATAAGTAACTAGAATACATGTAATAATAATATGTCTGTCATTTTCTCTTTTCCAAGGAGTCCTCCATTTTAAAACTTAGAAATGTATTTATGAAATCTTAACAATAGGAAAGAGTGGTTGAGAGGAAAGGGTAAGAGAAAGGGTGGAGTAATGAGGAAGAAGAGAAAATGTGAAAGACATTTTTCTTAATTGCAAAAGATTACAGGATTAGCATGGAAAGCTTAGAACACAGATATACAAAAGGTAAACATATATAACCACTATTAGCATTTAAAAATAAATTTATAATCTATTAAGCATATATGTACAAAATAAATTCGGGATCATACTACACGTTACAATTTCATTTTTTTCATTTAGCATAGTTTTTTTTAACTCATTGAACATTGCGCTATGACTTGATTTTTAATGGCAGCATAATATTCTAGTGCATGAATGAATGAATATTTGGTCAATAGTTATCTTAGAAACTTTATGTTTCCCCATTTTTAATATTATAAACAATGTTTATAAAATAAACTGTCATTGCATATAACCTTTAAATGTATTATTATTTGCCTGGAATAAATTACTAGATGAACATTAGTTGGATCAAAAATTTAAAATTTTTAAGGATTTGGATACATATTTTCAGATTACTCTTTAGACAAGTTGCACCAATTTACACTGTCGGCTGATATAGTGAGAATGCTATTTGCCCTGCATCTTCATGGAATTTTTTTAAATGAACATTTTTACTAATTGATAGAGAAATAAGTGTCTTACTATTTAATACGCATTTATTTGGTTTCTACTGAAGATGAATATTTCTTCCTAAAGGTAGTGACCATTATTCTCTTTATTTTTTTAAGTTATCTATTTATAGTCTTTGTGTAGTCTTTCAACAGTCACCTGCATCTTTTTATAATCATTTCCAATTTTTCTTTACATAAATTTCATTTTTATGTAATCATATTTAATAATTCCTGTGGCTTCTGCTTTTGCTTTTATTCCCTCTTCATGCCAAGATGAAATATATTTGCATATTTTTTAAACCTTTTTTGTTGTTCCATATATTATATATAATTTTTTAATATCCCTGAAATTTATTTTGGAGTATAGTTTGAGATACTGCTCTAATTGTATTTTTCTCCCAATAGTTTGCATGTTGGCTCTACAGTTTCTGATGAATAATATGCATTCTTTCCCCACTAACATAGTATTACAACTTTAGGTAAAGTGTAAGTCATTAGAAAGCAACTCCTATATCAATTACATATAATATATACATATAATATATATATATACATATAATTACTTATAATATAAATCATTATATAGTTTGTCCCCATACTGGAATAGCATGCAGAGAAGGTGTCTATATTCCCATCCCATTGTCATCTCCAGTTATGCCCTATAACACCTATAACATCATAGCCTGTAACATTGATCTCAGATCCCCACAGCACAAAATACCAACAATTTCTTCATCTCTTTTTCCTCCATGTATCTGTCAGCTTCTCTGCTGTCACCTTCTCTTATAAACCACTGGTGTTTCTTACATAAACTACTAAAAATGCCTCATAACGGATCTTACATCTCTAATTGTCTCTCTTTCTCCAAATAATTCTCTACATTAACATCTCTAATCTGCATATATATATTATATATGTTATATATATATAATCTGCATTATATATATATTAAATAAATTTACATGTGCGTGTTCATCTCAGAGAGCACCTCTGTCTAGAAGAAAAGGAACACATTTGAAAGGAAGTTATATCCCTTTATAGTATGACCCAGGGAGAATCCCAGGGAGACCTGAGTGATGAGAGAAACTCTATGAAATACTTTAGGTTTGGGGATCTAAAAGTGGCATGGCTACACAGAATACACATAGACATACATAAATATAAGCACGTATGTATATACAATTAACATATTAAAATAATATAACAAATGGGTATTGAAACATGCAGACAAGAACTATTTTAGATTAAAAGCCTTTTATTATAATAAAATACACATAACAATAAATTGAACAAATTCTCCTTCTCCACTCCTCACAGACTGAGAGAGATTATATCTTCAAGAAACCAGACAGATCCGTCAGTTAGTGAAATCTGAGTAGCTACCTTGGCCTTTCTCCCCTGTTCCAGGAACTTTCTGCTAATCTCTGGTACAAAAGAATTCAACTCTTTCAAAGAGGAATTATAAGAAGGGATGAATCCAACGTCTATATGATGAAACTATGAACAACTAGAATGCAGAAAAATTTCTCTGAATGAAGAAAACATGCCAGAAACATACTGCCACAAGGTAGATTAAAGTAATAATCTAATTCTAACTTGGATAAGGAAAACGTAAGGAGGTAATTGTAGCTATGAAGACTGACCAGAGACAGTAATACAAGAATTCAGTAGAAGCTACAGCCAACAAGGGCAACCAAGAACCAGAAAACTGGAGGGAAATGGGAAGTGGCAGAATTCAGGAAAGAAGCAGATGTAGGTGATAAAAGTATCTGAGGGATGATGGCTAAATTACAAGGACATAAGAGTGAATAAACCTCACAGAAAATGTAACAAGAATGAGATGAGTTAATGAAAAAAAAAAGAAGCAAACAAAAAGAGGCAGAAAAGAAGACAGAGTTTTCAAAGGAAAAGAGAGAAATTTTACTTCTTAGAAGAAAGACAAGAGATTTAATTTACATATTTCAAATTCCTGGATAAAACCAAGACATGGAACAGAACAAAGTTTTTCAATCAAAAAAATTTCTAAAATAAAGGGAAAATGGGAATTTATATAAAGAAACACTACAGAAGAGCAGAGGAGGATGGTGGTGTTCACTACAGGAACGGAGGAGAATGGTGGCCACTAGGGATAAATTGGCAGAATGGGAAGGACAGAGACAGGGGTAGGAGCAAGATTTCTATGCTCCTCTCCCTTCACATAGTTTTGATTTGGGAATATTTGAATGTATCACCTATAAAAAATACAGTAAAATTTTAAAATGCCTGTCACATGGTAAATCCTTTAGATTATAAGTTATTTTTATAGCCTTATTGGTTTTTTGTTTGTTTGTTTGTTTGTTTTTATATGAGGGAAGTTCTTTCCAGGCTTGCTTGATCTCTGTAAACTGAGTATGTGGTTGGTCTTGGGCCCTTCCCTTCACTTACCTGGTGCCTGTTATAATTCAATCAGTTATTCACCAAATGGTTATTGTCTACTTTGTGCCAGTCATTCTAACCATTGGCTACATCAGTGAAAATATAAACAAGACAAATCTTCCTATTCATGGAGTTTATATTCTTGCTGCAGGGGAAGGGGAGAAAGAATCATATATTTATCTCTATATATCTATACAGATTTCTATATATATAAATATATGTAAAATGTATACTATGTTAGATGATGACAAGTATTCCAGGAAAAAGTAAAACAAATAATAGTGTAGGGAATGGGGGAGGTGTGAAGGTGTTCGCAATTTTGGACAAGGTCATCAGGAAAGTCTGCTAGGGAAAGAGATTCTTCTTTTATTGTAACTGTAGGGCCCCTGGCCAGATTTCTGCTATTTTGTAGGTATTTAAATTTGGATATTTCAGGCAGAAGGAAGAATTTCCTGGTTTTATTTTGAGCTTATTTTGGTAAGAAATAAATTTTACTTTAAAAATCTTCTTCATTGGGGCGCCTGGGTGGCTCAGTGTGTTGAAGCCTCTACCTTCGGCTTGGGTCATGATCCCGGGGTCCTGGGATTGAGCCCCACGTTGGGCTCTCTGCTCAGCGGGGAGCCTGCTTCCCCCTCTCTCTCCATCTGCCTCTCTGCCTGCTTGTGGTCTCTCTGTCTGTCAAATAAATAAATAGATTCTTTAAATTAAAAAAAAATCTTCTTCATTGTTTCATGATTCTTTCCTTATTAGAAATGGTGAATTAAAGCAAACAAACCCTCAAACAAATACAATTGTGATTTATCAAGTCCTCCATTCCAGTCTTTTTGATTCAAGGAGATAACCATATATAAATTACTTTCAGTGCAAATGCATTACTAGGAAAGTTGAATTGAGGTCAAAAAGTTATTAGAGAGAGGACGGTCAGGATAGGTTATGGAAAAGCTGTAATTCTACTAGAAGGTAGTTCCTACAACCTAAGTTGGAGGCTTATCTCTTTTTCATGAGTAAAAAGAATCTGTGTCCAAAATGTAGAAAACTCCCACATATGTTCTCTACACCTGCATTTCCCCCACCACAAAGGGATTCTTCTAATATTTTACCAATTCTATTACTGACTTTGTAAAAACAGGTGGCTTTTACAAATTAAGCTTCTGTTGTTTTTGGAATTTTGATCTAAAAAAAAAAAAAAACTTCCACAACTATTTAAATGAGAAGTTGAGGGCAGATGAATTAGGTATTGCTCACTTTCCTGTCAAGAGAACCTAGAGCCTTCTTTATTTCTTTATTTTTTAATTAATTAATTTTTAATTTTATTTTATTTTATTTGAAGTATTTCATGTATGTAATTTGAAAAGTTAAATAATTCTTCGAGGCTTATAATGAAAAATGAAAACCCTGGGCTCCATTCTGTCACAGTCTCTTATTATTATACCCCACTGGAAATCATTTTCAGTATTTTAGCCTTTTGTTTTTGTTTTTACCATTACATTTCTAAGTACATGCTCAGATTGCTATTTTTTTGATTTTTAAACTTCAGACACATACATAGAGTCCTGTTGTGAAAGATGAACATATAGTTCTCTTATGTCTGTTACCACACCCCAAAGTTTTTTAAAATTATTATTCAGTGTTTACATTATTATGACTTCTTAATATTATTTATAATTGACACATATATTATACATTATACATTGCTTTCCTTGGTCATCTGTTTGGTTGTTTTTTTCTTTTTTTTTTTTTAAGTTGGTAAGTGATTCATTTTTTCTTTTGCCTTCTTTCTTCTACACCTTTTATTAATGTACCTGCAGATTCTCACCAGAAATAGGAATCTCTACTCAAAGAGTCCAAACAGGGATGACTGGGTGGCTCAGTTGGTTAAGTATCTGCTTCTTGCTCAGGTCATGATCCTGGAGTCCTGGGATCAAGTCCCTCATTGGGCTTCCTGATCCACAGGGAGCCTGCTTCTTCTTCTCCCTCTGCCTGCTGCTCCCCCTGCTTGTGCTTTCTTTCTCTCTCTTCAACAAATAAATAAAATCTTTTTTTAAAAAAAGAGTCAAAACATATCAGGTAACCTATTTATTTATTTTTTGTATTTATTTTTTGAGACCTTGCTTCTGGAGTCTTCCATACTCACCCCCCTTGAGAATTTGGTCTTTTGGTTATTGGCTTTGCAGAGATGTGGTCCAGAGCTGCCCCTTCATGTTCATTGTGAAGATTTCCTAAGACTCTTGTCTGGATCCCACATTTTTTTGGATTTTGTGTCTTATTCTGGACTTACTCCCTTGATTTGGCAAGGAACGTCTTCTGGTAATGTAAGAAATAGGTGACTGGAGTAAAATTGTTTGAGACTTTCCAACCAGAAGAAAGTACTATTTTTTCTCCTCTCTGCTAAATATTTTTTACCTCTGCCCCTTGTTTTTTTCCACCTTTCTTTTCTCTACTAACACTAACACCATTATCCAGAGAAAGTGACTTTCAGAAAGCCACCAGGTAGGAAATAGAGACTAATGTAGTAGGTTATGTTCCTAGCCGAATCAGTGAAAATAAATCCATACTTATTTACTCCCACCATGGGAAACATTAAAACAAGAAAGATAAAGAAAAATATTATAAAATATCTAAGTAAACAAAAACAAACAAAAGGTACCTACAGAGGGATAAAACTGAAGCTAGTTTCTTTTCTTCTGACAAACAGCAGGCTCAGACCTTGAATTTCTAAGTCCACTGACATAGTGGGAAAGCTATAAATTGTTTTTCTGTTTTTTTTTGCGTTTTTTTTTTTAGGAAGCAAGGCAAAATTTAAGTGTGTTATAATGTCACATTTGATTGGGTTTTCTCAACTTTAGTTCTTTTTGCTTATAAGGAAAGGAAGACTTTGCAGTTTCCAACAATAAGTTGGTTGTTGTTTATGCTTTTTAAGTTCTATAATGAGTTACCAGCTTTTTCCATGTTTTATTTAGTTTTGTGGAAGGCTAGAAAAGACTGGGTTGATATGTGCCTTTTTAATCCAGAGAACAGCATTGTAATTTAACATACTATTGATCACGTTGTATACTCAAAGTTGACAATGATAGACTGGTGTGTTGAGAATATTAGATCTGGGGCGGTGGAAGTACCCTGTTCTGTGGCAGTTTCACAGTTTCACTAAATACAGCAGTGTATTTAATGCTCACTGGCTCTCTTATGTCTTCAGTAATATGCCAAGATTTCCAAAGCCTCCTCAGAAATATTAGGTTGACTTCCACTTTTCTCACTTCTCACTGCCTCTATGTTCCCCATTCAGCCCTAATTCCTATATATCATGGAAACTCATCAGCACAACATGAAAAAAAAAAAAAAGAAAGAAAGAAAGGAAGGAAGGAAGAAAGAAAGGAAGGAAGGAAGAAAGGAAGGAAGAAAGAAATGAAGGAAAAGAAATGCTTCAGACTGAACGTTTCTATTTAAAGAGGTCTGGAATATTTATTTTTCCTATCGAAAGATAAAATGCATGTAGAACAAAGCAGTTTCTGGTCTATTTTTTTTTCTATCTTCCCTATATCTTGTCTATTTTCTCATTTGAGCTACTTAAAGAATATAAAGAGAACACAGAGACAGAGCCTATCATAGGCTAAAGGAGAATAAATCATGAACATGTGTTCTATTGTAAAATTGTCAGGCTCCAGATCTGTCCACTGGCTCCTAGCATAGCAACATGAACATTTTCATATAACTAATGAGGGACAGAATTTTTTTAAATTATTTATTTACAATTCCTGCACATCAATTGATGATTATCTGTGTGTTCACATCCCAGGTATATATTGAGTAGAAATAAGTACCTAAGTTACATGCCTGTGCCTAATTATAAGAGGATTAGAAAACATACAGAGGGACATAGATATTTGTTGGGCAGTAAATTCTCTGCCAAAATTGTTACTGCCGGACAAATATCTATGCCTCTCTGTATGTTTTCTAATCCTCTTATAATTAGACACAGGCACATAACTGGGCTCTGAGTTAAACTGGAAAAAGGCCCTCTTGTGCTGAAAATTTTATAAGCTTGATTTCATCTCACAAAGGGTTCAGTAGGCCCACAGATCCAGCCTATGGAGATCTTCTCAGATTCTGAATGAAGAGTTGGAATAAACATTTTTGGCCCTGAAAAATCTCTACATTGCCTCTATATGTTTGGAGTAAGAACTATTATGATGGGAAGATGGGACAAGGGGCACCTGGGTGGCTCAGTGGGTTAAAGACTCTGCCTTCAGCTCAGGTCATGGTCCCAGACTCCGGGGATAGAGCCCCACGTCGGGCTCTCTGCTCAGCAGGGAGTCTGCTTCCCCCTCTTTCTTTCTGCCTACTTGTGATCTCTGTCTCTCAAATTAAAAAAAAAAAAAAAAAAAAAAAAAGGAAGATGGGACAAGAGAAATTCCTGGAACGTCCCCTTACTTCCAAAACAGTAAACAAAAGGTTGTAATATTCCTTGGTGTCCTTTTCATGGCTTCTTTACAAGTCAGACTTTTGGTAGGAGGTAAGAGCAGAAGCTTCGAGGTCTTTTGAGGCATAGAATTAGAAGTCTCACAGCATTACTTCTGTGGCATTTTGTTGCTCAAAGCAAGTGACAAGGCCAGTTCTGATTCAAGGTGTGGGAAGAAATATATGCTACTTCACATGAAGAATGGTAAGATCCCATTGCCAAGAAGTGTCATATTGGGTGAGAAAGGAATCCATCAAAATCCTTGAGGAAAAACACAGGCAGCAACTTCTTCGACCTCAGCCACAGCAACTTCTTCCTAGAAACATCACCAAAGGCAAGGGAACCAAGGGCAAAAATGAACTCAGGACTTCATCAAGATCAAAAGCTTTTGCACAGCAAAGGAAACAGTTGACAAAACCAAAAGACAACTGACAGAATGGGAGAAGATATTCGCAAATGACCTATCAGATAAAGGGCTAGTATCCAGAATCTATAAAGAACTTATCAAACTCAACACCCAAAGAACAAATAATCTAATCAAGAAATGGGCAGAGGGCATGAACAGACATTTCTCCAAAGAAGACATCCAGATAGCTGACACATGAAAAAGTGCTCAACATCACTTGGATCAGGGAAATACAAATCAAAACCACAATGAGATACCACCTCACACCAGTCAGAATGGCTAAAATTAACAAGTTAGGAAATGACAGATGTTGGCGAGGATGCAGAGAAAGGGGAACCCTCCTGCACTGTTGGTGGGAATGCAAGCTGGTGTGGCCACTCTGGAAAACAGCATGGAGGTTCCTCAAAAAGTTGAAAATAGAGCTACCCTATGACCCAGCAATCGCACTACTGGGTATTTACCCTAAAGATACAAATGTGGGGATCCGAAGGGGCACCTGCACCCGAATGTTTATAGCAGCAATGTCCACAATAACCAAACTATGGAACGAACCTAGATCTCCATCAACAGATGAATGGATAAAGATGATGTGGTATATATATACAATGGAATACTATGCAGCCATTGAAAGAAATGAAATCTTTCCATTTGTAATGGCATGGATGGAACTAGAGGGTATTATGCTGAGCGAAATAAGTCAATCAGAGAGAGACAATTATCATATGATCTCCCTGATATGAGGAATTTGAGAGGCAATGTTGAGGGGAAGGGTTTGGGGAGTAGGAAAGGAATAAATGAAACAAGATGGGATCAGGAGGGAGACAAACCGTAAGAGACTCTTAATCTCACAAAACAAACTGAGGGTTGCCAGGGGGAGGGCGGTAGGGAGAGGGTGGTTAGTTTATGGACATTGTGGAAGGTATGTGCTATGATGAGTGCTGTGAAGTATGTAAACCTGGTGATTCACAGACCTGTACCCCTGGGGCTAATAATACATTACATGTTAATAAAAAAAATAAAAAGTTTTAAAAAAGAAGTGTCATATTGGGATATAAGGAATTACTGCATCCATGTTTGTAAGAAATCTACATCATAGGAATTGGAAAGATGATGAGAAGCATTTCATTTTCATTTTACATGAATAGAAGTGTACCTTCACTGTCAAGGTTATGTTCTTTCAAATCTCTTTCCTCACATAGTCTAGTGGAATGTTGATCGTTGGGAAGAGCAGTCTCACACACTCAGTGTTTCAACTCCCACTTGTCATGTAAGGATGAGCCTTGGGCTTGGAACACTTCCTTACCAAGAGACAAATAATCCTCACAGCCTGTACCTTTCCCTGTTTCAGGATCAAATAATACTCTTTTGTCTATTATTCATGTATGTGAGACATATGGCACTTGGCCAACCCCACTGTTTTATCTGTCCTCTGTAGGGAGGAGACAAAATCTTTTTACTATGGCACAAGAGGGCTACAATAGGCAAATTGCTCTGTATCAGCCATAGGAAAAGACCCAAAGCCACAGGGAGAATGACAGCCACTATAGAAAGCTGATCGTCCTCTCTTTGTTCTTTATAAATATAAATTTATAAATTTAGTTCCAACCATTGCTTGACTGCACTGTGTTCTTGCTGACTCTGATACCAAAATGCAATGGGAAGAAGGGTTTAGAGGTATCTCCTGGGGTTGGTAACTGATGCATAGTAATCTGCTCCACCACTGATCATCTGAACATCTTCTAGAACATTATGATATGGAGTACTGTATTGATGACATCAGGCAGATTGAACTGTTGAGAAATAACAAGTATGCTAGATCCCTTAAATGGATACATATGTACTAGGATGTGAGAGAGAAATTCTTTTCAGGGACCTCTCAGGTCAGTAAATTTTGAGAGTGCAAAGGTCTTAGGCATTTTGTGATATCTATTCCCAAATGGAAGGATGTACTTTTCACTGCCTACCATTAACAAAGTAGTATAGGCTTGTCAGACTCTTCTGGAGGGTTTTGGGAGTGATGCTCTGATCCACTTCTTGACTAAACTATAACTCTGCATGTTTTGAGTGGGAGCAAAGCAAAAGAGACTCAACAGGATCAGTCTATTGCAAGCTTCCCTATCACCCATCAAATTCAATGGAGTTCCAAGTATCAATAATAACTAAGGATTGCATATAAAATCTCTGTTAATCTGCATTAAAGGATGAATAGAGAATTCCCTAGGACTTGAAGAAAAAGTCTTCTGCTGATAAGAATTTCATTTTGAGAAGCAATTCCTGACTTTTTGAGACCTGGTAGAGAGTGAGTGTTAGATCACTGGACACTAGGATACAATGTAACCTGAGATGTCCACCATGTATTAGGTATTATGAGATTTACCCTTAATATTGTGAAGGATCAATCACTCTGATTTACTGAGTAATTGGATCCAGAGTATTATTCTAGATTAGACTTGAGGATATTTAAGTAACAAGAAAATTGCATGGACACATGGCTCAAAGCTCTCATGATACCTACTCATGATGCATTGTCATGACTCTTTCTACCCACACCTATAGCCTCATGGAGATATTTCTTCTGAATAGCTAACACATAAAGAAAAAAACACCTTCAGCTTTGTTTTTAAAGATTTTTATTTATTTATTTATTTGACACACAGAGATCACAAGTAGGCAGAGAGTCAGCAGAGGCAGAGAGGGGGAAGCAGGCTCCCTGCTGAGCAGAGAGCCCGATATGGGTCTTGATCTCAGGACCCTGGGATCATGACCTGAGCTGAAGGCAGAGGCTTTAACCCACTGAGCCACCCAGGTGCCCCTACAGCTTTGTTTTTAAAGTTCTGTAGGCTATGTTAGCACCAACTGGGAATGATATATTGCTGCCTTACATACCCACTCAGAGGTGTTGATCAGGTGGAGAAAAAGAGAAATATATATAATTTTCCATATTATATATATATAATATGGAAAATTATATATATTATATATATTTCTCTTTTTCTTTATATATAATATATAATATATTATATATATAATATGGAAAATTATATATATAATATATATATATATACATATATATATATATATATATATTTCCATTTTGCTTGGAAGGAGGCACGGCCTGAGAATCTTACTCATGGGTGGCAACTAATGGAATGGTTTATTGGTCAGAAACTTGAAAAGAACAGGACTAGATAACCGATGGTGAGGGGGTCTGGAGAAGATCTATATGGATGGACTTCTTATAACATGTACAGAGTGGGATGATATTGTGTCTCATGTGTTTTCTCATAAAAATATAGCCACTGAGAGTAGGTTTTCAAAAAAAAAAACATTAAACTAGCTGACTCATTTTATGAATACTGGCTTCTTTCCCCAGAAATCTAATAACTATGCATAAAGTAGCTATGGTGGCAGGGATGGAAACTTTACATGGATTTAGCAACATGGCCTTCCTTTTACCAAGGGTGATAAAGCTAAGGCCCCTACTGCCTTCCCTACTTACCAATAACAGAGGCCAATTCCAGGGACCTGATATGGCTCCTTCTTCCAGGAAGATAAGTTAGCCTTCTAGTTATAAGTTAATTACACTGCCTTTTTCCATCATAGAGAAGGTAGTGATTGGTCCTCATTGTAATAGATACTTATTCTGGATTTGGATATTCCTTCCTTCTTCACAATACTACTACTGCAAGCAACAACTGAGAATTTAGAGACAGCCTTATTCAATATGATGATATTCCACACATTGCTTCTGACCAAGGAACTGATTTCACCACAAGTTATATAGCACTGAGTTCTTTACTCCCATGTAGAATGTTTCTAGTAGAAGATGTAACAGTGGTCCCATCAAACTAGAAGTTCAGACCACTGCCTAGGTATTTCGGACCTTTTACACCACAGAATTTACAGGTAGAGAAGGAACTTAGATGATCAGTTCCAATTACAAAGAGGGCGATTGGCTTGCTTTTATAAATGGGAACAGTTGCTATTATTTTTACAACCTAGGAATGAACTGAAATAGCTCTTAGTAATTTTAGGTCTGATAGTAAATTTTCATGGAAGAACAGAGCAGCCCAATAAAGGCAGGAACACTAAGGATTCAGACATTTCAGGAATTAAGATTTAGATTATTCCCCTAAGTAAAAATACCAACCAGCAAGTACTCTGCTGAGGGCAAGTGGAACACATTGCCAGTAGAAATAAGAAACTAGTAAATATGGCCTTAGAACTAGATACACAGTCAAGAATTACAGCAGCTATCCTCAAGGTATACATATATTACTCAATATAAATATCCTCAAGGTATATATTACTCAATGACTATCCCCCTTCTCCTCCCTTCTCCTTATTATTTTGTAAGAGATGTGATATTGACACTTTAATCCATGGCTCCATAGGTAAACATGTCTAGACCTGAGAGGTAAGGACTGGTAAAGACTGGTTATCTTGCTCAGTTTTTACCTTTTTTTTTTTTCCTGACTGACCAACTAGTTAAATATATAAAAATAAAACTATTATAAATCTGTTTAAAAACAGAAAAAAACCAACAAGAACTATTTGCAAAGCAAAAACAGATATTATATAAAGAACAAATGAAATAATGATTACCTGGATTTAATAGAGTAAGACTAATATATATCAAGGGAATGTTGGTGGATAAACCATCTGGGCATGTAGAGTCAGATAGGAATTTAACATATTTGAAGGAGGAAGATAATAAACAAATTGTATCAGTTTGCCTTTAGCTGTAATTTTAATTATAATACAAGTTTAATTCAGTTTTTCAGAGTCTTCAAGGTTAATAAATAAAGGATAGAAATACGATATATACCTTACAGAAGCAGAACATGGAGGCAAAGAAAATATATTTGTATTCAAGGAAAACGGCAACAAAAATAATACCAAAGCAGCATTGAAAACTTGTGTAAAAATATATCAGAGGTAAGTAAGGCAAAATAAATTACTTATTTTAAAAGCGATAAATGAATTAAGCCAGCATGTGAAACTAAAAGAAAAAAACACTTTAGTTTGGGTCAAAAGCAAATATATATATTTAAGCATACTTAATATTTGTTAAATAAATGAAAATAAAAATAAACCGGAAGTTAAACCAGTGACCAGAGACCAAGATTTTATTTTTATTTTATTTTTTTAAGATTTTTATTTATTTATTTGACACAGAGAGAGAGAGATCACAAGCAGGCAGAGAGAGAAGGGGAAGCAGGCTTCCTGCTGAGCAGACAGCCCGATGCGGGGCTCGATCCCAGGACCCTGGGATCATGACCCGAGCCGAAGGCAGAGGCTAAACCCACTGAGCCACTCAGGCGCCCCGAGACCAAGATTTTATATAAAAAGCAGTTAGTGGGGTGCCTGGGTGCCTCAGTCAGTTAAGTGTCTGACTCCTGATTTTGGCTCAGGTCATGATCTCAGTGTCATGAGATGGAGCCCTGTGTCTGGCTCCACGCTGGATGTGGAGCTTGATTCTCTTTCTTTTTCCCTCCATCTGTAACACCCCACCCCAGCTAGAACTCTCTCTCTCTTCGGGAAAAAAAAAAAAAAAAAAAAAAGCAGTTAGTAGTTCTCAGCAATGACAAGGTAAGGTAAGTATACCTGTCTAGTACAGTCCTGTCCTCAGCAATACCTGGCAGTTCTGGTCCAGAGGCCTATTTTACCCTCTCCTGAGGCTAATCCTTCAGTGTTACTGGGGGCCTGGTAGGAGATTAAAAGGTGAGTAGAAGGGAGAAGCCAGGGCAATTAATAGTTGCCTAATGGATGGGAATAGTTGCCTAATGGATGAAGTGAAGGAAAAGAGTTTCAAGACCACCTGTTGTTTCCTATCTTGATTTTTAAATAGTTGTCCACTTAAACTCCACCTTTGCCCTCACATCCTGAGCTACCTTTAGCTGCTATTCTTAAACCTTCCAGGGCTTTGGCAGCATAAATAATGATGCTTTTCTATTTCCCCCACTGCTTATTTAGGATTCAGTTGACTTAGAATTACTGTATCAATTACCACTGTCCATGGATTTCCAGCTTCCAAAGTGCTGATTAGTCTCTTCTCCTAATCATATTGCATTGGTGGGTTGCATCTTTTCTCTTTCCTTTTTAACTCTTCACTCTTATCCCTTCACTCTTATTTACTTAATGCTGTAAGGGGGGAGATGGGAAGTAGAACGACAGGAATTCAATGGTAATTCATGAGTTCAGGTGGCCATCTTTAGCCAGAAGAACACTGTTTTTTATTGAGTTGTTCTTTCTTTATGTTTATGACTTTCAATTTTTTTTTTTTAAGATTTACTTATTTTTTGAGAGAGAGAGAGAGAGTATAAGCAGGGGTTAGGGGCAAAGAGAGAGGGAGCGAGAGAATCTCAAGCAAATTCCCCCTGTGTGTGGAGCCCAATGCAGGACTCTATCTCACCACCCTGAGATCATGACTTGAGCCCAAATCAAGAGTTGGACGCTTAACCTATTGAGCTAGCCAGTTACTTTTAAAAGCTTTTGACTTTTAAAAACTCTCTACAGATTCTGAATATTAACCTTTTATCTAGTATAAATGGCTAGCTATAATTCAGGTATTCTATAATAAAGAAAAGAGGCTTGAAAATTAGTGGACAACTAGCTGTCACTGCCAGAGTCTACTCCCCTTGATCCCCACATACCCAGCCACACCTTGCTTTCAAAACGGAGAACACATTCAAGTCTCCAAGACTAAACAACCCAAAGTCCTACACCTTGATTGTATACAGATCAAAGTATTGCTACCTGTAACCCTGTGACTTATGACCTGACTAATGTGTTATCTGTGGCCCTCCTAACACCTAATATACTATGGTGAGTTTGAAGTAGTTAACTGAAACAATTCTTCTATGGAAGAGGAAGTGCAGGAAACACACAGCAGTCCCTGTACCATAACCATAAAGAAATCTTGCTGGGAAGGACCTGCATTGACTCCCTGCTCTGATCATGGAGAAATTTCCTCCTTTTGACATTCATTGTGACCCCTGGGCAGAACTCTTTAGCCTATTATTCTGTGTGGCCTTTGGATGTGCCCTCTGAGGGCAAACATTGCCCCGTTATCTTTTGTAGCTACATCAGAAGTAGTACTGGAAGTTGAACAGCTGTCACCACCTGCTTCCTGCTGATTTGGTTTGGCTCTAGGGGATTATTTCAGAAGATAAACTGTCATGTGCTTTTGAGGGTCAAGCATATGATTTTTTTTGTAATATAATTGCACTTTCTGAGTTAGTAAGGTCCTGGTTTATGTGTTCAAGGATGTCCTTTAAGAAAACTGTTAAGACTTCCAACTTCCGTCTTCTATTATATTGCCTTTTGCCTGGTCTTTCATTTTCTACTTCGGTTTTATTTGGGCCACCTTGATGCCATGTGCAAACTTAGACTTTGATGGCCATGCAACATTCAACTGATTTTTAGTGCTGGTTGCCTCCCACTGCCTTTCATTGTTTTATAAAAAACTCCTAATTTGAGGTTTTGAAGGCTGAGACTTTTTTCCCAACTGTTTGGTTTTTTTCAGAGTTACTTCTTATAATTAGTCTGAGTAGAAATTTGTTGAAAGCAGTAAGGAGCTTCCAACACATACCAATTAAGTTCTGCTAAAATTATAGAACTCTGTGGACATATAGTCCACCTCTCAACCTATAGAAGATGACAATAAATTTATCGTAGCACAATAAATATCTTTGCCATCACTGCCTACTAATTAATAGCTAATCTAATGCTTTTAGCCTTGCAATTTGACATTACAATACTTTCAGGCACTTAATTTGTGGTACTTGAGAAAGAGGCTAAGTATCTATAACTAAGACAACCTAAAATCCAGTGGTTTATACATGTGACTTGGAGGAGGGGCAAAGCCAAATAGCTGAACTGCTTACCTCTGGACTGCTGCATCTCTGAGTCTGAAGTTTTCATCTTCTCCCAGCCAGTGGAGTACATTAACCATTGAAATGAAAGGCTGATCAGTATGTGGCACATATCTCTTCTATTTTCATGCCATTGGACAGAACTTAGTTAAATGTCCTCATCAACTTGTAGGGAAGACTTTGGAAATGTCAAGTCTAGATGGACATCCATCTACCCAGTAAACATAAGGAGGTATGTCTTTAAACTCTTATTAAAGAAATGGTGTATGGGTATTTTTTTTTTTTAAGATTTTATTTATTTGACACAGATCACAAGTAGGCAGAGAGGCAGGCAGAGAGAGAGAGAGAGGAAGGGAAGCAGGCTCCCCACTGAGCAGAGAGCCTGATGCGGGGCTCAATCTCAGGACCCTGAGATCATGACCTGAGCCGAAGGCAGAGGCTTTAACGCACTGAGCCACCAGGCGCCCCTATATGGGTATTTTTGACAATTAATCTCTGCCAATTGGAGGCTCAGCCATTCACAAGTCACCAATGACCTTCTACCTTTCTCATTCATCCATCTTTGGGAGAACATTGGTAATTAATGATTTAGAGATGAAGAACTGGACATGCACAGTTCTGTCTCTTCCTTTCCTCTTTTCATTAGAGCCCTTTCTGTAAAATAATGTGTGCTCAATGTATAATTACTTTATTGTTTTTGCTTACTTTTTAAACTTGAATTTTAAGTTGAAACTGCACTCTTGCTTTATCTTAGAATTTTCATGGTGTATTCAATCATTCTTTGTCATGTTGCTTTAAATAAACCTCTTACAAATTATATAAAAAGTGGATTTCCACCAAGGTGACATGTGCTTACTGACTTATTGAAAATTGTTGTCACATTTTTATGTTTACTTTTACCTGATTTTTTTTACTCCTCTATTATTTTTGTTGGGTTTATAGACTCTTTTTTTTCCCAATCTTGGGGTTTTGTAGGTTTGTACTTTATTTCTATTCTAAAAGCTAACTTAAAATTTTCCAATATCTTTATTGTATCACAAACATAGAAAAATGTACAAGTCCTATTTTACTCCACAATTTTTATGAAATACATTACTACTTATAGCTGTATAATCAGCATATAGATCAAGAAACAGAATACTATCCTAGAAAACACCTTCATACCCCATTACAGTTGCTATCCACCCCCACCCCACACCCAATATATGAATGCTCTGACTTCTACCACTTCCATGTTTGTCTGTTTTCAGACTTAATGCTTCCTTTTTGCTGCATAATCTCTCACTTATAAAACATTTTGCTGATTTTTGTGGGTATATATTTATATTCATTCTGGTTTTAAGCACCATTTCCTTGTTACATGGATAACATTCACATGGATTATATTAATGAGGTTTAGAATCTGTTTAATATGTTCATTGACCATGGAACTTTGTTTGTGAAAAACCTATTTATGTCTTTGCCCATTTTTCTGTCATTTCCTCATTGACTAATTTGATGTTCTTTATATATTTTAGATATCAATTTTTTGTTGGTTATACGTATTAGACAAATTTTCTTTCAGTTATTTCCTTTTACATCTATTTATGCTGTTTTCTGATGAGTAAAAATTCTTAAATTTAATATGATTGAATTTCTTAGTATTTCCTTATATGACTTCTACTATGTTATAGATTGAATTGTGTCTCCCAAACCCCCCAAATTCATATATTGAAGCTCTAGTCCTTACTGTGATGGTATTTTAAGACGTAGTCTTTTGTAGGTAATTAGGTTTAGATGAGTTACAAGGATAGGGCCCTCATGATGGGAATTAGTGCCCCTATAAGAGGAAATACCAAATAGCTAATTCTCTCTCTCTCTATCTCTGTTTCACTCTGCCATGTGAAGCCCCAAAAAGAAGGTGGCTGTTTGCAAACCAGGAAGAGAGCCTTCACCAGAACCTGACAATGTTGGCCCCCCAATCTTGGACTTTCAGTCTCCAGAACTGTGAAAAAATTAGTTTCTGTTGTTTAAGCTATTCAGTATATGGTATTTTGTTATGGAAGCCCAAGAAGACAAATATAAGTTCTTGAGTCTTGTTAAAGAAAGTCTTTCACATCCTAAATTCATACAGATAATCATCTACATTTTATTCTAAATATTATGGGTTTTTTCATTTAAATTAAGCTGAAGAAATCTAGGAATTTCAGACTTTCTAGGATTATAGCAGCAACCTACACTGGAATCACCTGAAACTTCCTACTAAAATTCACGTATAGTAAAAATAGATAAAATTAACTCTCACAACTTCTATAGTGTAACTGGGAGATTGAGACAACTATAAACTTCAATTTGCATGTGGTTAGGAAAAGCATACAAGACAAAGTTGTTGCCAGAACTCCTAATATTGCATAAAACTCAGAAAAAAATTTCACAGAAAATTATGAAGTACAGAGGAGTGTCAGAGTCCAGAAAAAAAATCAGTATAGGAGATTACCTTCAGAAGGAAAGAGTTCCACCCTAAGGAAACTGATGAGAAAAATGTGTGATGGATTAGTTCAGAGAACTCAACAATGAAGGGGTTGAATGGAACAGGTTTCTAAATGCATGGGACTGGAATCAGCAGTCCTAGGAAGGAACCAATTCTTGGGTAGAAAGAGAAACAATCTAAAAATCGGAGGTGTCCTTTTGAAAGCAGCAAACAGTGATTTAAAAAGTAAGTAGACCTTTTAGAATATGATTGGAATGAAGAACCAGAGAAAGGCTGGCCACAAAAAAATACTATATAATATAACAACTCCCCTTAGTTGTAGCAACAGAAGAGGAAACCCTCAAACTGAGAAATCAGAAAAGCCATATCAATCACCTTCCATAGAATCCCCTTTCTAAATAGAATATCAGAAATACCCAACATCTTTAAAAATAAAAAACAGAAAGCCAGAAGGTGCAAACCCTACAGGGATACTATAAGAAAACAGTAGATGATGAAATTCAAAATTGTGTTGCAAATAAAAGTACATGAGACAAATGCTGACACAAAGTAAAAGAGAAGTGAAACAAAAATAAAACATAGACATAAAAATGTAACATTCAAAAATACAGAAAACCATTATAAAGAAGAAACGCAAAAAATCAGAAGAATGGGTAAAATAGGAGGAAGATGTAAAGGAGTATCTAAGAGAACCAGAAAAACTTTTCAGAAAGGACAAAATCATCCCGGAAATTAAGATAAACTATTGACACACAAAGATGAGTGAATATAACTATATAATAAAGGGACATAGGTGCTAGATATGAGAAAGGTCAAGAAAACTGCACAGATATAAGACAAGAGACAAAAAGAATCTGAGAAAAATAAACAGGTATAGAAGAAAGGCAAAGTAAATCTAATAAACCTGTAAATGAAAACCCTAAAGAAGAAAAAAATAGAGCAGAACTAATATTTCAAACATAATTCAAAAGAATTCTCTTGAAATTACAGAAGACTGAATCTACACATTGAATTGTCAACTCGGAGCATATCCTCACATTAATTAAACACTAAAGATAAACTTCTCTGGGTTTCTGACAAAAGGACCAAGTTCTTTCAAAGGAAATCAAAGCAGGTTGGCATCTAACCTTTTAGCAGCAATATTTTATCAGAAAACAATATAGTAACATCTATAAGATGTGCAAGGAAATAATGAGCTAATGATACAGTATCTAGCCAAACTATCCTTCCAAGTTTAAGACTAGAGAAAAACTATTTTGAACATGCAGAATCCAAGGAAGTATTACACCAGTGAGCTTTTCCTGAGAAATCTGCCAAAATGATACTTGGGAAAAAAATTGGTATTGAACACTAAATAGAATTAATGGTCTAAAACAATTACTAGCATAAGGGGTGAAGAATTGTGTTAGTATTAATTGCTTGGATGATGTAGAAATAACAACTTATGAAGAAAAGAGAGAGGAAAATTTAGATGATGGCTATAATGAAATACATTTTATATGCCAACTTGGCTGGGCCACAGTGCACAGATACTTGGTCAAACATCACTCTAGATGTTTCTGTGAAGGTGTTTTTTTGGATGAGATCAACATTTAAATCAATAGACTAAGAAAAGCAAATTACCCTCTACAATGAGGGTGGACCTCATCCAATTAGTTTAAAGTCTTAACAGTACAAAGACTAACTTCCCCTAAGCAAAAAGTTATTCTGCCAGCTGACTGCCTTTGGATGCAAATTGCAACTCTTCTGAGTCTCTAGCCTTCTGGCCTTCCCCATCATATTTTGGACTCACCAAGTCTCCACAACTGCATGAGCCAATTCCTTAAAATCTCTTTCTCTTTCTTCTCCATACCCTGTTGGTTCTGTTCCCTTGGAGAACCAAGACTAATAAGGAATATAGATGACCATTTTACTACTTAAAAAAAAAAAAAGTATGTTTGAACATTTTAATAATAAAATATTTTTAAAATTTAAAGTTTTTAAATTTTTAAATTTAAATTTTAAATTAAATTTAAATTTAAAATTTTAAAGAGAGCACCTGCTCTCTTTATTACTGAATAACCCATCTTTTCCCCATTGATTTACAATAACAGCTTGGTTCATAAACCAAGTTTATGTATGTTTTCATGGCTCTCTCTTTTCCTAGGCTCTTTATTCTATCCTTTGATTTATTCGTATGCTCTGTTCCAATATTACACTGTCTTATGCAACCAAATTTGAAAATGAGCCCTGATATCTGGAAAGAGAAGCCTCTTCAGATTATTTTACCTTTTTAAAATAAGCTTTTTGGTTCTTTTTGGATATTTGCTCAACATTAATTTTAATGTTTCATTTTCATGTTTTGTATAAAACCTGTTGAAATTTCGATGTATTTTTAGTTCAATTTGGAAAGATCTGACATCTTTAAGATGTCCATTTTCAATCCTTGTGTATGTCCTGCATTGCATTTTTATGGTGCTTTATTTAATGCACTTTAATAAAATTTTATAATTTTCTTTATGACAAGCATGAACATGTTTTCAGTAGATTTATTTTGGATTACTTTTTATTTTGTGTTATTTTAAAAATGTCATCTTCTAAAAATGATATTTTCTGAATGATTTTTAAAAGTTATATAAAAATGTAACTGGATTGTGTATATTGATTTAATATCTAGGCAACTTATTAATCCCTCCTTTTATTTCTAACATTTTCTTGGAGAAGTATGAGAATCCACATCTTATTTTATTTTTCTTAAAGCCTGCATCTTATGCTCTAGATGGGTGAAAGGGATGAGAGTAACTTATTGTATAAAGTTTCCTCAGGAACCAGGATAAAGCTACCTTTGCAGGACTTTGCCTGAAATAGTTCATTTTTTTTTTTTTTAATATCTCCCCTTCCCTGTCTTGTTTTCCATTCACTTTTTCTCTGGTAGCATTTTCTTAAAAAATAATTTGGGTGTGAATCCTTACCCCAGGGTCTGCTTTTGAAAACCACAATCTAAGACCAGAAACATTTTTTAAAAAGATTTTATTTATTTATTTGTCAGAGAGAGTGAGCATAGGCAGATAGAAAGGCAGGCAGAGGCAGAGGGAGAAGCAGGCTCCCTGCTGAGCAAGGAGCCCAATGTGGGACCTGGGATCATGACCTGAGCCAAAGGCAGCCGCTTAACCAACTGAGCCACCCAGGTGTCCCCAGAAACATTTTTTTTAAAGATTTTATTTAAAATAATATAGAAATTACAGATAAGTAGAAGTCATAGACTATAATTCTGTCACTCAGAGAATAACACCAGTGTTAAAATTTGATAAGAATATATGCATATGGGTATATATCCATATATATATTGCATAGGTTATATCCTTATATGTGTGTGTTTGTAAATGCATATATATACATATATAATTGCTAACCTGTTCTTTCACTTAACAACTGCATAGAAAACTTACTTCAGCTCATTCAGCACTCATCAATAGCATAATTTTATTATCTAGTTATCCCAATGTATGATTTTAGTTGAATGACTTTATCAATCCTATATTGTTGCCATATAGTTAGAGCCCAAATATTTGCTGTTACAAAGATAGTGTAACAAAGTAATTGACAGATATCTCTAAACATTAATGATTTCTTACTTCAGCTTCTTAATAGAATTGCTAAGTCAGAAATAAATCAGTTTTTAGACATTCGATGTGTTGCCAAATTGCCCTCTAAAAAGTTCTATGCCAATTTGTCTTCCCACAGAAAGTCATAAGAATAGTATTTTCCAAACATGATGCATTTTAATAGGTCCCATTTTAAACTTTAATTTTTTGACCAAAACAATATAAAATATAAATGCAAAAATGTAAATAATAAACCTATGAAAAATATTAATTTTTTCTCTTATAAATTACTTACACACACCAATTTTGACTTGTAAAAGGTCTGTTATCATAATGATATTGATCTCTTATCTAACATTAAAGCAGCAGGTATTTTTCACAATTTATCATTTGTCCTTTAATTTACTTATTATGAAAAGAATCTTTAATTTTTGTGTAGTCAAATAAATCTGTTCTTCTATAGACTTTAAAGAAATATTCTTCTACTCTTCTGACTTTATTAGGAATCACTTTAATTTTAACTAGTGCCTTTAGCATATATTAAAATAACGTTTTTATTTTGCCTACTAAAGTGATATTGTAATACAAATCTTATCAGTTAATAATTCTTACATACCTTGAAGCCAATCTCACTTGGTAATTATTTCTCTTTGACTACACTGTCAAATTAAATGTTCCTAAATGTATAATTAAGTATAATATGTGAACATAAAAGTATACCTTGCAAGTGTACAGCTCAGTGAATTTCCAGAGATTGCATCAGTTTTGTAACCAGCATCTAAATAAAAAAAGAGAATGTTATCTACACTACAGAATTCCCTCCATGTTCCCTTCCAATGCTACTCTCATCATGAAAAATCAATATCCTGAATCTTAAGACTACATTTTGCCTAGTTTTGTACTTGGGCAAAATATTCTATCCCTTCTATCAATAGAAGTAAATGTTTAAGCTGATTAAAGAATAGGTAGAAAATTATAATTTGTAACCATGCAAAAAAACTGAGTGAGGAATTGAAATGTTTTCACAAAGCAAACACCAGGCCCAGACAAGTTAAATATATATATATAGACAGACACACACTCAACAGGAAACATGGAGTCCTGCCCTGCAACTCACACCTCCACCCTCCCACCCCCACCTCCACACACACACACAAGAAAGATTACATGAGAAGGAAGGGTGGGAAGAAGAGGTAGAGGAAGAGAAGAGGCTTGAGTTAATCCCCAGCAGAGGCTTGTCCTGATAGTTTGCCAATTTTAATTTACACATATCCTCAAGGGAACCTATGTAAACCTTCCACCCTTACAGCCAAAAACTGCGAAGTGTTTACCTGTAGTTATGGGAAGGAAGGTTGATTGATGTAGTCACTCCCTGGATACTACATTTACTCAACTAGTATTTAGGTACATGTTACTAAGAGCCACTGGAGTGCAGAACAGAAGAGGAGATTGCTTTTGAAACTTTTTGATTTATACTCTCTACTCTGTATGGGTGTGTGGGTTTGGGACACATAACTATTTTACTCAAGTGGAAGTTATATTTTGAGGTGTAGAAAACAAGGGAATTGGAACTTCTGTAATTGCCTCATTCTGTGTTTTTTACCCCTCTTCCAAATAAACAAGCTAAGATTAGAAGAAACCCTGAAAAAATACATACTGAATACAATAAATAGATTATGAGGGTGCTAAACAAAAATGTATTAATGTTACTAGAAAATTTCCTTAACACTTGAAAACAGGCAAAAGAGATTTCTGAAGGCGCTCTGAGGGCAGTGCCAGCTGGATTTTTTAGAGGTTGGATTTTTTTTTTTTTTATAGCTCTGTGGGGCTGAGGTTAACCTGTAGATTTTTCTCTGGTAGAGATGCAAATAATTTCTTTCCTGTAGAAGAGACAACCCCGAAAGATATGGCTCACTGCTCTGTAAGAAATAAACCAGTTTTGTTTCTAATCCAGCTATTTTAACCTAACAGTTCTATATTTAATTGCACGTGTAAGCAGTTCCTCAAATGCTCTTTGACCTGGTCATAACATTTTACTTGTTCTCTCACTAATTAATGAAATTGAATAAATTTTTTGACATGTTTATTTCACAGCTGCCTGAAAATCTTGAGTTTACCTTTTTTTTTTTTTTTAAATTGTACTTTAACAATGCTCTTCTCCATAAATCCTCTATTTCTTTTGGGAAAAATATTCAGTATAGTACAAGCTAACTGTCATAATTCCAGAATTCTTCCTTAATCCCAGACTTACCAATTTCTTCCTTACTATGTCTTTTATATTTAAATAGAAATATTTCATATAGGTTTTTGGTTTTGTTGAATTTTATATTTAATTGTTATATGCACTTTTCTATCCCCATCAGATTTTGCTTGGTATAGAGCAGCCAGTTCTTCTGAGTTTCTTTTCACAATGCTTTAAAAAACAGTAGGTGGTAAATAAATGCTTCTTAAGAGCCAATGCTTACCCCCTCAAAATATCTTTTAAAATTTTGTTTAATCTGCACATCACTCTGTATCATCTCCTTTCAGTCAGCTATAGTGATAAGGAATTCCACTGAGTTTTTCTCATTACTTAAAATTCCCACATAACAGATGAGGACATCTTTTATATTCTCCTTATTCCTTTTTCCTGTTGACAAACATTTATTGAGAACTGCCTCTGTGTTGTTTGCTGATTTGGGATTTGAATATGTACATAAATTTAGGAAGTCATATAATAACTAGGAAGGATTGTTTGCTAAATATAGATTGAAAGTAAAGGGAGTTACTTGCTAAACTTCCAATTTCTATTCTATTATTTTTCAAGAATCAGGATGAAGAGAATGGAATAAAAACATCCTCCTCTTTGAACAGTTTCCTTGAAAAACTTACAAATTCCTTCTAGTTAATTTTTCTATTTCATAGATTCAATGATGATTTATGCCCTATGATTTCTCACCCCCACTCTGATTTAATAATAAACTTCACAATTCTTTTACTTAAGGTAAACAACCTTGGTTAATAATCATTGCCATTTTTCAAAGGACCTGCCTCTACCAGTATTAATCTTTGCTTTTCCTAAGTAAAATAAGCCAAGATAAAAACAAAAAACCAATTTGTATTAGCATTTTTAAAAAGTAGCAACAGCTAAAGCAAGAAGAAAACTGGGGGTGAGACCTTAAGGAGCAATGTTTCACTTTACACTATTATTTTGCTGTAAGCAATGGAATTGGTCATTCACCATAGATAAAACAGAGTGTGGAAAAAAGAGAAAATAAGTGAAAGTGAAATAAAATCATCCAATATTATAGCTGACACACCGAGCACTCCCTTTAATCTACACACTAACAAAGGAGTAGTCATTATAAATTGACACGACACGGTGAGTCATGTACCAGAAAGTGTCAATTAACGTGTCTGAGTTCATATGGCAGATTAAACTGCCTACATACAGCCACTGACTCAAAGATTTGGGGCAGAAATGTCTTCAGCAACCACCTAGGAGAAGGTAAAAATTATTTTCTAAGTTAAGCAAACATTGTGGGTGGATCCATCAACATGCCAAAAATATTGAAGTTGGTAGTCATACTTCCATTGGCTTTGTACGATTTCTGGGGCTAGCTGGGGGGAGGGAGCAAGACTAGAGAATATTGCTGGAGTAAAATGATAGGGACTTCGGAAATGAAATCCAGAAAGGAAAAAGCAGAATATCGCCAACTACTGAAAGAGTACTTTTTCTGGTAATTAATCCAGAAGTTTTTCTCTTCCTGCTAAAATCCTCAGTGGTTTACAAAACAATTCTCACTGCTGCCCAAGATACAGAACAGCTGTGGCAAGCAATTTTACATAGCTGACATTGGTGGAATATCAGCATTCTATGCAGATAGGGTGACGTATAGGGTACGAAGTGAGTTGAGTTTTCAAAATATAGTTTAATTAGTTTAATTAAGCTATTCTTTTTGAAGTCTGATCTTTGAGCAAATACAGCATGAGTTTTGGTCTGACAGGATCAGTCACCATTGTTCCAGTTTCGTGTGTAATGACCAGATAGATGGAAGAACACAGGATAGTCGTGATGAAAAAAAAGAGATGACAAAGTAAGTGGCTCCAGAATAGAGGGAGAGTCTATTATCTAATCACATTTAATCCTCCTAATAAATCTTTGAAATGGGTATTATCATGCCCATTTCCCAGGTTAGGAAATTGAGGCTCAAAGAGATTAAAATATTTATTCAAAACTTAAGGACTATTACTTTTTTTTTTTTTCACAGCTGAATCCCACTTTGCTACTCCTAGCTAAGCATTTCATCACTTCTCCTGAATCTTAAACCTGAGCAAGACCTAATGTTTTTCAGTGGTTTTATACTTAACACTATACAAAGTGCTTGACAGACTATTAATTTCCTTCCTATCTATTCATCAGTTTTTCCTCATAAAATGAGCATAGATGCTTAGCCCAAGAGAAAACATAGAATCAATACTAGTGTTTTTAATTTAATGAAGCTAGATTTTTCAGAAAAAAAGTTTTGGGCATATTAACAACCAATAAAGACTTTGTTATATGTTTCATTTTTAAAATATTTTAGTTATATCATAGACATGAATTTAGTTGCTCCCACAGATTTATCACTTAAGTGTCTCTTCTGATTTCTAGGAACATCTTATCATATTTTCTAGAAAGAAAGAATGTACTATAATTGACATTGATAAGATCAATTTAGCTATACACTGGGAGTGACACATTTACCAATTTCACTATCTTCTACCATTCTAGTTTCTTCTTGTACCTTCTTGTAGAACTGATAAGCAAAAAACCAAAAAAGTCTATTCATAGTAAATACTGTGAGTTTTCTCCAAACACAAAATCATTTGAATATAACAAGACAGTAGTGGAAATGAATTAGTGTTCCTTAATTTTGGGGGGCTTAAGGAAGAGATGGAATCTTATGGAGGGGATATTTTCTTTCCTCATGTGCAAGGGCACATGGCTCTGCTCATCTGAGCTCTGAGAAGACAAGTAATCAGTAGTCAATTTCTCTTTATTGACATATTTTCTGTTGATTATCAAAGCAATCCTCAAATGGAAGCAAGAATTAGGATGTATCAATTTCATATTAAGGAACATGAACACACAGAATTCTGTCCTCCAGAAACACTCAACCAGCATGCCAACCAAATGCTTGGACCTTGAAGCCCCTAGGCACTATTTTCCTGGATACAGCTCCTGCTGCTTTTTCCTACTTGTTAATTCTGGAGAACTGCAAGAAATAAAGATGCCAATCATAGGGTAAATGCCCTTTGAGATACCATCTCCTTTGAGGCTTTACTTACTAGCAAGTGTTTCTGATGAAAGTTGCTACATTTTCTGATGGGTTCTGGGTTAGCTACTAGTAAAAGATAAGTACTAGTCAGAATAAACTTTAATACGGCTAATTTCTCAAAGCTCTGTGAGCTGTGTATGTCTATGTGTGGGGGCTAAGGGAGGAGGCTGGTAATTCCCTAAGGCAAGTTGTTCAGTTGTCACATATGGGAGTTTCCAGAATCTTAAAAGGCAGTGAATACACCCTATATGTAAACTGTATTCTAAACAGGTTAAGACACCATCCATGAAAGGAAATGGAAGAAAATATCTGTATTCTTTCTATCTCAGTTAAAAATGCAAAATATCCAGAAGCCCAGGAACTTCCCACTTGATACACTCTTGCCTAGGATGCAATCCATGGATTATATCTTTCTCCTCCAAACAATATTCTAAGTAGGTGTCCGTTACTGCAAATGGCTCATGGAAAGGGTAGCAGACATGTTTCTATTTTGTACAGTCCTTTTGTCCTTCCAGATGATTTATGATCTATGATGACTGGTGATCTAAGTTCCAAAGCCAAAAATTATATATTTATGAAGGATTTTTATGTAATCTGGTTTTTGACATGTCAAAGGGTAGGGGCGCAAATATTCTCAGAAGAAAATCTCTGTTGAAGAATGTAAGGACATCTCTTAATCCACTATAACATTATCAGTCTAGCACAGGAAAGAAGTCATATAAATAAAAGCCAAACAAATGCAGCTGCTATACAGACACCAATAGTATAAAGCAGTTGTTAAGAGTCTGAACTTGGACATCCAGCAAAATCTGGGCTGCCATTTACTAATTAGTTGTGCAACACTAAGCAATTAATTTAGCTTCTCTAAATCTCAGTGTCCCCACATGTATAGATGGTATCATGTATTGCATGGGATTTGGGAAAGATAAAATAAATAAACAAGTATCTCTACTAGCATATAGTAGTCTAGCATATAATAACATTAGCTAGATTACTGTTGTTGTTACCAGCATGACTGTATTAAAATTAGGAGATTGAATCTAATGGCCCACAATATTGGTCACTCTTATAGATACATATATGTGGTCTCTGTGTGCATTGTACAACATTGACACTCTGATTCTCTAAGTGATTTGTTTAGCTACAATCACCATTGATTCCAGTGTTATATATGTTCTTATCTGGTTTCAACTGAGTATGTAATTAGAATGTTTTATAAATTATCTTGTGCCTCTATTGATTCCTGTTTTTAATAGCATGGATCATTGCTTGAAGGACACAACATCTGTATGAAACACTGAACTTCACAGTTCATGAAGAACTATGAACATAGTTATTTCATACTATTTTTTAAATTTAAAACTCTTACATATCATATTAGCACTTTGTGAAAGTCCAGCCAACTAACTCACAAATCCCTGTGAAATAAAGAGAACAAATTGCCATCTCTATAGGGAAAATAAGTATAGTGTGGGTCAGTGTACTTGTCCAAACTGGAAACAGAATCAGCAATGGTTGTTAAGGCCCCAGACTAGGTTCAGTTTTCCAAGCAATAAAACAATGACCACCCAATTTTTTCTTCCAGGATCTCTTTCTGCATTCTAATTAGATTCAGTGAAGCAACTTTCACTAAGCATTCAGCTTCTCTTTTTCAGTTCTTTCCACAAACTCCCAGGAACTAGAGCTTTGTTTCTTTCTCAAAATCCTTCAGCTGTTATTCTATTGAGACATTTCTCCTTAAGCCTTCCCTACCCTTCGACCTAGTAAATTAGTAAAAACTCCAGGAGGGAGATGGGAAAGGAATAGTAAGAAAAGACATGAATTGACCAGGACACATCAGAGAAAAGATAGTCACAAGTCAGGATAATAAGAGATAAAGGGTAAATGTAGGTGTCATGCACTTAATTATAATAACATGATTCAAACTTCAAAAGGTAGAAAGAAAACCACAGTAAAAAGTCTATATCCTGTCTCTGTCTAGCCACCTAGTTGTTTTTTTTTTTTTGTCCAGAAGCAAAGTGATTTGTTTCTTATACACCTATATATTCTTCCACATATGTATCTTTCTCTGTATCACTATTCACAAATGGTAACATACTGTATACTCTGCACTACACTTTGCTTCTTTCATTTAAAATACATAACTCAGAGATTATGCCATATTAATACCTAAAAATCTCCCTAATTCTCTGTACAGTGGCAGTGATGTCTATTTAAACAGTCTCTACATATTGATATTCTATTTAAACAGTCTCTACATATTGATATTCAGCTTTTTGCCATTACTAACAACACTGAATTGAACAACCTTGAACACATCTCTTTGTACATATGTGTACAAAGAGTCATGTATACATGACTCAGTGTTCATTTCTGGAAACAGAAACACTATATTTTAGCAAGGCAGGGGTTTAATACAGTGAGTTCTGTACTTACAAATCATTAGAGGGTTTTTGGCACAGTGGGAACAATGAGCTCTTAGGATAATCCTTGAGGAGTATCTCAGAATTGACAGTCCATGGGAACTCTTCTACAACCTCTCCAGCTATTCCTGCAATATTGAGTTCCAAAACATATCTCATAGCCGTGATTCAGGGATCAGGAAGCCAAAATCAAGAAAAAATTGCCACCACTGAAACTGCCTTTTCTTAAAATAGTAGAAAGATACAAAATCTGGCTTTGTGTGCATTTCTGCCTTCTAAATCTGCTTGATTACATACAATTGACAGAACCTAATTTACTTTTAGAACCCTGACCCATAGGAGTCTGGGCAATAATGATTTTGGTTTTCTAGACTCTGCAGCAATATAAGAAGGCACTCTAGAAAAAGGTAGGACTCAAGGGTGTGTGAGTCATTCCAAGACAGAACACAGCTGTCACTTTAATTGATGATGTTGTTCTAAAGAATTCAGAAAAATCTCATACAGAAACACTGAAAGTAATATTACTAATTGAAATGAATGGTCTTTGTTGACATTTTTGACTACTGCGGGTCAGAGCAACACCCACCTCCACTGCTCCCCAGCAACTTCCCCAACACGTTCCCTTTACCCAAAGAAGATGGTCCCAAAGAAGCAGATAGAGTTTCCCCTGGTTTGCCCAGGGGAGCTCACATACACACACATGCACACACACACAGCTGAAGCCATGGTGATTCACACAGGAAAGCAACAGTGGGATTCAAGTGTGATATCAACGCTGCATGTCTCTGGATAAAAACGTGGACAGAAAGGGAGAAAGCAATACCAAGATGCTAACTACTTGATAAAATGTTTGGTTCTTGGAAGTAATCATGTTAAAGGGAGATTCTTATAAAAGTTGTCAAGAGTAACTATAATGGGCAGAAGTGAAGACACAGTGTAAGCAAAAGGGCATGATAAGCCATTGTTTGGAATATAAGGTAATGGCCCATGATGTTCATAAGCAATTAAAATATAGAAGTAAAGCATAGTGACTGCTGTTATGCATTTGTAGAAATGAATAACTGCATGATTATTGCTGCTATTAAACTAGAATGGTTAAATTAGGAGCATGCACTTATTCACTGTTTGCACATAGAAGACAACAAAGCATGGTATGAGCAGGAGCACTAAGGAGGAACTCCTAGAGGGAATATATTAAACTCTCCTTAAAGGAGACTTTAGGTACCAATACTACAACTTTGATGTAGAACCATCATTTCTTAGAGAACTGTGGTCTTATTTTTCTGAGAATTTTTTGGAAGGGACAAGTACTAATGCCTGGGCTAGGTTTTATCTAAGGCCGGCAAAACCATTCTTTCATTTTCTCAGCCAAAATACATCATGTCATCTTTGACTTAGAGTTTGCTTTCTCTAAAAAAAAAAAAGAAAAAAAAACCCTTAAGAAATTTTAATTATTGTAGTATATGCATATCATAAAACCTATCATCTTAATCACTTCTAAGTGTAAAGGTCAATGGTGTTAAGTACATTCACACTTTTGTGCAAAGAATCTCCCCCACTCCCAGCCATGGCAACCACCATTCCAGTTTCTGTCCTTGTGTATTTGATGACTGTAGGTGCCTCATATAATTGGAATCAATTATACAAACAGTATAATAATGTCTTTTTATGGCTGTCTGATTTTATTTAGTGTAAGGTTCATCCATGTTGTAGAATATGCTAGCATTTCCTTCCTTTTTAAGGCTGCTTGTTTGCTTCCTTTGGACTCACTTTTCTCTCTCCCAATCTACATTTAGTTATTTTGAAATCCTCTGAATGAACCTTAAAAATTAATGCAGAGCCAGCCACTTCTCACTACTCTCACTGCTACCACGTGGTCCCAGCAGCCGTCATCTCTCCCCTGGATTTCCGCAAATGTTCCACTGCTTCTTCCCTTGCTTTTTTCAACTAGGCACCTACAGCAATCTTTTTAAAAAATCAGGTCACTTCTTTGTTCAAATTCTTTAATATCTCCTCGTTTTGCTTAGAAAATAAGCCAAAATCCATGCCTTAGCCTACAAGGCCTGGGAAGCCTGCTAGCTCACCATCGCCATCTTTGCCCTCTTCCTGCTCTCCTTTGTCCCACCCACCCCTCTACCCACATCATCCTCACTTCCTGAAACAGGCAGGCAAGATCTAACAGCAATGCCCTTGCACTAGTGTTTCTCTTGCTAGTTATCTCTGTATGATAACTCTATTATTTCCTCTAAGCATTATGTCAAATATAAGCTTAAAAAAAACCTAACGTCATCACCTTATTGAAAGTACAGCTCCCTCTACTACACAAAGTCTCCTATCCCCTTCATCACACCTTTTTTCCTCTGACAATTATCAGCTTTCAAATTGCTACGTAATCTACTTATTTATTGTTTTAATAGTTTATTATCTGTATCCCCTTGCCAGATATGTACCTTTACCTGTTTTGTTCATCAATGTATCCCAAACACTGAGAGCCATGCTTGGCACACAGCAGGTGTTTAATAAACGAATGACTGTTTTTACTGGAAGATCATGTCTTCATTCTGAGACCAGGTTGGGCAGATGCTCTAATAGTTCATACAAGACTGTGATACTATGTGAGTAAAGAGGGAAGCAACCAAATGGTCCCTATTTCTAGTCCCTCTTCCAGCCACATTTTCACACCATTAGTACTTGCTTGCTTTTCAGAGTTAACTGAAAAGGAATTTGGTGCAACTTAGGGGCTAGAGTCTAATGCTCTCCAAATTCCATCCCTATTATCTACTGACTGTATGGTTTGTTGGAAGTTAGAATTTTTATATCTTGGTTTCTTCATCTATGAAATGGGAATACCATGAGTTGGGTATTCCTCATACATTATAAGAATTAAATGAGATAATATACGTAAAATGCTGAGCACTTTGTAAGTATAATTAGAAAGCACTTAAAGATAATGAATTTAGGATGTTGTGCATTCCCCTATAATCTCACTTATGATTTTAATTTACTTAATAAAATTCTCTTTATGTACGTAGTATATAGATAAACCATCTAAGCTCAGATCTGAATTAGCAAGAACTCTAAAATACTAATGTATGAATTATTTTACCATTTGTGAATTCTCAGAAGTTAAATCCATATTCATATTCAAGTGAAAGTAAAAAAAAATATATGATCAAATATAAGAGAATTTTGATGATCTATTTAGCTGGTGTAAAGGTTGTATAGTGCTGATCATCAAGATACAACTCAGACCTCCAACTCAATGGCATTTTCTCAAAAAAATATTACAAATAGATAATGAGCTTTCCCTAGGTTCACCTTTCAAAGAAATTATTTGACATTTCTTTTCTATCGTTAACAAAGTTTTGTTTTTTTTTTTTTCTTGGGTAGGCCATCTGGGTTATACCAGTTTAACTTTTTTAATTTGGTATTTCCAACTAGCTTCAATTTGTCAGTTACATACCTGAATTAAGCACTTGTACTAGATATTAGTACAAGTGTAATTAATGACCTTTGGGAACAAGTATTTGCTTAACTGATTAGTAACTCTTAATATTGTGGTAATTTCTTCAAGAACATCCTTTTATTAAATGTGGAGGCTGAAACCACTTGGAGTATTTTTTTTTCTTATATAAATCTAGTTTTCAATTTCTGAACCCATTACCCTAATGTTCAGTGCTATTTCCCATTTTGAAAACTCATTTTATGTGTGGGTATTTGAAATGATCAGAGATATTACCAAGAAAATGACCAATAACCCATAAAGCTATTCAACTCATTACTAGTACAATTTATTTATTGCTGGAAAAGTTTCATTTTAGATTAGTTTGGAAGAGAATATGAGTGTATATGTAGCAGTTCCCTGAGTGCAAGGACTATTGTCCTCTCCATAATTTATTTAGAGTTCCTGCACTAGTTGTTAAATAAGTATGAAATTAAGGCCATTGTGTTTTAAAATGTAGTACAGAAATCTGAACTTTCAATGGAATCAGATAAGAAACCTGAGAAACGTGCCCAAAAGCAGTCTTTATTCTCCCTACTTGCATAAGAAAGTTGTTCACCTCCAAGTAAGATACTTTCATCAATGACTTCACCAACATGTGGAACAGCATAGAAAAAGACCCAAGAAAAGCTTTCTGCAAAGAGCCTTCCCCAAACAGGATACATTAAATCTTTCTACCAAGACTGAATGAATTAAACCCAAACCAAGGACTGAAATTTCATCAACCCAGGGTGATTCCATCACCCTGATAAGTGAATCAGTTATAGGAGATCTTGGTCAAACTCTTCTACATACAACATCTTTTTTTAAACTTGCTAAACAAAAGCAAAAGAGGCAGATGGCAGAGTGGCATTCTGTGACCTTCTGTTGGCTAGAAAGGAAGGCCCCATCTCTTAATCTTATCTGAAGAAAGCTTCAGATAATCACTGAAACAGATTTCAGGTATGCTTTAGAGTATATTTACTTTTCACTTCTGCCAATAAGCGGCATGGCAGTACAGCCTATTTTTCTTTGGTTTTCAGTGGGATTAAAAGCTCTCCTTGAATGTTTCAAAACTTGCAAGAAGTGCTTTAGAGTAGCTAGTAAGATATATAAGACTGTAGTAAAGCTTAGTTAGTTGTCTTTTATAAACACTTTAAAGATCTTTGGATCAAAGAACAGAGAACATTTTTAGTTGCTGAAATAGAGTATGTGTTCATATTTTGATTTTTTTAAAAGATTTTATTTATTTATTTGACAGAGATCACAAGTAGGCAGAGAGGCAGGCACAGAGAGAGAGGAGGAAGCAGGCTCCCCGCTGAGCAGAGAGCCCAATGTGGGGCTCAATCCCAGGACCCCGGGATCATGACCCGAGCCGAAGGCAGAGGCTTTAACCCACTGAGCCACCCAGGCACCCCGGATTTTCTTTATTTTTATTTTAGTACATAATTACCCACTGTGGTAAATAAAGGGAAAACAAAAGATAAATGTGAGGTGTTCCCTTCCTAGAAAACAAGTGATGAGGATGGGATCAGTTTCTAGAAATGAATAAGGTGAAGTGGGAATATCAAGCCTTTAAGACATGTAAGCTGTAGGCTATGATAGTTATCATTCTAACTGTGAATTCAAAGGGCCCATGCAAATAGGATATGGCTCTAGATTATGGAAGAAAAGGTGTTACAGGATGATAAAAAACTCAACTCATGATCCCCACAAAAAAGGATATGAAAGAGCTCTATCTCCAGGGAAGTTTCACAGTGCTACATAGGAAGTAGCAGTGCATCCAAATATCTCCTAACTGTTGCCCCAACCAGTTAATTCTTCGCTCTGAAAAAAACTGGTAGAAAATAATCCTTTCCCTCACAGTAGTACAGATAGAATAATATGGGAGAAAAGACACAAGAAAAAGAATTACCAGTTCACGGTAGAGAGAGACATAAAAGCACAACACCATGGTAGAAATGAAGAGAAAAAGCATTTCCTAGTATAGGTTGCAGGTTTGCTTGGAAGAAGAGGCACAATGTAAAGGTTAAACACAATGCCTTTAAGGTCAGTCAGACTTGCATTCACATTCCAACTTGTGGATTTAGGCAGGAACCCTAAGCCTCCATTTCCTTTGCTATATGTTGGAAATAATAAAAAGACAACAAATGAACTCATAAAGGTCCTATGAGAGTTAAGCTGCATAATACATGTAGCATGCTTAATGTAAAGTTGTACATACAAGCGCTCTAGAGTTTGGGGCTGTTCTTATTTGCCACAGTGAATCACTAATAAGGGCTGTAGTTAAAATAAAATTTTAGCAAGTACATGTGCAGTATCCAAAAGAAAAAGCCTTTATATCAGGAAACGATACTTTAGTATGGACCACTAAGAGAAAAGACATGAGTGGCAAACAAAAGAGTCATCAGATTTAGGAGGAGAAACAGCATGGACTGAACTAGAGATAGGATTAAAGGTTTTCACAGTTTCCCTAAAAAATAATATAAAAGTTTGTCCTTCGTTATCTAGATTTACAACAAGTTAACTGCAAAGTGTCCCACAGATGGTTCTTATTCTAAAGTATGTGTTTATTTGCTTTCAGTCCTTACTTTCATCTGCCTTGAATTAATAAACTTCTCCAGGTTTGGAAGATCCATTCTGGTTAGTTTCCACATACTTGCTGCAGTCTAGATTTTGGTGCCCAGAGAGAGGAAGAGCTAAAAAGTAATACTCTTTTATAGGAATTTTGCCTTAACAAGCTTTATTTTATCTGTGTTAGTGTTATATACACACATCTGAATTTATTGCTCTTAAAATGCTATGTTCTTAGGTATGACTAAAAATGACATTTCAAACTTCTTGTGAACCTTTCATTCAATATCATGGGTCTCCAAGAAAACGAAAGAAAAAAAAAAAAAAAAACAACTCTCTGTTCAGTTCTCATTATCTTTCTGACCAGAGGAATTAGAGAAAGAAGCACTGGATTTGTTTCTCTCTGATCACTTACTTTTTGGCTATGGACCCCATTTTAAGGGAGGCAATGTTCTTGGATGAGATAGGTTTGGCTGGGAAAGCAGAAGCCACTCAAGATATAGTTAGTGGAAAGAAAATTAAGATAAAGAATTTGAGTTAGATACTGTTGCAAGAGCTGCAAAAGCAAAGTCAGAAAAGGCCCTTTCAGGAAATCTGGAGGTATAGGAGTTCATGGAAGCCCCCAACAGTGATTCTAATAGCCAGCAGAGGTGAAATAGAAGAGGGAAATATCAGTAATACAAGTGACCAGACTTCATCTATTTTCCTCTCCAGACCTTATCCTTATCTCCCCTTCCTTTTTTTCTGCCCCAGGATGGACTGCATTGGTGGTCCTCCTTGTCCTCTAGCTTTCAATAGGTACTGGCCAATGAAGAGTACCAACAGATCAGAGGTAGGGAGAAGAGTGAGGTTAGAATTATTCTCTTGCCTACCTTCTTTCAAGGTTATTTCAAGAAGTCTGTGTCCCTTGTGCTGTAGGTGCTTTCTCCCAACATACTCCTTCCAGGTTGCGGTAACTGTTCCCTCTTCTCATTCTTTCAGGCTGAGGGATGATAAGAACTCTTATTAACCCCAGGATCCTGCACTATCCCTTATAGTTCCACTATATCTTGCAATGTCTTTGTAAATACTCCTCTAGTAAATAAACACTCCTTGAGTTATTCTACCACAAGTATGCCAACTGTTTCCTGCTGGGAACTTGACTGATATGATAATTCATACTATAAGTGTCCCCAAGAAATGTACCTTAAAGATGGGTGTCAGGAATCGGGTGGTTTGCATTTGAAGGACCTCAGGGATAATCTTCTTGCTAGATAAAAGGGACTTACTTGGGTAATCCGTGACAAGTGGTAGAATCACCCTTCTTCACATTGTCATGCTTGATAGCATAATATAAGGTGGAATTACCCATTTTTCTCTTTGGGCCTCAGAAAGCATAAACGGAAATAAGAGTCATAAGCATATAATTAAGAACACAGGATTGGAAGGCTCCACGGCAGCTTTGAGTGTTTTCCTCTTCTTCTGAGGTTGCATATCTGGAAGTATAACTGCAGAGTTGCAGCCTGAAATTAAACACTCAGTCTCCCCAGATCTCTCATCCTAAATAGGGACACTGGTGGAAAGAAGTGGGACCTTAAGATCTGGGTTGAAGACCCTTGGGAAAATGTGGGCGGAGACTGAGATCTGTAATCTCCATCTTCCTCTACAATTCCCTGGCTTGTTGGGGGAAAGGCCTTCTCTCTCCATCAGCTCTTCTCTGACTTAAAGTTAATACTTCAGAGGCAGTTGCCTCAGGAGCTAATACTGATTCTCCCCCAGGCCCTTGCTGACTACTGCTTACTGTCTTTGACTTGCCTTAAAAATTAAATACCAACAAATCCCTAGGAGGTAAAAATTCATAATGACTGTTAAGTAAAATATTTTGAAATATGTGATAAAAAATAAAATTAAGATTAAAATGTTAAAAAAAGTTTCTAAGATGTCTTTTATAATTATACTATTTTTGGGTTTTCCAAAATGGTCATTTGGTAGCACAAAGTTTCCTCCTTCACCCTACAAAATAAAGGACTATAAGAATAATTAGGTTTGTTTAAAAATCCTGTAAATTTTAATTAACTCAAAACTGTTCTGAAAGCTTTTGTCTACCAAACTTAATCTATATTTTAAAAAAACTGAAAATTTAAGGGAAGTTTGTCTTTTTAGTAAATATGTGAACATAAATGATATTTTAATGATTGAATATTTTTCAAATAAAAAGAAACCATATTCCTGTTTCAGCTCAAAGATAGGGTACATAATAATCACCAATGCAATTTGCTTCTAGGTTTCTATATTTATAAAACTTTTTTTTTTCTTTTCTCTTTCTCTCCCTCTCTCTTTGTTGTTCATTTCAAGTCTGAATAAGTATTGGGGTATGATTCAATGACATGTAAATCATCATAGGCCTATTGCTTATTAAAGTCTTTCTCTAGATTCAAAAACCAAGACATAGCCCCTTGACTAAGAGTGATCCAGTAATAGAAAAATTATGAAAACCTCAGCTGACATTAGTTTTAAAATGCCAAGTAAGCTTAATGGTTTCCCATACTATACAAGCTCTTCTATTGACAAAATAGCCTGAGCACTTTTGGTCGGTTGTCAAACTATGAAACTGTGTCATTTTCCAATTCATGTGTAAATGTTCATCTCTGCAGTGCTCTAAAGCCAGCTACCTCTTTCCTTTGCTGGAAGGAGAATCCCATGATCATTTAACTTATCTCAGGAAACAATCCATACCTTGCACAGACTTCTTAGATAGAAACACTCTTGGATAATTCTTTGATTTACTTATGTTTGTGAATGTTTCATTCTTAAAAATATTTTTTTAAGTAGGTTATTCTATCAGAGATGAATTTTCCTTAAGATTTAAGTTTTTCACAGTTACATCAATTTAGATGGCTAAATTCATTGCACTTGCTCAGACCTCCCTTCTGGAAAAAAAAAAGGTAAAAGGCTAAATATTTATACTGATAGAAAATATATGATTTTGTTTTAGTCCATGACTTTGAAATGCTTGGGTTATTGGGATTTTCTGACTACCACAGAAACCCATAGAAAACGAATGGCAATATCTAAGGAGATTGTCACGGTAAAGGAATGTACCAAAAATGCTTCATGATACTACTTACAATAACAAAATAAAAAATAAAGTAAATAAATAAAAAAAGAAAAAAATAGCAAAAATAAATTAGCCATGATACTGAATCAACTTTATATAAGGCTTCTGTTGAGGATGTTCCAAGATGTGTCCTACCTCCTACTGGCTAATAATACAAACTTTGTGGGCCCATAAAGGTACGACCATAAACTTTTGGACCCTTATGAATATCTCCAAATGCACTTTAAGTAAGTTCTAACTATTGTTATTCATTCTTTGGGTAGTTTGAAGCTTTAATTTAATAGAGAGTTATGGTTTTAGTGGTAGAAAAAAAGTGTGTGATTTTATATTCCGACTTGGGGAATTCCAACTTCTCTCTCCAGTAACAGGAACACATACTTTACTGGCACCATTATTTAAGAACTTTATAGATAATAATTACTCAGAATCTCCACAATCCTTATCATCCCAAACTTCAGAAAAGATAAAGAGAATTGAGGGAGTTCCAATACTACAATTAACAAAACTCTTGGGAACCTGGAACCACCAAGGCTAAACTGTTGTCAACTGTCTTGAGGACAATAATATCAATCATCTCTAGTATCTACAAGAAATCTCCTTTTGAATTAATAAGAGGCCTGCCTAATATATTTGAGAATTACTTCCAATCCTAGATTCTACTCTATCAGAAGCTGATATGACTAATTATTGCAGGAGACTCAAATTGAGAGACCTCTAGCTTTATTACTAAGAAGTAAAAAATGTATTTCCAAAATACATACCTAAGCAGACTTTGCATGATCTGAAACCGGGGAATCTGAGCTTCTGAAAAAGGCATCAGAAAAAAACTCACCTTAAACCTGAACAGGAAAAACCTTATAAGGTACTGTTAACAATTGGTACAGTAATAAAATTCCAAGGTATTGATCCTTAGGTTCATGTTTCCCAAATTAAAACATACACAAAATTCCTGTAGACCACTGGGCTTCCATTCCAATTTTAGTATATGTGCTGCCGAAGCGAGCACACTGGGCTTCCATTCCAACAGGAGACCCTAAATTGGTGATTTTTAGGCATTCTGAACCTACTGACTATAAAAGGTGGACAACCTCTGCCCAAAATGACAAACTACTGACTACAAAGGTAGACAACTTCTGCTCAAAACAACGGAATAATTTCTGATTTTTCAGCACTTCTTCCTTTTACCACTAATCTTGCCTATTGTTTTTGTCATTCTCTATTTACTAACTAAAAGTTCTCAATATAATTGTCATCTGCATTCTATTACTTTTGATTCTTTTCTTCTGGCAATTAAGAAAAAACAAGACTCACAGATGGTGTCTTTTTCTCACACTGTAGTTACTGCTCTGATTTAATTGACTACTGATGAAATTTAATAACCATTCTTTTAAACACTTCAGAAGTAGATTCACTTTCATAGGTACCTCTTGTACTTACATTTACTTCATATATCACAAACTCCAGCCCAAGAAAAATTAGACTTTGACTTCATATCAACAAATGTTTCTCATAAGGCTATTACCATTCTATTAGTAAAATCTTGTTCATCAGGAATGAAAGCTAATTTAGAGCCATTCCTGTAGTCAGTTTATTCTCTCTCGAGATACTATAAATTGTTTTCAGAAACTTTTTTTTTTTAAGATTTTATTTATTTATTTGACAGAGACAAATCACAAGTAGGCAGAGAGGAAGGCAAAGAGAGAGGGAGAAGCAGGCTGCCCGCTGAACAGAGAGCCTGATGTGGGGCTCGATCCCAGGACCCTGAGATCATGACCTGAGCCGAAGGCAGAGGCTTAACCCACTGAGCCACCCAGGGGCCCCCAGAAACTCTTTAAGTGTACTCAAGGAATCTGCCCATCTTGAGGCACAGAAATTGACTTACTTTTTGCATTAGATGATATTATTAATACCAATACAGTCTGTGTCCCACTATATTACTACTTTTTATGTGGACATCAAGCTTACTTCCACCTGTCACACACTAACTTACCCTGTATATTCCAAAGAACTATTCAAGATTTTCAGATGTTTATAATTGGCAACCTCTAATGGATTATGTTTCCCTGAAAGAAATACTCAGAAGCCTCTCAGAAGAGGCAAACACAGGCTACCGAGGAAAACTCCCAGGAGAAATTACAGACTCTCTTTTTATGCATACCACAGAATAACACAACTGGAAAAGGTGTTCTGACCCTGGAAGACAAAATAAATGACAAAAATTCTGTCTAGAAGCCCCCAAAAATCATTTTAAATTTAAATCTATTACTCAGCATTATCATGGTTAATCACATAGGCCTTAATATGTATTTAGCTAGCCAAAGGAAAAAAAAAATTCTCTAGTAAATATTTCTTGTTGCTCCTATGAGGCTACAAGTCAAGTAGAACAGTGCATTCCTAGTCTAAAGAAAAACAAAAGCTATTTGGTTCTCTAAGACTCAGACGGAAATATTTTGATTGCCTGGGCTTTATAATTTTGTCCCTGATTTTTAGATTTTTTTCCTTTATAACGTGCAATATTGGAGTTAGCTATTTTTAGAGGGAAAAAGATTAACTATATTGTAACTGAAGCTAGTGGAGTAAGCCATACCAAATCTAATTGTTTCAAGAAATAAGAATACATCATGAAGACACTTTAGTTTGATGTGGCAAAGATAGAAACTAGATTGTAATGGTTTGAAGAGTCACTGGGGAGTTAGAAAGTGGTAAGCAAAAGCCTAGACCACTTCTTCAAAAAGTGCGACTTTGAAGGAATGTGAGAGAGAGAAATCTAGATGTGAGTTGTGGAGATGGGAATGCCATTCCAGGCCCAGTTGAGGGTTAGCCATACATAGGAGTGAACCACATCTGGTACCATACGAGGGAAGTGGTCTAAAGGATGGGTGATGATGTAGGCAGGTGTGGGAAAGATAAATGGAGCAGGAAGTAGGTATTGTAGGACATTACTGTTTTGTTTGTGAGTTAGGAATTGAGATTATCTGGTGAGACTGAAGGTCAAAGTAAAAGGATAGAAGATGCAAAGAGTAAATGGAAAACAGTTCGAGGGGAATGAAAGAGATAAATGCGGGCACACAGAAGATTTTTCTGAGGAGCCTTAAGTATTGTCTTCTGTTGGAAACTGAAATTGTAAGGGAACCATTGTGCAGAATCATGTAATTCTCTCTAGTAGGACTCAGAAACAGCTATTGTTTAGGAAAAGAAAAAGTGTGCTGGTGGATTGATGCAGCTGAGATTACTTTTTTATGGGTGTAGTGAAATGACAAGGGACAGAAGAAGTCATCAATTAAACAAGAATGCACTTAAAGATGATGGGCCATAAGATCTGAGGTGTCAATGGCACAGACGCTGGATGACTCATTTAGGGAACTGTGCTATCTCTGTGAGGCCTCCAGCAAAAATTCCAGTGAGTAAAAGAACGAAGTCGTAAAGTGAAGCAGAATTGAAATGTACTATAGACATTGAAAAACTTGAAGAATTTTAAATCCACTATAAAAGGCAACACTGCAAACAGACAGGAAGGGAAGAAGAAAGCAAAGGAAGAGTTGATGGGAAGTGACATTTCAGTTAAGGGAAAGAAGTATTAAGCTACATGGTAAATTTTGTTCTATGAAGCATTGAAACTTATTTTTAAAAAACCTGAAGAGGGACACCTGGGTGGCTCAGTCCATTAAGCGGCTGCCTTCGGCTCAGGTTACGATCCTAGGATCCTGGGATCATGCTCAGTGGGGAGACTGCTTATCTCTCTGCCTCCTCTGCCTTTGCCACTCTCCTTACTTGTGCTCTCTCTCACAAATAAATAAATAAAATCTTAAAAAAAAAAAAAACAAACCTGAAGAGTTCTAAGTTGTTTTGCTAATATTATTAAGTATCTTGCCTACATATTGTGATTTTTAGAAAGTTAAGTAATTTCCCTTAACCTCAGTTTCCTTATTTATTAAGTGGTGGCAATAATACCTACCTTGAAAGACTTAGGAAGAGGATTAAATAATGTCAGAAAGGGTATATCATAATGATAAGCATAAAACCAATGTAAATTTTGCTTTATCTTTTCTATAATCAATATTCACATCATGCTGGTTAAGTATTTAAAAAGCAGTTGGTCCTAAATTAGAAAATATCCAAGATCCTCTTTTCAATTTATTGCCATTGACAAAACCATAAACTTAAGTGTATGATAGTTGAATGTGACAATTATGTAACTTAAAATTTAGGTGCCAAAAGCAGGAATAATTTAGTGAAATATGGTACTTGGGCTCTGCCTGAAACAATAGGGAGAAAACCACCACTGAATCTCCACAACTTTCTTATATCTCCCTTATACCAGGCAAAGAAGTTGTGTGACTAGTGTAGGTGTTTAAATCAAAGCTTTGGAAGGCTTGGGTTTGACTGTCATGTGCAGACTGATAAATTGCAAGGTGTACATGTAGACTAGATCTCACTTTGGAATTATTTGCCATATTTCTTCACCTGGATAAGTCTGTATATGTATTTGACACTGTCTAGAAATAAACCCAAACCCCAAACATGCTCTCAGTCTATTTATTTCCTATGGTTTTATTGTTTTAGAGGACACCACAAATTTAGACACTCCAAGCTAAAAACATCTCAATTTCATCCTTGAATATCTTTTCTCCCTCATCAAATACCTAATTACCTATGATCTCCCAAGACTTTCTCACTCTGATTCCCCACTCTTCATCCCTACCTCCAATACCTTAGCTCTGGACCTCAGAATTTCTCACACAGACTATTGCATATCTTTGCGACTCCAAGAGTCTCAACTTTAACCCATATATGTAATGTGTCCTCCTTCTGCCCTATCACATTATAAAACTTAAATGAAGGAACCTTATAGAGTGCCTGGTGCATGGTGAGTACTCAATAAACATTTGTTGAACTAAACAGAATTGAGGGAAAACATATAGTCTTTATCTGAGGAGACTCTGAGGGTTGCCATTACAGATGAAAACTCATCTTGATAGTCTGGTCCCAAACTGTATTTTACTTCCATTTTTTTTCAATTGAAGTATAGTTCATACACATTAGTTTCAGGTGCATAATATAGTGATTTGACAATCAGTTTACATTCCCACTAACAGTGCATGAGGGTTCCTTGTTCTCCACATCCTCACCAATAGTTGTTATTTCTTATTCTTCTGATTCCAACCATTCTTACAAAAGGTGATAATTCATTGTGGTTTTGATTTGCATTTCCTGATGATTAGTGAAGTTATGCATCTTTTCACATGTCTGTTGCCCATCTGCATGTCTTCTTTGGAAAAATGCTTATTCAGGTCCTTGGCGCATTTTTAAATCAGATTCTTTGGTGTTGAATGATTTAAGTTTTTTATATATTTTAGAGTATTAACACCTTATCTGATACATTGTTTGCAAATATCTTCTTCCATTCAGTAGGTTGACTTTTCATTTTGTTGATGATTTCCTTCACTGTGCAAAAGTTTGCTTTTTGTTTTTGTTTTTTTTTAATTTTGATGTAGCCCCAATAGTTTATCTTTTCTCCTTGCCTAATGAGACAGAACTAGAAATTCTTATCAGTCAATGAAATTACTATGTTTTCTTCTAAGAGTTTTATGGTGTCAGGTCTCACATTAGGTCTTTATTTTATTTTTGTGTGTGGTATAAGCCAGAGGTCTAGTTTCATTCTTTTGCATGAGCTGTCCTATTTTCCCAGGACCATTTGTTGAAGAAACAGTGTTTTCCTCACTGTATATTCTTGCCTTCTTTGTCATATACAAAGAGTTATAGCAGTTGGGATTCTATAATAAGCGGGAAAATAGAAGATGGTATAAACAGTATTGGCTTGCCTTGAGACTTTGGAGGTGCCATTCTAGTTACTGGTGATGACATGAATGTGGCAAAGAGGGAAAGATGGGTGGGTGTGAGACACCACAGTGCTTAATGACTTTTTTATGGTTGTTGACATCACCCGGACTGATAGTAGGTTTATTGGTGGAAGGAAATCCCAGACTCTCCTATTTCCATCCCTTGTCTTATCAAGATCCAGATGCTTTTGTCTTTGTCTCTTTCAAATATCTTAGATTCTTCAGAGATATAGGACAGATTTTAAAAAGCAAGTTCCTAAACTAGGGCAACTCATGAAGATTATTTTGGAAAAAAATAATCCCAAAAGACATAGGAATCAGGAACTTGAGCTAAGAAAGTCAGGTGACAGATCTCTCACTTCAAGTATCCTCCACATACCCTTCCCCCACCCCAACTTCTAGAATGAGCTCTTCTGGAGAAGGAGGAATCTGAAAGTGAATGTTAGGCCATATCAACAAATGATTTTATATATGAGATCATATTTTTTCTAATGGGTGTATTTTTTAGACTTAGCATATTCTCCAGAAAACAATGGTATAAATTAAAAATAGAAGACATAGGTATTGCCTATTTAGCTCTTCTCTTGTTGCTAGAAATAAGTTTTTCTGGAGTCACCGAAAATTCATATACCCCAATACAATCATTTAAATTCAGCAGGAGAAGAAGTTTGTATATCTGTAACATCATTCCATGCTGAATATTATATGGTTCTACCTCCATACTGTTTCCACAGTTGTTGCACCAATTTACATTCCCACTAATAGTGCACGAGACTTCCTTTTTCTCCACATCCTCATCACTTGTTATTTCTTATCTTTTTTATTCTAGCCATTCTGGCAGGTGTGAGGTGATACCTCATTGTGGTTTTGATTTGCATTTACCTGATGATTAGTGTTGAGCATTTTTTGAAGCATCCATTGGCTGTCTATCTAATTTTCTGGAAAAATGTCTATTTAGGTTTTTTAATTAGATTATGTGGTTTTTGATCCTGAGTTGTAAAGGTTCTTTATATATTTTGGATATTAACCCCTTATCAGATATATTGTTTGCAAATATCTTCTGCAGTTTACTAGGTTGTCCTTCTGTTTTGAAGATGGTTTTCTTCATTGTGTGAAAGTTTTTTATTTTGACATAGTTCCAATAGTTAAATTTTGCTTCTATTCCCCCTGCCTGAGGTGACAAATCCAGAGAGATGTTGCTAAGGCTGTTGTCAAAGAAACTACTGCCTATGTTTTCTTCTAAGTTTTATGGTGTCAGGCCTCACATTTAAGTCTTTAATCTATTTTATTTTTGTGTGTAGTGCAAGCCAGTGGTCTAGTTTCATGCTTTTGCTTGAAGCTGTCAAGTACCATAACCATTCGTTATATATTCTTGCCTTCTTTGTTATAGATTTAATCAACCATGTAAGTGTGGGTTTTTTTCTGGGTTCTCTGTTCTGTTCTATTGACCTTTGTGTCGATGTTTGTGCCAGTACCATACTATTTTGATTATTACAGCTTTTTTGGTAAACAGTATGGAGGCTCCTGAAAAAATTAAAAACAGAAATACCATATGATCCTTTAATTCTACTACTATTTACCCCCAAAATCAAAAGCACTTAATTTGAAGACATATATACCCCTATGTATATTGCAGCACTATTTATAATAGCCAAGATATGGAAGCAACCTGTGTTCACCAACAGATGAATGGAAAAAAATGATGTGGGGGTTGTGTGTGTGTGTGTGTATACACATATATTCAGCCATAAAAAAAGAATGAGATCTTGCCATTGCAACAAACTGGATAGAGCTAGAAAGTACAATGCTAAGTGAAATAAGTCAGATAGAGAAAGACAAATATCATATGATTTCATTTACATGTTTTAGAAAACAAAATAAATGAACAAACATACAAAATAAAAGAAGAAACAAACCCATAAATACAGAGAACAAACTGATGATTGCCAGATGGGAGGGGTTTAGGGGATGTGCAAAATGGGTGAAGGGGAGTGGGAAGTACACACTTCCAATGATGGCGTGAATAAGTCAAGGGGATGGAAGATACAGCATAGGTAGTATAGTCAATGGTATTATAATAGTGTTGTCTGGTGACAGATGGTAGCTACACTTGGGGTGAACACAGCATAATGTAGACTTGTCAAATCACTATGTTTCATACCTGAAATTAATATAACACTGGTTTTCAACTATACTTCAGTTAAAAAGTATATACATTATATGGCTCTTCATTTTAGAGCCGAATAGACATAAAGAAAATGGACTGACCTTTATTACTCAAGGAGAACTATTTTTAACATCTCCAAATTTCAAATATTCCACAGAATTGCTCCCTTTATTGAAAAAAATACAAAATGCAACTTAAAAATTAGTAATGCTTTCAAGTGAATTTGTATTTTAATAATCTTAATAGTAACATACATATTTAATACCAACATACACACACACACACATACACACATATATATACACACACATATATACACACACATATGCATATATACACACATATATGCAAAACATTAAAACCAACCTTTTTTGTGGTTAGTACACTTAAGATCTACTCTCTCAGCAAATTTCAACTATGCAATACAATATCATTAACCATATCTATATTGCTGTAATTAGCTCTCCAGAACGTATTCATCTTGCATAAATGAAGCTTTGAACCCCTTGACCAACATCTCCCTATTTCACTATGTGAGATGATGTGTATGTTAATGAGCTTGATTGTGACTATTATTTCACAATGTATTTGTATATCAAAACATCAAGTCATACACCTTACATCTATACAATTTTTTCTCACTTACACTCAATAAAGATGGCAGGGGGAATTGAAAAAAAAAAAACCCACAAAAATACCAAATGTAGGCACTGCAGCATGAGGCAGTAGAAGGAGGTCTTAACTGGGTGTCCATGAATCCATGCTCTAATTCCAGCTCTACCACTAGTCTATCCATAGAAATTAGGGAGGTATTAGATAAGCTCAAGCAACTGATCTAATGCCAGCTGAGTCTGTACGTGGGAATTCTGCTAACCTTTTTTCAGAATTTACTCCATCAACTTTCATATCCTTCTCTAATGGGATAACTCCCTCATTTCACTTTACAGATCATAGTCTACTTGGGACTTTGGCCAGTGATCACCTAAGACATAAGATATTTCTCTTGTTGTTTTAGCAATAATCTCTGCCTCCCAGCTATGTCTTTCTTTATTTTAGTTCAGCCCACCTTGCAGGATGTTCAAACCTTATTCCTCTGCTAAGCATTATGTGTAAAGACATGGCCTAGAACTTTAAATGCACATAAAGTTACTTATGATTTTATTCTTCCATAATTGTAAGTCTTCAATATCATAATGAATATAAATCACTTTTTTCATTGTTGAACATCATGTGATTGAGAAGAATCCTTATAGCTATTAAAAAAAATCCTGACTGGAAGAAACAAGATGACGGAGGAGCAGCAGACTGAAATATCATTAGTTCCCAGGAATTCAGCTAGATAGTTATCAAACCATTCTGAACACCTACAAACTCTACAGGATGTAGAAGAGAAGAAGAGCAGCAATTCTAGGAACAGAAAATCGACCTTTCGGGAAGGTAGGACGTGTAGAGAAGTGAATTTGAAGCAACAAGAAGATAGGCTGTGGGGTGAGGGGCCAGCTCCTAGCAAGCAGTGGAGCAGTGGAGCACAAAATCAGAACTTTTAGAAGTCTGCCCCACTGAGGGACGTCGCTCCAGGGACTAAGTGGGGTTGGAGCCCTTGTGGAGACAGTGTGGTCTCAGGACCCACGGAGTCACAGAAAAACTGGGAGTGTCTGAGTGTGGCAGAGCTGACAGGTATCAGAGCACAGAGACAGAACTGAGGTGAGGGCTATCAGCTCAGGGTTACCTTAAGCCATGATCCAAAGTCCCTCTTTGAGCAGGGACCCCACAAGTGGAGGTTCCAGAGAGACCCCCTCCTTTGTCCTCTAGGAGGAGCAGCGAAGGAGCACATGGTAGGAATCTGCTGGGTTTGGAGACTCCAAATGGGGCTGTGCGCCAGGGATAGAAATGCTCAGTCACAGGCTGGGTGAGCATGCAATGCAGCCAGAGACCAGAGAGACGGGAGGGATTGACTGCTTTTCTCTGAGGGTGCACTGAGAAGTGGGGGTCCCGAGCTCTTGGTTCCTCCAGGTCAGAGATTGGGAGGCCACTATTTTCATTCCTGTCCTCCAAAGCTCTACAGAAAGTGTTGAGGAAACAAAAGCTCCCCAGAGAGAACCTGAGCAGATTACTTAGCCTGGCCGCTGGCAAGGGCAGTGCAATTCTGCCTCGGGCAAAGACATTTGAGAATCACTGAAACAGGCCCGTCTCCGGAAGATGGGCAAGAACATTCAGCCAAGACCAAAATTCCAATCAATGAGAACTGTGGAACTCCAGAGCTAGGGGAAAGCAACGCATAGAATTCATGGCTTTTGTTGCTGTGATCCTTTAGTCTGGCAAACTTAAATTTTAATTTTATTTTTTTTTCTTATTCTATTTCTTTAACTCTTCCTCTTTCCTCTTTTAACGTTATTTAACTATTTTATCTTAACACTGCCTTTAAAAATCTTTTTAGTTTTCACTGTTACAGTCATATTTTAACTCTTCATTGTATTTAACCTTGTTTTTTCTATACATATAGGTTTTTATTTTTCTTTAAAATGTTGGGATACAATTTCTTCAAATAGATCAAAATATACCCTAAATCTAGCGCATGGCTTTGTTCTAGTTTCCAGCCTGATCACATTCTCTCCTCTTTTTTTTTTTTCTTTTTCCAACCAACTTATCTTACCAATTCCTTTTTTAGAATCTTTTTTAAATTTTAATCTTTACAGCCATATTCCATCCCTTCATCATGTTATCCTTATTTTTGTATATATATATGTTTTTCTTTCTTTAAAATTTTGGGAGGTAGTTTCCTCTAAGAGACCAGAATACACCCCAAATCAAGTGGGTCGCTCTTTTCTATTCACCGCTAGAAAAAAAAATTTTAAAAAAATATATATATATTTCCCCTCCTTCTTCTCCCTCCAATTTCGGGTCTCTTCTGATTTGGTTAATGCATATTTTTCTGGGAATTTTGCCACCCTATTTATATCTTATTCTCTCTTCATATATTCTTACCTGGATAAAATGACTAATGACAAGGCAGAAGAACACACCACAAAACAAAGACAAAAACAAAACAAACAAACAAACAAACAAAACAAGAAACAGTATGAATGACTAGGGACCTAATCATTATGGACATTGGTAATATGTCAGAACTAGAGTTCAGAATGATGATTATAAAGGTACTAGCTGGGCTCAAAAAAGGCATGGAATATATTAGAGAAACCCATTCTGGAAAAATAAAATCCCTTTCTGGAGAAAGAAAAGAACTAAAATCTAACCAAGTTGAAATAAAAAAAGCTATTAATGAGGTGCAATAAAAAATGGAGTTTCTTACTGCTAGGATAAATGAGTAAGAAGAGAGAGTTAGTAATATAAAAGACCAAATGATGGAGAATAAAGAAGCTTAGCAAAACAGACAAGCAACTATTGGACCATGAGGGGAGAATTCGAGAGATAAGTGATACCACAAGATGAAACGATATTAGAATAATTGGTATCTCAATTATATAAGAAGAAAGGGAGAGAGGGGCAGAAGGTATATTGGAACAAATTATAGTAGAGAATTTCCCTAATATGGCAAAGGGAACATGCATCAAAATCCAGGAGGCACAGAGAAGCCCTTAAAAATCAGTAAAAATCTGTCCACACCCCGTCATCTAATGGTAAAACTTACAAGTCTTAGTGACAAAGAGAAAGTCCTGAAAGCAGCTCGGGACAAGAAATCTGTAACATACAATGGTAGGAATATTAGATTGGCAGCAGATTTATCCACAGAGACCTGGCAGGCCAGAAAGAACTGGCATGATATATTCAGACCAATAAATGAGAAAAATATGCAGCCAAGAATACTATATCCATCTAGGCTGTCACTGAAAATAGAAGGGGAGATAAAAAGGTTCCAGGACAAACCAAAAATTAAAAGAATTTGCAAACACCAAACCAGCGCTACAGGAAATATTGAAAGGGGTCGTCTAAGCAAAGAAAGAGCCTAAAAGTAGTAGACCAGAAAGGAACAGAGACAATATACAGAGACAGTCACCTTACAGGCAATATAATGGCACTAAATTCATATCCTTCAAAAGTTACCCTGAATGTAAATGGATAAATGCCCCATTCAAAAGACACGGGGTGTCAGAAAGGATAAAAAAACAAGACCCATCAATATGCTATCTACAAGAAACTCATTTTAGACCCAAAGACACCTCCAGATTTAAAATGAGGGGGTGGAAATCAGTTTACCATGCTAATGGACATCAAAAGAAAGCTGGGGTGGCAATCCTTATATCAGATCAATTAGATTTTAAGCCAAAGACTATAATAAGAGATAAGGAAGGACACTATATCACACCTAAAGGGTCTGTCAAACAAAAAGATTTAAAAATTTTAAATATCTATGCCCCTAACATGGGAGCAGCCAAGTATATAAACCAATTATATACACAATCAAAGAAACACATTGACAATAATACAATAATAGTAGGGAGCTTTAACACCCCCCTCACTGAAATGGACAGATCATGCAAGCAAAAGATCAACACGGAAATAAAGGCTTTACATAACACACTGGACCAGATGGACATCACAAATGTATTCAGAGCATTCCATCCCAAAGCAACAGGATACACATTCTTCTTTAGTGCACATGGAACATTCTCCAGAATAGATCACATCCTGGGTCACAAATCAGGTCTCAACTGGTACCAAAAGATTGGGATCATTCCCTGCATATTTTCAGACCACAATGCTCTGAAGCTAGATCTCAATCACAAGAGGAAAGCTGGAAAGAACTCAAATACATAGAGGCTAGAGAGCATCCTACTAAAGAATGAATGGGTCAACCAGGAAATTAAAGAAGAACTGAAAAAATTCTTGGGAAGAAATGAAAATGAAAACACAACTGTTAAAAATCTGTGGAACACAGCAAAGGCAGTCCTGAGAGGAAAGCATACAGTGACACAAGCCTTACTCAAGAAACAGGAAAGGTCTCAAGTACACAAGCTAACCCTACACCTAAAGGAGCTTGAGAAAGAACAGCAAGGAAAGCCTAAACCCAGCAGGAGAAGAGAAATAATAAAGATCACAGCAGAAATCAATGACATAGAAACCAAAAGAACAGTAGAACAAATCAATGAAACTATGAGCTGATTCGTTGAAAGAATTAATAAGATTGATAAACCCCTGACAAGACTTATCAAAAAGAAAAGAGGAAGGACCCAAATAAATAAAATCATGAGTGAAAGAGGAGAGATCACAACCAACACCAAAGAAATACAAACAATTATAAGAACATATTAGGAACAACTATACACCAGCAAATTTGACAATCTGGAAGAAATGGATGCATTCCTAGAGACATAGAAACTACCATAACGGAACCAGGAAGAAACAGAAAACCTGAACAGACCCATAACCAGTAAGGAGATGGAAGCAATCATCAAAAATCTAAAAACAGGGGCACCTGGGTGGCTCAGTGGGTTAAGCCTCTGCCTTCGGCTCAGGTCATGGTCTCAGGGTCCTGGGATCAAGCCCCACATCGGGCTCTCTGCTCAGCAGGGAGCCTGCTTCCCTCTCTCTCTCTGCCTGTCTCTCTGCCTACTTGTGATCTCTGTCTGTCAAATAAAAAAAATAAAATCTTAAAAAAACAAACAAACAAAAAAACAAAAAAAAATCTAAAAACAAACAAGAGCCCCCGGCTGGACCATTTCCCATGGGAATTCTACCAAACATTTTTTTTTTTTTTTTAAGATTTTATTCATTTATATGACAGACAGAGATCACAAGTAGGCAGAGAGGCAGGCAGAGAGAGAGGAAGGCAGAGAGAGAGGAAGGCAAACAGGCTCCCCGCTGAGCAGAGAGCCCGATGCGGGGCTCGATCCCAGGACTCTGGGACCATGACCCGAGCCGAAGGCAGAGGCTTTAACCCACTGAGCCACCCAGGCGCCCCTCTACCAAACATTTAAAGAAGAATTAATACCTATTCTCCTGAAACTGTTCCAAGAAATAGAAACAGAAGGAAAACTTCAAACTCATTTTATGAGGCCAGCATTACCTTGATCCCAAAACCAGACAGAGACCCCCTCAAAAAGGAGAATTACTGACCAATATCATCGATGAACACAGATGCAAAAATTCTCATCAAAATACTAGCCAATAGGCTCCAACAGTACATTAAAAGGATTATTCATCATAACCAAGTGGGATTTATTCCTGGGCTACAAGGTTGGCTCAACATCCCCAAATCAATCAGTGTGATACAATACATTAATAAAGGAAAGAACAAGAACCATATGATACTCTCAATAGATGCTGAAAAAGCATTTGACAAAGTACAACATCCTTTCTTGATCAAAACTCTTCAAAGTGTAGGGGTAGACAGTACATACCTCAATATTATCAAAGCCATCTATGAAAAACCCATAGCAAATATCATTCTCAATGGGGAAAAACTGAGAGGTTTCCCCCTAAGGTCAGGAACATAGCAGGGATGTCCACTATCACCACTGCTATTCAACATAGTGCTAGAAGTCGCAGCCTCAGCAATCAGACAACAAAAAGAAATAAAAGGCATCTGAATCGGCAAAGAAGAAGCCAAACTCTCTCTCTTTGCAGCTGATATGATACTTTATGTGGAAAACCCAAAAGACTCCACTCCAAAACTGCTAGAACTCATACAGGAATTCAGTAAAGTGTCAGGATATAAAATCAATGCTCAGAAATCAGTTGCATTTCTATATACCAAGAACAAGACAGAAGAAAGAGAATTTAAGGAGTTGATCCCATTTACAATTGTACCCAAAACCGTAAGATACCTAGGAATAAACCTAACCAAAGAGGCAAAGAATCTGTACTCAGAAAACTATAAAGTACTCATGAAAGAAATGGAGGAAGACACAAAGAAATGGAAAAACATTCCATGCTCATGGATTGGAAGAACAAATATTGTGAAAATGTCTATGCTACCTAAAGTAATCTGCACGTTTAATGCCATCCCTATCAAAATACCATTAAATTTTTTTCAAAGAAATGCAACACATAATCCTAAAACTTATATGGAACCAGAAAAGACCCCATGTAGCCAGAGGAATGTTGAAAAAGAAGCCAAAGTTGGTGACATCACAATTCCGGACTTCAACTCTATTACGAAGCTGTCATCACCAAGACAGTATGGTACTGGCACAAAAACAGACACATAGATCAATGGAACAGAATAGAGAGCCCAGAAATAGACCTTCAACTCTATGGTCAACTAATCTTCGACAAAGCAGGAAAGAATGTCCTTTGGAAAAAAAGTCAGTCTCTTCAACAAATGGTGTTGGGAAAATTGGACAACCACATGCAGAAGAATGCAACTGGACCATTCACACCACACACAAAAATAGACTCAAAGTGGACGAAAGACCTCAATGTGAGACAGGAATCCATCAAAATCCTTGAGGAGAACACAGGCAGCAACTCTTCGACCTCAGGTGCAGCAACTTCTTCCTAGAAACATCACCAAAGGCCTGGGAATCAAGGGGAAAATGAACTGTTGGGATTTCAGCAAGATCAAAAGCTTTTGCACAGCAAAGGAAACAGTCAACAAAACCAAAAGACAACTGACAGAATGGGAGAAGATATTCTCAAATGACCTATCAGATAAAGGACTACTATCCAAAATCTATAAAGAACTTATCAAACTCAACACCCAAAGAACAAATAATCCAATAAAGAAATGGGCAGAAGACATGAACAGACATTTCTGCAAAGAAGACATCCAGATGGCCAACAGACACATGAAAAAGTGCTCCACATCACTCAGCATCAGGGAAATACAAATCAAAACCACAATGAGGTACCACCTCACACCAGTCAGAATGGCTAAAATTAACAAGTCAGGAAATGACAGATATTGGCGAGGATGAGGAGAAAGGGGAACCCTCCTACACTGTTGGTGGGAATGCAAGCTGGTGTGGCCACTCTGGAAAATACCATGGAATTTCCTCAAAAAGTTGAAAATAGAGCTACCCTATGACCCAGCACTTGCACTACTGGGTTTTTACCCTAAGGATAGAAATGTGGGGATCTGAAGGGGCACTTGAACCCAAATATTTACAGCAGCAGTGTCCACAATAGCCAAACTATGGAATGAACGTGGATGTCCATCAACAGATGAATGGATAAAGAAGATGTGATTTATATATACAACGGAATACTATGCATCCATCAAAAGAAATGAAATCTTGCCATTTGCAATGATATAGATGGAACTAGAGGGTATTATGCTGAGCAAAATAAGTCAATCAGAGAAAGAGAATTATCATATGATCTCCCTGATATGAGGAATTTGAGAAGTAGGGTGGGGCCCTTGGGGGTTAGGGGAGGAAAAAATGAAACAAGATGGGATCGGGAGGGAGACAAACCATAAGAGACTCTTAATCTCACAAACAAACTGAGAATTGCTGGGGGGTGGGGGTGTAGGAGACGGTGGTTGGGTTATGGACATGGGGGAGGCTATGTGCTATGATGAATGCTATGAAATGTGTAAGCCTGATGATTCACAGACCTGTACCCCTGGGGCAAATGATACATTATATGCTAATAAAAATAATTTTAAAAAATCCTCTGAGGGGCACCTGGGTGGCTCAGTCATTGCGCATCTGACTCTTGATTTCAGCTCAGGTCATATCCTCAGGTTGTGAGATAGAGCCCTCGTTGGCTCCACAATGGGCATGAAGACTGCTTGAGATTCTCTTTCTCCCTTTGTCCTTCTCCCCATATTCTATTTTTTTAAAGAACAAAACCAAAAACAAACAAAAAACCCAAAAAACAAGAAGCAAACCAGCTCCTCTGAGACTCCATGAGAAATATACATGGAAAGTGTATTCTCTCTCTTTAAAGAACAAAAACAAAAACAAACAAAAAACCCCAAAAAGAAGAAGCAAAACAGCTCTTCTGAGAGTCCATGAAAAATACACATGGAAAGTGCACAAAACTACTGTCTTCTTAGTTCTCCCACCTGTCTTCTTGAGGTTCTACCTTTAAAAATATCCCCCCAGTATTGTCCAATTTGCTTCTTACTTTTGACTTTAAATAGAAGAAACCAAGAATAGTTTTTGTATGGGTATAAATAATGAAGAGAGGTCATAAAAGAGGTACTTATTACCTTTCAGTGTAAGAATGAGAATTTTTGTCATATGTAGAGAGAATACATCGAAAGACTTAGTGCTTCAACTTCATGTGACACACTTCTGAGGAAATAGGCTCCCTCCCACCCCAGCATTGGCTGTAATCAGCTAAGGTAAAGATGAGTGCTCAGTGGTGATTAGACCACTGGTCAACTAAGATAAGGAGGTGTGCTCAGGGGCACTTTGGTGGCTCACAGTGCATCACATATCTGACTCTTGACTTTGGTTCATATCATGGTCCCAGGGTCCCAGGATTGAGCCCCATGTTGGGTTCCCCGCTCAGCCGGGACTCAGCTTGACTCCCTCTGCTCATGCTCTTGCTCTCTCTCTCTAAAATAGGTAAAGAAATACTTTAAAAAAAAAAAAAAAGGTGAGTGCTCAGTTGTCTCCTCCCCTCTTTCCCATCAGCTCTCCTTCTCCTCCTCTTCTTTCTCTTTTTTTGTGTACTTTTTCTCTTTTTTTCTTTCACTGTTCAAGGTCTATTTGCTGTTTTACTTGGCATGACATTTGGATAGCTGGTTGCACTGTTTGCAGGTAGATTTTTCTT